>NC_092199.1:6862500-7513333 GCF_043641665.1 Enoplosus armatus | reverse complement strand
GCCTCCTCGCCGTTGTCCTCTGCCTCCTTCTCCTCTTCATCCTCCCATCCCACTCCACTCCCAAAATCTCCAGAATATCCTGCCACTTCATCTGGAAAGGGAATAACACAAGAGGAATGACTGATTGATTAGTTGACTGACAGATAATTATCAAGCAAAAATGCCAAACATTAGCTTGTTTTAGCCTCTCAAAAGTGAAGACTTCCTGTTTTTTAATGATATATAAGATTGTAAATTGAACATCTTTGGGTTTTGAACTGTTGGTCAGACAAATCAAGGAATCTGAAGATGGGCTTTGAGAACTTGTGATGGGCATTTTCACAATTTTCTCACATTTTATGGACTAAACGATTAACTGATTAATCAAAAGAATAATTGAGAGAGTAATTAATCAATAAAAATAACCATGACATGATACTGAGATCCAACATGGGTTTTTGAATGGGTGCAGCTGTTATTTCTCCTCCTATCTGAGTCCCAAAAAAACCTTTAAAATGTTCTTAAAACAAGTGGAAAAAACCTGCAAAATCTAAATAGAAATCAACTTGTTTCAAGAAGTTTCTAAAAGCGTTTATATTACCAAATACAACAGAATACTTAAACTAAAAATACTTGAAACAAGTTGAATTGCATAGGAAACTAGTTGAAATAATCACTGCACTGGCAAATCTCTTCATGTTTTGAGAAAATGCGACTTCAAGGACTCAGCTACAGACAAACAATCACTTCATGAGATGGATCTTCCTGCTGTGTACGGTGTGCCCCCCCCCTTACCACAGTCAGGGTTGCCATGGATTCTGGTGCCCATCATCTCTCCACCATGCTGGTCAACGCACCAGCACTCCCCTCGGCTCTGGTCACACTGCACTTTCCTGTAGTAGCCGTCCTCATCGCAGCTGGGAATGTACATCCCTGCAAGGACACACATACACACCTACTTGTTAAATATTTATACATTTAGCACACAGAGATACCTCATGCTGATGCCTGAAATGAGCGCAGCATAAACGAGAACACCAGCACGCCTTAGTGAAGCTGTGATAAGTCCATCAGTCAGGATGGAGAGGCAGATTTTTGGCAGAGGATACCCCGGAGACAGAGGAAGCTTCCCTGTTTGTTTTATACAAGCGTGCATATGCTGCTGGCGGATGTGATTTCATACAGTATGTTGGCGTAGTGTGTTTCCTTATGCTGTGAGAGCGGCATGTAGAAATGTGGTGACAGTCTCTGTGACAGAGCTCCACTGTTTCAGCCTCCATCGGGACACTCTTATCAAACCCAAAGGGAAGTTCTCCGAATCCTGAAAACTAAAGGAAACACAAGCAATGACACAAGTGGGCTTCGGGGGATGGGATATCTGGGTTGCTGAAGCTGAAGACTTGAACAGCAGCTGTGAAGCATGTTGAGCACGCTGGGTAGGTACTGTAGCATGGGGTTTCTGAGGGAGCCAAACGGGCACGTTAGCCCTGCTCTTTCCCAAAGTCAGCGCTGCTCCCTAATCCGCCCCCCCCCCCCAAGCCTGATTAGGGCCTAATCCTAGCTGTGTGCTTGTGATCTCTTAAATGAGCCTCCTCCAGCTTCTCGCCTGCTGCTCCAGGCACCTTGTTACGTAAGAACGCCCAGAGACCTGGAGCGAGTGTGGGGGCACACGCCAGCCAGACGGTGCGGTTCGTGGCTAACTATGTGGCTTTGAAAGGATCTGAAGTGAGTCAGTGGTGATTTCCTGTCACTGGAAGGTGTTTCTATGCAAGGGAAGGGTTTAAAAATCTTCAATCAAATATATCTTGAACTTCACGGCACTGTTATTATAAATGCATTTACCAGGCTTCTTCTTGGCCGCCTCCTGCACCTGGATCCTCTCCAGCTCAACGAGGCACGGCGGCTCTGTGAGGACCAAGAGAAGAAGAAAAGTGATGACTGACAATACGTAAAACTGCTCCCCTCCAAACGTTATCTCAATCATTGCTCTTCATAATTATACTTTTTGCCATATTGATTTGTTTAAGAAGTCTCATATTTCATTCCCTCAGAGCCTGATCGATTGTCGAGAGCTTAGGTGAAAGAACATATGGATGTAGTCTGAGAATGACAAGGGCATGAGCTGGACCTCCAGAATAGATAGAAACAGGAACAAAGAAGAGAAAGAGACTTTGTATTGACCCTCAAGGCGATGAAAATGTATTTGTAGATTTTCACAGAAATATTTCTTCACAGCATTTCTTTTGTGTATTGTGCACAAAGTAGATTAATTCACAGAGCGTTATCAGTTCTCTGAGATTTCAGTCACAAAGGGAAATACTTTTATACATGTTCCAAAGCATTACCATAAAACCATTATAACTTAATGGCTTAGTGTGAAGTAGTTTATAAATATCATCAGCAAGTAATGAAGAATTGATTAGGGAGTCAATGTAATCTATTGCTTGCAGGTTAAATGTCTGATCAATGGGATAATTGGCGTGCAAATGAGGTCACTGCCAGGAATATCCTGTATTTGTTTAGTAAAGGTCAAATGGTGCAAATGTGCACAGCTGAAATATCACTGTGGGTGTAGGTTTTCAGTGAGATAACATCCATGGAGACACCTGATCATTTTACATTTTAACAACATGATAATTACACATAAAATGTCAGGAACATGACTTCAAAAGGAGGCTTCATTTAAAAAATGAATATTCAAGCACACCAGGGGTTTTAAGATCAAATCTATGATCATGCTGCTTGACATTTCTCTTAATCCAACTCATGGTGTCGCCATGTAACTCTAGTAATCTGCTTTCAACTTCTATGAAACAAGCTTTTAATTTTGTTCCTTGAAATAGAGAACTGTGATCTCAATTGACATTTCTACGTCAAAATAACGAGATTGAATCAAACCAGTCCTTTAACCATGTTTCAATGTTCAATGACATTTAAAACACCTACAGCACTAAGATGTGGGGATATTGTATGACCTCATAAAAGCTCATGAGAGGGTATGCACCTGATATCACCACAAAACATCTGCCATTGTGCATTCATACGTAAGAAAACAATAAATATGTTGGTAAATTGGTGAAAGCTGATGAGCAATCGGGAGGGGGTTGATTGGAGGGAACAGTCTGTCTGATCTGAACACAATGATGCTTTGTTATTGCACTTCTGTGCTAATCATTGACTGTCCACAGGGAACACCATGTTCAAGCATAGTTCATAAATGTACCTGGTACCAGAACACTTGAGGTAAAAGATCAGTGATGGACTGATCAGATCTGTGTGTGTGGTGAGTTGAATCAGGTGGTGAAGGACGCCACCGGACAGACCAAGTAAGCGTGTATTGAGGGTGAACTGGGAATGTCTGGCTGAGGCCTCCTCGAACTTTTCTTGGATCCCAGGGAAGGACATAGAATCAGAGTGAAAAAAGGCTTTTCAGGCCTGGTTAGCACATGGGAACCCTAACTCAGGTAAGGACTGCATTTTCTGCAGCATGGTAGAGAGATAAAACTCAGTTGTGGGCAGAGTTTGAGTGAAGCCACCAAGAAGGAAAGATAGTGATTCTGGCAAATTGTCAGATGACTCAGGTAAAAAAGTTCTTGCCCAGATTGCTCTCAGCAGGGGAGGAGAGCTGCTGATCATGTCTGGGAATATTGTTGGACCTGGATAGGCGGTGGAAAATAGATGAGTTTGTACTCAACTGCCAAAGGTTAAAGAGAAGAGAAGCAACAGACAAACAGATTGCGCTCTGAAGATGTTGATGGGACTGACAAATCCTGCTTTAAAATAACTGCCTGTAGGCTTTCAGACTTGGTTAAAGGAATAGTTTGACATTTTAGGAAATGTGCTTATTCGCTCTCGCGGGGAGTTCGGTGAAAAGATTGATATCACTTTCATATCTGTGGGATAAATATGGAGCTGCAGCCAGGAGGTGATTAGCTTAAGATAAACACTAGAAGCAGGGGATATAAAAACAAAAAGAAAATAGCAGCATCTCTAAACTAACATGACGCAACTCCTTTGTTTTACCCCTTGCTTTTCCCGTCTTTATGCTAAGCTAAGCTAATCGCATCCTGATTATAGCTACATACTTAACAGGTATTGAGGAGTGGTACCAATGTTCTGATCCAACTCCCAACAAGACAGTGAATAATATATTACACAAAATGTCAAACTATTCCTCTGAGGGTGTCGGCACTTCCCTGCCGTCAAGGTACAAATAGAGAATATCTGTCAGGACAAATGTCTGGTCACATTTCACTGTCTACAGACAATTTGGTGATTAGTTGTTCGAGATTTGTTTATACCTTTTCGTAGCAGCCATAGCAGGCCTGTTTTTAAAGTGACGTCATTGCATACCCTCTATTTCCCTGTGATGTAACCTGGCTATTATTTTGTCCATTTAGAGATCGGACTCGAAATAGCCTCAGCTCTCTTCAGTGAAGAGCCCTTCACTCACTTTCCCTCCAGAAGCAGAGGCACCACTCCGCCGTAGAGACCTTCCCATCCTTGTAGCTGTCGCAGGAGTTGAAGAATGGTCGGATGCAGACCTCGTACTTGTCCAGGTTAATAGCAGCCAGCTCAGCTTGGTCCAGATACAGGTCACTGTTGGTGTCCAGCTTTGAGAACATCCAGCCGATGGAGTCCTTGCAGCTGGCTACAAGGCTCTTGTCCAGCGCTGTCAGAAATAATTTGCATGGTACTTAGTTTCTTTGTTTTCACATTACATTCCTTTGCATAGACAATTGAGTTATATATTTGGAAGCGGCAGAGAATAAAGCCAGTGTGCGAGTTTCTCACCTGAAGCGGTGCCAGCTGCGAGCTTTCCAGAGTTATTCTGCTTCGCGTTTCCATGAAGGAGTTGGAACCAGTCTCTCAGGCGGTCGCCCAGGTCTGCCAGGTCCTGGCCAGTGCAGCTCTCTGAGGGTGCGAAAAAGGATTCACAACCCTGGCAGACACTTAACAACAATCTGACTCACCTTCCCAAAAGGCAGACAGGGTCTCAGTACTGCTTTATATGGCTCTTACTGATGTACAGTAAACAGAATAAAAGACACAGGTTTCCCTCACTGTAAAGCTGTTGAAGTGTGCTGATGGATTTCCATGCTGTCATTCATAACTGTATGATCCGCTAATCAAAGAAAACATTATTTCTCAATTACCTCTACAGCAGCAAATTGCTGTTATCCAATAAAAATCCACTTTCAGTTTCAGGCTAAGCACTTCTTCCAGGCTACAGATGAAAAACAGGAGTAACATTTCATCCTTTTGATCAATTGGCATTTTCACGTGCCCAAGAGCCTGGACAATCAATACTGTTTGGCTGCAGTGATAGATAGTGTACACTCTAAATAATTAATTACTACATGATTGAAAGAGCAGTTTAACCACATGGGGGACATTTGGATAACAGTAATCTCTGAAATTGGTGAGTATTGATCCCAAACGTTGAGCATTGGTTTGATTGGTTCTGTGAGAAAATCCTATCCTACTGACTGTATGCTATGTGTGTGGCCACCAGTGCATCATAACAATTTTTTTTTAAACCCTGACTCATGAAATGGATGACAGTGATGCAGACAGGGAGGTGTGAATCTCAAAATGAAGATGCATAAAAACAAGACGGTGAAGAAAAGGCACTTGCCACGTTTTGTGTCAGTATTCGTCATGGTAACGGAGGCTGTGGCACAGGGGCAAAAGCCAGAGCACATGATGTTCAGGTCTTTGCCTGTGAGGCAGGCCTGCTGCTCCAGCTTACACTGTGAGGAGAGAGAGACACAGTTAAAATATTTATGGGGGTGACCGCAGGAAAAAGAGATTGCTCATTCAGATGAGACACTGCACTTAGAGAAAGACAGCAAGAATGAGCTGTCATTTTCCGCTGTCTTCTCATGCAAGGTCAAAATTAAAAACTATACATAAATCAATAAAGAGTCCCGGCAGCGGCCGGTGTACGGTGATGCCACTCAAAACAACGCCACTCATTAATCATAGGCCACGTTGAGCCGGTGCACTTGTCCTCCTGCGAGCAGTGATGAACTGTGCTGCCCTGCTGCGCCCACGTATATGTCAGCGCAGCAGGAAACAGCACTTGACTGGACTCCTCTCATTATTCAAAACGATGACACAGGCACTTTCCATTTCTTTTCAGGGTCTTTATGGTGGCAGAATCCAGTAATAAAGCAAAAGAAGAATTATGTAAAGTAAAAAGCAGAGTGCTTTCAAAGAGAGGTGCCGGTGCAGGACATTTTCTTTTACCTCAGAGGCGTAGTTGTGTCCATCAGAGCCACATACAGGTGAGGAGGCAGTAACAGGACAAGGCTTGCAGGGGCTTTCATGGGCCTCCAGCTGCCCTGACTGTTTCACTCTGAACATGAAAGGAAAAAAAGGAAAAATTCAAATGTCATACAGAAAACTTACCTCTACCTCTAGTGGCATCTAACCATGCAGATAGCTTTACTTTCCTAGGTGTTTAGGAAATCTGTCTCTGATGCCACCCCAATATACTAATATGGACTCTACAGTCACGCAGGCAGCTCTGTGAGGCTGTGCTTGGGCACAGCGGTGCTTTTAGCTAAAAGCTAACATCAGCATGCTAATGTGCTCACAATGATAATGCCAACATCTGCTAGAAATCAGCATTAACCATCTTAATTAAGTGTGTTAGCATGATAACAGTTGCTAATTAGCAACACAAAGTACAGCTCAGGCTGATGGGAATGTTATTAATTTTGTGGGCATCAACTAAAATATTGGACAAAGTAAAATTTTCAGGGATCGGGGATCACCAAACTCATGAATGAATCCATTCAGTAGTTTTTCAAGACATTTCACTAAAAACAGAAATGTCAACCTGCTGGTGGCACTAGAGGAAAAAGTCTTGTGGGCTTCATCCATTGGGGATCTGTTTTATAGTGACTCTTGGAGGTCTGTGGGTTTTCCAAAGTAACAGATAATGCCCGTCTGCCCGAATGAACTGCCCACCTACGCCAGGACAGCAGAGTCACTGCAAACTCACTTTTTCAGGCTACATTTCGACACCACACTTATGTCTTATTTCTTTAAAAACAAACAAAAAACTAGCACTTGCACTGCAGCACCAAACATGCTTTTAGTTGCTTCTAATTTTTGATGACATCTATCTCTTGTTCCTGTCAACTTTGCACTTCTTGTAAGTTGCTTTGGACAAATGAATCTGCAGATATCGAAGGTCCTGGGTGAATAAAACCCAGATTTGCCTGTTAATATTTGGGTACACTACTTCATAAAATCCCCCATGCTTGCTTTCCTCTCATGCGGTGATTGACTTCATGTTCAGTGAGCACAAGCATTAGGCTCGGCAGTTCGACTTCTGAGGCTACTATTTAATGACGCTAGGATGGTTTAGCGTGCCATTATTCGACACAGTCTCTCTCATCTCTGGAGTGACTCTGTAAATGAAGCACTTTATTGAAAAAGATAAATGCCTGTCGCAGCAGATAGACTTTGCAAGTAGTAATAATTCACTCAATTAATTCTTTTCAGACTGCAACCTTGCTCATTTGTTTTCCAGTCAAAGTGGAAAGAATGGGTGAAGGAATTGATAAATACTATAACTGAGGTTTATCACTGAGGTCCTTGTGAAGGGTGGAGCATTTGAAATACAATAAACCCTAGTATTACTATCTCTTTAAAGTATTTTCTATATGCTTTAGCGTCTTCTCCCTCCTCCGCTTCCACTTCCACTGACTAGTCTGTACCATGTTTTCTAAAGCTGCCCTATTATCAACATGGGTAGCTCAGTAAAATAAACTCAGTAATTATTTTCAACGTCGGGAGTCAAGTATACAGTATACTGCGCGTTCAAGTGGTTTGAGACATATGAACACTGTTGCTAAGTGACAATAAAATGGACGCTGTTTCCTTTTTCCTGATTTTATTTAGTTAAACTACAATGGCAGCCAATTTGGCACCAGTTTGTTGACACCTTTGCTGTTCTTTTTTGTCAAGCAGGAGATTTCAAAGCTGTCCGCAATTCCCCATATTTCAACTTGAAGGCTGATATGAATGTTTTTCCCTCTCTGCTGCTCGTATTTACAGTCCAGACGATATGACATGAACACAACGTGAGCCTTGATTTGATCAAACGCTGCCCATTGTAAATACATTATGTATAAACGCATAAACAAAGACCAAACACAAAGTTTGGGGCACACGACAAAACACAGTATAGCAGAAGAAGCTGATCAAAGTCTCACCAGCCAGTTTCAAACTGTGTGTTGTGCACAAACACAAGAATCTGGTGCTATTTCGCTTTCAGAGAGGATTATGAAACGCACTGAGCTGAGAAGACTTTGTCCACCTTTATCGGTTTACTTCTGACTTGATGACATGTTAATTTTAGTCTGGCTTAACTACATAAATGTATGAGCTCACAAACTGATGATCCATGTAGTTTTAAGTAATTAAAACTAAGTATTAGTGGCTTCATTATTAATTAAAACTGAGCCACGGGAGTTCATGATACATCATGCATTAGATTAGATCATGATGAGTCATGTATTAGTTAAGCATTAATTCATCATAAGGTATGTATCTTTGACATTAAGTGTTATCCATTAAGCTGGCATCTCTTTCTTCTGTGTCTGTGTCTCATACCTTGTGATTTTAGGTGTACACACGTATAAAGACGAAATATGGAAGTAAATAATGCCATAAAGATTTGGATATTATAAGCAACTAATACTTAATTTTAATCACTATTGAATCATGAATGTTGAAATTGAAATACCACTGAATTTATAGCACTGACATATTTTACTTTGAAAACCATCTATTTGAATTTATGTGGTCTGAATTCCCCTCTTCTTCAAGTCACTTTATTTCAGGTATACATACTTTTTAGGGTTCACAACTTAAAAATTCAAGCACCCAGTATTCAAAACCTATATTCATATTGCTCAAATCGAGGAAATCAGGATTGAACGGCCAACCTGCTCTACCTCCCATGCCACAGTGCTCTCGGCATTCATTTGCTCATAAAATTCACATTTTTATGGCCATTATTTGCTTCCATGACTGTCTGCGTTCAGTTTTGCCACCTTCCCTCCACACCGTTAATTAGTCATGGCTCAGCGTGAGTGTTAAAGCTGAAATGACATCACTCCTGACTCATGACACTCTCTGGCCCTGTTACTGAGTTTAATCAATAGCTCTCCAACCAGACATTGAAAGGCTTTTAACTGACACACAGCTAGCGGCTGTTGACACCAATGTCTGTCCCTGTCCGTGCAGAAATCTTCTTAACAGCGGCAACATGTCTTGCAAACACACACCCACACACAAAAGAAAAACAGGTACCTGTGCTCCAGTTTCTTGCGATTGACACACATGGCCCTTTGGTAGCCCTGAGCGACGCACACCTTGTGGCGGCTGCACTTCACGTTCTGGCACGGGTCCTTGGTGGTGTCCACGGCTGCAAACACAAAACAACAAGACTTAGAATCCAGAGGTGTCAATCACAGCTGAGGTGTTTTTCTCTGTTTTTGTCACCTTCAGGAGAAAGAAATTGAGCTTCCAGCTGTTTTTTTTGCATTCGTCTTTTCAAAGATGTGTTCAACAGATTGATAGCAAGTACCATCCAAAAAACAAACAGAGGAAAGCAGCTATTTTATCTGCTGCATAATCAAGTTCTGTATATTTACACCATTTCAAATGATCTTCCATCCTCACAAAACTATCTTTTACTCAGGCGTGTGCAATAAAAATCATGAAATATGTAATGAAAAATGTTCTGGCAGTGTGCACAAATGAGTCCATTGATTTTATAGTCAGCACTGCTGAAAACATGGACGCCTAGCTGTCATTAGCGAGGCA
Organism: Enoplosus armatus; assembly: GCF_043641665.1. Taxonomy (NCBI): domain Eukaryota; kingdom Metazoa; phylum Chordata; class Actinopteri; order Centrarchiformes; family Enoplosidae; genus Enoplosus; species Enoplosus armatus. The sequence continues at coordinate 7,503,505 of NC_092199.1, read as the reverse complement.
GCCCATCGTCAATAGTACTGCCTGCAGTCTCCAACGGCTGTCTCTGATTGCCAGAAAACCTGACAGCACTGATTGAGCATCTCTTTCTCTCAGCTTGTCACATCTCACTTCCCCCGTGTCAACTTATCACTGTCTCTCCCCGTCTTGCCTTTTCTCCCTCTCACACAAACACACACTCTCCATCTTTGTCTCCCACGTTCCCTTTCTTTCTTCCCTCCCCGCTTGCTGCCTCCCTCCCCCAGCATCTCTCTCTATCTTCGGAGAGTTGAACTGTTCCACGGCAACCTCGTTTTTTCCACTGATAGACTGAGATGGAAATAGCACCGTGTCCTCCACCTCCCTCAGCCTGTGGTCAATGCCATCCGAAGCTGGATGTCACACTGTCCCAGTCCATTTACCGCCTCGCCGAAGAGGCCTCGGAAAAACTCGCAGGCTCAGATAAATTTAAGAGAGAGTGGCAAGTGGCGGACGGCGAGAGAAATTTAAGCTGTGAAATCCTGAGTCAGCTTTGAGCAGCTGCTTTGTAGTCAACACGGTCAACAGACGAGGTGGCTGCCAGCCAGATCCCCGCAAATCCAGAGACTAGGTGATACTCTGATGCTGCAGCAGGGAGGTATGAGGGAACAGTGGATGACAAGACAACTCTGAGGGGATCCAAAAATACTGGTAGGAGGCTGTGTGCCTGTGCTTGGTGACTGGAGTTCATAAAGAGCTGAAGTCCTGCACCACTTCCAAGTTAGCTTCCACTGGCCTTTGTTCCACAGTGCATTTTCATTATGGAGGTGTTTGTCATAGTCCCATTCAAAGAGGCTTCTGAGATATGAAACCCCCATTTGTGACCTCAGCACACCTCAGGGGAAAAATCAATGGTTGGATTTTCGCAGCGTTTCCAACACCTACGCAAGAAAACCCATCAAAGCAATCGTCAGGAACATACATAATAATGGGAAACCGGAAACAAAAAGTGCTCAAACACATATTCTTTGAAATCATACTTTGTCAGACCTTATCATACAAACATCATTCAAACTTTAAATGGGTCACAAGACAAGGCCATGTTTAAGCTTTTACATTGGTTTGTGTATGGTGATATGAGTTTGTTTCAGCCGTTCAAATTATCGCAAGAATCCTTCATTACATTCTTTTTACTCCCACAGTTTCCACACTTCATGCACAATATATATGTCAAAACGTAGACAAATCTGTCCTCTCTAACCCAGTGTTACTCTCTTTGCGACGGGATGCTTATGCTTCTTGAATAAATAGCTCAAAACCGCAAAGAAGTCTGTGACTGAATCTCAGAATAACGAGTTCAGTTCAGTTTGGTTGAAAGTTAGGCCATGATTCAAGGAAAAAAACAAGTCGTTTTTTTGTTCAGATCCTGGTATTTCTTAAAAAGTAATTCCACACTACATTTTGGAGGGAGGTAAAACATCACTGGCCTGAAAAGGTATGAGTCTCTGATAAATGCACAGCTGGGTGTGGTCACGCTCTGATGTACCAAATAGTACCACGCTACGTCACTGCTGTGCAGGGTGTTCTTTTAACATATACCTACCACTACCACTGTGTGCATTTTGATTAAACATTTCTGAACATTTTCAATTATTAAAATAACAAATTTAGGGGACTGTTTAGCCATGGCGGATATATTTTGAATTCTCTCTAGTTGCATTAAGATTTTGTTGCATAATAGTTTGTCTAAAAGGCGGAAACATGATACTGGAGTTATTTATTCCCAACATTTAATGCAGTAGCAGTTTCAATATGAGCAGAAAACCCCACAGTTCATCTTCACAGACCTACTGATTGAAGAGACACTGTGCCGTACATTAAAATACTTTGAGCAACAGAAGCTGACTCGGCTCTATCAGTATAAAAAGAAGCTAGCAGCTCCTGAAATGCTATACCCATATCAAAGGCAACAACTAGTAAATAGTCAAAAAGAAATAAGCATAAGTGAGACAGGACTGGTATTATCGCAAGTAAATTACAAATCTAAATTCCACTTCTCAGTGGGGAAGAAACTCATAAAAATACAAGACGTAGTATTTAGGCTCAGCAGAGAAGCCCAAAGACAGATGGCTGGATTCTGGCAGTGCTGAATGAAACTTGAAAGTCGCTCCATATAAAAGATTTTGTGACCACTTGACTTTTATTATCTTCATCTGTTCCAACAGGTATTCTGCTCCGTCATGATTCAACCCCAGCGGCTGAACAATATCCAGACTGCACGGCTGATGGTACATTTGTCTGCTATTTCTCTTTAGATTTAAGACTTAAAACCTCCCCGAAAATCACCCCAGACTGTCACCACACATATCATTCTGACTGTTTCTTTACAATAAAGAAAGTAAAGATATCTCATTTTTTCAGCATGCCTCAAAGGGTCACATCAGTTCTCTTTAGTGAAACTCATCATCACTCAGGTTTTCCTCAGGCTTTCTTCTGGTTTATCTTGCAGAGACGGGATATTTCGTCGGTGGTTGCTATCAGAGTATGAGGTTTAACATTTCATTTCGTTAACAAAGGTTCCAGTCATGGGCCATAAACTTTCATGGGGGGCAGGGAACCAAACTCTATGGGTTTTTTTAGTGGTGTAATATACCTTAAACGATTCCCACTTTCTTCTGAGCCATTTTTTTATTTTTTGGACGCTGAGCAGTCACTGTACCTGCTGTTCACTCACACAGAAACCACAGCTACAGACTGTGCAGTGAGCCGTGCACCACACAGACTGAATATATGAGGAAGAATCAAATAAAACCAGAAAGCACTCAGAGAGCACACACTGGTACCACAATCCTCTTTATGTGTTGGTTTAATAATAGAAAATGTGGATCTGAATCTGGATAAAATGTACTCTTAGTGAGACATTTTATGATGGTGACCATGACTTTTCTGAGAATTCCTGTCCAGGAGTATCATGGCTTTGTGTAAGGATGAATATAAATATGATATATAAACATGCTCATTGGAGAATATATCCTCTCTGAGAATAATTTCAAATGAGACAGACTCACAACCACTGAGTTATAACTATTTAAACAGCTGCAGCTCTACCTGTAAATGAAATGTCATCACGTTCTGCAGGATCGTCTACGCCTCACAGTTCAGGAATTTCTAGTCAAAATATGGAGAATTTAAAAAACAGCCACGTGTTAGTGTTGTTGGATGTGCATCTAAAAATACTCACTTTAAATGATCATGTTAATTAGTTTTGGATCTAACCTTCCACTTAATCTGATATTTCCATGCTAACTAACACACAACGTTACTTTACTGTATGTTCCCATAGAAACACGGCTTGGTGTTTTCAGTATAGTTTCAGACGATGGCGTACAGCTCTCTCATTGCTCCCATGTTCGGTATTTATGAGCACCTTCAAGTCTGCCTCCAAGCAACAGCTTAAAACCAAACACGTCCCTCACGCGGTAAACGCCTACATACTGAAAATGAAATCCAAACACAAGATTTAATTTGCATTAAAGATCAAGTGTGTTTTCCACCTCGCCTGCTCTTCTGGTTGATGTTAATATCGTGCTGCATTGAGAATTCATAGCAGGTCCCAGACGTGTGAGAGCCATTATGGGTTTTAAATCCTCCTGTAATCATGTCAACAAAGGCGATGGGACTCCACTGAGCGTGTGTCCAATCTCTCAGAGATTATTATTATTATTACGCGCCGATCAAAAACAGAACAGAACACGGCTGCTTTCTCATCCAATATCAGCTTTCTCCCTGTTGTCTGTGCTTGCATCTGGATTCTCTACTGAGCGTGAAGCCTTGCAGTTTGACAGGATCCTCCATCAAAGGCCTTCATCAGACATTTGCTTTACATTCAAATTGTCAGAGCATGCATTTAATAAAGTACTTTAGTGGTTCTGGACAAAAATGAAAATCTGCAAAAGACCTGTTATTGGGCTGGCAAGAAGAAGTAGCGAAAAGATTTAGCACTGATAAATATTAAAAACGTCAGAGAGATGGGCCCATTTGACAGCTTTAAGTAAATTAGTTTCAACTGGATTTGCAATTACTGTCATCTTAGAAGACTCTTTTATACCCCTCCATTTAACTGCTGGTCGCTGTGTTACAGCAGCCTGCAGCTTTTATTCAAATCCGATGGAACTATGAAACGATTTACTTATAATTAGAGACAATGCAACGCATAAGTTCACCTCTAATTCTTTTCACATTACGTCTGAATAATTTAACTTATTGTACAAATGGAAGCATAATCACAGTTACTGTGATAAAAAAAATCGAATTTGTAGAATTTTTCTCCAGGCACAAAAGAAGTTAAAGGATGTCTAAAATAAAGGATGTCAAGGTCAAATATGGCTGCCCTTCTCTCTGAGCGAGAGCAGCAGGCACCTTATTGTTTTGAAATGGCCCTCAAACACAGAACAGACTCTGCAAAGCTGAGCTGTTGTCTCAATCAGCCCACTTAAAAGAGCATCGGAGGTGTCTGAAGTCTCCTTTTAGCTCTTTTGTTCTGTCCGGGGCTTGCAGGTACACCTTGTCGGAGTTACTGCTGTCTTGTTGAATTTGCAATGAAGAGGACCCTGATCAATTAGGTCTGCAGAATTAGTCCCAGTGGGAACTAGGACGGGGAAGAAATCAATGGTATTCAAATGAACATCGCCCCCACACTACAGCAAGCAAGGCGTTTTCTTGAGACTACATTACTTATTCCGCCTGTTGTAAGAACAGATGACTGGGATAACGTCTGGAGCTGCTTCCTCTCACATCTTTCTCCTTTGATGCAAGTCCTCAATGTCTTTTAAGTGAGGCAGTGTGGGTGTGGCGTTACACCCGACCTCCCACACTCCCGCAACAGCAGGAACACACTGATAACCTCAAGCGCCTGCCCAACTGCTACAGCATGTATGATAGTAACTTTATAACCTGACCTGTGACATGATTCGTACTGATTATCACTGTATAAGTCATACTCTCAAATAAAACAACATAATGCTGAATAAATTCTCTTGCAGCATCAGTTTAATGATGATGGGTTCCCCACCAGAAGTGACCCCCTCCACATACACGTAGTCATGTGATCCATTAATCCAAAAAAATGTTTATTTTAGCCGCTTTAAACCTCAAACTATGTGTGCAGCATATTTAGCTTAAATCTCAGGGACAGTGACCTCTAGTGGCAGTTAGATGATCCAAACGTTTTTTACAGCGACTGTGTTTAGGCTGAGCCACAGCTGGACTTTAAACTTCAGTTTCTAGGGACACGGCAGTCAAGTGTCCGACCATCAGCAGTTTTCGTTGGGAACTACTACTACTACTACATTTTCTACTGGATGTAAAAACTGTGAAAACCAGAGTGACCAGCAGATTGTCCCCGGAAAGACACCCTGCTGCTGAATGTTTCAAATGCTTGGCTCAGTGCTATGATGTATGAATTGGTTAACCTGACCATTTAAAATGACAAAATTTAGAAAATTATGAAACGTTTGCAGAGGTATGTACTCTCTAAGAGCTTTTTTTTTATTATATCATTTTACATTTCTGTTGAATACAAAAAGACCATTTGACTGAAGTAACTTTGAGCTGTTCACCGTTTTCACATAGTCTCCATTCCTCCTCCACAGCAGATTTTCTAAAAGTGAGATTTTTTTTTCCCAACAAGAAACAAACCCCATGGAGGTAAATGGAGCCTGGTGGGAGTTCTGAGTTGAGCCCTCAGCAACAAAGGCAATTATAGCAGGCTTTTCAAACTAATGGATCCAACTGAAGGCTCAGCCTCTTCTTTCCTGAATCACAACTGCGTACTCACCCTCCACAAGCTCTGACACCCCAGACCCGGGTGACCTCAGACAACTGCTGCAATTACGAGAAGCCAGCACTTCGATAATGTGCTATTTCATTGTCTAGAGCAGATGTATAACGGCGAACAGCACTTTGCATTGATTATGCTGGTTGAATCTGAAATACAGCAGGGTTTTTTCTTTATACTAGATCTGGTCATTTAAGAAATCCATTTAAATATTGAATGTATTTGCATATGTCTGCATATAGTACAGTTGCACAAACTGACTGTAAGTGGAAGATACACTTCAAACGAAACCACACAGCCGTCCTCTTATGTCCACAGAAAAAATCCTTCTAATCCGATAAAACCATTTTTTTTTTACTTACTTTCATCAGAACCTGTGTTCTCCTCCATGTTTTTGATGTAGTCATCCTGGGAAGAAAATATATTTGCATTAATGGATTTAATAATTCATGTCAGGCGACACAATGGAGGAAGTATGCTCTTGCACTCATGCTTCATGAAAATTCAGAAGAGCATAAATAATGAAGGAAGATAAGAGACACGCAAAATGAAACAGAAACTTGCTACACGCCACGAAAAGAAGTTTAAACGTACGATTTTAGCAATTCAAATATATGCAGCTCTTATATTGAATAGATGGGTTTCAAAATGTAGCAAGTGAGCAAAAAGAAAATGATAACACGCAAAACCCTGTAGCATTTCTTTCAATCCATGGTTTAATTAAATTTAGTTAATGTCTGTGACCCATATTCTGTGTGTTTGATTGATTGATTTATCTTTATTATTATTATTAGTGGCTTATTGGCTTTAAGTTAAAATAAATAATAAAAAATAAAAACACACAGCCACAAAATAATGACTCAATGTCAAAAAGAGATTATATTTCCCACTCTGACATGTTGTTCATCACCATAAAACTTTGCTCTTTTGCTGATGACATTCAATTATACTTTCCATAAAAAAAATCTAAAATGACTTTAAGTGGTGGATGGATACAACTTTACGTCAGGATAATAACATACACGTCCAGTCAAATTCTGCCCTTCCTTGGTCAAGTAAACCAGTTTATCTGTTGATTTATTATCTATTTATTTGATTTATGTTGTATTTCTACTTTTTCCCTTAAGGCTGCTGTGTCTTAGCACAAAACAGCTATCCAAAGGCAAATTATTTTTACACTTTGACTAATGTGCAGTGTTAATTAGTGCGCTTTAGAGGTGTTGGTATGCAGATTTTGTTGACTGTGCTGTAGCTTCATATTTAGCGTACAGGCATAAGAGTCATCATCAAAGAGAGTCATCATCAGTCAATCACGGAGAGTTTGAACATCTACAGTTCTGCGAGCTGATGAGGACTATGTGTACGGCCTAAAGCTCCAGAACAAGTGGACTTTGAGATGAGATTGTTTTGTCAACTGCGGTTTCCAGGGTCAGGAATGAACTGTCCAACGAAACTAAAGAATAATGCTCTTGCATCAAACACTTTGAAGCTGTCATTTTGCAAAGCGCTTTAAAAATCCCATAATTATTATATTATTTTTTATGATTGTGGTTGTTGTTGTAGATGTAGCCTTTAACATTGAGTCAGCAGCACAAGGCAAGACTCTGAGAGCTTAAATGTATCTCATAAAAAGACATGGACTGTCTGAGCTCCTGCGCAGCTGCAGAGGGAATATTTGCAAACTAACTCTTTTTTTAGATTGTGTCCCTGGCGGCGTTGCGCTGGAACAATAATAAAATTTCAGCATCCCCCTGCTGTATCCATTCTGACCCATTTCTCTCTGTGTCAGGACAGAGAGGATCAACTATAAAGCGGTTACTACTCGGCACGAGGCCCAGAGAGGACCCCGAGGATCAGGTCTGTTCAGTTTAGCTCGGTCTTATTCTGCTCAGGGGACACAAAGACTGAGCTCTCAAGTCATGCTGAACAAGTACAGCCGAAGGCATCTTAAATACTGTGCACAGGGTGAAGAGTTAAAGGGATGGTTTTTGTGTTTATACTTGTTTTACTGGAATGAATTGATCGCTGTGAGTCTAAAAACATTTCCATTTATGAACCATACAGAAAATTCTGTTATTATTAGTCATACTTTTACATATTTTCTATGAAGCATTTACTAATTTACATGTGTATTTGGTGTTATTTATGTTTTGCATGTTATTGTTTCTTTTGTCTTTATGTTTTTCACCTCTGAGAGACACATTTCCAGACAATGACATTGTATTACATGTATTTTTTGTGCTTTAACCAAGATGAGCTCTTACTCACAGGGCAGGCGACAGTCTAAAAGAGACGTCAAAAGAAAGACAGACGGTGCATTGTACAAATTTACAAAAGAGACACTAACCTCGACTTCCTGTAGCGATGACAAGCAGCAGTGGGGGAGAAAGAAAGAGAGAGTCTTTGTTAGAGATCAAAAGGACACTTTACAGTTTTCATTTTGCCTCCATTGAGCATGCAAACAGTGGGTTGGTTTATTACAGTTATGGCAGCAGTTAAACTGTCAGCCCTTAATGCACGCTGATTGCAAATACATGCCTTAGTCTCGCTCCTCTCGGGGGACAACATAAGACATTCACAGAGGATTATGAGCGCCTATTAACCGAGGATGATCCGCTGCCACTTCCATGAGCTTGGCAGGGGTCCCGATTACTAAGGGCTCGTTCTGTGACTGCGTTTACAAGCAACCGCCAAACACCAGCCTCCTGCCAGCTCAGAAGTTGTGGATAAGCCATGACATACCGCATCGGCCTTGGGAAAAAATACAGGCAAATTGGTGGAAATCTTCAAAGTCAACAGGCAGATGTGATTTAGATGCTTTTTTTTATAGTTGAGGCAGACACATAGAGCACATTTGCTAAGCGTACAATTGACAACACAGACAGATATAGCTCCTGTAAACTACAACCTTGAGTTAACAGAGGAGTGACTGCTTTTCTTTCATTCCATTTCACCGTCTTGGCTTCGGTCCAAGGGCATTACACATCAATACCCACCACAGTCTCTCCCTGTGCGTTTCATCATTCAGTGCTCCGGTGTGTTTGAGAGAAATATAGCACTGCATGGTTTATTTCAGCAACTCAACCCAGTAAATAAACCTAATTCTTATACACACGCAGCCATACCTGTCTGCTTAATATATCACTATGAACAATTTACAGGCCGCACAAGGACAAGCCAAAAAGCCAGTGGAAGGCTTTAAAAGGCTAAAGCAGGAATTCATCACTGAGCCGCAGCAGGACTTTAGATTTCACCTCGGAGAGTGTTTCTAAGAGGTAAATATTTTCTCTGTAGCAGTGAAAATGTCCAGTTGCTACATGTACGAGAGGCAATATCACAGTTTGTTATCTTCAAAAAAGACTTTCAATATGTCATATGAAACGTAAACACCTCCGCTGCCGGATAAAATTACTTCTTCTTTTCAGATCTGCATTTTTACATGGCGTTTTAAAGGTCATAGCTGTAAAACTGAACTTTCAGGGTGACACCACACTACAAAGAAAATAATTGCTATGCCCTTAAATTAGGAGCAGAATCTGCTTTTGCAAATACTGGAAGATTGAAAGTGGAGTATCATAAAAATCCCACAAAACGACTGCCCTCATCTTCTCAGATGTGTAGCATGTCGCGCGTCAGATGTAACGATTGCTAATTAATTATTCGTGGCGCCTGTGCAATTATCCAGCTCACAGTGCTGCCGATGGGGGCCTTACAGCGTGTCCTAAAAGCTGGAGTGCTTATCTGCTCCCAGCAGCAGTGTGACAGCAAGGACACCAGGCTGAGGCTGCATTTAGTCCTTCACCAAGGTTGAGAGCTAATGCCGTCCCACTGAATCCCAGCCAGGCTGCTGCTACAGTTCACAGCAAGCCCAGACAAGAGGGAGGGAGGGGAGGGAGGAGGGGAAAGACCAGGGAGCAAGGGGCTGTGATATTCATGGTGGAGGTCCCCTGAGTTATGTGATTCATATCACACACACCACCTCTTCTGCCATTTGTCAACAAGGCTCTAATGCAGCTGGTGTAAAGCAGAGCCGGGAGGCTAATGGAGCTTGACTATCCAGATGCTGTGACTGCTCCTCCCGGACCGCTCGCTGGTATTAGGCTGACAGCGTTTGGCCGCGAGCCTGACTGCGCTCCTCTGAGTTAACGTCTATCTCACCTCGACTGAGCCACGTCTGCTGGTGACATAAATACCACCGATAACCCTGAACCACCCAACCCCAGCGTCACCCACTGCAACACGCATGCACACATCCATCCCGAGAGCGCTGACGCCAAAATGTTCATACACATACACAGCTCGGCGGGACAACCACAGGGGTAAGCTGAACTTTTGACTCTTAAACCATTTCACCGCATACCTGCTTCCTAGTGAGGAAGCTGCTCTGCTGTTGTTGCACGTGAGCTAGCTAGCAATGCTCCAATCACATACCCTGTGTAGGTCTGATACTAGCAAAAACACTAGATGGGATACAAGGAAAAATATTAAAAACAATAGAATCCAACATTAGGGATGTCAAGGTGGCCTGGGGGTCTAAGCAACCCTATTGGCAGACAAGAATATTGAGGATTGGATTACACTTTGAGTCATCTATAATATCTGCGTATGGCATCTAACGTATGGCTAAGGTAAGGGAAAGTTTGCAGTGAGGGTTAATAAGATAGAAATATTGATTTAAGGTCTGTGATGAAACTCCACTCCCTCACGTTTTTTTCTAAGATGTGTATCACATAATAGCCCTGTCCTCGTGTCCCGGGTTTTCAACAGGTCACATGATGTCAACAGCAGCCACTCCAATGAGAGCACCTGGATGCCGTCATCAGTTTTTTATGCCTAAGAAGGAAAACATATATATGTATAATATGAGCATTTTCATGGACAGGATCAGTGTTGGAAGCTCATGAAAGTTGTACAAGCAACAAGTGAAGAGAGGAAAAGTTTTGCCGGATCAACAAAGATCGTTGAAAGGTGTGAAGTGTGAGAAACTCCAAACAGCAACAAAGCAAAGTTAACAGGCTGAGAAAATCACTGGATTTATTTTAACCATTGAGCTGTCTTTTGGACCAAGTCTGAATCATGTCTCAATGCAAGTCCAAAACAACATCTTCAAGACTTGAGAGTCCTGAGCACAATGGCCAAAATCACACCAAATACCTTTTTAATGGAAGCAGGACATAAAACGAATCCCAGCATCTGTATGTGTCAAATACTTCAATGAGGACACATAAAACGAAGGTGCAGCTGTGCAAAAAAAAACCATGAGCTTCTGTGTGGAACATTGTGGCGTTTCTGCTCCTGGTTTTGATCTTGTTAACACATCTCTGTGTGGTCACATTAAAGTCCTGATCCTGAATGTGACTACATGCTGCCTAATTATTATCTCTTTACTGTAGCTTTTCAGTAAAAGCTATAATGATTAGGCAGCATGGTGCATGAAGGACTTGAAACTGCTTTACAAATGAAGTATTACTGGAAGTCAAGCTTAACTAGTATCTCTTGTAAGTCCAAGTCGAGTCGCAAGATCTCATTTTTGGCTCTTGAGCCTCAAGTATACAGCTCTACACCTGAAAACATCTTGCTACAAACCCTTGTTACAAGCTGCCAAACCAACATTTCTTCTCTGAATTGACTGAGTTTCACGTCTGTCTGAGCAACTTAGAAAATCCTTTGGAAAATGCTTTGAGTTTTACAGCTAACGTCTGACATCTTTACTCTTTGCAAAAAGTAGCACTCCAAGCTAATGAGCTCTGAGTCATTTGAGTCATGTTATGAAACTTCACTTATGGGATTTAAGTATCTTAAAATATGTGCATCAAATTTTTAGATACGTTCTGTAAAAGGGTGATTATGGCTCAGTAGAAGAGGAAACAAATGAGTCCTGGATCAGTATCAGTATTAGCAGATACTCAATGTGATAAATGGTATCTGAAAAAGTGGTGTCGAACCATCTGTAATGTTTACACGTGTTTATCCGGTGCTTAACTGTTAGAGGTCAAGTGTAATTCACAGACGACGCCCTGCATCCTTGACACCTCCAACGTGGAATACAATCTGAGTAGTAATCTAAAAATAAAGGGCGCATCCACCTCCAAAGAGATGGTTTAAAATAAGAAAAAAACTCCAAGCGGAAATGTCGAAGAGAAGCTTGTGGGCTCCGAGTGTCCGAGCTGAGAGAGCCGCCGGAGCACGACCTCACTTCAGCTTGCCGGAGAAAAGCTCACAGAGTAAAAGAAATGTCACAGTGGAAATCTGCATCTCCTCGCTCTACTGCAATGATCCATCACGTGCATGCAGCCCGCTCGCTCCATCACTGCAGCTCATCTGTCCCTGTAATGTGACAGGATCGGTAAAGTCTGGGTCCTAAAGGACACTTACACGCACAAAACCCAGTAACACCTGCATCGTGATGTTTAGAAGCGAAATTCCTTGTCCCTAAATTCTTTGCTTCCGTTAATATATAATACAACAGTAGACACATGTATAAGAATTTGGTGTTGTGTTTGTTCTGTGTTTATTGTTTTGTGGTGATTTATGTCAAAAACAAAATTCTTTGTTTCAAAATGAATCCATTCAACTACTTTGATTTCTACTTGATGGATTTTTTGCAATTATATTTTGTGTGTTTTTCGCTCCTCCTGCTACAAATTTCAACCAATCGAACTTCTTACATAACACTTTTGGATGATCCCAATAAAACAAACAAACATTAAAAACTGTTTTTTCCCCAAACTTTTATGGCCTATTTGACATAAACTGCCTCTTGAACCAATGCAACCATATTTAGATGACAAGAGCATATACCAACTCCATGCGCAAAATCTGATGGCATTTGGCTTTTAATGTAGGTGGCACTACAGCAACATGATCAATTTAAGGATGTACCCTCTAAAAACCATGGCTTCCATCAGCCAATCAGCATGTTTATCTATAACTATATTTATTTTGGTCCAGATGTCTGGGCAGATTTCTAAACAGTCCCAACAGCAAACGAAGTGTTGGTACCGTCTTCAAAAACCCATATTACTGAACACACATTTCAAGAGTTTTAGTTCAGACACTCTGCTTTTCAGATGAAAGCCCTCTCTCTCAGGGCAATAACTTCGTGCTTCATCCTCCGCAATATTCCTTATTGATATTCTGAAGTCGATATTTGCAGTGAAGACATCACTTAAGCAGCAGGATATGAGTTAGAGGTTAAATGATGATCTGGACATTTTGCATTTCCTCCAGTTGTCATTTATCCAGCTCCATCAAGTCATTTACTCTGGCGGTGACTGGATAAACACAGGCTGATGGATGGACCGGCGATCCAGGTCATGTCTGTAATGAACGGAGACCTGCGAGAGGCTTTCCTCAGCTGATTGCTCCGCTCTGGGCCGGGGCCGTGTCATCCTATCAGATCACTGAGGTGTGTCTGCCTCTCTGACTGGCAGGACACTGTCAGCTCATCATTCCCCCACGCCCGTCATTTGCACAGCAATGTGCTTTGCCTGATTAATGTCGGCGAATTAGCCACGTCTCCCTGCTTGCTTTAAATCGCTGCAAAAGGGCACGCAGGCGGAGACTGTCGTGAATCTACATTCCACCCTCCGAGTCTCTGTAGTTACCAGGGAGCAGCGGGAGTGCATCTCGCCTTTGCCGTGTCATTATGGCGCCCCGATTCAGCATGCTGGGGCCTGAGTGGTGGAGGTAATGTCTCACTCTGTTTGTACCCCGCCGTCTTTGAAAACGACGGAGAAATGGGAGAGACACTAATGGCGCAGACCCACCACAGATTGAACCACTTAGAAATGCATTAGAGTGTTCAAAAATGATGCCGTGTGTCTTTCGGCCTGAACCCACTGGCTTTAGAGTGGCAAAACATTGCATTTTCACTTGAACATGAGGCAGAAATGACACAGAAACAGCTCAGGACATATTTTCACCTCCTTTGATTCCACATACCAAATGATGTGGTTCCTACGCCTGTACAAAGACACAATTCCTCGATTTACTGTCATTGAACCGTGACCGGTCAGCTTTCTCCACCACATTCGCTCTGACAGACACCGACATGATCAACGATTGTATTACAGACGGTTTGGGATGATTACATGCCGTGTATATGAAAGAAGCATGAGATTTTTCATCACACTCTATAGATAAAATGAGAAACCCACAGAGAAAAATGGGGGTGTCTCCATTGCAACAGAACACCAGAGCATTATGGGATTAAGTCGCAGCCCAGCAACACAGAGCTGGATCAAATTGATCATCTGAGCAGGAGTGCTCGAGGGCCTGCAGGCGAAGGACACATGTTGTTTCACAAGGTAAGACGCCTGCCTGCAATGCAGTACAGCACGGAGCACAATCTGCAGCCATCTCTGCACACTGAAGGGCACGTCTCTCTGCCCGAGCCACGAAGTAGCCGACTGTCAAGCGTGCATCCATCTGAAACATTTGCACTGAGCTGAAATGCAGAAATAATCGGGCTGACTGGGGAGTTTGGCTCTTGCCTAAGAATGCAGATGATTTAACGAACTGGCAATGACACTTTCTATCAAGTCACAGGCTGCTTTATGTGTAGTTAACATAAAAGAGGCTCCTTTCAACCTGAAACAAGAGTCTGAAAACATTAAGACTCTTACGATGAGCTGCTTTTTTTTTTTTGAGCTGTTGCCTTTGGCTAATAAGACCACATTTCAGGAAGTTGCATCACAGAAATGAACCTTTTGCATTCTCAGGAGCCCTTTAGGCCGTGGTCTCCAAATCACTGATGAAGTGACACATCAAACAATGGCCGGGCTAATTTTGCTGTAGCAGACTCCATAGTTGAATCGAGGCATTGCATGCTCTGAGAGATGCAGTAATTGGCGAGGAGGAGGACGGCGCCAATGCAGAAAAATGGATTCTTTTGGACCCTGCTGCTGAGCCAAGCAGAACCCTGGAACGGCGGAGTCTCTGCAGCAGCACCACCCCACACACACACATTTGCAAAACAAAGAAGCAGAAAGAGAAGAGGCGAGCCTTCAGGTTGAGCTCCACACAGATGCCCCAGGGAGCTCGCAGTTTATGCGGGGCCGTCTTTACTGTGCTGAGCCACGCTGCTTCTGCATACAATAGTAGCAGGGGAAAAAAACCCATAATGAGACAAGCTGAAGCATGTGGCTCCACAGAAACAAAAATACCTGAAGCCAGTGTGCTATTTTCACTTTGTAGTAGCTAGACTCATCAGTATTGATCTGCAAACACAAAAAGTTATCAGCATACATAAATATATGAATGAGCATAAATCTTGTTTGGTGTTGGCATACTTACCCAACGCAGGAAACTTAAATCAATACTGAATGTGTTGGAGGCTAAGAAAATAAATTCCACTCCAATAGACTCCAACAAACTGACTTTAGTGCCCTGGAGAAAAAAACAAGCCTTGCAGGTTTTATAACTTAAAAATACAAGCTATCTTCATGAATTTGTCATTACAGAGTTGTGATTGATTTGGACATGCTCAGGGATTAAACAGACATTTTAAGAGCACATTCAAGTCTGCTTCATACTGTGTAAAAACAGCAAGAAAGAAAAGTCCAAACACATACACAAGTAAAGCATTATGACAGTGATTTCACAGTTTGCTTTACTCATTTTACTCGTCACTGTATATACTTGTTTTTCTGTATGTTACCTAGTGGCTATTTTTGTATCTTGACTTATTATTATCCTTATCATTATCATTTTTATCTGTAGTCTTAGTAGTAGTGGTAGATCCCAATTAACTGTACAAATAATGAGGCGCACTATTCCATCATCTAAACTAATACATCCTTTTGTTCATCATGTTTTCAGTGATATTGTCACTGTTAGCTTGGTTGACATACTTTCTTTAGTCCACGGTGTATAAAACCACTTTTACCTGATTGTCTACTCATATTTGCTTCTGTTTCATACAAGGTTATGTTAAGTATAGTCGAGAGAGTTGAGTGAGTAACGCTGCCACTTTAACGGTTCTGCAAATTGACTCACAACAACCTCCAGCGGGGACGCAGCGGGGATGTAGCGAGGTGGCTAGCTAACTATGCAGGATGATCACATCCACATTCTTAATCCCACCTACCAAGCTCTGATTGGTGAATTGTTTCTCCAACCAGCAGAACTACTGTTCAAATCAACAAATAAATCAAAGATGCGATCAGAGATCTGGAGCAAGGCTAACACACCATTTATCTTTATTTAAAAATGGCCCCAAAGAAATGCTGTGTTTACTCCTGTTTGAGTAACATTTCCTATAAACTACAGTGCCCAGCTGTTTTAGTGCATTGCTGATGAAAGCAGAAACTAAGATGAAACTATTTCTCGACTCGTCTTTAAAGACTTACGTCTTCAGTAGAAACCAATGGGTTTGCGGCTGAGTGCCACCAACAGGGTAGGAAAGTCGGGAAGTATTGAGAGGCAGACTAACACATTGTTGCTTTTGATCTTAGCTTAGCTTTGCTGACAATAAGTAAAACACAAAATAACGCCAGCCCTTTCCTTTAGCTGGGCTGGTCTGCAGTAGCCAAAAACCTGTGCAAAGACTTTTGTTGTACTGAGCAGCTGTGTAACCATTTGAGCGTGCTGTAGTGCACTGACAGCATGTGTGTCCAGCAAACCTCCAAAAAATTATGATTACAATATCATTTTGCCGCCATCTATCTGTGCCTGTGATTATTATTGTATTTGCTGTTTCCAAAAATGTAACAGCTACGCCTGCTGTTTAAATTAATTAGACTCCAATGACAAGTCCATTTGAAGCTGCAGAGCTCTTTTACAACTGTCAGACACATGCGTGTAGAAACCAGCAGCATGGTTAAGAGAAGATAATGATGATAACCATCCCAGTTGAAATGCCGCAGGGACCTGCATAAGACAGCTCACAGGGGGTAGCTAAGTTAAATATGCTAGCTGGCTGATTACATTTAATTCCCCCCGTCTGCCATGGCAATGAGAACAAATTGGGCTGTTGTGGCTGCTGATAATGCTAATCTCCCGCAGTGGCAGCGGGATATTACAGTAAAACAGGGAGCCACATTGAGATGTCACGTTATGGCTTTAGGAAGGACTACATCACGCATAAATGAGATTCTGTCGGGTTCTTTCAACTGAGAAAAAAAGCTATTAGCGCTTTAGCTCTGCGCCCTATCCCTTATATACGACTTGCTCGATTAAGGTCATTTCAATATGACTTTGTAGTGTGTATCCATTACCCTGCCAACTCGACAAATTAACAGTCTCTGTCTCTCTCTCTCCCACACACACACACACACACACACACACAAACATACACATATATCCACCACATGCCACACATACTAATACAGCTTGTATACAGACAGGATCACAGTCCCTTCCAAGCATGTCCTTCACACCTCCCTCTCACTCTGGCGGTTACTACAGAGAGGAGGCTCGGCTCTCCCTGCTCCTCCATATGCAGCTCCGGGCCAAAGACGAACAGGCACCCGTCTCGTCCGACGTTCAAATCAAACATACAGAAGACAGTAAAAGAGGCTGATTCTCCCCAGGCAAGAGCATGTCCTCAAAGTTTTTGTAGCTGTCTGGCCTAATTGTACAGTACTTGCCCTGCTGTTTCAACAGTGAGTGATTTGTGGCCTAAAGCAAAGAATCTATCAATGCCAGGTTGAACCTGAGCACCTTGCATTATTACACCTATTGTAACAGAACATAAGCGATATGGCTGTGTTTGCTCAGACCATGTGTTTAGTGCAGCTCAGTCCTAGACAGCTCAAAACAATAATGGAGGCCCCAAACACACATCTATCAAAAACATAAAAAATAAAAACACCTGAGGCAGAGCTGAATATATTCAGGACAGCACTTTTCTGCAGCCTAAATATATTTCCACCTGGCTAATATATGCACAGCTATGTTTGCAGGGTTTTTTTTTCCAGGTTTAATAATTTCCACTCAAATAACAGGTCCCATGACTGCACCCTTACTGGAGAGTGATTTCAGCAGGTGAAGCCTGTTCTACTGTGTTTACCCAGTGAAGTGTAAACTGGGGTTTCTGCCTCGTGTCTGCGAGTGATAACAATAAAGGTCATTGCAGATGAATAGATAAGGATGCCATTGTTGTCAAGTGGCAGATGAATTTCTAAATGACAATAAATAAAGGTGGATTTCTTATCATCAAGTTCCTTATGTCTATAATGGTATTTATTATATTTTATCTTACCAACCTGCATTTCTAAGGGAAGAGCCTCAGCTGGTTGTAGTGAATCTAAATCTTACCAGGAATCCGAAGAAGGGTCAATTAAAAAAACAAAAATTATCTGAATCTACAGAGTCTGTTACCACTCACATCAAATACTGTGTTTTACAAAGATAAACAGGATTTGTTTTATTAATATGAACTTTGTACTTTGTGATCATCCTTTTGGGCCAACCTTTTATTTTAATTTCAATCTTCCTTTTATTTCTGCAGCATTTTATATTCCTCTTTTTGTTTTTTAGCCATGCCAGCAGCGCGGCTCCACGGATAGTAATGCCGGCCGGTCGGTCGTTTGGTCCAGCACTTTGGTTCAGACTGAAACATCTATATATAACAACTATTAAATGTATAGCCATGAAATTTTGTACAAACATTCATAGTTCCTAACTTTGTTGATCCCCTGACTGTTTTATAGACGTGTCCAATACAGATTTATGCCCAAATACCTGCAAAACTAATGACATTCAGCCTCAGCTGTTCTTTGTGTTTAGTGCTAATTAGCAAATGTTAACATGCTAACATGCTTAACTAATATGGTGAATATAGTAAACATTATACCTTTTAAACATAGCATAGCATCAATTAGCATGCTATTTTTAGCATTTAGCTCAAAGCACTGCTGTGTCTAAGTACAGCATAGCACCACCAGTGTGGCTGTCGACTCTTAGTCTTGCTTTTTAGTTATTTCACTTTTATGCAAATACAAGCAACTGTTAATGTCTATCAACCACACTGACAGAAGAAAAACAGGATCCTGTAAACAATAAAAAAAACAACGTTCTACTCGTTTCCATTATTGACTCCTAGTAAGCGATGATATAGTTCTGTTTGTTTGTTAATAAGCTCGATCATTCATTGAGAGCTGGGTGTGCCACCATGCCAGCCATGAATGAAGACAGACACACAAGCAGAGTGGCAGCATTTATCGCTGTGCCTGCAGCAAGGCATAGAGGAGCTTCACCAGTACAGAGACAACTCTCAGGCAGATGCCACTATAAATAATGCATGAACAATAGAGCCAGAAGAAGAACCTTGGAACAGCTAATTATTCAGTCCGACATTTCAGCGACTCACAGAAAAGTTAACGGCTAAAAAAGATGGAATTCAGGCCGTCATTGCTGCTGGTGTGTGTGTGTGTTAATACACTGATGTAGTAGGAGCAGCCAGGCTCCATTATGAAACACATTAATCTACATGTGCTGTCCTATCACTACAAGTAGCTTCCTCGCACATAGAAAGGAAAGGGATTTTGTATATTTGGACAAGCTGTGGAACATGGCTTTGCTCATGAAAAACCCTTCCTGCTGTTCAAGACAGCCGTTGAGCTTCTTTCAGTGTTGCTTTTCTTTTTCTTTTTTTTTGCAAAGCGTGAATTGCTTTCCGGCGAGTGGAGCTTTTCCACAGGAGCAACAACACAAAACAGCCTCTCCACTCAATTAGGAGTCACCCACGCTTGTGTTGGGAAGCCAACAGGATCTCCTTTCTTCTCTGTTTCCACTGTGAATCGTATCTGAGCAGTCCAAACACTCGCGGCAAACCCCCCCCCCTCCACATTCACATCCAGTAAAAGACATGCATGGTAATGACAAGAGGACAAGAAAGCGTCTCTTTCCACCACTTCTGCCATTTTGATCTCTTTAGTGTGTAACGAGAAGATTTCCACAGACAGTTGATTTGATAGTGTGATCTTCAGATTCACACAGCAGAAGAAATAAACTATTAGCTAATTTAACTGTTATGTTTCTTCCATCCTAATTTTCAACCCCCGCACTGCCATTCACGTTTAATTGGAAATAGGCCTCATTATCACATTTTCCACAATTGCATACTGTCCTCTTGCTCCAATTTTTCTAATTTTTCATATCCGTAATTACACTGGTTGTTAGCACTAGAGCATAAGTCCTGTGGGAGGCTAATAAATAGCTGAGGTTGATGACAGGAGCAGAAAAACCCACAGCTGGCAGCGTGTCTTTGAGCTAAGTAAAGGAGCTCAGAGTCACTTAGGATGCAACAACATCATGTTCAGCTGAAAAACAGAGTGAACCCTGGTCTCGCATTTATCTAGGGGCTCTCACAGAGGAGCTAGGTTGATGTAGGATCAGTCATCGGGCCATCGCTATCACCTCATTCACAGCAGCACGGACAAATAACGACTCTGATCCATAGTTGGTTGATGCATACGGTTGCTTATTAGAGCTCAATTAGTTAATCCAACCTTCTTGCTGTCCTTATATATGTGTTTACCATATAAAGGAATACGTCACTGTGGCTGAAGTGTGCTGAAACGACTGATCCATTAGTCAGTCAACAAGACTATACTTATACACAGTAGTGCTTTGAGCTAAATGCTAACGTCAGCATGCTAACAAACATCTTAACTATTGGATAGATTGTCGTGAAACTTGGCACAGAGATAATTTGGTTTATGACCAAATACCTGCAAAACTAATTACATTCCCATCAGCCTCAGCACTACTTTGTGTTTAGTGCTAACTAGCAAATGTTAGCATGCTAACACGCTAAACTAAGATGGTGAACATGGTAAACATTACAGATTATAACATGTTAGCATTGTCATTTTTCTCAAAGTAGAGCCTCACAGAGCCACTAGTGTGGCTGTAGACTTTTTATACGTTATATAATTAAAACAATCCATCAATCAATATTAAAAATAATCATTAGTTGCAGCCCAGAAGCTCATACATGTACAGTGTATAAGACATTGCAGTTATTATCTCTTTCTCCTGTTCTTCATATATTCTTTCATGAATATTGAAGATGTAGATTTGGGCACACTGAGAGGCTTGGTTAAAATTTAAAGAACCACTCATTGTAATCTAATTATTGCATTTATCACTGTCCTAAATTAAATTAAGTAATAAGCACCAATAAGGCTAATGATCACTCGTATTTTTGCCTCACTCTGTGCTAATCTTAACAACCAAAGGAGCCGAGGAGCCATTTACCTGGAAAAGATGTAGCAATTTTCCCTCATTAAAAATGTAGCTGGCAGTAGAGCAGGTGCAAACCTTACACAGCCCTCTGTGGTTGGCTGAAAGAGTGCACAGCTCCTTAATGAGTTCCCTCTTTGCACCGCTCAGAGAGATGGGAGAATCTGGCCGTGAATGAACAGCACAGTATTGTTCACATGAGTGGTGGCTTGAGCCACCACTAAGCAGATCCATCCAAACGCACCAGAATGCAAAGTGGAGCTTGTATTGGGGAGAAAAAAATACATAGTCAAAGTTTTGATGAGCTCATTCAAGGAGATTCAATCAGCTAATTACAGCCAGGCTTCATTTGTGGACATTTGTAACGTGTTGGCCTGCTTTGCGTGGGTGAATTCTGTGCAAACGTGAATGCGGAGGAATCTATATAGGGAGATTTGATGTCTTGACATTTGCAGTGTGTCATGATTACAGCTTCAACAGTGATGCCAGTCATAATGGAGCTTGTATAACACGCTGTAACCTGCTGTGGATTATACTGACACCTCCTGCCTCTGCAGCTGTTGGTCTTATTGTTCTTCCTTTCAGCATTTCTTCATCATGGTGCTAGATCGGTCCAGATCAATCAAAGCGCCATCGCTGTTTTATAAAGCCCACATGGTGGGTTTTTTTTACATCCTGTTTAGATGTAGTATGAATATTCCTGCTTGCTGTTTTCACACCACCTGTTTGCCAAGACAGCTCGTAAACAAATATGAACCTTTCACATTTCAGATGGTGTATCTCCCTGCCCAGTAAAGCAGATAATAGCCGTATGTGAGCAGCCTGTGCCCTCTATAGTATCACGTCTCCTCATGTGCTGTGGTTCGACATTGCCTTGATTTCTTTTGATGAGATTCACATGGACAGGCAGGAATAAGCAAGGGCACAAATAACAAACCTTCCCCTTGCTAGCCTATCTAAACCAGTTTGATTGACAATGAACCAGATCTACACGACCACTAGCCGCTCATGATCAAGTTGTGCACCTCTTCTTTCAAACCAAAGCAAGATGCTAAAATAAAATAGCTCCAGAACTACAAAACAAAATCACATTTTACACCTGAAAGGTTCAACATTTTTGGAAATATGTTAATTTGCTTTCTTGTCGAGACTTAGATGACAAAATCAACACCACTGTCATGTCTGTATGCAAGGTAGGCTATGTAGCTAGCACTAAAGCCAGGAGGCAGTTAGCTTAGTGACCACAAGGATGGTAGTCAAGAAATAGTTGCAGCATGTAGCTCACAACTTCATGTTTACACACTTCTGTTTGTGTACGGATTAAACAAATGAGATACATGTTACTTAGTGAGCTTTAGAGATGCTGGTTGGTGTATTTTTGCACTTTGGACAGAGAAAAGTTAGCTAGCTAGCCAGTCTTTAGGCTAAGCTAATCATCTGCTAGCTCTAGCGCCGTATTTAGCTTACTACTTCATCTGACTCTTGGCAAGACATTTTACAAAATGTTGAACTAATTCTGTAACATAGAAATAAATAAATGGTCCAATCAGAAAATTAAACTGAAAAAAAGAATAATAAAAAAAATCACAAAGCAGATCTTCTCAAAACACATTTGCAAACACCATAGCACTTTAGCATTTAATCAAATTAAAGCAATCTTAATGCTGACCGGAGGTAAGTGTCAGGAAGTCACGAGGTCATGACAAACTTGAATCTTACTGTTTCCATCTAACAGCAATGGACAAGGTCTTGTAAACAATCCAATATGACTGCCAAAATATAGTTAACAAGGCTTTTGCTGAAAAGTATCCTTGCTTTTTATGAAATGTGATTTGTGCTACCTCACTCATAAATTTGTTGATGTGGTTACTTCACTTTAATTATGTATTTACTGAACTAATCTTTAGTCTGAATACCAAAGAATACCCTTCAAGGTCTTGACTACATACCACTACACACATTTGACTCATATACACTATAAAAAGTATCCACTCCCCCAACTGTGACTTTTTCATCTTTCATGGTTTTACAAATTGGAATCACAGCAGATTAATCAAACTTTAATGAAACTGATGAACAAATTTGTTTTCGCTTTGACATTTAAGAGACTTTCTCTCATGATCAGTTGCAGAGACGCCTAATTAATCCACTGGGATTCAAAGTTCAACAATAAAACAAGAAAAAGTCAGACACACGTGGTGAAATGATGAGTTGATTATTCGATTAGTTAATTGATTAATCAGTTTGTCAATCAAGGAATCAGATTTTTACATTCACATTTAGTTTTACATTTGGCAGACACTTTTATCCAAAGCAACGTACAAACCATATACAAGCCACAGTAGATCCAGAAGAAGCCATTTAGAATTCTTATAATTGATTAATCATTGCTTGATTGATTATTGAGTTGATTATTATGCAATATCATTGTATATTCAATATGTTTTGGTTTTGGACTGGAAAAAACAAGCATTTTAACATGTCACCTTGAGCTCAATTCTTCTCATGTTTTAAACAATTAATCTAGTAATCGAACTAATCGATTACTAGATTAATTAATAAGCACTGTATAATCAGTGTTTATTACAGTGTCACACTATATCATGCAATACCTTTTTTGCGGTGGTGTGAATTACATGAGGTGAAGATTTCCTCCAACATTTTGCATGTGTCAAATTCAGAATCCAGATGCTTCTAAAAAATTCATATAAATCTTCTCAGGACATGTGTGGGTGTACATGCTGCCATAAACCCCCCATAGAAAGGCCCCATCCCTCCAAGTTCATGCCCCTTTGTCAGTTAAACACCGATCCAAACAGACAGGTGAGGCAAACCACTCAAAAAACCAGCAAAGATAATACTAGAACTTGCATGAGAGCACAAATTTGCAATTCAATTACAAATTCTCACTGGGCCCTCGGGGGTCCAGGGCAGTGGGACACATTCCTTGACGCCACCAAGCATGGCCCAAATTAATACGGCTGGTATCTGGCTGACATCGATAAGACTATCTGTCCGAGGTGATATTTTTCAGCAATGAGATCAAACGACTGGCCCGGTCGTCAAGGCAGAGGCTTGGATCTGAGCCGTTGCTAACCGACTCCTCCTCAGAGAACCCTCACATCCTGATTCATGCCATGCTTTCTGTCTTTTGGTACCAGGGAGTTGTCACCACTGTACCAATGAGCCACACCTGACACAGCCACAACCTCCTGACCTCTTACCATGCTCGCTGTCTCCCCATCGCCCACATATCTCCTGCTGGTGTCGTGTTTTCTGGATACTGACGGGAGAAAACGAGAGGCTCTAATGTTTTTAAATGTTAGAACCAGCCATAAATAGTATAACACAATACAATACAAAAGCGCCACAAATATCAGCATCCAAAATGGCCATAAAGTTGAATCAACATTTCTCTAAACACTAACATTATAACCCTGAGTGTAACTGAGTGCATATAAGTGCACATGCTTTCTTGTGTTGGCTCACTTCTGATATGTTTTCCCTGATTAATTAGGCAATGGCCACATAAAGATAATAGACTTTTAAAATGGACTGGGGTAGTGTGATATGACGGTATATACCATGAGATGAAAGAACTATGTATACCAGTACAGATTTGGCTATTAGAGATGCATCGATACAATAGTATCAGCATCGATGCCATGTATCGGCCATGATGTGACAGTCTCACGTTTTCTATGTCATATGTTGCATAAAAATCAGTTCAGTTACATTCATTCAGTCAGGACGCCCACTCAGTGTCTCATATCACCTTACATAAAAATGTATCCATAGTTGAATTGAGTGCAGTGAGGTATACAGACTTTAAAATGCAGGGGGAAAAAAGCACTGGTATCAGATCAGTACTCAGTATCCGCAGATAGTCTGAGTTGAGGTGTCGGAATTGGGCAGGAAAAAGTTGGATTCAGCTCAACTTTAACTTCATCATCCCAGAGGGGAAATTTGTCTTGCTGCCAGTTGAAACACAGAATCCAAAAATATGTACAAACATATGCCAAAAGGCTCCACACAAGCTCACATAAAACAATATACATTAGTGACGGCATAACATAATACCTGGTGCACATCCAGCCATAATCATCCCAGCCAATCCTCAACAGTTAAAACAAGATCCCCGTCATCACCCATCAACATTAAATGGAAGACTGATGATCAGCAGACTCCTTGGCATTTAACAGTTTAATGGAACGAGAGAAAAAATAATTTCTCACGTTGTTAGACCTGGATTGGTGCATTTGCTATTCTGTTTACACTGAGGTAGCTATTGATTGTGCATAACCTTGATTCATCAAGTTGAATTTCCTGATTAGTTTCATGTTCAAATAAATCTGCTGATTATCTTCTTGATTAATTGGTTAATCTATGAAATGTAAAAAAAATGCCCAAAGATATTCAGTTTACTATCATATATGACAAAGAAAAGCAGCAAATGCTCCCATTTGAGAAGCGTGAACTAAATATAATAATAATATAATAGGAGATTCATTCATAGAGGAATATAATAGGAGATTCATACTGTTTGTAATTTGATAAATTAATTTATTGTCCATCTCTGGTGAATAGCTCTCCTGGCATGGCAGACCAGGATAAACAAAGCGGCCCCTTTAGAGCCCAGAATGAAGTCTGGACAACAGATCAACAAGGGAATAAGAAATGTTTGTTCCCTTACACTTGATATTTGTGATTTAGGGAATACACAGTTGATGTCTTGCTGTGTGGCTTTTTTCGGTCTGAAAGCTCTGGACGCCTCCTGACTGAGCGCCCTACATTTCATGTGCAATATGGCAGGATCAATGGGTATTGATCAGCAAATACAGACAGTGTTCGCAGTATCACAGTAACCCAGAAGGAGCTTGGAAATGGCTTTTGAGACTTGGGCTAATGTCATAGATTTCCTCTGAGTTGTATTTATATTCACTCTGATAGAAGAAGGTCCATAGATAAAAGAGTTAATTCAACCATGAAGATACATTATAAAACAGTAGCAATCCAAAGGGGCTGTCAATTAATTAAATATCATGAGAAAATAAGGAATAAGGCACCTTGCCAATAAAAAAAGATTTAATTTATCAATCATTTCATGACGAGCACGGGCACGCAGTTATTTGGACCTACAATCTTTGAACACACTGTCATGTGTAATATATCCATCTTTCATGCATTTCTTCTGCACAAACTGCAAATACTGCGCGTATCTGCACTTCAGAGCGACAGTGAACTGTGCGCAAAATCACCTGAGAAGACAAGCCCGCGTTACCTCCACAGACAGCATCTCAAGCGCCGTGAGATCAGATACCGACAACACGCCTGTGTAATTACACTGAATAACACCACTCACGTCTCTGAAGCGATTCCAGTGTTTGATCTTACGGCTGTACTGGGAGATGGTTGACAGCCATTGCTCATCTTCCATGAAATTCCCAGCTTTTGCTGCCTCTTTCCCACTTTTCACGTCCACCTGGAGCGAGAAGCCCACCAGCAGGCACAGGCAAGCGACGATTCTCACAACGACCATGTTGCTCAGGCAGTTTGGTCTGGGATGTATCTCCTGCTGCTGCTGCTGCTGCTGCTGATGTCCTCTTGCCAAGGATCCACATACAAGACTGCTGCTGCTGCTGCTGCTGCTGCTTCAACAGACTGAATGGAAATGAGAGAGAGGAGGAGGAGGAGGAGAGGGAGAGAGAGAGGAGGGGGGGGGGGGAGAGAGTTAAAGGAGAGATCAGATCCTGCACTAATCATTTATTTCTGCTTACTTGGTTTCATTATTTCAGTGTCTTTTTTTGTGTTTCTAAGCAGCCCACACACACACACACACACACACACTACACACACTACACACACACACACACACACACACACATCCAAATGAATCATACAAAGTGGAACAGATGTTTATTGTTGTACTGATGATCAATCAGACTTTATTTATTGTATTAAAATGTTTTTTTGGGGGGAAAGGCAAGTGTCTGTCTAATATTTATGGCTCTGTTATGAGTTCTACTGCAGAGTAAGACAGTGAAATGAGTGACTCAGTTAAACAATAAAGTGAGAAATTGCTGCGATTTAGCTAATACCATAAGGCGGTGGTGCTAAAACTGGGCTCCGTGGATTGCTGAGGGTCACTTAGGGACTCCCGAGTGGCCTCGGAGTAAATGAGGTTAAATTTAGCCTAAAATTAGCTCCATTTCATTCTTAATTTGTTCATTAACAGCACGGGGGGAGAGTGTGTTAGAGCGACTCTGTGTCTGTAAGGTGTCTTTCATATACAAGTACCTGCAACTGCTTCTGTGGTCTAAACTTGATAAATGAGCGGCTTTTATTATGTGAATTAGTTTGGGATGACGTAGAGTGAAATGATCAAATCCAACACTCGACAACTATTTTTATTTAATCTTTTTATTTGAGGTTCCAATGTCTTTTAAAGACTTTATTTCAGTCAATCCAAAAGCAGAAGCTGCTGATTATTTTCTTGATTAATTGAACTATGAACTGACAGAAAAATGCCCATTAGGCTACTATTTCCTGTATCACAAACACAACACAGTGCATAGATATTGTATACACAGATACACATACATATACAACTGGTGGTTGCCATATCTTGATGAATCCTTTGAGATTTTTATGGAAGGTGTAGGTCAATGTCTTTCACTCAGGGAACACCAATATTACTTGCTACTGTATACACAAAAATATTAAAATCAACTCGCTTGCATTGTGTTAATGTTTGTATGATCTATATTGGCTGCTGAATTGTAGTAAAGAGGCAATTATAACCAAAGTAACCATTTCATCCTTCACTTCTCTCCAAAAATAACACCCCATTTTGTATTACTTAAGCGCTGCATTGAACGTAAAACTCTAGATGTCTTATGCATGTCTTTCCCTGTAAATCAGCGTAACAGTATAATGTAAGGATGGATCTGTGTGACTGAAGAGGTTAAATATGTGATATATTCTAGCTGCTGCTGTGATGCTACTTTTCCTTCAGGAATCCGTGACCTGCAGAGTTTTGCTGTACCTGCACATCAATTTAAGCACCCACGTTATTCCTGCTGCTCCCTAAACTCTCCATGCCCTCGCTCCCTTCCTCTCTATTTCATCCCCATGAAGATAAACATAATCCAGCGCTCTGCTCAGATTCATTTGAGTTTAAGGTTACTAATATTGGCCGAGGCGAAGCGGCCAGGGGCAGGATCACATTCCCGGGATGCTGCTTAGCTGGCCGAACTAACTCTTGACACTGGCATCAAAATGGTTGATGTGGCAAACGCAGGCTTTCCTGAGTGTGCTGAGACCCAAGAATGGGGAGGCAAGGGCAGCAGGAGAAATGTCCCGCAGCGTCAGCCAGCTGTGCACGTAAACACTATGAGGTGCTGGACATGATGTGTTAATCAAGAGGTCGCCATCAGTCATGTCATGATCAGGATGAACGGGCTGCAGATTAATGGTCACGCCGCTGAACTGGTTCGCTCAGATGCATTTAAAGACTGTGTTCTGCTTTGCACCATTAGCTTTTAAAGATTGTTTGAGAGCTGAGGTGTTATTGGGAAGCCTGTCTCTGGACTGTGGCGGAGGAAGTCTCCTGAGGGAAATCCAACATGTGCAAGAACAGCAACAGCAAATGGGAAAACATGTTGATGAAAGCTTGGAAAGGTTCATCTCTCAAAATGGTAAGTTTTAGGTACAGCGATCAGGAGCCCCGAAGGGCTAGTAATCACAGGAAGCCAATTTTTATACTTTCAGTACATGTGGTACATGTGATTTTCTAGCTTGTTTGTGCTTCACTGATCAGATTGAATTCTCAGTCGGAGATCAATGTCTCTATACCAGATTAAGAATTTCAGCTGTGATCTGGCCCCTCCACGTCTTCAAATGCAGCGGTAACAGCCTTGTGCCTCTCAATGGAGGGATGATGACAGTGGTGAATAACCTCAGCTGCCTTTGAAAAAAAAAAATCCAATCAGAAGAACACAAAATTAGGTCAATAGGGGAATGAAAAACCAATGGTGGCACTTTCTTCTACCTTTATCATTTTATTGGAGGTTAAGAGGTCTTCCATAATGTTTTGAGAGTTGAAAAAAGAAAACTGATGCAGGTTTGGTCTTAACTGTTATTTGTCGTATAACAACAGAACTAAGGTTTCAACTTGAACTATATTTGCTAGGTTGTGAATAGCCAAATAGATAATCAGACTGAATTAACGAATCAGTACCGAGTGACGTATCCGTCCCGGTAACATCATTTTCAGTTGAAGCTACTGTAGCTCGGGACGGTTAATGTTTTTCTCACACAATGTAAGAGTTGTTATTTCTGTAAGTCCACTCTCAACAACATCGCTTTCTAGAAGACTTCCCCATTCTTAATCCTGCCAACGAAGCTCTGACTGGTCAACAGTGTCAGTGGGCATTACACCACACCTTGAATCACTTAACAAACGAGAAATATGGAACCAGGATTGAAATGCCTAAAATCGCTAATCCTGATTCATGAGACAAATTCCTGCTTTAACAGCCTTTAAGAGAGCAGAATTTCCATCAAAGTGGGCTTTAATGTTTGAGCTGACATGTTTTTATGTCCTTGTCGAGTGTATACATATTGTTACATGATACAACAGTCCCCTAATGATTGCTTCAGGATTAATGTTTGAGTTGATTTGACCAAAACTTCGACGTGACGTGCAGCCTCTTACATTTTAAACATGGAACTTGTTTAACATCTCCTTCTACATATCAGAGTCACGCTGTGGAAGAGTGCCTTTAATCGTAAAGAGATTAACTGATGCCATCAGTTCCCCCTGTTCCTCTCCAGGCAGATGCTGATAAAACGTATCTATCCTGTTCACCAAGCATACTCAGTTTACACAAAAGGAGTTGAGGGGAGGAAAGCTTCATTTGAATATCATCAGACAAGACTGCAAGCAGCTAAATTTGAAGGGTTGCTTATCTGTAAATATTTGCTGTCTACAAATGTAAACACAGCACATCCCTTCTCTGTCTTACAAAGAGCTCATAAGGCCCGACACGTGCTTCGCTGCTTATCGTGGCTGCACATATTCTCACATGATGTAACAACTCCGTAAGGATCGCTTCAGGAATTCCTGGTGCACAACAATTAATTGCAACAGGCTAAGGGTGGATGCTTTACACATTTATTTATTCCTGCCAGATTTAAACAGAACATTAAAATGTCGCACCTCCTGCCACCGAGAAGGAAAACAAAACAAAAAAGATTTTTCAGCAAAGATGCAACAACACTTTGTTGTACTTTCATGTTCATCATCTGATGGAAAGTCGTTTCCCTGCAGTGCTTTACTGTCAACTGAGAGTTTCTTCATCAGCCAGCCCCACTGAACACTTTCCATCCTGCTGTCATGTTCATCGATGACCTGCAACACATAATCAGTGATCAATATTTGACCTTTAAAGCACTCCAGGGCTGCAACTGATGTTTATTTTCATTCATTTTTCTACCATGTCTCTGTTGATGATGTCATTTTTTATTTAGCAAGATAAAATGTCCATCACTACTTCCCAAAGTCCAAGGTGACGACATCATGATTGCAACAGTCCCAATCCGAAAGATGTTCAATTTACAATGACACAACAAACAAAAAGAGGCAGCAAATCCTCACATTTGAGAAGCTGGAACAAGTGAATGTTTGACATTTTTGCATGATAAATGGCTAAAACGATTAATCGATTTCTGTTCTGTCAACTAATCCAATAATCTACTACTGAAGTCAAGATGACATTCAGTACAAGCAGTTTATATGACAATGCCCACATAATGACTAGACAGGTTAGAAAATATTTTACATTTTCATTTTTGTAAACAAGATATTAAGGCAAAGACAAACTAGAGAAACACTCATACAAGACTTTATTTATAATGTTAAGTGTGTTAAGCTTTGTGTGCTGCATCACATCACATACAGTATGTAATGATGTTTACTTTCTTCATAACATTTCCATCAATACACAGCTACCCCTTCAGTATGCGTATATGTATTAGTATACAGATTCTGAGGCAGGCATACAGATTAATAATAATAATAATTATTACTGCCTTTATATTCTGTTTTGTAATTGACTGTGTACTTGTGTATGTTCAGTTCATATGTTGTTACTTTTAAGAACAAGTCTGTACATAGGAACTCTTGAGAAATGGGGAAGGGGACTAATACGGGACATGGACCCATGAGGATAGGGAGCTTAAAGAAAGTATTACTTTCTCTATTGTGGTTTTATTTTCTACTCCCCCTCGCACTTAGACATGTGCATATGCAATTATGTTATGAATTACCTTTAAATGTTAATGTTACAAAATGGGCAAAAAGGATTTTAAAGCATAAAATGAACACAATTAAACAAACAAATTCTACTACTGCATTTCTTCTACAGCCACGACTGATGCTTGTTTGTGAGGCAGTTACCGCCTGTGAGCGGTGCTGCCACTGTAAAGTGCACATGAAAAAAGATGTAGCCTGAAAGCAAGTTCCTGGACAGGAGAACCATCAAAGGAAGTTATTTTGAAAGTTGAGCGGAGAATAAACCACATCGGGAGGCATTTAATAAGTAATCTCAAGTGACTTACAGCTGTAAGTGGAGCTGCTATAAACGCGTATAGATCTAATTCAATTGGATTCAAACTGGGTCACACAGCTATTAAAAGTGCAAAGTTAGTTGAGAGTAGTCTGACAGCAGTTTGCCTTTGCCAGGAAAGCACTGTAGCTGCTGTTTTGCATTGCAGGCAGCTGCAGCAGGGCTGGAAGAGAGTGCAGCACCTTTTTCAATTAAATGCACACAATAGACAGAAGCTGACTAATATGCTGAACTCTTGACATCTTCAGTCTCAGTAGATGATTTATTTTCAGCCTGTGTTATCAAGCTTATACCAACTACTATAAATGACAAATCCCCTCTCTACATCCCACCAATAAGAAACGTTCTGCATGAAGGGATTTCACTCTGCAACACTTTAGAGAGGACGGATAAAACATTCGAATAGAAGTTAGAAGGAGGATTTCTTTAATAATTTATAGCCTCCGATATAGAGAGAGTTTACAGCAGTGAATGTTAACTTCTGCATATTAGAGCTGAATCGATCACGCTGTGAGCATCCTTCGCCTTCGATGCTGAAACAATTCGTCAATGAACAGACCATTAATCAACAAAAATCTGATAAATCATCACCATCATCATTTATACTTTAAAGCTGCACTAATCGATATTTTTATAATCAATCAATGCCAAATAACCACAAGGTTGCCGGTTCGACTCCACCTTTGTTGCATGTCTATCTTCCCCCAATTCCCTGTCTGCCTCTTCACCCTCACTCTGTACAATAAAGGTGAAAAGGTGCCCCAAAAATATCTGCACCAATAATACAGCAAAAAGAAGCCCCTGTGGATTAAATAGCTATTGTGGCAAGAAAGTGATTGCTTGTAGTGATCGCAACTTAACTGTTTTGTTACCGTCTCCCATCAGCGTCATTTCAAGCTGCAGCAGTCAAAAAATAGTTCTAATAAACCCACCAAACAATAAACTGACACAGTTAGCGACTAGCTGGTGAACATAGTGGAGCATTTAGCAGCTAAAGAGCCAGATATTTCCCTCAGGAGACCAAAAACAGCTAAAAGAAGAGTGAGTATTAGACTTGTCAGGTGGCCAGAAACAGACTCCAAATGAACACTAATGTTGCTCCTTGTCTGCCGTATGTGGAAACAGGCAACTGTTGTAAGGTGATAATTAGTCAATGATGTGTTTACAGCTTGTTCTGTGCCCAAGCAGACAAAAAGAAATCAATTAATGCTGCTTTAATGTCCAAAATGAATTTACATTTTTTGAAATAAGTTGGGTAAGGGTTAGTATTTGATGTACTCGATCACCAAATCGTTTAAAGAAACGGTTAAACATTTAAGTAATTTATTAAGCAAAAATGCCAAACATTCACAAGTTCCAGCTTCTCAAATGTTTGTATTTTTTGCTTTTCTGTTTTATGTAATTATAAATCATCACCTTGACATCACCTTGGGTTCTGCTAAACTGTATTTTTCAGTATTTTCTGACATTTTATAGATTAAACAATTATCCAAAAAAAAAGTAACAGAGATTAAATCGATAATGAAAATGTGCTGCAGCTCTATTTATTTATAGGTCTTATTGTGCAAGGTGTACATAAAGTAAACAGCAGCTCTGAATGACTACCTGCTGTTCAAACACACTCAGCTTTGAGCCTCTCCTCCCTGTACGAATGCTTCCAGCATTAAACAGACGTGGACAGCTGCAGGCAGCCTCCAGACTCAGCACTTTGAATGATAAAGAGCTGCTGCAGGGATCACCTGCCTTCTCACGGGGGACACAGATTAGACATTTCAAAAACTCTAGCCTTGGCTGTCCGTCAAGGCCGCTTGTGCCCATTAGTGACAGAGTGATTAGTGTGAAATTCAAACGGCGATGACACTAAGAGAGAGTCACATCCAACATAAGAGAACAATCAAAGGGAGGCGCGCTGTCATATTTCACTGCTAACGATATCCAATTTGAAGGATTCCTCGGCTTTGTCTAGCAGGATCATATATAGAGCACCTTTGTAATTTCTCGTCGATAGACGTGTTTGATCAATCAAAAGACCTTCTTAAAGCAATCTTAGGATTCAAGCTTGTTAAGGGGAAAACATGACACCAGGAGCATGAGGCTACCGACTGAAATGTCATCTTGGTGCTACCTTGCTGTCAAGTTCATCCTCTCAGTTAATTGGATATAAAATATTCTATGCATCGCTGTGTTAAACCTGATCAACATCCATGCTTTAAAAAAAAAAGGCACACAGGTAAAACTTAGCATGACCTTCAAAAGTGATTAGGAGCTTGATCGATTTCATGTGTGTTAGTAGTTACTCCGAGCATGCAAATCAAACATATCTACAGCATTAAAAGGTCACGTCTGTCAAACATCATCTTTTTTTCCCCTCAGCAGATGTTAGCACCAGCCCTCCCGAGAGAAAGCTTAATTTCTAATTACACTATGAAAAATTGCATAGTGCGGCTCTGAATATCAAAACCCAAAAAATGCTAAAAAAAAAAAAAAAAAGTCTGACATTGATCAAGTAAGACCTATTTCAAACAGCCTTTGCATAAAAAAAAAGGCTACTTTGAAAACTGGCATGAAATTAAATATGCAAATTGGATAGAAGCCTAAACAATACTGAGATAACACAAGACTTTACCAAACATGATATGAATTCTCATTTCTGAAAGATTCAATGTAAGTTTTTGGAGTGTTATGGAGTCATCTGAGTGATTGCTTTGCTTTCTTTCTTTTTAAAATCAAAGCTTTTCCTTTCTACATGGGCAAAAAAGTAAATGAATTGGAAAATAAGTTTTTACATTGCAAAGGCTAGTTTTCAGTGGGTGTAGCGAACCAGCCTATGACTCATCAATGCATGTAAACAAGCACATGCACACATGCCCGCAAAGACAACTAAACTATTTAACATTTTAATTAAAACCCAGCTCCTGCGTCTCCTCAGATCCTCAGAAATAAGGATGCAGATCCACAGAGGAAACAGGTCCGCGGTAACATAACCAGACACTGAGGTCTCATTTATCCGACTTACTGAAAGGGACACATGCTAGTCTCGAAATCTCAAGGGTCACGTTGGAAGTTCCCGCAGCAGGAAGCGCAGAGCTGACTAATTAGGGTGAGAGATGTGGCAGGGACAGAAAAAAGTATGTATGTCGGGCAGTGCGTGAGCAAGCTCACCCACACAGACATGCGTAGCAGCATGAGTTTGTTGAGTCAAAATCAGTACGCATTATCTTCCAATAATCTTTGGATTTTAGTCTGTTAGACGGACTAAACAGGTGATTCAAAGGTGTCCCCTTTTGCTCTGCCCCTATTTAGCATTGCTAAGCAGTATATAAACATTAAAGAAATGAGCTATAACACACTATAATGTAGGTGTAGACTAAATATATATGTTTATTATAAACAGATAATGAATAAAATAACATAAAATATGTCCTCATAGGAGAAGTTATAATTGTCACCAAATACTGTACACTAATAACACTACTAAATGATACTATTATAAACCATTTATTAAATGTTTGTATAGAGTTTATAAATGCTAAATTGGAGGGCATACATGTTACCCATTTGTCACTATTTTCTGACATTAAATTTGTCTTCAGTGTGTGACTCTGTGGGCGGATGACGTATGTTGCTTCACATGTGTTTTCAGTACCATCATTACTGTGGACATCTGCCCGACGCATCCTTAATCATGTCCCTGCCAAAAGAAACAAGGATGCACAGTCTCGATGAATTTCATTAACTTGCGAATCATCTTCACTCTCTCCCTCCACTGTGTGCGTATGTGCAATAGTATTGGCAATTCCCAGAATCCTCACTGTAACTGTTACCTGAAAGTGGCGTTATGCTGGATGTGTACTCCTGACCCACTAACAAGCATGCTCTCAGGAGACAGGGAGTGGCTAATTAGGCCCCTTTCCTGGGTCTGAAAAGATATATTTTATGCCCAGACAGTGCCACAGTCAATGCACGGACGGCTCGGCTGGCTGTTTTCCGATGGCGAAATTTGCATGTCCCTATCTAATGGCGTCTGTTGACATGGCTCAACGAGAACAGGAAAAAAAAGAAGTCACACCACTACTGAAATGGGAGGGTGGACAGCACGGGATGGCAGAGCTGACAAACAAAAAGCACCCCCAGTTTCCATAGTGTAACTTTTGGCTGCCCTCCTGCATGCCAAGCAGAGAGCATCGCCAGCTGAGGGGAGAAAAGCTCTGATGGCAAGAGCAAGCGGCCCGGTCTCTGTGTCCGATGTCTGTATTCACCGCCACACTCGACAGACGGGAGTGGGAGCAAGGTTGTGGTTCGTGTGGGAGGGGCACTGATAAAAAAGATGGAGGGAAAAAAAAACCCAGACTAGTGTAATAAATCATGTCAGTGACGCATTAACACATTCATGAGGCAGTGAGATTAAAGGAAATGGGTAATAGTTGTTTCTGACTTCCAGCAGTGAGTGGATGAGACCAGATCAGGGTGAAACTTGGAATGTTTCGACAGCTATGAAAAGTTTTTTAGTTTGGCACACAACTTATTTCGAAACTATTATTACGACTTTTCATTGTATACTTTATGTATAAATGTTTAAGTCTCACAATCTGCTAGTAAATGTTGATCAGCAGGAGGATACTGGCATTAATACTGACTGCCAGTATGTCCAGGCTGAACATACAGTATATGACATGTACCGAAGTAGTAGTAGTATTAGCAGTAACAGTCCTAGTTTCAAAAGTAATAATTATATGCAAAGTGTTGTATTATTAAATGTATTATATTTTTGAGTTATTGTTAACTTCATTCATGTGTAAGCAGCATTTTACTGTCTGGTAGTTTAACCTATGACAGAACACCTTATAATATGAGTTAATCCCATGTTTTGTATGTAAAATCTTAATACAATATTAGTACAATATTTGCCTCTAAAATGTAGTAAAGTGTAGGTATAAAGTATCAAATCAATTCAAATGGAAATACTAAAGTACAAGTATCTCAGAATGACACTGTGTTAAAACCCAATCCTGACCCAAGAATGGTCTAAAGCCCAACTCTTATCTGACTTTATATCTTTAACATCTAATTATATGCACAAAGTCAATCATCTACTTGTGAAAGAGAACAGGCAAAGTAACATTATTCTACTGTGACTCACAGCCAAAATAAAATCTTTCCATTGTGAACAACAAGTCCCCAAACGTGCAAAAGTAAACCCCTTCTATTTTCAAAATCAAGACAAAAGTATTTAAGGGTAAACAGTGATGTTTTTGATGGAAATTTTTCATGTTTTCTTTTGATTGCTTGTTCCATTAAAATGTATTTCCTGTCATTTACTTTGATGTTGTTTGACTCAGATTCCCTGAAGAGAGCCAATTGCCTGGAGACTAAAGTACAAAAACAGAAATTTGACTACCTAGAGCATTTCAGAGTGATTTTGCATGCATGTTTCATCTTTTGAATGAGCTTTAGTCTGAAATTTCAATCATTCTGCACTCTGATCATTTTATTTTTCTGCATAAACTGTTCCCAAGGGGTTTTAGAAAACAAAGAATTTGGCAAGTCACTGGCAATAAAAAATAAAACCCTATGCTGCCACCTACTGGACAAGACCCACAAGACTGCTTCAATGATCTGCTCAGCTAGAAACTTTCTTCATTATTAATTTCCCACCTCAGAATATGCTCAGCCCAGTTGAAGCTCATGAGAAGTTGATGGTCCCTGCAGAGGTGTAGTAACCCGTACAGTCTGTCGAATATCTCTGGGACAACAGGGCATTGTTCAACTCAAACTCTCCAAAACGATGAGCACCAAATTTCTGTAATGAAAACAGCAAAATAATGAAATAAAAACTTCCATATTACAAAACTTCATCATAATAGATAAATAAATTAGATTAGACAGATACAAAACATTTTGCATTAAATTCAATTCACGTTCCTAATAACAAAGCAGTCTAACCCCTAATTTATTCAGAAAAAGTCAGCACTGTGTTTAAAAAGTTGACCCTACTAGAAAAGAAGATAAGCTGTCACTCACAAGCATGGTGTTACCATGGTTACGAGCTACTGAGCATTTGGTAGGCACCCTCGTGTCATTTTCATAGAAAAAGAAAAATCAAGGATTTTGTTATTCAAACAAAGACCTTCTCTGCACCAGAGAGGAGAGGAAGGTGAGCTTTTTTATCTGCAGTGTCACATTTCAGTTGTCACTCACAAAAGAAAAACTGCACCTGGAAGATTTTACAGTCTACCTCTGTGTTTCTAAACACAGAAATCTAAACTCTCCGCTTTGAGCTATCCAGGCGTATTTCTGTTCCCCTAAATAGCCAGTTTAATCAATATACTCTTATGCAGGGTGCTCTTAATCTTTCCACCAGCTAATTGATTTCTAGCACCCTATTTTTTAGCAAATCTTGAGCCAGCACTGATAAAACTAAAAGTAAAATTAAATTATTCATGATTCAGTCTTTTTATGTTATTGGAAATAAGTCCTCAAGGACCAGGATCTAACTGGCTCGTGATCAGTCCATTTAGGAACCTACAGCAAACAACATTTGTCTCACAACTGTCCCAGAATTGTCTACATGTCTGACAGACGCCTACATGTTTCCCACATTTATATGCAATGTTTCATGTAATATAATGTTGCCGGTCACACACAAAAAAAACTGGCCTTTTTCACAGAAGACATTTTGACATGTCACAGTAGGAAAAGCACAGGTAAATAACACAATTAATGATGGCTGAATTCAATTTAGCTGCTTCAGTTTTCAGTCACTGGGACACTTGAACAGAACAGAGTAACAAGTCAAAATGTCTGCTGTGAAAAAGGCAGATGTAGATGTTTCGTTTGTGATTTGAAACTGGGGCGACCATAACTGACTTCTAAGTAGATATGGTGGGTTACCGTCTGAATTACATACCGCAGCTGGTCTGGGAACATAATCATTTAGTTGCAGCCTGAAATCATAACACCTTTTGCGGTTGTCGGTATAGGAGTGAGTCAGCCCCCAAATTAACCCGATTATCCTCTGTGCATGTTAGAGTGGTGCTAGGGTGCCCCCCCAAGACCTAAATCTCTCTATTTTAAGACCTATTAATTGGACAGCTCTCGTGTCCCAATGGGACTCAAAATGCAGTGGAAATGTCAGCCACAGTTGAAAAACCTATACACAGTATGTTGAATGCGCAGACAGTGTTGCATCAGGTGCCTAAATAGAGCAATCAAGATTTAGTTAAATATATACATATATTTTAGTTAAACATTCCTCATTTCTCTTATAAATAATAAGAGAAAAATAAAAAATAAATAAGGGTGTTTAAGGGTGTTTGATTGTCAGTGTATACAGCAGAGTTTTTAAAGCAGGCCTACATTTTTGTTTTTAATCTGGCCTGTAGCTACAAACTATTTCAAAATCTTCATCTGGAATTGTCATCTGGTATTAACAGCAGTCAAGTAGCGAGCACAAGTCTGGCTGTTTGTAATTCAGCAGCATTTGAAAGGGCATACAGGAGTACATTTCCTAACCTTTAATATGTTTCTGGCATCAAAAGCCTCCCTTTCACTTTGTCTTCCAGGGCCGCCCGTGTCTTCAACTAGAAAAAAATACAAGTTGTAAAAGACAAGCCGAGCAACGTAACACAGAACACAAAAATACAGATAAATCATCTCCTGATCAAATAAACATGTTTACGTGCTGCTGCAGTTGGCAACAGTGAGGTTGCCATCAAGGTCATTTAGTTTGTGAGATTAGTTTAGAAACAGCGACTAGGGGGAAGAAAAAACACTGAATTTTAATAGGATTCATCTACATGCTGGCAAACATTGTCAGCAGTGACACGGCCCCTCGCTTGTGCTGTGTTGTTGGTCAGTCCAGTACAAATTTGAGAACTGGGGCTGGACTTTATCCATGGCCAAAATGAATGAAGCCATTGTCAGAGTACTTGGAAAACACGCTGCTTGGTGCACGTAAACAGAGCTGTGGCCAAACAGAGAACTAGCTGCCTGATGCCTATCTTTAGGAATTTGTTGTTGTAATTGTTCAAGCTTCAGCTTTGTCGTCAATGCAGCTCAGGTCTAAGCCAAAAGATAATGAGGGGACATTGGCAAACAAGTTCAGGAGCTTCCAATGTGATCACAGCAGGTCAATAACTTTGTTTTTCCACAAGCTACAGGCACATTTGCTGGTTAGCCTGTCATGTGTAGGTAATGTCTTTACCTGTGGAGTCCTTTCTGAACAGAGTGTTCATCACAGTGCCGTGCAGCTTCACTCTGTCCCACTCTCTGACCATCAGCCCTGCTGAGACAAAGTGCTCCACCAGCCGGTCCGCAATCACCTGCAACCTGAAGAGGAGCAATATTAAAGAAACATTGTGAAAAACTTCCAGAGATTCCAGC
This sequence comes from Enoplosus armatus, assembly GCF_043641665.1. Classification (NCBI taxonomy): domain Eukaryota; kingdom Metazoa; phylum Chordata; class Actinopteri; order Centrarchiformes; family Enoplosidae; genus Enoplosus; species Enoplosus armatus. The sequence goes on along the minus strand of NC_092199.1, from coordinate 7,463,512 downwards.
AGAATAAACACTTTCAAATTGTGAGGAGTCAATTTTGTGTTTTTCACAGGATTTGTTACTGATCCACTTACTTGTCAGATTTGTCTTTCACATTGACTTTGGCATAAAGGACGTCTACCATGGCTGGGTCATCATTCATGTACTCTATACCTGTCACCTCCAATGCCAGAGGTTTTCCTTCTGTGATGTCCCTGATGGCAGACAGTAAAAAGCAGATTGCAATGACTCACCTGGCACATCAGATATAAAATTAAGGATTGCCTTTAGATTTTACTTAATGTTTAATGTGTTTCAGACATCAAATCTAATCCAATCTGACCTTTAAAAAAGGTACAACGACAACTTGCCCAGCCTCTGTGGCGATCAGCCCGGAGTCCATTCATTATTACCGAAGAGGTCCGAAGGTCACAAAATGTATATTTTCATTTTAAAAAACAAAGGCTACATAATTTCTTAAAACAGATGGTGTAGTATGTGACTCAAACAGGAGTAAACATTGTATTTGTTGGGGACTATTTTCTGCCGTATTGAGTATTTACAGAAGCAAGGCAGTGTATACGTAAAAATTAAAAGCATGGTACAACAACATTGTTTGGGCCCTACCTGATGAAGCGTTGACACTCTTGGAGGTGTGCACATGCTTTCCTCACTTCCATGTCATTTAACAGAGCCAGGGTGCCGATTGTCAGGTGAAGCTTCGAGGGGTTCTGAAAGATGCTTCCCTCGACTCCATGATCCTGCACATCACATCACAGATAGATATAATTATACATATAATGTGCTGATCTTGATTAATACATGGCCACCACTGCCCCTCATCATCCCCACTCATATTTACATTTCCTTCGACAGTACCTGTGAACACTGCTGCAACACCTCATCTTTAAATCTCAGGAATCCTTCTTGAATTTTGGCATCATTCAGTGGGAAAGATAGGAAGTGTGTGAAAGGCTGCTTTTTCCGGAAACTCTCAACAAGGACCTCAACTCGTGTGACTGCAGATGAGACTGCAGCTTTTTGGGAACCTGTGATAACTGTCAGGCAAAAGGAGGAAAGTTGAGAGATAATCTTTTGTTCCAGAGAGTGCTCTCTAACCTGTCTTAGGATGCTCTTAATCCTCACCAATCTGTCCCTCTACTCCTTGTTTTGGGATGCTGATAGATGTTTTTGTGTCAAACTCCAGACGTCTGCGTGTCTCCCCTTTTTTCCCAATGATGTATCTGTAGAACAATCGAGCAAACAAAGCAAAACCCCCTTATATGCTTTTTAAGACGGGGAAGATGCACAATAATCCTAACGTGCATTTTGTAGATAACTCACTTGTAAAGAACACTTGGGACATCAATGGCGCAGCGGTATCCTTTCTCAGTCTGTTCAATGAAGTGGGTATCACAGGTTTCATCTGCTGCAAGGTCGTCACTCTCTAAACATTGTAAACCACAAATAGACTAATATATTATCGGTTTCTCTTTTAAGAAAATGTGGCTACACCTGTCAGCGTTGTCTGGGAGTTCATACACATGTGTAAACTAACGTTAGCTGACAAGGACAGGGATCAACTTACCTGGTGGTCCCATGTAAGATAAATCTTCTTCTTCCTCATAATGTTCCTCCTTAATGATATTCCTTCGGTATATTCTTCCATTTATGTTTATGAGAGTTGGACGTAAAACATCCATAACGTAAACTAGCAAACGTTAGCTAAACCTAAGCTAACCTAACAATCAAAATAAATATCTAGATTGCTCGCAAGCAATTTAGTCACACAAAAAATATGTAAATTAGCTTATGAAGCTTTTAAAAAACGTATTTAGCTAAGTTAGCTAACTAGTTGTTCATAACGTACTAGATTAGTTACTGACGTTCACGTATCGGTTTCCCTGCTTCACGACACACAAGGTTCTGTTTTAATGTTCAGTAGATCTACAAACGGAAATTAACTTTCACTCAGTGACAGATGATGCAGGCGAACCATCCCATTGCTTTAAAATCTGTGGTAAGAATGCTACCGCTTCAAACGTAAAATGCTGTGTTTGTCGTAAACTATTGGCAAGACCTCTAAACAAACAACAGAAGCAACTACGCGGATTTAAAGTCGTTATAGATTTACTGGAACATCGACGGTAAGTTATATTGTTAGTAACGGTTAATTATGGCCATGTTGTGTCTAGTAAAATGAATGGTGATTGGTGGTTTTCTACATTGGTATCAGCAGGATAGTTAGCTTTCTTGCTAGCCACTTAACGTTTGTTGTAGCAGTAAGTTAGCTTGCTATCAGAGTGTAAGTCACCATAAAAGCTAGGAAAGCAAACCTACCAACGTTAGCTTTCGTATGCTGGTTTAGTTTACTGCCTTCGTGATTACGAAAACGTTAGCCTTACACACTGTACTACCGGTGACAGGTCTTGTGATTTGTTTTAAAGTTTCCTAAAGCAATGGCAGCGTCTTCTTCGTCCTCTTCTGCGGGAGGTGTGAGCGGCAGCTCGGTAACCGGCTCTGGATTCAGTGCTTCAGAGCTCATCCCTCCCAGGAAAGTCTTGTACACATATCCTAAAGGCGCTGGTGAAATGATGGAAGGTAATATAAAACACACAGCTAAGTGCATCTGTCTTTAGCTTTCTCTCCCTTCCAACAAGACAGGGGATATGAGAATCATACAATGAGAGTATTTTGCAACACACTGTACATTTTTCCTTTAGGTCATTTACATTGAGAAAGCACTAGGATAAATAAGTTAGTGTCAGGCAATGTGTGTCTCTCATGCAATCATTGTTTTTACTGAGATTTGAGGCTTGTGCACTGTTTTCTACATTCAGGCCACAAAGCAAATTATCTGTTTTTCTGAATGATACATACAAGCCAAAATAAAATAAAAAAGTCTTGCAGCTGTTTTGAAGGCATTTCCAAATTCATCAGAGCCTCTTCCATCCACCTGGAACACGAAAAGTAAAATCTGTGGGCTGCACAATAAAGACCTTTTCACCCTTTTTCCAAGTTGTTCAAGCCAACAAAGATGGCCGCCAGATGTGACATCGCCTTGCTCCTCTTGTACAAAGCATTACCAAATTCTGAAAGCTTTGTTATCAGGTTCATTTATATGTGTTGCTGTGATGCTTTTCTGTTTTCATATTTAACAATGTATTAATGTTTTTCTTGCATCATACTAAATATCACTTTGTTTGTTACCATCTTTATTTTGGTAAAGACACCGTCACAACTTTGAAAATTAGTTAAACTAGTCTTTGTTACTGTACAGCACACGGAATGCTTTTTTTTTAGGTTTGGCTTGTATTCATCCTTTAGAGAGACAGATGCTTGGTTTTACATTAGTGCAAAAGTCTCATGCAAAAACTATGATGAAATGAGCGACACAACCTGAGGCTATAATAAAGTCACATTACAAAGCTGGTGTCCTCTTTCTTTTAACTGAGTTCCTATGTAGCACTTCAAAATATCTGTTGTGGACGTGTCTGAATTAAACATCAGCAAAGTCTTTGTCTGGTATCTTGATTTTCTGCTTTACCCTATAGGGATTTCATTACCTCTCCTCGTAGGATAGGCCATCTGGCTCTCAAAATACACTAATGTGGTTAGTTTGGCTTGTGTGTTAAAAGCACACAGAGTGCTGCAAGGTTAAAAATGGCTAACAAAGGGATGCTGAAGGTCTCGAGCTGTTCCTCTTTGTTTATGTCAAAACTGTGAAGGCCCTTTTTACATAATGCTGAAAATTGCACAATACTTAACCTGAAGTTCTCCCTCTGGAGTAGCTTGAAAGCTCCATTTTGACCTTTTTCTATTAGCCTAGTGTACACCAAGGCTTCAGTTGTGTATTTTAAAGTAATCTTCTCTGGCATTTAACTTCTTTTTCTTTTGTGTGTGTTTTTTGTAGATGGATCTGACAGATTTTTATGTGAGTCTGTATTCAGCTACCAAGTTGCCTCCACACTTAAACAGGTTAAACATGGTAAGTCAGTAACTATATATGCAAAACATGTTTGTTTTGGTTTCTCTATGAAAAGCTGGTACCCTAACAATGTTGTATTCTTCCAGATCAACAAGTCTCTCGAATGGAGAAACTTGCCAGCTTGGTGGAGGAGCTGGAAGCAGATGAGTGGCGGTACAAACCAATTGAACAGCTATTGGGATTTACACCATCTTAAATAAAGAGATCCAGATGCCTTCGCTTAATAAATCAGCCAAACAGAAGGAGATAATTTCAGTTCATAAATAATATTCCTTCTTTATGGTTTTATTCTTAAGTGTGAAATATCTGGAGATACTGAATGTGTGTATTGTTTTGTCACTTTTGCTATTGTATGAGCATGGTTTGTTTTTTTAAAACAACTTGTTATATTTTACTCTGCATTCTAAAATAAACCTCTGTCGATAATAGATAATCTCCTTATTATATACTAATAACTAAACAGTTCAAAACTTTGTAAAAGATTATGTATAGGTTTTTCAACTGGTTCAGGCTAATAAAGTTGTTTTGCCAGTCCAATCTGCTCTTAGCCGCACTGTTAAGGGAAAGAATCTCTTTGGTAACGTAATAAATCCCTTGAAGTGAGGCATTGTGTTTCTACATGGCTGCACTGTAACTCATAAATCTGAAAACCTGCTGCCTCTCCTCTCTCTCTATGTCCTCATTGCTGCTCGCTCCAACAGCACTTGGAGCAAAACAAAGAGAGCTTGTAAATAAAGTCATACTTGGACATTCCTTGGGTCAGTTGGTGTTTGTTTGGCCATGTAGAATTTGTCCTACCCCACCTCACTGAGTTGATTTACATTATGTTGTAGATAGGCAACTAAATCTTTGTGTTGCTGTTTGTTTTATGTTGTCTCAATTTACCTAGCTGTTGTTGAAAATATGCACAGTTCTTCTGGTACTTCTGTCCATGTCACTTCTCTGCTGTGTTGACAGCAAGGAAACGGGCAGATCTTGGTGTTTTGCTCAGTGAATGGATGTTTTCAAACAAATGAAGGGTGGGAACGTACAGAATGTACTGTTCTGGGCGTAAATGTCTAAGGACGGCCCTGGACATTACAAGACACACCTCTAGCCAGAGCTTAGATTTCCTCCTAGAGTTCAAAAGTTTGGTATTCATCGCACTTTCTAGGAATTCATTTTACGACTTGTTTGCTCAAAGTTTGAAACTGTTTTCTATCCTTACAAAAGCTACTGAGGCATTTAACCTTAGACCACATTCTTTGCATATGAAAAAGGAACAAACATTTCAAAACTTTCTGATGATGACTCTTAATTCATAACATCCCCCTCAGAACACACTGTGCCTACACGTGTTTATGTCTTTCAGTTCCTCCCTGATATAAAGTACAGTCCATCCCCCTCACGTGTAGCAGCACAGCATATATCTGGCTGCCTTCCAAAAACTTTTCTCTGGGTAAACATTGAGTATGTCATGTACAGTACAGAAACAGCAGCAGTTTCTGCTTAGCACAGCAATGTTTCTGTTTTTATGCAATTTATCATCTGGTAGTATTTCATAACTTACTGTAACAACTTAACTGACTTTCAATTTAATTCCTTTGCAGTGTTTTTTATGCTTTAAAGTACTTTGATAGCACCAGAACATATTTTGTGACAGTAATAAATGCTAGAGCAATAATTAAATAGTAGTGTGTCAGCTAGCCTCCTGGTGCATTCCTATTGCTCTGCATGATTTCATTGTTGTTCCATTTGAGGGCTAAATGTAGAAGATGAAGATTGTACATGTTGCACATCTGTGTGTATATAAAACATATATTTTTCATCATTATACCATGTACCCAGTGTTTTTATATGCAGCTGACTGTGTGTTGTTTGCATCTCTGTGTGGCAGATAAAAAATTCTGATGTAATGGTTGAGCAAAACAGGTGACGTAATGTGCACTGCAACACTGAACCAGCTGAGCTGAGCCTAGCCTGCATGGATTTTATTCAATGCTGTCAATACTCTGGATGCACATACAGCAGAGCCATTTATTTATGCTTATGGAGGCTATTAAACAAAGAAACACAATATGGTCCTTGCAAGCCCAGGCAAGTCCCTGTACATTTCCACAACACTGGGATCTGCTATTCATCACCCCAACCCCTCCACCTCCTCCTCCTGTTTGTCTTTCTTCTCTGCTGGCATGTTACCAGGCAAGATACAGCGCAGATGGCGTGCCTCTCTTTTTGATTGGCTGGCTGGAGAGCGGTAGGCGTGGCCTAACAGCTCCTATATAAGCATTGTTGCAGGATGAACCGCAGAGCTCGGCAGCTGGTGAGAGAAAGAGGAAGCGTCGGGCACAGAAGTCTACAGATAGCTGTTATTGAAGACTATAATCATTCAAATCACCGTCTTAAACATCGACAACGGACTTGAACGTCGCCGTTGTCAAATAAGCTGTAAGTACTGTGTTACAGTTGTTAATTTTGCTCGCTTGGTAGCTAATTTGAACAGTTAAGCAGCTGCTAGCTATCGACAAACAAAGATGTTCTTGCTCTAAACTTGTTCTGTTCATACATTCCTCAACAAGCTATGCTTTAAATGCATGTTAAGTTTAATTTAACTGTTAAGTACCGTCTTTTATCTAGAGTTTAAGTGCTTATCTGTTGTCTTTGTTTCCTCATAAACAGCTGACCACAAAAGCAGCTGATACTGTTGAATACTGCAAAGAAGACAACCATGCCAGCTCTCTCAACACCCACTGATATGGGCAGCTCACCCCCTTCTCCAGTGGACGGCAGTCCCAGGAGGATGTCCTGGGGCAAACTGGTGCAAAGATTGACTGATTTCAGCACATCTTCCCACAGCAGCAGTATTGAGTCTGGGTCTAACAATGGCAGCAGGAGTGATCTCTCAGACTCGGGTAAACACAGCTGCAAACATTTCTAACACTTCATTAGAGGTGAATTAGATTTTTTTCCTATTTGTACTTGGTTCCAGTTCTAACCCACCGTGTCTCTTTTAACAGGGTCAGATGTCTACAGTGACCTGTCTCCCTCTAATGAAGACCTGTTTTATGATCCAATGGAGGAGACCATCCTGAAAGAAGTAGTGGACCTTATTGCAGGAAGCCTGCGAGAAGCCAAAGACTCAGACTGCGCCTTACGATGTACCAAACTGCTCATTCCTGAGAAACTTCTGGAGCACATCGGACAGGAGCTCCTTCACCTGGCAGCTAGTGAGCCCTGCGGTTTAAGAGGGGCTCTCATTGACCTTTGTGTGGAGCAAGGGGCTGTCTGTGAGAGCATGGGTCAGCTATCTGTGGACCCCTACCTTGTCCCCACCTTTCAGCTGACCCTGGTGTTGAGGCTAGAGTCTGGTGGGCTGTGGCCGAAAATACAAGGACTTTTTAGCACAAAGTCTCCTTCCACTCCAGTAGTGAGACAAGCCATTAAACTTAGCACTGGTTTCCGTGTGATCAAGAAGAAACTGTATTGTTCTGAAGAACTGCTCATTGAAGAATGTTAAGTGTAAGGGACTGTCGATGTTTTATTGTCTGCGTTTTTTAAAACGCCCAGTTAAGCTCACAGAAGGGCCTTATTACTATATCTACATGTATGCGATGCCTTCTGAAGTGTAAGGATGGACGTCATGATGTAGCCTATTGTTCCCACTGTACGGGAGCTGAAGTTTATGGTACCTGGAGCAGGTGTGGCTTTGACACATGCTCACTGACGGTCAGATTTTCAAATTACAATGTGTAACCATGATGATACACTTGGTAAATAGGCATTTTGTGAGTATTAAAGTGCGTACCTCAGTTTCTATTGAAACCCCACAACGGCAGCTAGCTATATGCTTATAGTCATTAAACCATTGTTCTTGTTTTTTTCTTTACACATGGCATTTAATTATAATGTAAACCAAGTGATGAATTGTAGACCAAGCAAACCATTAGGGACCTTTTTTTTTAATGACTGCTTAAGTTCAAGTGCAAAGACCTACCAGTGATTGCCTTGTGCAGTTTGTGTGCAAGCTACGGCTAAGATTTCAAATGTAACTTGATTTTGTGACTGTAGACTGCTTTCAACTTTATTTATTTGACATTCAAATACTCATAACATTGCACTGTTTTTGTACTTTTCATGATTGCAAATAAATTATTCTTTTTTTTAACAATTCTTTTTCTGCTGTTACTTCATGAAACTTGTATCTAGATCATCCATTTGTAGTTTAAAATCCAGGCTCAGGTTTCGTTTGGGAAAGTGAAACAAAATCTGTCTTTTTAAAGTTACTGTATGAATCAAAAATGAGAAATTGCATTTGATTCTGCTAAATATTCAACCACATATACATACTGTATGACTATTCTTTGACAAACTATACCAGAATACTAAGATACCTGCAGAAGTGAGGAGTAATGTTGCCAGCCATTATCAGACACATCATGAACAAGTTGATAAAACTGATGGTGATGTGCAAATGCAAAATCTGTCGAGTCAAAATTAGAATGCAGAGGTGCAACGACTGCCAAAAACAGCCGAGTACATTTGCGGTTAAAGAATGTGACGCTGTAGTTCCTGCCGGGCACATGCTGCACGTCCCCCAGAAATGTGAACGTGCACAAAGCCATGTTTTCCAGTTCCCAGTCTCAGTCAGCCGGGCGACGGGCTTTAAGAGCCGAATGTGCTGACTGAGCCTTTGTCCCCACATTCTGAGCTCATTCTGCTCGGAGAGATGAGTCACTTTCAACACGTTTAAGCATCCATATTTATTTTCATCTGGGAGTAAAAACAAGGTGGAAAAAAGTGAGCAACATCTGTAGTGTTTTCTCAGTCTGATAATCCATTTTTAAAATAAATAATACAAAAAATAAATAGCATACTAGACACTTAAAAAGTGTGACAAAAATTGCTTTTTCCAACAGATGATGTTCCTCATAGACATTACACTCCAAAACAAGAACCTTTTAAAGTCCCACTTTGTGGATAGGCACATCTCTCATTCTCTCAGCATTTATTGTGAAGTGCCATCAAGTTACACAATATAGTTCTATCTTTAATACAATTAAAGGAGGAAGTGTAAAGGGACATTTCCTAATTGTTATCTCTCTCTCACACACACACACACAGCAGAAGAAGACAAATCTCAGGTGTTCAAGTGTCTGACAAACCCTAGACATGAGTGTATATTCATCAGAGGTTTCACATTATTCCTGCATAGTTTCAGAATGTGCATTTGAAGTCAAATCAGCAAATCCCCCTCAAACCCGTCTCCTCCGCCGATTTGACTGCATAAAATGAAAGAGGAAGCATTCACTGTGGTATCTAATCAGCTGCTACATAAATAACATCCGTACGACTATATCACACTCACTGCGCTCTGGTTTCATACTGCATTCTCCCAAAAAAAACATGAAGTGACCTCTGCCAGCTTCATGGCTCCCGCTCAAAATTGGGGCTTGGAGGTTTTCCAAACCCCTATCTTGTCAGGAGGACAAGCTATTTTTAAGTGGCTTTTCCATTTCAAAACATTATTACTAACATTATGTTTTAATTTCACATACTAAAGTTCCACAGAAATGGTTGCAGCCAGTCCGTGGGGTCAGTTTGATGCAGATTGGTGCTGGTTTGTTTGTGTTGCTTGTTGAGTCATCTTCAGTCTCCAGATTGTTAAAGCTCATCTATTTACAGCCAATAATCTTTTGTGTTGATTCTGGAAACCTGACAAGAAGAAGAAAAACATTTTTACTTTGTGAAATGAAATGAAACATGCGGGTAGTCACGGCAAAATGTGTTCAGAAATGAGAAAAATTGAGAACTTGCTTGTAATTATGAAAGCAGCCTCAACCATGTAATGAAGCTGTGATCTCGGACAGCTTGGCGCAGCTCGGTGTGCGAGCCCTCTGTGCTCTTTGGTACAGATCAGTGTCTCCAAAATAGCGAGCTCTGTAAAGCATGCCTTCCTCTGCAGGAAACAAATAAATAAAAATCTAATTATGTCTTTAATCAATTTCCCTGGACTGATAATGGCAGAAACAACTTTATAAGCACAATTAGTTTTCCTGGCAAACATACTTTGTTGTTTCTCCTTCCAGCAATTGTTGCGAAGGTTGGAAATATAATCATCCTCCACCGTCCGCTCCAGATTCTTCAGATTCACTCCAGTGAACTCTCTGGAAAAGTGCTCCCCCACGTAATATGGCACCTTCAGGTTCTCCGTCAGCCTCTTCTGCGTGTAACCTGCAGACCTGCATGAAGATATGACAAAGTGTGTGTGTGTGGGGGGGGGGGGGGGGGGGAGTATCATATGACCGAACGCAGCACAAGGATGACAGCTCTGGCACCGTCTGTCTCTGTTAACATGACTCATGGCTGATAACGGCTCACAGAAACTACAGAAGTGCATCTGAAACACGAAGGCAGACAACACGGAGCCAGCAGTCCTTGCAAAGACAGAAGAAGTCTGTGATTATTTGGAACTAACTGAGGCAGCATCAAGATGTTCTTTCTAAATCAAACACGACACTGAAAAGTCTATACAATGGATCTTTCTCAGGAAGCAATATAACTGCAAAGATTATGAAAGCAAATCTATTTTTGGGCTGGTTAATCTATAAATCTGTGACATTTCAAACATGGTCTTGAACTTGGGTTTATGTAATGTGAAGATAATCTTTAGTCTAAGTCTGTTGGAATTTTGCAGAACAACAGTTCATTCAATCACACTCACGGCCTGAAGCTGAGGCTGTAGGCAGGGTTATTGACCATGATCTGACTGAGAGCTGACACAATAACCAGGATGAGGATGGGCATGACCTGCACGAAGAGAGCGAGGCCTCCCTGCAAAGAAAACACATCAGTGTCAGAACCTCACAGCTGAATCAAACACATTCACCAGACGATATTTGCTTTGTTTTAAAAAATCTTTGAAAGACACAATATTGCTGAATGCACCTCAAAATGTAAAATTACAGATGCCTCAATGTCTCCCCCTGCTGTTTAACAATCACTTTACATTATTTGCATATCTGCAGTTTGCAAGAGCTCTTATAATAACAACCAACTTACATCTCGCTGTCGCTCCCTTCTCTCTCGCCTTTGGTAACGCATCCGCCCATTAGTGTAGACATTAGCATTACCTAGATTAATGTAGCATATATAGAACTTAATAGACAGATCATAACGAGTATTACAATGAAAATACTGTATCTCACAAGCTTGGCATGAAAACACAGAACAGTGACACTAACTTGACGGGTAACCTCCTCCAAAGAACATATTAAAGAGGTCTTCAGGTGATATATCTGGCTCAAAGTTTTCATTGTCTGGGCCATGCCTTGAAGGATGCCTCCTCTCTTCTCCACATTGATCGTATTGTCTCCTTTTGTTAGCATTACTCAGAACAGCATATGCATTCCCAATAGCTGTTGGAAATAAAAAAAATGATGACCTTATGTTTGAGCATCACAAAGAAAGACACCTTCTGTAAACATAATTATAGCCTCTAATTAGGCTTTCTGCTGTCTGCAAGACACCAACGTCAGTGATGAATGAAAGTTCATGCTGGTCACCTTTAAATGCCTCTGTAGCACCTGGAGCATGATTCTTGTCTGGATGGAATTTCAAGGCAAGTTTTCTATATGATCTTTTGAGTTCATCCTCAGAGGCGTCTGCCTGGACCCCAAGAATTTCATAGAAGTCTTTACATTGTTTTATCCTGTGTAGAGAACACATGAGTCTCAGCATCAGGTGTGACAGGAGTCAATTATTCTTTCTAACCAATGCCAGATTTACACAAATATCAGCCTTACCTCCTCACAGCATCTAGCTGATCCGCTGTGTAGGATTTTGTAGTGTCTGAAGGTCTTTCTTCGGGTCTGGTATCCTCAGTCTTGGTCTGCCGCTGTCGAGGCCCCGAGACCCCACTGAAGTCTGAGTGGCCGCCATGTCTAGGTGTAAATCCATTCTTTGCTATTAGCTCCAGCAGTACTAGAAGGGATACAGTAACAGTGTTGTGAATGTTAAAATATATTCAGACAAAGCATTCAACATTGGAGTGGCTGAAAAGGCACAGATGGGGTTTTTTCTGACCATGGCCAGATTTGCCTGGCAGGTCCTGCAGCAGGTGCCAGGTACTATAGGTGGGACCACTACACTGTAAAATATTCCCTGCATTAGCAGTTCACATAATAAGGACCCTTACATCAACAGAGGCTGTAACACAGACCCCTCAATCACAGAAAGTGTTTGTTGGACTGATTATTAGATGACTACAACAGCTATACAAGGGCCTTAATACAATGTTGTTAGAGTAGCAACTGTGGTGCCCTTTAGGCATCTCAAACGAATATCTAGGTTTTATTGTAGGCTCTGTTTTCTTGGCCTGTGGTACTTTTTAGTTTGGATTTTATAAGCAATGGGAGTAAATTCTAATTCAAATTGGAAAGGTGTTCCAACTTAACCCATAGGACTTGGGGATATTCATAAAAAAAACTCTCAAATATCACAGTATTTTAGACCAAATGCCTAAATATCAACATATATTCATGTGCCACTTAAAGTTAAGTTACTGTACAATGCCTGCATACACTTATATATCACAGCACTGTAAACCGCCATATTGATGTGACATTATTTTAGGGATTGCTGCTTTCAGGAGATATTCATCGTCAGTTTATTTCTATTCCATCAGCTGTACACGATCGTATATGGGTATGCACAGACATGTATGTGTGGGCATGGCATACATATTCATATATAGTACAGTATTTTTTTTCTGGCTTTCTGGTCATCTAGAGGTCTTTATGCCCCTCTCCCACCCTTGCCCTGCAGTTAACTGACTTTCTGGGCTTTGCTAGCAATCTGATGGAAGGGCAACTGATTACAAGTTATCACTGACACCTTTACCACATCTGTTTCATGTTGAGCAGGTGTACGGGATGTTTCACAAAAAATAGTTACAGCAGAGGCAATTTGTCTTGAAATAGCAACAGTATGACATACAGGAGCTGGTATGATGAACAAAGTATCTCAACCAGCTAGCTAGCTTGCTATCAAAGGCCCCGGCTACATGCGCTGCAGAGCTCATCCGGGATGCAGGTGATGCTGCCGGTGATGATGCTGCGTACCTCCCGAGATGAAGCGCCCCTTGCTTGGGCTCGGCCATCTTAACTCACCCTTCGCTTTCTCTGTCGGGAAGAGTCGCTGCGCCTTCTCCAGGAACCTCTGCGCCTTCTCCGGCTGGTCGTTGGTTAACGCCGCAGTTGCGATGTCTATGCAACGCTCCGCTTCGTCCCTGTTTACTTCCATTGCAGCGGGCAGCAGCTAACTGGACCAGAAGTAAATAAAGGCGCCTAATGATGACGTCATGCGGATGCTGCTAACAGAATGAATGTCAGTTGGTGACATAGAAGTTGTCAGTTTGTTGGCCGTTTTTGCTGCTGGTGTCTGGAGACCTGGCGTTTAAGAAATGGGTTAGCCCTGTTTGCACGATATGAACGCACTGTCGGCTCCCTGTGCTGCCTCATTTCTCCTCTAGATGGAGACAAACCGTCTGTTTTCAAATGTAGGTCATGAAGGTGAAAACCCATGGATGTGTTAACGCTCTTTAATTTGGGTCCTGTGAAGTACTGTGACCCACTGCAACATTACATCAGTATGTCTATTTTACAATTGATAGTCTTTTTACATCATTTGATTGAAGTAAATTGGATTTGAAATCAGCACATAAATTATATAACAGTATAACGGTATAACAGTATCCCTATTCTTATTCATAAAATTGTTTTTTTCCCCCGGTATTTTCTAAATCTGATGTTCCTAAAACCTAAAACATTCAGTTTCTGGCGTTAAACAGTGAGTAAAGCGACCCTCATTTTCTGTTATATTATTTACTGGATCTAATATTTCTTTAATATTTATATTATTATCCTATTATCTTTCTTTTTTTATTTTTTTTCTAACTTTTTGGGGGATGATGATGACGTCACAGGACAAGCATCCCTGTATTTTCCCTGTGTGGGCGGGCGGGGGTCCTCTGCAGCTGGGTTTGCTGTACAGTAACTTGTTTTGTTCCAGTTTCATCGTTTAATATAACACCTCGTCACTCTGCTCGCATCGCGCCGGTTTCGTTTTAATCCATGCGTGAATGGAAATATGAATGTGGTTGATTCAATACATGTCTAGACAACAGCGGCTGCTCTCCAGGGGAGGTAAATATACATCTGGCAGGAGAATGAATAAAAGGTGAACAGCAGATAAACAGGCAGCCAATCAGAGTCCGAGCTTGAGGCGGCATCCGAGCGCTGATTGGTCAGTCGCACCTCGAGCTCCAGCTCTTATTGATTCGTTCGCTGCAGAGCTGACTATCACTCTCCCTTTTTACTGTAGTTTTGTGTAAAGCAGACCAGCTTCATCTCCGTTTAACACCCCAACTCTCGTTTCTACTCTTCTGTCCGTCTTTGGTGAGTTATTTATCCACCGTTTATTTATTCTACAGGTGTAATATCAGTGTTACGCAACGCAGCAAATGTCGTATGTCAGCTAGAAGTCAGCATCATCGTTACATGACCATCCTTTTCCTCACCAGCGCCAACCAGCAGCGCCAGCTAGCTTAGCCTGCTAGCAGAAAAATAATTAACATTCACCGTGTGAAGGTGTTTTAGCCTCCGTGACGTTAGCTCTTCACAGAAACGCCGAGATGACCGATTTGTCTCATTTTTGCCGCTCAGAGCATCACCGAACCGCTGCCACGATGACGGAGGCGGAGGCGTTAGAGAAGAAGCAGCACAAGTCCAGTAACGGGAATGGTGTTCCAGAGGCCACCAGGGAAGACGTGTTTGATCACACATACAAAGAGAAAGAGGGCCCCAAACCTGCCAGGAGCATCGTATGGAAAAATGTCTTTTTGATGACTGTTTTGCATATAGGTGCCCTGTACGCCATGTTCCTCATACCTTCAGCATCTCCTTTGACCTTGCTTTGGTGTAAGTTAAAATCCTACCTGTTACATCACGTTATTTCTGCAAAGGCTGGGTATTGATTGTGGCATTTTGTGTCTTTTTCTGTCAGTTGAGTACAATATTTTACCCAAATCACAACTGTTATGTCAGCAACCTGGCCCACTTTCTCATTACTGCTGCATGCATGGATCTGTGCATGATCCTCCCAGTGTACTGCATGTCCTGGGATTATAGATCAGGCATATATCATCAGGGATTTCATGTCACAGCATGTATCTTAAAGCTGTAAACTGCACAGTGCATGCTTGTCAGGAAAATAACTTCTACTCCTTAACAACAGAGACCAGCTATCATGGCTTTTTGATTAAGTAACAGTATAGTGGGAATGCAGACAAAGGAAGAGTCGCCAGTTAATTACATAAACTGCATGCTACTTATTTACTTTAAACATTTTGTTAGAATTAATTGGGATGTGTATTTCAAATAAATCAAAACCATGGACGTTGCACTTCTGAATAGATGTTAATAGTTCCAGTCTCATCACACATGCAATCATCAAATGGTTTTATCCGCCCAGTGATCATCTGATATAACAATTACATTACCCAGAGAGTGTCACAGCTTCATATAACATGCCTTGCTTCGTTCGTGGTTATTTAATCTGTTGTGAAACAAGTAGGCTAGTAAAAACCAGTTTAGTCAAAGGCAAATGTAAATGATTTTTAGCTAGAAATATTATGCAGGAAGGCTAGTGTGATACATGTAATTGTATTGTGAAGATCATTTTGGCACAAATTCACAAATATGTTTCCTGTAATACAAAAGAAAGGTCTTATAAACAGCCTGGTGAACAAATGCTATAGAACTTCTTTTTGAAAGATTATTTTACTGTTTTCGGGGCATGATCTCCCCTTCAGTTACACAGATATATTGTTACATGTGACTGTCTCAGTATTAGCAGTATTAGTGTGATAAAGTACTTATGACAGCAGCAGAAAGAGCATTAGAAGGCAGTCAAACTAATTTCTTTATGCATTTCTCCCCACAGCCGTTTTTTGCTTTTTGGTAAGTGCTTTAGGAGTTACTGCAGGCGCTCATCGCCTGTGGAGTCACAGATCCTACAAGGCCACATTACCTCTAAGGATCTTTCTTGGTGTTGCTAACTCCATGGCATTTCAGGTACCTAAAAATGACACACAAGCACACGCTTAACGTTGTGATAATTGCAGTTTTCATTACTGTGTAAGTACCATGTTGTGTCCACAGTGCATGTAATCTCTGCCTTTACTTGAATCCACAGAATGATATCTTTGAATGGGCTCGAGATCACAGGGTTCACCACAAGTATTCAGAGACAGATGCTGACCCTCACAACGCCGTCCGGGGCTTCTTCTTTGCTCACATTGGCTGGCTGCTGGTGCGCAAACACCCTGACGTTATTGAGAAAGGACGCAAGCTGGAGCTCACTGATCTGCTGGCCGACAAAGTTGTAATGTTTCAAAGGAAGTAAGTGGCTTCAGTCAATGATTACACTTTATATAACAGCTAAATATCAACCTGGAAGTATTTAATCTTTTAAAAGATGGATGCACTTTACTCGTTTGGCAGGTTGTGTGGACAGTAAATAAGCAGAATTGTGTTTCATAATTTTATTTTCTGATGATATATCAAATACAAAGAAAGAGTAAACAAAGAAAAAAGAAACTCCTCCACCCACTACAATTTACCCACCACTGCTGCAGAGTTGTGTCTACAGTGCAGGGTGTATTAGTCACTCTGGTTGAACGAGGTGGCAATTACTAACATGCCATTCATGCATGTTGAGATTGACTCAAGGTTGGCTTCTGTGAAAACTGTGTAATGTGGAGTGTTAACGCGTCCGTCAAGCAGAGCATTTGAATGTTTAATGTTTATGTTGTACTGAGTAAACAGCTCCATTCTTTCTGCTCTCCACCCTCTCTTGTCTACTCAACAGGTATTACAGGCCGTCTGTGCTGCTCATGTGCTTCTTCGTCCCCATGTTCGTGCCTTGGTACATGTGGGGGGAGTCTCTGTGGGTGGCGTACTTCGTCCCGGCTCTGCTGAGGTACACCTTGGTGCTGAACGCCACCTGGCTGGTCAACAGCGCGGCGCACATGTGGGGAAACAGGCCCTATGACAAGAACATCAACCCAAGGGAGAACTCATTTGTCACATTCAGCGCTATAGGTATGAAAAACACATGAAAATGTGCTCTCATTGTAAGAAAATATAAGATGAAGAGACTCAGACTCATGACTTATACTAATGATAATAAAACTTTATTTGTATGGCATTTTCTTAACAAAGTTATTAAGTGCTTTACAGAGATGAGAAAAAAAGCAAACTAAAGGCAAATAAAAACAAACACTTATGGCAATAGAAATATTATATAAAAACATTAACTTTTGCAGGATCGCTTGGAGTTGATATGTGCTCCTGTTGCAGTGCAGTGTATGTCAAATAAGCTACGCCTAAACTAATTTAACTACCAATGATAGGAGAATGGTATGGAATATCACAAAGCAAATGAACTTTTTCAAGCTCATTCAAACATTTCATCTACCAAATGTGCGGAAGATTCAATAAAATGATCAAAATCAATGATCAAACATGGAAGAGTCTCAGGAGTTATTCTATTTATTTATGCCTGTTTCTCACTCTATCCACCTTGCCCTCCACTATGCAGGCAACTGGACCAACCAATAGGAGTCACTAGTGTGGCAAGGGCGCTGAGCACCTGATGGATATTTTAAAAGACCTGGATATGGAGCGGGATGTTCTAAGATGGCACTTAGTTCATTCCAATGAAAGTTGCTCACCAGGCGCTAACACCAAAAAGGCTTCTGTGTTTTTAGGCCTAAGAGAACTTCTCTGGCTGAGCCAGCTGACTCCTCTTCTTCTGTCGTTTCTCTTGTAATGATTATGTATGGGATCCTGCAATTCTAAATGCACTACACCAAAATCAGCGCCGTTTGTAGATTCCCGCTCACGAAACACGACCAGTTGTGATGCGGTGGTCTTTCTTGGCCACTGGCTTAACTTTCCATCAAATGTCAAGTAGTATGCAAGATATCCTGCTGACTAATGGAACAACACAACCTCTTTTGTGGATTCAATTAACATGAGCGAAAAGGATCATTACTTAAAATCTCAGACACGATTACTTTTGTTGATGTGACACTTAATCAATCTAAATGTCTAGTAAACAGCATCCAGCTTTTACACAGTCTGATACATATCATGTCCTATTAATTGTTTCCTGTTTGTAGTGTGATTTGTTGACCGCTGTTTCTTGTACCTTACAGGTGAAGGATTTCACAACTATCACCACTCGTTCCCCTATGACTATGCAACCAGCGAGTTTGGCTGCAAGTTGAACCTTACCACTTGTTTCATCGACTTCATGTGCTTCCTGGGCCTGGCCAAGGACCGCAAGAGAGTGTCCCACGAGCTGGTTCAGGCCCGAATACAACGCACTGGAGACGGAAGCCACCGGAGTGGCTAAGATTGTTGAATTGTGGTCAGCTTCGAGGCAAAACGACCAAAAAGAAGAAGCTTCACAGTCCTTTGACAGCTATACATTTCTCATCCTCTGAGGATAAAAGTCAGCTTCATGAGGGCCTTGACCACATTTTGCTTGTTTTTGTGGTTTTTGTAGCTGTAACTTAACAAATTGTTCAAGATGGATAACAAACAAACACTCTTTGCTAAGCTCTTGGCCTTGGTTTCTATTGTTCAGTCAGGCCAAGGTCTTGCAAAGATGTTTTAGATTTGAAGTAGATGCATTTTAAAAGTCAACTTCATTCTCCGCTGTTTTGCCACTTTGGTGTGCAGTCTTCATGCAAAGTCATGTAGCCGATCATTTTTATGTAAGTATTACTCAATTATTAATCAAAAATAGACAAGAAGTGGAGCACTGAAACATGGAGTAACATTTCAGCTGATAAAGTTCGATACTGATTGCCTTTATTGCAGTTTACAGCAAGTTTTTACAGTTCTGATATAAATACACTTTTTGACCGCTCTAAGATCAGAAGAAAAAGGGATGAGAGTTTGTTTCGTTAAAAAAAAGTTGGTGGCTTTAATGAAATATGGCACATGATGGAGGAGCGAGGGAACCCAGACCGTCTTCTTATAACCCGAAAAAATAGCATAGAAACTGAGTCACTCCGTGTGTTGCAGTGTGTAACTTGGTTTGCAAAAAACCAAATCAGATATGTAGAAAAGTCAAAGGCTTTAGAAACACGTACTATTTTGAGTCTGTTTGATAATTGGATCGAGTTTTTCTCAAGACAACATGAGGGACACATTTATCATGAAATTAAAACTGCCGTTCAATATTAACAGTAAATGATAAATGTCATTTTATCGTAGAACCATGCAATGTTTTATTGACTTTTTTGTGTTTTTAATGAATATATCTTTGTGCCAAGAGCGTGCCAATTGTCGACATATTTATAACCATCTCAATGGTCCACTAGAGCACACTAAGTCGATATTGCTTCTTCACTCAACATCATCGTGGAAGTTTTTTAACATTGTGGCATCAGTGGCTTTTGCTTCCCGCTTGAGATTTTTCCCAACATGTCCTTTCTTTTTGTCCTGAAACATCTGCAGCAGAGATCTCATTGGTTCGATGTGGCAGCCAGTCACGTGACAGTTCTGGTGTTACAAAACAACATGCCACCCATGCATGATGATATACTGTAGTAGGTGTTGTAGTGAGGTGTTTTGTCGGTGACTCTAATGGCAGAACTGTGTCTATTTTTGTAATGTTACTGTGGAGCTGCATCGCTTTTGGATCATCAGAACTGTTGCCGTGGTGATTTCTGAGATGGGGTCTGGTTTCCCTTTGATGTCCTACAAAAGCGGATTGTCTTTGCAAAATGTCAGGTGCATCGATGTTCATGTTCCTCTTCAATTCTGGTGTGCGGAATGCTTATATTATCTTATTTATGTATTTATTTCTTTTGTTTTCTTTCTTATTGACTAAAAGAATGCTCTAATCTGAACCAAATTTCTGCATTCCACGATTTGGCAGACAGTCTCATAAAAAAAACAACCAAATAATTAAATTGGAGCACCTGTTTATTTTTTCCCCCCAAAGAGTCAGGATACAACCTAATGCCTTATGACTTGCATCCATTCCTGATCTTCTTCACGTCCTGTCAGCTAAGACAAAAGTACCACAAAACAAATCTGACCAAGGTCCATGTTTACAGGCTGAAACACCAGGTGGAACTTTGTTTTTCTTCTGAAACCACATGAGCATTTAATTTATGCAAATGGTAGCATGTCAACATTGGGGTACTGTAAATGCAAAATAGAGGATCAAATAGAGGTTCATTTTCAAACAAACAGACACAAACTTAACGCCTGGTGCGAATATTCAGTCGTGAGATTTAACTTGCAAAATATGGGCCCTGATGGATGTGCCAGCTAGTTTCATCCCATCACAGCATCTCCGTATGAAAACCTCCAAGAAGGTGCTGTCATGAGGAAACTCCAAACCCAAACCCAACGATATATCTCAAGCCATGCAAACAACTCTGCTGCCCAGAGCGCCAAAATCAACATTTTCCTAAAGACCAGGAGGATCAAAAGGTTGTCTCTCTGAATGATTACGTCAAATCTCAACTGTATTCTATTCTGAAATAAAATTCACAATATTTTCAATACACTCGTAATTCAAAACAGTTGTTGCTCTTCTTCTTTCTTCTTTTTTGTCTTTGCTTTCTCTCATATAAATCTGCTAAACACATTTATGCCAGATTGTTAAAATTGTGTTAGTACTTCCACAAGACGGTTGGTTTTACTGGATTCTGGTACAAATTTAAACATATTTCTGTCACATGGACTTGTAATTTCAGAGTTCTTAGTTTGGGTGTTTCTGTGTGAGCTGTCTTGGCAAGTGAGTCAAAAGGGAAACAGATAATTCAGATGGAAGCCCAGAACAGTCTAACAGCAGCATAACACCTTCAAACAGGAAGCATTTCATCTTGATTATGTCAAGAACGAGGCCAGAGTCTGTCAGGGCGTCTAGTCTTTAAATGATGAACAGGGCTGGATTCAGGCTTCCTCGTTGCACAGTTTAGGGGAAGTAGCCTGCTCTTTTCTGGCTGAATTTGACTAGAATAACTACTCCGATCTTTTACTGAAGTAGCATAAATAAAAGCAGACACACACACACAATTTACGTCACTTTGAAAACACTTTTCTTTCCAGAAATAACTCACAATTGTGAATGAAATGTTGCAATTTTTACTCCACGACATTTATCTGACAGTTATAGTCACAAGTTACTTTTCTACAAAACATATCAGATAAAATATGATTCAATGTTTAGATACAAAACATAGATACCAAAATTACCACCATCTTATTTTATTACAGTATTTTTACATTGCGTTACTGCTAAATGTACTCAAGTGAACGACCTGAATACCACAGTTTTGTTTGTGATGGGATGACAATCTGCAGTTTTCTGGTAGTAATCCATCTCGTCTGGAGATTTTCTGTTCCCTGGCTTGGTGTTCCCTTCTGTGGTAAAGAACTCAACACATCAACACAAGTGTGCAAGTCAAATATAACCCAGCAATTTAATGCTGCTCTATTTGCTCTGGCCTGCACATGAAGAAGGCACTCTCAAAATGTGTTAAATGGTTTACACAGGGCAGAGAGGAATGTGGGACCAGTGTGCTGACCAGAGACCAGTTTATATTACATCAGACTGCTTCAGGTTGAGGAGAACATGCTTTGTGGATCTTCCAAAATGTCACTTTTTGTTGAGCAAAGTTCCCCAATGCTGAAGCAGCTAGTTCATTAATCGATTAGCTGATCATCTAAGTCATTTATAAAGAAAAGAAGTGAGGATTTCCTGTTTTTTTATAAATTGTAACACAATTTGAAGGCATCCTTTTTGGCTCTGGGAATATATGATGTGCATTTTTCACTTGTTTCTGACATTTTATAGACGAAACAGGTTAATTTTAACATCTTAATTGATAATGAAAATAATTGTTATTTGCAGCCCTCACGTCCAGTGGTGGAAGTGATCAGATCCTTTACTTAAGTAAAAGTAGTAATAACACAATGTAATTATAGACAAATAAAAATACTCCCAGTATGCAGAATTCAGAGTATTCTTTACTCTATTGTGAATAATTGCGTTGACATGTCAGCAGCATTTTAAGGATGTGGCTGGTTGAGATGGAGCTAATTTTAACCACTTTATATGTTGTTGGAAGTGGAAATACTTCTACTCTTACTTACTACTTTAGTACAGTTCATGAGTAAATGTACTTTCCACCACACACGTCAGTGGTACTCAAAGTAAAAGTTGCAATACTCACACGAAAGAAATACTTTGTTACAAGTAAAATATGAACCAAGTTATAAACTGCCGGGTATCTTACTCCATTACAATACTTCAGAGTGTATTTGTGGATTATGTTTTGTGTTGCTACTATTTGAGTAAATGTACTTTGAGTGATACAGTTGAGTGTTTTTTGGCAGCTCTATAAACTACATGGACTCCTGAAGCCACTGTGTCCCATGATGAAGGCAGAGTGCAGCATGACTCAGGCCGCTGCTGTGGTGTAATGTGCAGTGAGGTTGCATTATATTAACATCGCCCCAGACTGTCATGACTGAGGTTACTGCAGTTCAAAAAAAAAAAAAAAAACCCCAAAACATTCACGCCACGCAGCTCTCAGCGAGCGTCTGACTGAAAGCGGCCAATCAGGAGCGAGGTGCTGACTTGTGATCCTCCTGGACCAATGGAGGGAGGGCGGGGGGGAACCACCTGTGCCAGTTTATAAACTGCCGTTTCACTGCCTCGGGATCTGGCAGTGAATGAAGACTATGAAACGCCCCTCGAAGTACACTGTGTCCATTAAAAAAAGTCGTAAATGCAGACTTTTGGTGCATTCAAGTGCTCTCGGTGAAAACAGGTAAACAGAGCATCAGCTAAGTACAGCTCACCTGTGGGTGTAGATGTAGAAAACTCAGTGCCGTGCAGGTAGTTGCTCATTGTGTTGTTGCACAGCGCCACAGCAAAGATAAAGCAGATGCCCGATGTTAAACAGAGTCATCTACTGTTCACAATGGAGACTGCCTACATACAAAAGCAGCAATCCCATAATGTGAAAATGTCCTGCATTCAAAATGATACTAAAGTAAAATAAAGCACCAAAAGTAAAAGTACTCAATGTCCCCTTACATTGTTTTATAATAAATGCTGTATTATTGGATTATGCTTTTTAATGCATTCATGTGTGGCAGCATTTTCATACAACTAGTTGAGATTTTTAACTACTTTATATACTGTTGTGTAGTTTAATCCAGAACAATGCTTCATATTATATTTGTCCATCATGTGTTTTGTATGTAAAATCTGAGGTAACTATAGCTGTCAAATAAATATGTATGTGTATGAACTTAACAGAACAAATGCCACTTTGTCTTTTTATAAAACCTGGCACCCCTAAAGTTCTTATTCATGACTAATAACTCATCCATAAAGAATTAATAGATGCTTTCTCAAACATTAGTTAGAACTTGGTGCCTGAAGTTAGTTCTATGAAATAATCCATGAGTCAATTAATGTTTGAAGAAATTAATGAATTAGTCTCAAAACCATTGAAGTGAAATTTTATTTGAAAAAAGATACAGCAATGAGTAAAGTAAGCAACATGGATTGTATAAATATCTGTGCAACCAAAATGAGCACAGAGGCACTTTACTGCCTTCTGCTGCCATGACACACCAAACTATCCAGCTTTTATGTCCAGCTACAAACCTCAGAATATCATGTCTTTATTTGTAAATTAATTTAAGTTGGTATCATTGTATGATCTAATCTAAAACAAATATGAGTTTTTAATTCAGGAGTTACAAAAGGAGAAGATGTAGCCGGGGTAACAGAGGGAGTTGCTAACATGGAGGGCGCAGCACGGATGTTGATCATTCATAGCTCAACATAAATGAATGTAATTTGTGTTCAGGAGCTGCCATGTGAAGCAGTTAACATGCACACTGATGCAAGTCTGAGGGTTAAAAGAAAAAAAAAAGATTCAGTTATTCATACAAGCTAACAGGGCTAAGTTAACACAAAATGGAGGAGGGAAAAAAAAAAGATTAAACAGTTAATACACAATCACTGTGTGGCATTCTTCTGCAGTGCTTTGGCCCAATAAAAAACCTTCATGGCACAATCAACTGGACACAATCTGTTACAGCAGGTGAAGAGAACAATCAGTATTTATGTTACAGTGCTTTTGATCAGTCTTAGTATCAGTCACTTTCTCCCTCGTACAAACTACACCGACAGTATAGATAGCAATAGTTTTATTCTCACGATGTCCACCCCTACGACCCAGATGTTGTGTTTCTGCAGCGGGAGCACTGCATGTATTCAAATCAAAGATATTTCGACGGCTGCCAAAGTAAGAGGAAGAATATGCGCGTGTAGAGCATGATGTGGAGTATGAAAATGCATTTACTTGTACAAACACCGCCTTGAGTCAAACTTTGCACCACTTGTTTCGTATATTACATCAACTGTTTTGAATTTACACAGAATCACAACTCTCAGAATACATTCATCTTATCGTAAAATTACCACAGCAACATCGACAAATCTCTACGAAGATCCACCTCACTGCCGTAATCAGCAGAGTCCCTCCAGGAAGGAATATGTATGGAGTGATGAAGACCGCAATCTGCAATATCATCAGTAATTATTCTCATAATCAAAGCACATCGTCGGGTCGAAAAAGAAATAAATACATATATAACAATGTGATAACACTGATGTCTGGTTGGTGGTGTCCCCCAGGTGTTAGACAGCCAGCTTGTTAGCGATGGTCATGACCACTTTGAGGATGGGCATGAAGGCGGAGATCTCGCTGAAGTTGCTGCTGCTGACCACCTGGGTGTGGACCTCCAGACCCCGCTGGTAGTTCTGGCTGGCCACGCAGCGGCTGATCTCGTGGAGCCCGTTCAGGATGTTGTGAGAGAGCTAAGAGGTCGGCAGGGAGACAATATTACACGTTACTATGTGGCACCTGATGTTCGGTCTATAAAATGTCACCAGCATCCAAAAACACATCACTTCACTGTTTTGATTTCTTCTGACATTACTACTAAATGTCCACTAAACATGCTGTGGGAACCCTGAAATAAATTACTCATTCTAACTTTTTTGAAGCATGATGTGCATGTAATACATTCTTACCGACTGCTCTCTCAGCTTGTCATACAGGTATCCTAAACGTTTGGCTGCATCATCAAGTTTCCTTTTTGTTTGCTGAAAAGGAAACATTTGTGGTCATTTTATATCCAAAAAATCCAAAACTTTTCCCTTCAATCAATACAAGCTTTATTAAGAACACAGAAAAATGTGGATGCATGTGCGCACACACATGTAGTGAGACTTACTGGGTCTCTTGCTGCTAGCTGGCAGCGCTGCACCAGGCTGTCAAAGGTGGATTTGAGGACCATGTGTTCAGCTGGGATTTCTTTCTGCTCCACCCTCTCTGCTGGCAGCTGCTGGAGGAGCTGAGGAAAACAAGGACACAAACACAAGGTGTTGACATGTTTGTTGTGTGTTGCTGTTGACAATTCACATAACGGCCCCATGTCACATGCCAACCTGCACGCTGGGCTCCTGGGGGGCTCCAGGGGGGACTTGGGCACGGTCGTGGGGCTGAGGGGCCTCCACAGGGAATCCCATCACAGGTGCAGTGATGGGGGCTGGTGGAGTGTAGTTATCGGGGACCTGCGTACACACAACAGGAAGATACATCCAGCCAGTGAGAGGAAGGCTGAAGCTGAGCAGTTTAGATTTGACATACTATTAAAGCTACATTTATTTGTTTTTGGCCACAGAGGAACTCCACAACAAGCTGACTGCATGTCCAACTTTAGTTAGCTCATCGTTAGCTAGCTGCTAACTTTGTCTTGTCTGCTCTTTGGTGTTGGTTTTTGGTTTAGCAGAGCTTGTTTGCTGAAAACATCTGACTCCCACTGCTGGAAATGAGTTTAATGAGAACAGAATCATAATTCTCTGTGGGTTTGTCACTACACACAACCCATTTCAAATAACATGTTGTCATTTAATTCATAGCTATAAATAAAATATTTAGTACTGGAGCTTTAAGAATGAATGATAGATTAAATTATTGAACTGAGCTCTTGATGGGTTAAATTATTTAACTTTGGTCAGTACTACTACACAGCAGACTTTTACTATGTATACCACGCATCTTAGAGCAGTGATTCCCAACCAGTGGTACCCCAAAGGGTACTTCTGCAGTTCACAAGGGGTAAGTGGAAAGATTGTGGAGTAAATCAGATAAAAAGAAAAATATCAAACCATTCCTTGAAGCATATTATTCTATTTGATCATATTTTAAAGGAAATATTGCATGGACTGGAAAAAATTGTAAGACCTTAAAGACTATTGTGATAGCGATAAATGCAGGTATACCTTCTTCTTCCTGGGTCCACCTCGTACGGCTGGTGGGTCATTCCAGCCTTCTTGAGGTCCTAATTCAGAAGATGAGTGAGAATTTGAATGACTAGCGGCATTTTTTTTCATGCTCAAGCAGCCATGGTTAGTTTACATGGCAAAAACATGTCAATAAGCCATAGATTTCAGCAGTTTATGCAGAAACAAAACGGCAAACATGGCCAAATATTCAGGCAGCATCTCTGTAATTACTCAACAGTAACAATATCCAAGTGCTGAATAGTTATAAGCATCTCATACACACCTTTTTGATCTCAAACATGTATGTGTCAATTGAAAATGTTGTAAAATGTCTTACTAAAGTCTTCATTTGCACTATTAATGTATGAAGTGTATCTTTAAAAGGGCTGACACTGTATGATAACCTACAGTATCTTCATTCAAGCCTGGAAACTTTTGTTTCCTGTGTTTTAAAACATACATACAAACAAACCACTACATTTCCCTCAAGCATACAGCAGCCCAAGCAAACACCACAAGAAATACACTGAGTGACCAGAAAAATATAGAAACCCTGCACACTGGAATCTAATACAAACATAGAACTAAATGCTGGGATATTGTATAGCATTGTATTACATTACTTATGTGTTTGTCTGGTCACTCAAGTGTATATATCAATGCACTCTTATTCCATGTCCAACCCTAACCCTGTCACCTGGGTGGTCACACTGGTTATTCAGCCAGGGAAAGTATCCTGCAAGTCAAACGAGGTGGACAGCTGAATAATTCAGTAACCATTAGCAACAGATTCCTGCCAACGTCTATTACGTGTAGCTCTGTCTCTATCTAGAAATACTTCAGTAAACATGTGAAAAAGAAAATGGAATGAATGTAATTGTGATCTGTTGACTACAAAGTGACCAACAGGACATCTACCTGTGGGAGGAGGGGCAACAGCAGGTGCCAAGAAGGGCTTTACAGCAGGAGCACCGGGGCCTCCCTGTGGATACCCTGAACCGAGAGGGGCATAGGGACCAGAAACCATGGGGGGTGCAGGCCCCTGGTTGTGGAGGCCTCCTGGGTACATGGGAACTGGGGCTCCATGTTGGGAGCTGGGTGGCATGGGGCCTGAGGGTAAAGAGGTAGAAGTCATGAAGCTTGACGGAGGCACCCCGGGGCTGGGCATGGGGGGCATGCCTCCGGGGGTGGATGACGAAGGCTGTAGCGGAGGTCCTGATAAATTAGCAGCTGGCATAGAAGGACCTGGAGGAGGGAAGGCGGAGGGCCCGCCAATGGGCATAGGTTGAGGCTGGAATGGCTGATGAGGAGGGAAACCTGGGAAAGGACAAGGACCATTACATCAAATAAAATCAGCCTGAAACACCTGAAAGTAAAATACAAATAGTCAGCGTCAAACCTGGAGCTGGAGCAGGATGTTGGGGGTAGGAAGGCCTCATTGCAGGGCGGGTCGCACTGGGTGGCAGGACATGAGAGGAAGGTGGCAGACCAGGCCCGGTGTTGGTTGGAGCAACTTGTGGGGTAAAAACCGACGGCATAGGAGGCTGCTGTTGGGCAGCCATCTGGGAAGGAGCAGAAGGCTGGTACTGACTCTAAGGTGGGGAAAAAATAATATTACGTTTTAAAGAAAAGTTCAAACATCCATAATTACATAGGAAAGATAACCTCGCAAAATACATGAATGATTTAATGCTTTCGACTTATACCATAACTTGTGCTTTTGGTGCAAGACTCTGAGCAGCAGGACTGGGCTTGGCTGTGGACACATTGACTCTGTTGAAGGAGTTTGGAGGCTGCTGTCCAATGGCAGCCTCTCCCTGAGCGTGGAACAGTCTGTCTCTCAGCATCTTGATCCCAGACTGGGGAGACAAAATTGTGCAAACACACAAAGGTATTTATCACAATCCAAATGGAGCAAAACTATGAAACTGGGGTTTTGAAATGAGGTTACTGCTATGCGTCTCACTTGGTCTGAGTTCTCAGGCAGGTAGGTCATGGCAGTGGCCAGACTGCCCTCTGCAGCCAGTATGCCCGCATAGCAGGTTAGCTTCTCGGCCAGGATGGGGCTCTGGACTGCCACCTCGCTGTTGCGGAGGCGTTCGATTGACTTACGTAGCATCATTACTTTTTCAACCAGATCCTGAAAAACACACAGAGACACAAAGACATATAAATGTCACTATGACTTCTACATTCCTCAGTGCTCTCACCTTTAGGCTATAACGTGTTGCATGTGCAGCCCATAAAAATGATCTTTAAAGTTCCTCTCAAACTGCTACACCGGTTTTGCGCGTCAGTACAAGCAACTATTCTTAATTTATACCGTAGGAGTGGGAAAGTACAAATAAATATTTTCAATGAAAAAAAATCAGTTTCTTCTAGGTTACTATTCTCCTCTACTTGTTGATCATTTTCGGATATGACAGCACATATTTCACATTTGCTTTTGTGCTCACACTCACAGCATGTGTTTGGTGCCACAGTGTAGTTAAAAGTATTTAATTCATGCAAAGCCAAGACTAAACCTTATAAAGATTATACCTCTAGACCAAGAGGAGAGGAGCTGTCTCTGTGCAAGGCCCAGCACTCCACTAGCTTCTCAATGTTCCCAGAGCAGATGTAACACAGACAGGCCTGCAGGCAGCGCTTCTCTGTCCCCTCATGTTCCAACCGGCCTCCCAGGGTATCTACCAAGAAGGATACCAGAATGAAACAATGTTAAAGACAGAGGGGAGGCTGAAGTGACAGCGGGGGGGGGTGACTTCACAAAGAAAAGTTATTCAGCAAGTAAAACAAGTACTGCTGAAATGGTACACATCTCCTACAAGCAAGGCAAGTCGCAGCATGATCCATGTGCTGCTACACTTGTGAGCGACTTACCGCACAGACGGGCAAAATCTTCAGGGTGAGCGTAGGTCAGCAGAGCAGCGAGAGCCTCCTTCCAGTTGTCCAACTCACAGCTTTGCACTATGTCTCTCCAGTTCTGGGTCACCACCGATGAAATAAGCTACAGTTGGGAACAAATTAAATGAACTTAAACATACAGCTAAAATATTTTCCCTCTGTTATTGTACCAACTGCACCACAATAAATCAAACATACTCTTACCATTGAAATGCTGTTCTTTTGCTTGCTTAGGTATTTTTGCTGAGTTTTCTTGAGCAGCTCCTCTCCTCCACTGATAGACAACAGGATGGCTTCAGCGTATCGTCCATCATTCAGACACAGATCCACAGCTCCTTCAAAGTTACCAACCAGCAGCGCCTGGCTTATCAAACCATCGGTATCTTCAAAAAGAATGACAAGGTCAATAGCGATCAACCGAGCAACACAAACTGCAGTTATATTTGCAATCAGGAAAAACAATGACAAGATGTAAAATGAGATAATGTGTGTTTTAATCACATATTTAATTGTGTTTGCAGATGAGACCATTTACCACATGACACGGGGATCTGGAAGTTGGAGTTGTCCTTTGGGGTCTGACTAAAGAAGTCTGCCGGTGAAACAGAACCTGAGGTTCTAGCATCAGCTACCGCAGTTGCATCATCAGACCTCTGGAAATACAACAAAGAATATTTTACACTAAACAAGAGCTGCAAAACTTGGTATGCAAATAACAATGACCAAAGAGACTGGAAAATAAACATTTTGTGTGCTGACCTCCGTGGTGAGCCGCTGCATCTTTTCTGCCAGATCTTTGGCATCCACTCCATGTCCGTTGTGCTGAAAACTCTTCCCCAGGCATTTTGAAATCTGAATAAACACAATATTTTTTACAGCTAAGACAAAGGGTATGATTCACAGGGACGTTATTATATATGACAGATATCAGTAATATATCAGTTATATATCAGAGGCAGAATACCTTTTTCTCCAATTCATCTTTGCTGAAACCCAAAAGTCTGAGGAATTTAACGCGGGCTTCATCCTCAAAGTTTACCTGTAAACAAAGAAAGTGAATTAGCTCAGAAGACAACACCACCACACAGACTGACAGACTTAATGTTATGTCTCAATATCAAGAGGACGTGAGGGCCCACCAGAAGGAACTTCCATATGTCCTGCTCAGCGTCTGACTTGGCGCTCTGAATCTTGGCCTGGCAGTAGTTGTTGAAGGAGCCCGACTGCAGCGCCGCCTGCAGCTCCCTGGAGCGCTGGAGGAACTCCGTCTCCGTGGTAACCTGGCTCACAAACACTTGTCTAGGGATGGGCTGGGGGCTCTGCACTGGTTGCTGCTTGGGATTCTCAAAGGTTATCAGCTTTCCACCGAACTGAGGAAAAAAATAACAAATAACAACAGAATAATTATAAATGAAAAGATTTCGCAAATCCTAACAACACCATAAACTTGCATATAAAATATTTTAATGTAACACTTACAGCAAAGGAAGCCCCCACAGGCCTGCGCACCCACTTAGGTGGCTTCTTCAGAGGGGGAACTATGGTGTCCTGCACTGTGGGCTGAGGAACTTGCAGGGGAGGCAGCACCTGCCCTGTACCAAAGGGATCCATTGTATCAAATGAGGAGGATATCTGTTAAATAAAATGTTAAATGTTAAAAGCACAACTCTTTGCGGTAG
The DNA here is from genome assembly GCF_043641665.1 of Enoplosus armatus. Classification (NCBI taxonomy): domain Eukaryota; kingdom Metazoa; phylum Chordata; class Actinopteri; order Centrarchiformes; family Enoplosidae; genus Enoplosus; species Enoplosus armatus. Next base: position 7,432,519 of record NC_092199.1, on the reverse strand, counting down.
AGATGAAACAATTAGTCAATTAGTCAATGGACAGAAAATGAATTTGCAACTATCTTAATATATGTAGATAATCAATTAATTGATTAAGCAAACGTGTTGGTATCTTTGGGTTTTTGACTGTTGGTCAGACAAAACAAGACATTCAAATATGTTGACTTGACTGTGATGGACATTTGTAACAATTTTTCTGACTTTTCTTAACAATTAATTGCTAACTTGAGAAAATAATTCAGCAGATTAATAAATGGTGAAAACAATCGTTGATTGTATCCCTACTTCATGCAATTACCTCTGAAATCAGAGGCATTTAACTATCTTTTAGATTCTGTGTTATATTCTGTACATGTCAATGACAAACTGTTGTTCATTAGTCAATTGCTTCACACCAGCACCATCCTGTGGACAAACAATGCAGCTCTGCACACAGCCATTGGGTTTAAATACATCACATAAGAACAACAGTTACCTTATCAGCTGTGCTTTGCTGCTGAGCCTTCAAGCTGCCCCCCATCACAGAGTAGACAGTGATTTTCCCATCAAATGAGGCGGCTGAAAGCAGGGCTGGATTCCTGGGGCACCACTGGACATCAAAGCACCACTGGTTCATTGTTGGAAGCTCATAAATAACCTAAAATGAAGGAAATGACACGTGAGAATCCATGACAGGCAAGGTAATTCAGGGAAAACAAAGAAACAGCAATTAATGTGATATACCTCTCCAGTGTTTGGGTTCCAGCAGAGGATCCTGTTGTCTTTAGCACTACTCAGTAGGAGCTCAGAGTCAGCCTGGCTCCAAGATATGGACAGAATTCCCCTGTAAGAAAATACCAACAGAAGGTACATACAGTATATTCTGCAAGATGACTAAAAACAGAAATGAGCGTGACACACAAAGCATTAAAGCCTCACCTTGTGTGGTTCTCGAAGACTTTAAGGGGTGATGTGGCAAAACGGAGGTCCCACATCTGGATGACTGGCAGTCGGTCATCTTCAGAGGCCAACACCAACTGAGTGGCCACATCAGGGTGCCAGAGCATTCCTGAACAGTGCATCTGAAATCACACAACAGATGAGACTGAGACAGATGATAACGGGGGTTTCGACAGGGTGCAAGATAATCATTTTAAGTTTTTAAACTTTTTTAAAGACAGACTTGCAGTGATTTGGCAGAAGGTAGCTTTAGACTTGCTATGTTTTGTAAAAAAGCCACCAACCCTGTTGCTGTGGTCACTGATCTTGATGATGGGCTCGTTCTTTCTCAGGTCCCACACAACTGCTTTCCCACTGGGGGTGGCAGAGGCCATGATGTGCTGGACCTGCCTGTTCCAGGACACAACGCTGATGTCTTCAGTGGGCTGGAAGAAGAGACAAAGGCTGTTAATGTCAAACCAAACCTGACTGGGAGTCTAAGACAAACAGATCCCTCATATTCAAATGATATATTACTACAAGGCCTGTGCCAGGCAAACACTATTGATACCTATTTAAATGTCCCTTTAAAGAAATCTGCTAATAGTGAAGTAGAATTAAGATATTTAGTAAAAGTTAAATTGTTGTTTTAATGGAATGTATGAATGGCTTTCTTGGAACAACATTTTATAAAGAAAATGTCCATGTGACAAGGCATCAATAACTGTATTATCTAAGGGCAGTTACATACACAACACATTAAATTGAAACCATAAACAAAACTTTCTTGTGGCTTTCGCTCTTAACTCACAGGCATGAAACTACAAAGGTAAAGAAACAAGGCTGTGGTTTCTATTTTGACTCTAACAGTAAATGGGGTCAGGATCAACATAAGAAATTAACTCATTCCTTGTGACAGACATGTGTGAACTTCATTCTCCATCATGAACCCACCTGCGTCTTTGTCCCTGGTGTCATTGGACTGCTGAAGTTGTTCAGATCCCAGATATATATCTCTGCATCATTTGCTCCTGATGCGAGGAGATTACTCTGACAGAGGGAAAATTGATTAATAATGTGAACTACAGTACCAGGAAAGAGAAGTCCTTCTATTAACCGTCTCCATGGACACAGAAGATTTTGACTGCAGACATTTACCTGAAAAGGATTGAAATCGAGTGCTCGAATGGGTCCTGTGTGTTTGTCAGACTGTCCCACTACAGTCTCTGCTCCAGAGCTCATTATGGCCTCGGGGTTATATACAGTTATTGTGCCATTTTCACTGCCACCAACCAGTCGCCCTCCAGTACCATCTGCTCCCATTCCAAAATTCACCCATACGATACTGTGTAACCTATGGCATATGAAAAGTATATCGAGTTATTTTCTATAAATGGCATACTCATGGCCCATCATTTGTCATCAAAATAAAGCAGTAAGCAAAGTATTCATCAAAGGACTAAGCCAAGTCGCTTCTCTGCTGATGTGGACAGTAGTAGAAGAGATTTTTGTATCACTTCTATAAGTTACCTGTTTGTGGTGGGTAAAGATCCTTTGAGCTGCATGTCCAGAGAGGGATCAGAAAAATCCACCTCAAATATCTCTAGGGCAGCTGTGGTGTTGAAAGAGGCATCAAGCTGTTGTGCTGATGTTCCTAAGGCCAGGTGGATAGGATGGTGTCCGGCAGGACTCCACGCCTGGTGGGCAGTCCTCTGGATCTCCTTCAGCCTCATATTGCTCTACAAGTTTCAAGTCCTGGACAGACGAACCGACTCCACTAAATCAAAGATAATACATTTATTTACATAACACTTATTGTGGATTTACAATGCATCGTTTACGTACAGATCTGATGTACAGATCAGATATTCCTACTTTCTAACTTAGCTCCAACAGGGTGCCCTTACTGACAGATTGCCTCCGACTATTTCCTGACATTGCTGGCTAACGTTAACTTGCCAAACCGTTCGCCAATACAGATAGCTCTCACCCGTGTCACAAGATGTCTGTTATACCAACATTATAAGTTAACTACATCGTAGTATGTTGAATGTAGTTACCGGTCATGTTATCTACATCAAATTCTCACCATGACATTTAAGAATTAATTTAACGTAAGCTAGCCTGATAGTTAGCTAACGTTAGCATTCCAAATACTTACCGTTAGCTTTGGTTATATTAAGTAAAAACATGTTGTACACGGAATATCTGATTGCAGCCATTACCTTACAATCACTTGAATAGTTTAAGGACATCAGATCATTTGTCAAGCATTCCATTACATACGTGATTAAGTCATAGGAGCTGGCTTAGGAGGTTAACGTTGCACCTTACCGACAGTGCCCATTCCAGTGCATAACCGGAGCCGCTAGCAAGCAAGCTAACAGCCACCACCCTTGTTACCACATTTTAACAGAAACGCAAGGCACTGTGTCAGACGCGTTTAAACCCAGCAAAAAAAATAGATATGTTTTGAAAGTGACTCACGTCAACTGTCAATATCACAGCCTGACTGTCCGCATCCACAACAAACTGGGGAGCTACTTATCACCCGAACTAGCAGCTAAGCCACAGACAGAATCCGACCAAAGTGCTTTGCCGTGTTGTCACTACGCTACGGTAGCCGACACGGACATTTCTCATTTGGCAGTGGCCTAAGGTAACCCCGATGTCACCGTTGACCCAACATGTATCTTCTATATTTTGCATTCATAACGAGAGATACAGAAATGTTCAAATGTTCTCGTTACTTTTAAGTCAAAATAGTAATACATAATAAAGAAAACAGGACACAGTGAGGAATGTAACTGTTAACATCTTTATTCTTGACAGATATATATATATACAGAAGTAGAATCAGTTTTTAGTTATTAGATTTCATAATGTTTGACTTCCTCTGATTGTTTTTCCGGATCTCCTCCTTTCTCCAGGTACAGGTTGTTATAAGGATACTGTTTTGGTGCCTGGAAGAAAGACAAATGCTTTATTAAAAATGTGCATGTTATTAAATAAAGGACACAGTCAAAAGCATTTCATCTAAAAAGGTGGCACAGCAGTAACATATACTTCAGTGTCATATAACTCCTTTATATCAAAACAGTTTTGCTCACATTGCAAATACATGATTAAAAGTATTCAAGAGTGAAATCGAGTGACTGCAAAATTGAGGATGGATGCCGCCACAAAATAGTAAATAAACTAAACAGGGTCCTTAATTTAAATTCATATAAACAAGTTAGAGTTACTAGTTGGAAATAATAAACACTAGATTACAAGAAAACCAGCTTTACAGATCTATTTGTTTGGTGGACAATTTGTTATCTTGCTGTCTTTGACACTTATCCTGGGTGTTTATTGTTTGTACAAGTGAGCCAGACAACTTTAAGATGTTACACAGAACATATTGTAACATGATACTGGTGGATGGCGCAGGTGAAAACATTGGGGGTGATATAAGGTAAATAATATAAAGAAGAAAAAAACAAATCATTTAATGACCCAGAGTGGTGACCTAAAGACAGGAATTGGCTATATAGATTCATTGATCAGGTCATTTCACATCCCCGGAAAACAGTATGTAGTACAAAAATAAATAAATCCTAGCATTGGTCTGTACTTACAACAGGTTGGTAAGATGGGAATGTCTCCCCAAGGTAGAACATAAACAGCATGAACCCAATGAAACCAAACAGTTGTTTGCACATCGTGGACCAGGACACAGGGCTGGGAGATGTATCCACACGGTTCCTGATGTACATGTCAAAATTCCAGTGCATCTAAAAATAGACGGAGAACAATCACTAATTAACAGTCATGGGCAATCTCATACTGTAATAACTATTTATGTTGTCTATCTATGTGAACTGGTGAATGTACAGAGGCACTGCCTTGGGTGGAGAAAGCAGTGCCTCTGTACAACCAAGCTGACCTGAATACTGTCTAAATATCCAAAAACAATAGTGCCTATACAGAGGAATGATATAATGCACTTCAGAAATATGTTTTTATCTACAGAAATGTCAAAAACTAGAGCTACAGTGGCGCTTCCAGACAGTCTGGACAAAATTATGCATTGTGCAAGCAATCTTATGAGATTATACGATACTATGTAAGTATATAATTAAGCATTATTGATCAGGATATATTAATCGCCCTCTCCCACTTTTTTTTTGAACAATTGGTACCAAGAGTTAGCAGAACCGACCTCTGTATTCCAATTTCACCAATAGTGATATGTCTGCGATAAGCTCATAAGGCAGATACCCCCCTGGCCAATGGACGGCACCTGATATCATTAATAAAGTCATCACTATCTTACCGGCTCTCCCCAGTTCCTCCTCAGGTCAGGGTGGTCCCACTGGTACCAGGGGTCTCTCTCATGCTGAGATCTGTCTGGTAGCTTTGGATAATCACCATAGCTACAAAAACACAACGATATCCTGTAGTTAATCATCTATGTAATAATGTAATGATATTGGTTCACACAGTGGTGATGTATCTAGTAAACATAATCAGAATCAGAATCAGAAATACTTTATTGATCCCCGGGGGGAAATCATACAAAAACATACATAAAGTATTAGTTGAACATTACGTTTCAAAATCTACCTCAACACTGCAGAGAAAAAACCCCAAAAACAGTTGAAACTGCTATGAACGGCAGACTTATTCAAAATAAAACTCACCCCTCGCCGTTGTCGGAATAAGGTTGATAGTCCTCAACTCTCAGGTTGTACTTCTTTGCAGCAGCAGCTCTCTCCTCGGGGGTCTTCGGGAATGGACCAAGTACAGTATCCTTTGACACACCAGAGGCTGAAACACCAAGAACTGCGCGTTAATAAACCAAGTCGACGTTATAAAGCTAGCAAGCAAGTAAGAATGAAAGAACAATAATGTTATTCTGTCCGCCTTCACCCTCATTCAGAACAGCGGTAGCCGCTCAGCTAGCGTCAGCTAACGTTAGCATGTCAAGGTTACGTCCATTCGAGGCTTTAAACGTTTAACCCCGACACGTATCTTAAGACAAATTAATCAGACAGTATAATCAAAAGCAGTTACACTACTGACCTGCTCTACATCCCGACAAAAGGGCTGAAATGCCAGAACCTTTCCCTTTAGAAAGGGCTTGGGCCCACCGTCGGAAACCAACACCAGCCATGTTTACTGGCTGCTGCTGTCTGACAGACTAAGAAGTACGCATGCGCAAGATTGGAAGTATGGGTCGGCATAAGGACAATTCCAATTCATAATCAACATCTAATCATAAAATATATTATTGTAGAAGACTGCTGCGTGACCCACTCAACATTTCAATGATATAGTAACAACAAAAGCAACCACAACTACAAGAACAATTTTTTTTTTAACTTTTATTCATTTTTATATACTTTTGAGAAGCAGACACAAAAGTGTGACATTTACATGAAAACTCCTCCAGTGGCTGAAGGGAACTTGCTCTCAGAGTGAATGCACTGAAGCCCTGAGATATGTTCCTCTTCCCATCAGATCCAGCTCAGGTGCACGGGTGCATTTACTGGGGGATCGTCACTATGCCACCGGTGACAAATTGAAAGAAAATCCATCAGAGAAGTTCTGCTATGTCCTTCTCCACTTTCTCAATGGGGCAATGAAGTTCATACCTGCAGTAAAGGGAAAACATTAGAGCCACTTTAATAATTACACCCGTGCTTGGCCAAATTAAGGGCTGATTGGGTTTCTAACTTGAGGTCTATGGTCTATAACTTTACCTTTTGAAGGGCATGCCATCTGCAGTGATTAGGAACTTCTCAAAATTCCACCGAATGTCATTGACTTTGATTGGGGACCAGTAGAATTTCTTTATATCTCCAATAACAGGGTTCACAAATGGCAAAGATTCCTGTGGCGAACGAGAAATGGCAGTGTATCTGGGTTTTTCAGGGCAAAACAGCATCAGCACTGACAGTACAAATATATTAGGGCTATATGACAAAAAACATTCATTAATCTTATGTTTTCAAATCCTATCTGACACACACTACCTTTAGATAGGCGAAAAGAGGCTCTTCATTTAATCCATTCACCTCAACCTTGCCAAAAACAGGAAACTTTGGCACAAACCTCCCACCAGGTCTCACATACTTAAGAATATTGAGCGTTTCATGATTCACCTCTGAAAAAATAAAAGCAAACAGACTTATGAGCAGTGTGTTTTAAACATATGCCACATGAAAACCATAAGGTGTGTTTTCACAACTATGTCTTCAAAACAAGCAAACAAATGTTTACCACATAGCATGAGCATCTACATGAGACAAACAAAGCATGTATGTAGGTCAGTGGTGGAAGAAGTATCAAATGCCAATACATTCATGTAAAAATACTCCACAGTCAAAATCCTACTTCGAAAAAGTACAGAAGTATTAGCAGCAAAATGTACTTAAAGTATCAAAAGTAAAAATTCATGCCCCTGTAGCTAATTTTTATATAATACATAGATTGGTGATGTATCAATGCATAAGGAGCATTTTACTGTTGTAGCTGGTCAAGGTGGAGCAAGTTTTAACTACTACATGTACATTTTGGCCTCACACAGTCATTTAAATGAAACCATCCTAGAAGTTTAGAGAGGAAATGACTCTTTGACATCTGAAAAGTGACAATGGGCCCCAACCAGACATTGCTTTTATGTAAGGGGTCACAAGTCAAAAAGTTTTGAAATCACCGGTTGATTCTTAGTAGCATAAAATGTAAATACTCAGGTAACATATAAGTACCTCCATATAGTTCTTAACTACTGTACTTGAGTAAATGTATACAGTTACTTTCCACCACTGATGTAGAGTACAGTATTATACTACCAGGTTAATAATCTGTTATTTATTTATATATCTGTCACATTTCAAGAGCTTCAGTGTACATACCAGGTGACTGAAGACCAAATTGGTTGCAGGAGAATCCTAAAACAGTGAAGCTGAGGTCACCAAACATTTCCATCAGTGCATTCAGTCGGTGGTACTGAAGGGAAACAGGACCCAAAATCAAATGCCTCTCTTAAAAAATGACTGCACAGGTAATGTGTTATGAAATAATGTGATCTGACTGAAATCAATCAGTGTTCTTGCAGAATATTACCTCCTCTATTGTTGACCCTCAGAAGGTGGCAACGTTGATGATGAGAAGCACCTTACCCCTGTAGTTACTGAGCGGAACCTGCTGTCCATCCAGGGTCTCAGCAGAGAAATCATAGATTGATTTATTCGCCATGCTCGTACTTTAGCTTGTATATGGGATTTTAGTCAGTCAAGAGTGAGTATTCACCCGGCTATCCTGTTGGCTCATCTCATTCACTGAAACATAACTCATGGGTCAGCAATTGTTCAGCATGACTGACTTCATTGTTCTCCTGGGCAGAGGTGAGCTGGCAGGATGGCCATTTGTTCAACACGTGTATTTGAGGAAAAGAGGCTGCTAATATGGTGACAGCATTGGGAAATTAGATAGTCAAAATAAACATATATGTGTCTGCTGCAGAACACGGTCATTTTGGTTGCCACCTTTCCTCTTTAGAAGTGACAGTTAGAAAAAAAAAACAGTTCAACATTAAGAGTGAAATTAAGGAATTCTTACATTGATTTTCTCCATTTTTTGTTTGTGACAGCTGTATAATTATGAGATAGACTGTTTATTTTGTTCCATTGATGTGTATTATTTGATACTAATCATAAAAGTAGTCTTTTCATAAAATGATATGCAGCACAAAGTTGCCATGTATGCAATGTTCCAGGTAAACAACTAGCAGATGTTGGGGCCCCACACTGATTTCATCCCTTCTTGATAAAATGTCTGTACAGGTTTCTTTGTAACTAGTTAGCCTATTTTGTTTATTTATTTTGTTTTGCCGATAAAGGGATTGTAAAACCAACCAATGTTGGCAAATACATGATTATCAGAGTATAGCAGGTCTCTATAAAATATTTCAAAGAGTTATTTTATAATCGTTATAGTAAACCAACATGTAAATTGCCTTTAATATGATCCTTGACGTAAACCCGGAAAAGTACAAATGCTGCGTTCACTTGTTCCGCGTAAACACCCATGTCCATGATTTTATTAGACCTAAACCACCTAAATACGGAGCTAGTAAGAGAGTAAAAGAATGGAATCGGGAAAACATGGTAAAAGGCAGCGATAACAGTTTATACATGTGGGTATTTTGCTTTTATCGTCAATAAATCGGCTCTCGTTTTCCATAAACGCCATATTTGATACCGGTGTTGGATGATTCATGTTCCCATTCCGATATAAAAATCTTCTGACAGTTCTTGAAGGCGGCATTGGGTTGGGGTTACATCTCAAATTCTTGCAAGATGCCAAAGGAAAATACGCTATTTAGGCATCTCTGTGAAGAACAACAGGTCCTTAAAAACTCTGTATAACATAGCTGACTCAGGATGGACGAGGAGGTTAAGACGCGAACGTAAGTGCCTTTTAAAAAGGGAGTTTTGTATTTAAAAAGCAGCTAGATTGGTGGCCTCGGCAGGCTAGCTTCTCAGCTAACAGCGATAGCTTGCGAGTATCAACAACTAAGAGATGTAACCTAGCTGCTCCCATTTATTTATGGCAGCTTTATGGCCAGGCTGATATAACATTCTTTAATGCTAATGTAATATCACTGTAATTATTCTTGCCTTTTAAGGCGTTTGTTAACATTTAATTGTGTTTATGGTTGCTTCAGTTCAACCGCTTTAGCTTTGCATGCAGAATCAAAGTTCAGCTGTAAAACAAGGTTTGCATTTCTTCAGCAGATGTCATCTTTTGGACTTGCCCTGGGAGGATGTTCTTGTTCCACATATCTTGTGCTATTTGCCACTGCAACACCTGGTCAGCATGCAGAGGGTGAGCAAGCAGTTCCACAGCCTCATCCAGGTGTATCTAGCCAACTGCAGGACTTTTGATCTGTCCCCGGTAAGTCCTGATGAGTGAGAGGTTTAATAACCTATAAATACATATTGAGAGGTGTTGTTAGCTGCAGCACAAGCTCTTGATTAAGTCTGCTATCTGCTCTGTTGTGATATTCACAGATTGGACCATCCATTCCCAAGGAAGCGTTTTGCTCCATGTTAAATGACAACAAAGTTCTCCATAGCCTGTCACTTCAGAACTGTTCAGACTGGGTAACAGACAAGGAGCTGCTGCCAGTTATCGGCCAGAACCAGCACCTGCAGAGAGTGGACATGAGCGGGTGTGTTTCGCTCACCCGCCACTCCCTGGTGGCCGTGTCCTTGAGTTGCATGCACCTCCAGCACCTCGGCCTGGCGCACTGCGAGTGGGTGGACAGCCTGTCCCTGCGCAGCCTGGCTGACCACTGCGGGGGGCTGCAGTCGATTGACCTCACCGCTTGCCGCCAGCTCAAGGACGACGCCATCTGCTACCTGGCCAAGAAGTGTTTGAAGTTGAGGTCTCTATCTTTGGCAGTCAATGCCAATGTCACTGACGAGTCAGTGGAGGAGGTGGCCAAGAACTGCAGGGGCCTGGAGCAGCTGGACCTGACAGGTTGCCTGCGGGTCAGGAACCAGTCCATCAGGTATGTCATATCTTATTTTCAAGTTTAATCCAACTAACTTTGTGCCATCCTTGCCCACACCTGCACATGCACCACCTCACTTGTGCACCCATCCATAAGATCCTCTGCATGCTGTGCTCACAGGACTCTTGCAGAGTACTGCCCGAAGCTGCAGTCCCTGAAGGTGAATCACTGTCACAATGTGACAGAGTCAAGCCTGGATCCTCTACGGAAGCGCAACGTAGTGATAGATGTTGAGCCGCCCTTACAGAGGGCTCTGGTACTTCTTCAGGACGTGCTGGGGTTTGCTCCTTTTATCAATCTCCAGATATAGCCAAAATGCCATCTATCTGTCCGGCAAGAACACACAGGTAGGTAATATATCCACTGTATGAGCTTCTGACATGTTTATATTCAAACCTGTCAAATATCCAAACAGGGCCAGAACTCAATCACAATGAATTTATTACTGGTCTATTTGCAGTAGATAATGGTGCCCTCCTTTCTTACAGGTGTCTCCATCAAGGCAGTCACTCTCCGCTGCGTCACACGGACACGTGAGTTGCTCTAAGAAACGTAAAGACAATCCAAGAAGATCTGGATGTTTTGCACTGAACTTTGTGTGGCAAAAATAATGTGGACAAAAAAAACTCACTGGAGTTTGATCAAAAGATGCGTATTTAAGATGGAACTGAAAAGAAAGCCATGTACTTTTAAGAATTGCTGCCTCATGTCCAAAACATGTCACTGCACTATTTGTTAATCATTCATTGTTGTAATAATGTGGCTTTAGAGAAAAGCAATTCTAACCAAAGTACAGTGTTTTGTTTTGTTGGTAAACAGAGTACATATTCACATTGTTTATATGCCATTTTAAGAAACATGTATCTTATGTTTCATTTAGAAACATTAAAAAAATGTTTGAGTTTAATTAAACATTTTAATTTTGCATGTATGTGCCAGTTTAAAGGATCAATTCACACAAATGACTCACAAAAAAAAATTCTCACTTACCACTTGTTTTGTCAAGCGATTGGTTTTATTTGTGCAGGTTTTATTATCTTCACTACTGAGACTTCTGCTGCCACTTCAATACAATGAAGGTGAATGCAGTTTTGTTTGTGGTGCTGACTGTGTGTCTTCCAGAAACAAAGTCCTGGCTCCTCAGGATAATCCACAGACCTCACTGTCAACAGTTTTTAACTGCTTCCCAATGAAAACTGTTGACCAGCTTTGTTGCTCACAGTAGGTATTATCTGCATGGCTACCAGAGATTAGTGGAAAAAATGTTTATATTTATTTTTTGTGACGTGGAGGAAGCAACCCTTTAATCTATATTGTAAATAAATGCATACTTGTATAACCTAGTATTTGGAAGTATAAGAATTTATTATGAGTGTTTCCCATTAAACTCTTGAAAATAATGCTGTAAGTAGTACCTGTGTTTAAATGCTGTTGCCCAGTAGTACAGTAAACACAGTCAATTATATAAGAAATATTAAATTGTGTAATACAATACTGTCAGAAATGACTGTTGTCATCTCCACTGCATAAAGGGGCATAAATCTTAAATCTGCTGTTATGTAAGCATGCCCGTAATTTTGTCTGACCTAATACCGATTTCAATTCCTCAACTCAGGGTATCTGACAGTACTGATTTGATACCAGTGCTCTATTTTCCAAATTAAACATTTGTTTACCTAACTGTGTAGAAGTTATTGAAGTAGTTTTAATTTTAGACACCATGAGGGCAAATATCTAATAGCAAAAACACTGAATGTTATAATGACATAGATGTTTGATGTGGATTGGTTGTGTCAAGGGCAATATCTTATGAAGGTTAGTACTGTTTGGATATTTGGGTTTCTTGTAATGCAGTTGGATGTCAACAAGTGCTGAATATGGAGCTCAAAGACAGTAAAAAATATAAGTAACATGGTTTTAGGCAAATTAAGGGGCAATGTTGATTCTTCCATCTGTTCTCGTCAGATTTAATGTATAAAAATATCCAAAATAATGACCCACGGCTACTTTTTCTTTCAGCTTCTTAAATAATGAAAATAAGCATGCTTTGGCCCATATCAGTAACCTGCTGTGAATAGCAGGATTCCTGTAATTCTTCTAATTCCCTTGATTGTCAAGCATAAGAAGGTATTGTCAAAGCATCGCAGTGGTGTAGTTAAAGATGGCCTTCACCTCTTCAATGCACTTGTTTTTATGACTCAAACTGACACCAGGTGGCAGCAATGAGTCAGGATATGTGTCTGTTTTAATTCTGTTGTTTCAGAGGCTGCATGACTTCTAAACTACGGTACATTCAGCAGCCACAGTGATAGTCTGCAATGTTAAATATATCAGGATACAGTGTCCGTTGTATGTGCAAAGGCCAAGAATCCTTTTCTCTAAGATTCAGAGAACAAGTCTAATGTTTGACTGTTTGGGCAGATTGTGAAAATGAACATCAGCTTTTTGATCTAGTTAACGTTTGATGCAGTGAATGCACAATAAGAATGAATGCTTCCCCTTGTTGCTACAGCTATGTGTTAAAAATCCATTCTACAGTTTCCTCTGGTGGTCCGATTGGCAGACTATATTGTAACTTGTCTCTGTGACAACACAACAGGTCTATTTTCCACTTGATGGCATGGTTTACCCCATCTGCTGCATGCTGTCCACAAGCTGAATTTGCACCAACAGAGAGTTGTGTTTGGAGGGCTTCAGGGATCGACCAGCATCCTTCTGTTAGCCGTGCTGATCATCATATTGTACCGCTGTGCCTCCGAGGAGACATCACAGTGTCATTAGTTATAAAGTAAATCTTGAAATTTCAATTTATAAAGCATCTTGCGCTGCATATTATGCAGTAGATGCCCATTTATACCCCAACTGAGCAGGAATTTTCTCAAATTTAAGCAAGAGCAAGCAAGATAGAATAAAATAGATGACACTCTTTTGTCCTTGTATCATAATGCTTGGAAAGGGAATTTCAATTTACTTTAAGACACACAAAATAACTTTTGTATAGTAATTAGTGTAAATAACATCTTCAGTGTTCAGTGGCCCATCCTTGTTGTTGCTCAGCAGTCAGTGGGTTAAAAACGTTTCAGACTACATTCATCATGTAGGACCTCAATTAGCATTGATCTGCAGGGGGGGAAAGAAACATAGCTGCGTTATTATATACCATGGAGCAATTTCTGTTCCAGTGATTGAGTGTATGGGGGGATTTCTGAAACATAGCCGGCCTAACATATTTTGTCTTCCTGTCAATAATCTAGCACTTGTCTAAATTATTGATCAATAGCAACTGATCATTTTATACCTAGGCACAACAATGAAGGTGGTCCATTTTATTCAGTATGCAGTTTTAGCCCCTGGCAGCTTCAAATATACTGTACTTATTAAAACAAAGAATAAATCTAAGTTTAATCTCTGGCTGCTTTCAAAGTCCTCTCTGACAGAGTAATTCACTGGAGTTGTTCAGAGGCTCGTGAGTTTCATTCATGTGTGTTGTGGCAGCTGGTTCACATAATGCCGGGTTCAGACTACACAATATTTCTGTCTGTTAAGATGGTCACTGTGTCAAATTAGGCAATTACAGAGTCTTAAATTCTTGCCGTGATTTAGAGACTAAATGCTGGTCCCAGACCAATCATAACTTGCGTGATGCCATTGCGGAGGAGGTGCTAGGGGCCGACTTCCGGGAACAAGAATCTAAACTAACAGTGCTGTCTGAAGCGGTGTCCCTATTTTGATTAAGCCAGCTGTTACAGGTTATTACAGCCACCAAACGAGTAAACTAGGCCCGGGCAGCAGCGTTGTGCCTGCTAGATGGACTTGAGCACTGCAATATTTCCGCCTGATTTAAAAAAACTAAAGTTAAAAACACCCTCCCCCTTTTCTGACCCTCCCTCTTCCCCTAATAATTTTCATACAGTCCCTAAGACTTCATGCACAATACCAGCACCCTGAAACTGAAGCAGCTAAATGGAATTCAGCCATCATTCATTTTATTATTTACACCTTTTGCTTTTTCTACTGTGGCATGTCAAAATGTCCTCTGTTTGTTTTTGGACAGAAGGAAGCTGTGAAGACAAGTTCATTCTACTTTTATTCTGGCATAATCAGGAAAGACTTTCATTCTTACATATTTGCTCCCTTTTCTTTGAGTTTAATTTCAGAAGAGACACATTTCTTCAGGGATGACAGAAAACCAGACATTTACAACAGACGATTCCAAATTGTTAGTAGTGCTTGCTACTTCAATTCAGATCGATCCTCTTGTTTTTGAGGTGGATTAAAATGACAAAGAGCCTCTTCAAAACTCATCTGCAAGGAGACATTTACTGGATTTTTCCCATTTGCAGTTTCTTTCTCTCTCAATATTTACTATGTCTTGGTATGGAAATACTTCAACAAAGCAAAAACACAATACTAAGGAGTAAGAATCTGATGACAGCAACCACATACACACACCTATTCCTCCCCCATGTACACGTAGCAGCACGTCCATAACAATATGTATTTCCTGTAAGGAGAGGTAAGAAAAAGAAGTACATCAATACACCATGTTGACCTAACACTAGTAAATAAGTATATAAGTCACAAACAAATAGATAAGTAAAAGAAGTAAAAATGAATAATAACCAAATAAAAAGTCTCTCACCTGACCAAGTTTACTATACTTTAGTGTCAGTGTCACATACTCATTTCTCAGACTGTTTGCAATAGTTTCTGACACTAATATTTTAACTGGTTGGCTGTACAAGAAACTGGGCAACGTGATAAACCATCTAAATAACTGTCAATATAACTATCACTGCATTTAGAATCTCATTAAACATACCCAAACGCACTGTTGTCTATGAATAAAAAAATGAATTTTGGTAAATTATGTAAAAATATATATTTTTTTTCTCCATTAACATTTTCACAATATAATGTTTCTAAAGTGTTTTTAAATTTGAAATAGCTGTTGACCTTATATCCACAGGTCAATTGCCATTTGTCTTCTGTCACAAAGCATCACTGTCACAGACTTACTTCAGGCAACCTGTAATTAAGAGCATATTTTAATTTGAAAAACCAAGAGAAACAAATATACTTGGGTGCAGTTATCACGTAACATTAACCAACTGAGTAATTAAGTAAGAATTATCAAATTATCCTTTTTTTAAAGTTATTTATATGAATGCAAAATATTATTTTTCCTGCTCAAGAAAATAAGAAGAAATTGGTTAAGGCCACTTTTCAGCTTCCTGTTAATTAAATTAAGTTCATGAGAGAATTACTGTAGCTGTTCAGATGGGCCCAAAACTGTGTCAGAGATTTTGTTCATTTTCATATTTTTAATTAACAGACTTTTCCTCTCGTCTTCCATCAGTGCATGAGTCTTTCGTTCATTTATTTGATGTAGTTTATCTCCTCCAACCATTCATATACAACCTTATTGGATCCTGCGACTTAGGGATCCATCTTTTGGCCACCAGAGAAGCATAACTAATGACAACATTAAAGTGGCTTTGTGAGCGTGGCCATCAAAATGTCGATCAACCAAGCAAGAAATAATGTTGGGTTTTAAAAATCAGCATGAATAAACATGTATGTTTAGAATCTGGTGAACGAAACTGTGAGGGGCTCAATTTAGAAAGGTTTTGAAGGTGTTGATGAGCTTGTGGGAGGTGCTGATGAACAAACTACCTTTTCAGGGTTCATATGTGTGTCATGGATGTGAGGCTTTAATGAAAAAAAAGACTATTATGTGAGGATTCAGGCCAAGCACGGTTGTGAATGACGATGTGGCCACACAAGACGTCTTCAGGGTGCCGTCTAATTGAAGCGACGTTTGAAGCTTTCCTAGGACTCAGAACTGTCAGACCCATTAGCATCTTCCTAATTACTGTGCTCCTAACCCCAGACTGGACAGGAAACACATGGTCAGCTAGCTCCGGCCCCTCTACCCACATAGTTTATCTCTTCATTAAGACATTTTTGTCATTTGCTTTGAATGAATAGAGCATCACGGCCAGTGTGACTCACTGCTTGAGTGAAGAATGTGTTGTCCCAGTTCGTATTTGGGATGAAAAAGTTATATTTTTCGGGCAATTTTGTAAATCTGTTCTCATGCTGTCAACATTTGATAAAGAAAATGTACAGATTTTACACAAAAAAATATGAGAATGACAATATTTACTAAACCTGACCTGTAGGGTGGCAGTCTCCCTATGCTATACTGCTGAAACAATTAGTTGATTAATTGATTAGTTGGTCAACAGAAAATTTATTGACAGCAATTTTGTTGATTGATTTATCATTTAAGTGATTTCTCAGGCAAAACATTCACTACTTCCAGCTTCTCAAATGTGAAGATTTGTTGCTTTTCTATGTTATAAGTTATTGTTAATATAAATATATTTTGGTTTTGGACTGCTGATTGGACAAAACTAACAATTTCAAGATATCACCTTGTGCTCTGGGAATTATTGTTTTTCATTTTCATAAATTAGTTGAGCTCCTCTGCTATCTTTCCATGTACCCATAATAGTAGTATAGTATTGTCAATAGGGGAAGCATAGCTGGAGTTTAAGTTTCCATTCTGGCACTCCCTGATCGATTAATTCCGCCAGAAATTTGAAGATTCACTTCATGCGTTTTACAAATCACGGTTAGTCCTGCTATTGAAGAGGTGACCTTCCTCCTGCCGGTCCCCAGCTCTGACCTCAAGTCTTCTGTCACCCAGGCTGGAGTTCAGCCCAATTCTGAGCACCCAGAGGCAGCTGGAAGTTTTTGTAGCTACACTCAATTTGCCTGCGATATAAACACACTGATTTACCTAATAGAGAATATGTATACAATAAGCAGGACGAGGATCCGTCCTGGCAGGAGCATTTTGCCCTCTGACTAATCTGGGCTGCTAAATTGTGAGTAACTGTGTTGAACTTGTGTCCTCCAGCCAGCAGAGATCAGAGTTCAGCGTTCTGCCGTAATCACAGATCACATCTTGTTATGCTTAGTGGACGCTGAAAGATGCTAGGGGCTTTCTCATCATTTCCTTTGTAGTGAGATTAAGATCTGATTTAAGACAAAGATACACAACTCCGAATTCACTGCTCAGTGGTTAGAGGCTTATGTAAGGACATTACAGTGCGCTCCTTACTTAAATTATAGACCATCAATGTCTGTATAGTCTACATGATTGAGGCCATTATTAGATTAATGTCACCTGAACCTTTCAAAAATTCTAAACCAAAATATCACCAAAGTGTCTGACAATAGTCGCCTCCTCTGTCTCATTTCTTCTGTGTTGCTTCACTGTCTAGAAACTAAAGGAAGCTCTTAGTATTATTTGACAAATGGAGAACAAACTGCAAAATATGTGTTTAGTACATGTCTGGGCCCGTAGATTAATGACATTAACGAAGTTTCCATTAGCACAGCGATTGGGGGAGACAGAGGCGTCCATGCGTAAATCCACATGACTGAATCACTGATAAGAGAAAATGAAACACATCTCTATGGGCCAAGAGGGGCCAGGAAACGCCACTCCAAATTAGCCCGCGGCCCAATTTGTTGTTACTTCATTAACCCGCCAGCATCTGTAGAGCAGGGGAGGGAAGTTGTGACCCATCTTTTGCCTAAAAAGTCCCTCCTCTGCCTTCACTGGGCCTCTGAGCTAAAAAGGTTGCCTTTGCAGGAAGGCAGCTGGGGAGAGGATCAGCATGGCACAAAGTGACAGGAGAACCACCAGGCAACTCAAACAAGATGAATTTCATCTGGTTGTGAATCCCCATAAAATAATCTGGAGCACGTCAGTGTGCTAGCAAGGAGAGTTGGGTTTGTTCATTCAGCTCAGGCCTGACATATGAGAACAGAATTCTCTTTTCAATGTGTTTTTTTTTGTTCCAACTTGATGATTTGTTGCATAATCTCAATGCTGATATTTTCTCTGTGTAATCCATTGTTTCATGGCTTATTCAGTAGTTATCAGATGACCTTAAGTTTTCATATCTCTGTCCTTTTCGAGTATTTTAGAGTCAGAGTCCTTGGAGTATAGAGTTTCAGATCACAGAAGATTAAGGAGTGTGCTGCTGCTTCCAAAAAGCATTTTGAAATTATTCTAGAAAAGGCTAAAGAAAATGTGCATATGCTCACTCCTGAAAATGTGCAGTTGAAACATTTGAAGTAGCTGAAACACTGAGTTGCATTGAAGCAGCAGTCGGAATACAAATACTGAAAGCAACTGAAATAGCAGTGGCAGTGGAAATGTCAGTTGAAAAGACGGTGATGAAAGCAGTTGAAGTGCCTTTTAAAGTGTAGGTTAATGAGTTAATGAGTCTCCCATGAAGCTGTGTGATGATGTCACCCGCTCACAACAATGTAAAAAAGAGCATAAAACTTCGACTGTGATTACAAAAATGCCATAAAAGCTATGACAGAGCTCAAGTAATACAATGAGCTACAAAGGGTGGAGACTCTAAAACTAAAGTTTGAATGAAGTTTGTAGGTGAAAGAATGAAGAAGTTTAAGAGAAGTTGAAATTGTCCAAAGATGGATGGAATTCAAAGTTTGAACATTCCGTAACGTAACTTTGAACATTCCGTCCATTCATTTTAATGGGAGAAAGTGTTTGAATAAAGTTTCTATGTGAAAGTATGTTGAACACTAATTAAGTTTTGACTTATTGCTTATTTTCTGCTCTAAAATAAACGTGGAAATTCCGTTTTTGCTGATGTTGTGTTTTCTACTTTTGTAGCTGTCTGTACACACACTAACACTGCTTTAGTTGACACAAGGGATGTTTTTCTGGTATTTCTGAACATTCAGTAAAGGGAAAGCACATACTGACCAAAAAACATGCCTTATAGACAAGGCAATAAGTCTCTTACAACAAAACACAATCTAACAAATGTCCTTCACTCCTGTGGCGTTACAGCATACAGTGCTTTAATTTTTTTACTTTTAAAGTGTCACAGCGAAACAGTAGACAGTATTTCAATTTTGAATTCAAGTCTGAATATAAAGCTCGTCTTGTTTAAGTTATAAGTGAGGATAGAGTAAGGGAGGGGATCCTCTAAATATGAGACAAATGGTAAGATGCTATGGCTTTGAAATAAATATGTAAACAAGTCTGAACAGAAGCTCAGTGGAAAGACACAGTACAGTTAATTATGAACAACATTTCTATTTCAAAATATATTAAAAAACGAATGAAGATATTGATACTTAATTATTGCTTATGTATAAAGAATTTAATGATAGTTTATTGAGGTATGGTTCAAAGTAAAACTACAAACATATTGTCTTAAAAAATGCAATGCAGTTAAACAGTATTTAATTACAAAGTTATGTACAGCTTCAACTTCAATTCCACAGAAATGGAAAAAACTTTATGCATTGTATATTTTCTTATTAATCAGATGATGACACTTTGCTTGATATCTGTAACTGTACATTTGATTTCTTATAAGTTTATGTGGGCTGTGCACGACATGTAAATAAACAAATCGACCAATCAGAATGTTGTTATCAACACCCTGTGAAAATCATAGGAAAAAAGATGCTAATATAAGCTTTTACTATTAGATTGGTTATCAAAAAGTACTCATGAGGAAATTAAGCAAAAATAAATGAAAAACAAAAATTCTGGTATTGGATAAAAGCTGTAAAGTTGCAGCACATCAGGCCTGAAGTGGATCAGTGGAGGTTAAGGTGTAGCTGAGGGGCCTTTTCGGCTCTTATCTGCTGATGGAACTGGCTGTCTAGGATGGCTAGTTTCTTATCTTCCATGGCCCACTAATATCCACAGGGGACCGACACCGTTTGGCACCCTGAAATCCTTTTTTTCTACACCGGATGGGAAATCAGCCTGGGTGGATCACGGGGGCTTTAGACGTGGATGCCATATGGCCCCTTTTTATTCTCTGTGGAGTTGGGCCCTTTGGGATGCCCAGCATCTAAATGCACACAAGAGATTTTGACAATATGTGCCGTGACAAAGGCATTTTGGCAGTTTATGTTGTTGTTTGTCATTACTGGCACATCACTGAGATTCATTTGCATTTTTCTGAACTGAAGAGATGACTGTATCTGTAAAAGCAAATGCATAAAACCAGGATTATTAAGATTCAAATGGAGTAGTATTATTATTATTATCAGTGCATGTTTCATACATCCATTAGATTTTTTTTCAAGACAGATCTAAGAACAAAGACATTTACAGTCAGACCTTCCATGCAACCACACAACCTGCCTACAATGAATAAATTATACAACTCAAAGTCAGACAACCAACAGTCAATAGAAACAAGACAAAAACTTCCCAAAGGGAATGAAATAATCTAGTTTTGGTGTGATCCTTATTCAGTTGAAAGTGCCTGGTACCAGAATCCAGTCCTGCCACGATCATTACAGCACATACATACAGCAATAACAGTGATTTACAGACAGTAAAGTGTAAGACAGATAACACAAAATATTCAGACAGAAATGTGATTATAAAATCATGAATGAAAGTAATCAGATAAAAGATTCACCTGAAATAGCACCTTAAAACAACCCAAGAGCTGTCATAAACCATTACAATAAATAATAACATAATCAGACCAACCCATAAAGAGTCTAAATATTCCAAAACATCAGCAGCCAGAAGAGCGTTTCTGCAGCAATGATTTAAATTCTCAAAAAGAAATTTCAGATCACAGGGAAGTTTGAAAGCTGCATGCTCTTGTTTTTTTTAAGTAACTGTATATTTAAGCATGTTCAGTCTGTGGCACGACAAAAACATATTACCCTCCATTTTCCAAATAGAACAACTGAATTTTATTTGAGAATCAATTTTGGACTTAAATGTGTAAACACAGATAAAGGTTACATCTTTCAAGATTGACTGACAGGGCTGTTTAAAAAGAAAAAGGGTGCACTACTGTATCTGGCCAGCTGAGGACATGCTTTCCTCAGACTGGGAAAAGGGGAACATATAGCTTTATGCAGCCTCACCTACCGATTATAATCCAGCAGTAAGATTAGACTCAACTTTATTGTCATTGCACACAGTAAGTACAACGAAATGCAGTTTAACATCTACCCAGAGAGTGAAAACAGCAGCAAAAGTACATATAGAGAAAAACAAATGTGCAGAATGAACAATAAAGTTGTGGGGCAGTAATGTACAGTATGAATGAATGCAGCTATCAGTAATGTAACTATAATATGTACAGTGTGGACAGAAACAAATAAAAAGTATAATGTTATAAACAGCATGCAGGTGTGTAATATGTACAGTGTTGAAAAAGGTCAGAATTAAATACAATCAGTTAAATATAGAATAGTAATAAGCAACTATCATTAAATGTGGGTGTCTCACTTGATAATTAGAACATTTACTACAAAATTTGGTTCTGTAGACTAATAGATGTTTCCTTTTGATATCTTTCAAGTCGTTTTTGTGTAATAATTGCCACCAAACCCATTAGTGGGTGTAGATGAGGACCCCACACTCTGAAATAACCAACTTTTCCCACGCAGGTGTAATCCACAGTGAGCTGGACCCACCACCGCACGATGTGTTTATGACGCAGACTCAGAGACCTCCATCGAACTTTCTTTATGAACTAGATTGAGGACAATTTTCCTGCTGAAAGGTGGTCTACCTGGAAGGCCGGGGCGCCCTGCCAGCTGCATGTCATTTCTATCAAATGTGGCCGGGGTCTGTCAATTAAGAAAACACAGGGCAATCTGTGGCTGCTGAAAGAGATCCCCTTGGCCTGCTCCCAGGCTGAGAGACGGCCTTTTGTTCCCAGGCATGTCTCACATACTTTCAGAGCCCAGATAAGCTCAGGCTTCATGAAACCCTGCTTTATATTTGCCCACTGTAATGTCTCTGTGGGGTCAGGGAATATGGGGAAGCACTGTCGGCGAAAAGGTAATATCCCCCCTCCCACACACACATTATGGGGTCAGGAATAGAAGCCACAGGTTAGGTGGTCCTGAGGCCTGGCTAGGGGACTTTTTTGCTGAGTGATCCCCTCCTCCCATGTGCCCACCCTCGATCCTTTTCTACCTCTTTCATACCGAGGACGTAAACTGCAAAACAAGCGAGCAGCTTTAGCAGTTTCCTGAAATCGGATAAACAGGTACACTCTATGTCTGGATCTGCCAGTGTGGGGGGAAGGGAACTTGTTTTAGTACCAGCCAGACCACCCACAGACAAGTAAACAGGTACATCAAGGTGGGTTGAAATATAAGTAGTGGGGAGGGGGAGGTTCGAGGCTGGCAGGTAGGGGGGGATCAGAGGGGACTGGGACCTCTCGATGACTTGGCGTCATGATTTAGCATAAAACATGGCTTGAAGGCTAAATGCAAATACCAGGCATTCTTTTTACAAGCTACTCTTACCTGTATCAGATTTATTTCTAGCTTGTGTAGGATGTGTAAGTATATTAGGTATGTGTGTTTTCATGATCATTTGAAGATATGTAATTTTTTTATAATCACAACCAACTAGCAAGTGTGTTATTTCTTCCTTCTTGCTATTGGTTATAGTGGTCTGTGTTGTCATTTCCTTTGTTATTGTCACCAAATTGAAGATGGATGGATTTTGGAACTGTTTTGGAACAGTTTAAGGACGTCACTTCTCTCTGGGAAGTTGTGATGGATGTTTTTCCATATTTTCTTTTCTCACATTTCATTAATCGGCAGACTAATTCATGATGAAAATAACCACAGTGTGAAAGACTGCATCCAGCACCTCCAGAACTGGAGTGTGAACCAGGCCCTATCACCAAAACATCTATTTCTGACCTCACTAACGCTCTTTTGGCTGAATGGGAGAAAATCTCTTCAGTGAGGCTCTTGTGGAAAGCCTTCCCAGAAGAGAGGAGGCTGTTATGGCAGCATATTAATGCCCGTAGTTTGGGAACTAGATTTTTAATAATGTGATTGTTGAAAATCTAGGGTGTAATGTTAAGGTATCTAGATACTTTTGGCCATATAATCATATAATGCATGTTAGGTATATGCCTTTTTATTATTAGTTGCTCCTATTGGATGTTGAATGTTTCATATCTCTGGAATGCACCTTTTATGGCAATTACGTGTTGAATCTTGAATGTTCTCATTCATTAAAATGTTCAGTTATTTGCATTATTCTCTTAAATGTGGTTATGGTAGCCTACGCATTTCCTCTGTCATTGTCAGCAAATTGCCCATGCAGGAGTGAGGTATTTAACGTCCAGTCTGGGTGTGGTTCCATTAGATAGCTTTAAGACCATGCTGAGTGCTCTTGAAAATTAGTTTTTTGGCAACTTCCTAGGATGCACACTCTCCCAGCAAGCCACCAAGGCTTTGTCAAGACCGCGCTGGTTTAAGCTTGCAGCTTTTCAAGCCTCCCATTATGCCTGACTCACTCGGGCAGAAAGCAAAAGAGCCTTTTCTGCAGTCATGTGGGCATACTGGCATTATACACAGTTCAGTATTAGATATTTGTGAGTCATATAAACAGAAGGGAGGGCACTGAGGCTTCTTGAAGAAAAAAAAACTTTATAATTGGGGAGTTATATAAGTGTCTAAATCCTCCTCCAGGGATTTAATTTTTCCCCCATTGTGTGTTTTGAAAAGCAGGAAGACCTCACAGCAGAGGTGACAAATCCTCTGACATAGAAATCACTGTGGTGCAGTTTAAGGGCTGTAAATGAAGTCTTTGAGTCCTCAGGTGTGGTGTAGTTAACTGCCTCCTACTGTGATTCTTTATTTAAGAGTTTGCAGTATTTACCTATAACCAGCCAATTACATGTGCCTTGTAGATTTCGTCTTTATGTGTATGCCAACAAACAAAGCAGAAACTACTTCCTTATTAAGATCTTTACCAAAATGGGAAAACAGCTACTTGAGAATTAAATGCAAAAACAAACAAACAAAATAAAACTTACAACTGGAAAATCATCATATTTAAATGGAGTATGTCGGCAAGTTGGATCTTTGCATGGCTGTTTGCATGGATAGCACTGCTCCAAATGTATTTATTGTACCTCTTCTCCTGAAATCGTCCCACTTTTCGAGTCTCCTTTTAGACATTCAGGTCTATTTAGCCTCATGCACCCTTGTGTAGATTTGTTATGGTTCTCTTCTTCCTTCTGTAGTCTCCCCCAATTATAAACTGTATAGATTTCCCCATGGTGAGTCCCTGTCCTCTCTTCACATCTACAGTGTGCATGTATCTGTGAGCTAGTTGTGTGTGTGTGTGTGTGTGTGTGTGTGTGCGTGCATGTGTGGCTCCCTGTTGGCCCAGATGCTGTGTGTAGGGGTGTGTACGGTGTGTAAATCTGGGGCTAGTCGGGTCGCTCAGGCATGACCTGGACTATGTCGGGCTGTGTCTTCTGAGTGCCTCCAGCAGTGTTCCCCTCCTCAGCTCTGACCAGCCAGCCTCACAAACAAGGATTTAGGTCATCTTGACCCCCCTGCATCACCCGTGAGTTTGTTAACGTGGCTTTGAGTCACTGCCTCTGATGACATGTGGATCTGGAGTTGAAGATATTTACCAGTGCTGTTTGCTTTGTGGCTTCATATCTAATTCTAGACCAGAGCCTGTAAATATAATGCTTTTCAGTATTCTGTAAGTAAGTATTATGCACACTGTGATCCTTAATGTGGTTGTTTTAGCCTTGGAGCATGCACAGTAACAACTAACTACTGTACAGTCTATGAACTAACCAATTTCGTTGTAGCACCATCTAATCCAAAAATTTGGCATGGCGCCAACAAAATGTGTTATGTACTTTTAATCCCCACATTTTTTATGCAGTCCCCAAATTCCAAAAAGTTGTTATAGTACCACTGTACAGTGGATTGCTATAACTAAATCAGCAAGTGTATCTTTTTTTTTGGTCACTTGGGAGCAGAGCAACAAGACATATCATCACGTCCTTATGAACGTGTTCGTAAAAAGCTACTTATTTACACATTCAGCAGACACAGAACAACATTAGAATTCATTGTTGTTTTGTGAGACCAATATTCACTCTATTTTAACTCTATTTTGGTTTCCACCATCTCCTGAGGGAAATATCTGGCTCTGTAGCAGCTAAATGCTCCATTATGTTCACCAGCTAGTCGCTAACTTTGGCTGTTTGCTGTTTGGTGCTGGGCAGGTCACGTACGGTGGGTTTATTAAAGCTTGCTTGCTGAAAACAATTTCTAGTAGTAGTAAAATAATTATACTGTAGCAGACAGCAAATGCACGCCACCCCAGGATTAAAGCAATACATAGACACCATTTTCACTTGGTTTGTCTAATTTTTCCACGTACAAATTCTAATTTAATTACACATTGTATCTTGAACATGGATAGATGGACAAAGTTGATGCCGTACCACAAGTGATATCAACCTTTTTCACAGCAGACATTTTGAATGGTCATGATAGGAAAAACACAGATGTTACTAATAACATTAACTATGGTTCCGTTCTATTCAAGTGTCCCAGTAAGCCACAACAGTGTGACAGTGACATGACAGCACAATACCAGGACCCTGAGACAGCCATCATTCATTTTATTATCTACACCTGTGCTTTTCCTGCTGTTGCATCTGTTTTGTTGTGTTTGAATAAAAATAATTGTTTGGGGGTTAAAGTCCTAAAAATTTTATTAAATATTAAATAATTTTAGAATTACAGATGAAGGGATGGTGGTAGACCTAACAACACATGTTGTAAATTATGTTAACTGATTTTTATATGTACATTTCTTTGACTGTTCATTAACTTGTTTGGAGGGGGCGCGTATGCACTCCCTCACTTCCACAAATACCACCACGCTGATGCATTTAAGGGAGTGCAAAGGCCTGTCCTAGAACAGGCGTACCAGTACAACATTTACATGGTGCCTCTGAAATCAGATTATGTATGGGTTCAATTGACTTAATGGATTTGAAGAGACTAGATCCTATTAATGAATAGGCTGCCCTACGGCGCTGCCCCAACCAATAGCAAGCTAATCTGGCATGCAAATTAAATCCTGCCTCAATATGCCTGCCTGTTTAATGCGATCCATTACACAGTTTCACTTATTTATATATACTATTATAAAAGAATAGGCTTATAAACAAACTGAGGGAGGGGTTTTGCCCTATAAATGGGGCTGTGCTGGCCTGTTTCCCTGCGCAGTGGCCCCAGGGCCGGCCGAGGGAGCAGTGATTTTCATTGCCGTTCACTGCCAGTCACTGAGAGTGGGGCTGCCTGTGCTGTAGAAAATATGGAGTTACACTCACAGCTATCTTAAAATGTGAAGTCCATCTTTAACCATCACTTCATTTCACCTTGGAGTACGTTTTTCCTACCAGCATATTCTTTTATTATAGAATTGCCTGTGTTTTACATTACGTTTAGTGAGGTTATATAATGCGCCATGAGAATATGTTTAAGGAGAGATTTGATCTGTTTCCGATTTGATCGTGTTTGAAACATTTAATCTCCTGTGCCTCTTTTTCCACTTTGGATTCACCACTTTCAGTCCACCGTGCTGCAGGGAAGATAAATGATTTGTAGGCTGCGGCATGTATTCGAAGTCATAATCTGGCACATGATCACGCTGAAGGCTGAGCGGGACGTCTGCTGAGGAACTCCGGCGTTTCCAGCCTCTTCGGTTCTGCCAGGCTCTTCATGCCTGGTTACCTTAGAGCCTGCTTTGTTAGTGTCGGAGGGAATAGGGGTCAGGGAGAGGCCAGATTTCACCTGACCCCCTCCTGAAATATTACAGCCAGGTTTACTTACGTCTCCAGCTGGGGGGAAAGAGCTTGGAAGCCATGGGAGGAAAGAGGAGGGGGGTGTAGTGAGAATATTGTCTGATGAGGGTTTTTGCAATGATGAGGTTAAATCATTGCTCTACTTGTATAATTTCATTCAATCCCCTGAATTGTATTGCCTATATATGTTCCCTTGTAGCCTGTAGTCTCATGTAGCACTGGCCTTACTGAGGATCAAAGTCTGATTCAATCTGGTTCAACCACTTTCAGAGCATACTTCAGCACAACTGCCTTTTTGAGCAAAATTGAATAAGACGTGAATTGAATATTTTTTGTTTATCTGACACGGGTTCCCTGACAAATATAAATAAATAAAGCCTTCCCAATGCAGGTATGCTTGAGTGTGTGCACCTCATTTCAAGCACAATTAACTTGAAATGGAGTGCTGCAGGATCAATAGTCCCCATTTGATCCAGGGGGGTCTGTCACTCCATGGAAATGGCACACATATGGTAATACAGCCAGCTTAACAACAACTTAGAGGATTTACTGTTGCCGTTTTCAGGCCAACATGAATAACAAACAGTGGGCCACTCTTGGGAGCCATCTTCTTTTATCTCAGCTTCAATTAATCTTAAAGAGAGATAGCATTTAAAGCTAATGAACAGGGGGGTAAAACTAATGCATATTGATACCAAGAGGCGAAAGCATCAGAATAAGATCGTCTGTAATATTCAGAGGCATGGGAGGGGAGTCATGTTGCAGACTCCTTCGCTATAGGCAGCCTGGCTATAGTAGCTTGCCACAGAACACAACATAAAAAGATAAATGAACACTGAATGACCCTGACGTAGCCCTGTTCCTTCATCATATAAATAACAAAAAGCAGAGCGAATAAAGCAGACTGTGCCGGGGCCAATTCCCCAACGGGTGCTTATATGAAATTCAACTTTCAAGCGTTCTCCCTGCTCAGAATGTGGCATTTATTTGCAGGACTCTGTTTCAATTTAAAGGGAATGGCAGCTGAAGGAGGCACAGGGGACAGTGTCTCATCACCACCACTTACCACTCTTATAGGCCTGCTGCCAGGGAGGAAAACCTCAGCAGGCAGCTCCACTTAAACAGTGAAGACCTCCACCAGTCAATGTAATGTGCAATGCTCTGATAGCCTCATATTCTCAGTCCTGTTTGAGTGTGTGGGTGTTTGTTGGTGTGTATTTGTAACAAAGTGTTACACGCTGAAAAGGTTTGTGGTGTTTTGTGGAACATATATTTTTCATATCAAGATATGGTAAAAGGTTTTTCACATTTGGTCTTTAACCACAATTAAGAAAATTTTTTTGCCAATAAAGGTTTCATCTTGTTAGAGAGGATTTATTAATTAACTTGTTGGCTGCAGGTAGGACCATGGTTTGATGTTTCCATTAAATAGAGCATCTGCATGTCAAACTCAAACAAATTTAACACACGTTTAAAAAAACATCCTGTCACAGTTTGCAGCATTTAGCCAGTCCTCGCCAACCCTTTAAGAAATAATTAAATATTTGGGGAAATACACTTATTTGCTTTCTTGCCGCGAGTGAGACGAGAAGATCAATACCACTCTCATACCTGTCTGTTGAATATAAGGCTATGGCCAGCAGGCAGTTAGCTTAGCTTAGCACAAAGACTGGTAACGGCAGGAACAGCTAACCTGCCTCCGTCCACAGGAACAAAATCTGCCTTATAGCACCTTTAGAGCCAATTAAGGGTTAAAACTTTGTTGTTAACTTTGGACAGAGCCAAGCTAGCTGTTTGACCCTGTTTACAGTCTTTGTGCTAAGCTAAGCTAACCAGCCGTTTTCACGGTGACCTGCCAAGGAACTTCAGGAACTTCTGATGAAGGGAAAATTGATCAGGTTTGGTAAATATGTCACTTGAACAATAATCACGCAAACACATAAAATAAAATAAAACAATGAAAATAAAATTAAGATAAATAGACATGTGACTTTTCTATAAACCTGGTACATTTTATGCAAGCTGTTGATCACCTGCTGAGTTAGTATGTTACTACTCTTACATAAAAAAGTTACCTCATATAACACTTAACGAAACCAGAGATTACAAAGTGCTTTACAAGGACAAAAGGATAAAAGAAACAGAAAAACATGTTACATATTTATTTCACACATAAACCAACCTTCATACACACATACTCATTGCCATCATACAACCCATTACAATCATTATTTCAGTAGTAGTAGTAGTAGTAGTAGTAGAAATAGTATAGTATGAATTTTTAAGGTGATTTTCACACAGAGCTACAAGACAAGACCATCCTATAGGTCACATGTTCAGATGCTGAAAACAAAATTAATTATCTTGTATTTTCACCCCAGGAGTCACAGAGAAACCAGACTAACTAAAACAGTGTGACTTCCTGCCCAAGGACGTCCCTGGGACCGTTCTTGAAAAGACGGCATACGGACGTTCCTCGCCCAAAGGGTTAATGTTGATGAAAAACAAACAAACATGTCCATAAATAGGTGCTTTCCCTGGAAGAAAGACTTTATATGCTACAAGCTCATTTGAAATTCAGCTGAATGTCTCACACAATGGTCGAACATACAGGGCTGACGATGGGGGGTAAATTAGAGCTCGGAGATGAATTATCAAACAATTAAAAAAAAAAAAAAGAAGCGAGGCTGAGCCAAAGGGAAACAGAGCACAGATGATATTGGCAATGGTTTTGGAGATGCTCTTGTCTTTCTGGGTTAAGTCAGTTTGTCCTCTCGATTTGTTTTATTCTCTTGTTTTTGTGCTTTTGGCTGCTGTAACGCGGCACATCATGAGTTGCCAAACAGTAGAAAAATGAAAAAGGTGTATTTCAAAAATCTATTTCTCAGCAATCAAGAAATCAAATATGAGCTGACAGTGCGGCCAGCGAAATGGCAAAGGATGTGTCCATCCCCACCCCCACTCTCGCTCCACCTCTCTGTGTTCCAGCGATATTCATTCTGATTTCAATTAAAGATCCTGAGTGTGACTCTCAGAGAGAAATTGCCTGCCTTTAATTAGGTAGTCTAAGTTCATGGAAGCAATTGTTGTTTCCCCAGCACTTTCAATTTGATGAGCCAAGGACTCCCATTTTATAGCTATGAATGAATATGGTTTCATACCCCTCAGGTTCCTTGTCCTGCTAACTGTCTTGAAACCAAACAGAGAATATTACTTGTGTGTTTCTCATTAGTCGTTATGCTGCTGTGGGAGTGTGTGTGTGTGTGTGTGTGTGTGTGTGTCCTCTGGCCTCGCTCTGGACTGCAGGTGGGCTCCTCCATCTGTGATGAAGAGGTCAGTAGCTGGCTAGGACCACATGGTGTGGTGCAGGCCGCTGCCCGCTGGTCAATAATCTATTACAGGACATCCCTCCTCCTCCTCCATGTGACTAATGCACTGCACGGAGATGGTCTCCCAGAGGTTAATGCTGCTCAGCTGACCCCGGTCCCCTCTGACAAACACTGTCAATGCTTGATTCGGGAAAAAAGCTCTTCCTCAGCCAAATATCAGGTCGGTCCAGTCTGCCGGTTGCTTGAGGGGTGTTCAGGGATTCATATATGAGCCCAAAAGTCCAGTTATATGTCAGTGTAGCTAATTGCCAAGTACAGAGATGATCTCCTACATAAAGTGCATTAAGTGCACAACTGATTCTTTATTTCTCCACAAGATAAAAAAGTTATAATCTATGAAAAAAAAGCAACTTTTGGGTTGCCAGGTTGTGTCTGGCATTTGTCCTCCTCTAGCATGACACTTGCCTTTTCTGTTTAACTCTTTACTGTCATGAAGACTCCCCCAATGGACCATTTGACCTCTGACCTTGTGAAAAAGAGCAGAGCATCAGACTTGATAGATTACTGTAAGAACCTTTAATTAACGACTTATTAGAAAGTAAGAAACTCAACCCTTTATTAATGGGAAAGAGATTTTTCACAACCTGGCAATGAAAATGTTATTAATGAATTAAAACAGTTTTATAAAGAATTACAAAATTATCTATTAACCATTAATAAATCAGCTAGTTGCAACTTAAAAGCCCTTTATAAAGGGTAACTTATTAGAGGTGGTACCAAAAGGTATTTTGGAGAGAGCTATGATGAAGATGATAAATAAAGAATAACATGTAGATAGCTGGTGTGCCGTGTGATCTAAATTTAACAGTAATTTACAGCAGACTCTCAGCTTAAAATGATAATTCAACTTCTATCGCATCTTATTTTCAGTATTTTGGCCAACATTTCTATAAGCCTGCACTCATTGATGAGATCTGGAATGCGGCACTAAAAAGAAGTCAGACAGGGCATGAAAGAAAAGCAACCAGATGATCACATAAACCTCCCAGTTTAGCTTAATTGGAAGAGAAAACAAAGGTGAAATGTAGCAGATATTTAATGTGCACTCACTTTTGGTTTTTACCTCTAAATAGTGTCTTAGATAATTTGGCTATAACTGTTGGCTTGTTTACAACCTGTCTGATCATCTGACCTTTTCTTGCATGTTCCCAGAGATCAGCACTCTGCTGTATTTTGGTGAGCACAATGTTATCATGACAAACAGACCATTATAAGCTGATGGACTTAATGTTTAATTCGAGTTTACATCCACATTGGAATGTTAGCCCTTTTTATACGCACAATAGTTCCCCAATTTTAGGGCATAGAAAATAATTGGATGAGATAGCTTACACAACTTAAAATAAAGACATCTTATTTAGTATTTGGTGTCAAATAATTTGCCGTCAATGGCTGTCTGAGGTGTACGACCCACAAACACCAGCAGACACTTGCTTCTCGCTTGCTTCAGGGGCTTTTTTGCCTTAAGTCTGGTCTTTAGTAAGTGAAACACATGATCAGTTGGATTGAGGTCATGTGACTGAGTTGGGCAGTCAAGAACACTTTACTGTTTGATCATAAGACTCCTTTGTCCTATTGCCTTGTCCTACAGTGGCTACAGGTTCACTTTTTACCTGATATGGATGCAAACAGCCTCAAATTAAAGCTAAATGTCAGCACTTTAACCTCACAGTCATTGTTTCATTTCAAATCCACTGTGCTGGAGTACAGAGCAAACACAAGGAAAATCATATCACTGCCCTGACTGCACTGTAACTGTCAGGTATTACTTGACTACACTGTGTGATTGTCTCTGTGTTTGGATCTCTCAATAGGACCCTGGTTGGTACAACGTCATGTTATTCTGACAACCCTCACTTCCAATCAATTTATGCCACAAATTCTAACTCACAGTCACTCAAGCATTGCCTGTGGCCTTGTTCCTCTATTTCCCTTGTTGGCTTCTCCAGCCTCCCTCTTCTTCCGTCAGTTCAATAAGCAGCAGTCAACGGGACCAATTATTTATCAGCGCGGCTGTGTTCACATCCTTACAAAAATCCACCCAAATTTGGCTTGTGTGTGAGCAAAAAAATGTCACATTGTTTTTCCATCTAATTTGCATTCAGTGATATTTGCACTGTCGTTATGAGCCTCATAAATGAGGTGGATCATGGTTTGTGAACATTGCACAGCCACACTGTATTCACTGTGAATATAACCGACAACATAAATGCGACGTCTCTTTGTTTCACGCTTCTGTTTTCATAAATCACCTGCTGCCTCTGCAAGAAGCTGTCATTTGAAATTCTAGCAGCAGGTCTCGTCTGAGTGCGATGAGGACCATGGGCAGGCCTCATGTCTGCGTGTGGAGCAGAAGGAAATTAGCCGCACCTGAATGACAAGGCAAAGGCTCCCACCCCCAGAGGGACTGTGATCTACACACAAACTCCCTTTTAATAGACTTACACCTCATTTGGCCTCTAAAGCTTGTTGAAGGGTCCCAGAGGACGGGGAGGGGGAGGCGGGCCCCTCAGAGGTCAGCCCCGCTGCTCGCTGTAAACCAGCTGCAGTGAAAGGGAGAGCTTGATTAGATGGCCATTCACACCCAGAAGGGGACCGCAGAAGAGGGACAATGCCACATTTTCCCTTGCAAAACAACAGGGACATTTTGTCTGGCCTGTCGCGAGCAATATCTGTTATGTTGTGGAAGGCTGTTTGAAAAGCTCAGAGGGGACCGAGTGATCCTGCATGTAGAGACGACTGGCTGTTCAAACTGCAGTCGCCTCCGTTTAAACAAAAATCCAATGTTTCCTGGTGGGTTTGGAAGAGACCAATTTACATAATCCCCTGTTTAGTTTTATAATGTTCAATATCTTAAATATTGATGGATATCAGTAGATTGATGTAGTAATTCTGTGAAAAATATGCCATAGATAACATCCTGGTCGCCTGCTACTAAATGGGTTATGATCTGTATCCACTTGACTCACTTCTCTTCTTCAGTGTATCTGTAAAAGTCAGGGTGAGGATAATCCTAATTCTAATATATAAATAAAATATATTTGGGAAATACACTTATTCGCCTTCTAGCTAAGAGTTATGTGAGAAGATTGACACCACTCTTATTTTATATGCTGAGTATGAAGCTACCTCTAGCAGTCAGCTAACCTAGCTTAGCATAAAGCCTGGAGGTAGCCTGGCTCTGTTCAGTCTACCAGCACCTCTAAATCTCACTAATGAACACATTATATCTCGTTTGTTTAATCTGTACACAAAAATTTAAAAATGTAAATTAATGGTTATGTACCAGACTATTTCTTGGTTGGGACCAGTAACTTCCTGGAGTCTTCGCTGGTTGCCGGGCAACTGGTCCTGGCCAAGGAATAGTTTGGCAAATAAACCCCTGTAAAACCGCGAAGGAGTGAGCTTTAGAGGTGCTGTTCTCTGTTTCTTTTACCTTTAGACAGAGTAAGGCTAGCCGTTTCCCCCTGCTTCCAGTCTTTCTGCTAAGCTAAGTTAGCCGGCTGCTGGCGGTAGCTTCATATTTACCATACCAACATGAGTGTGGTATCAACCTTCTCATTGACCATTTTACCACCTGCTGCTTAACATTTGATTACATGTATAGATAGATTGAACTCCTCTTTTAGTCATTGACGTCATTTTCAAAAAGAACATCCTGTGCTACAATGCACAGCAGAGTATCCAACTCAAAACTTAAAAACATTGTTTTTCCATAGTTTTAAAGCAGTCTGGCAATCAAACAATACAATTAATCCTTCAAAAATGAATGTCCATATTCATCATAAGGGTATAAAAATCTAAATGATTCATTTGTTTTGATTAAGGTGGTCCATCTCCTAAAGGGTCTTAAGGGTTCCAAATCCTTTTGAATAACTTTTTCCCTTTTTTGGGACCATTTAGGAGCACAATTGCCTAATGTATTTGAAATCCATAACACAGTCCTAATATATGAATGTCAGCCAGATCGCATGCATTCACCCTTGATGCTCATTTATCAAAATACACATTTAATTTTAATGTGAAACATTGGAAATTAGTTAACTTATTGGTTGAGAAAGTCAAAGTAAATGTGCTGTCAGCAACTGCTGTTTATTGAAAAAAATCACTCATTCTACACTTTCTCTACACTTTACCCTCTTTTCCACTGCTTGTCTTTCTTGTGCGCTTACATTGGTCCGCAGTGTATTTCAGCAGCTAAAGAGCCTCACTTTAAACACTGTAATAATACCATGTTCCCTGTCTAAGCTAAGGCTTGTAGCTTCAGGCATAATATGAATTCAGTTTGACTCATTTGGGCATCAAGGGTTCTCAGATGCTTGTAATTGGAGAGATAAACCCTGTGATCTGGACAATGGTGGAGAATAAGAAGTAATGTGAGTATCGTTATTTTACAGAGAATGGTGCATGTAATAAATAGCTCAATAAGCAATTTGCCAAGGCTTTTATTTTGACATTCTATCTTAATAAACATTTGTTATTACGTGATCTTAAAGCTCCCATTAAACGGTTTGAATTAGTATTCATGAGTGTAGGTTAAAGCGTATTCCATCAGCTTTTTGACAAATAATTTATTTTGAGGGATAAAAAATAAATGTTTGATGTCCCACAGCTCTGAAACATCTGACGGTGTATCTACTAAACAATAGACCTCAGCTACTATAATTGTCGACCGGCAAATATGTTTCAAGTGGCACATGACGATAAACTGGGAATTCATTGTGTTTGTGAGGCTCGATGCTCTCACTGTCTGTTTTTTTCTTCTTCTTCACATTTCATTCAATGACATCCAAAAACATTGATGGTTAATTATTTCTGACGAGGCTTTTTGCATAGCTCCTGTATCCCCGGGTTAATTCAGAGGCATTCCCTTGTGTTCCCAGGGGTACAGAGTTTGCATTTTAAGTGAGGCACAGCACAGACACTCAGCAGCATCTTAACTTCCTAAGTTGAAGTGTGGCTGGGGTTAAGTGGTCCCTATGCTCACAGCACCTATCTCAGCCCAAACATGACAGCTGGGGACTTGACTGTTGCTATGGAAATCAAACCCCCACCCCCCTCCTCCCGGCCCGTCCACCCCCCCGAGTGCATGAAAATGCCCCAGACTGCTCATTTGAGACCATACAAGTCCTCCTCCTTCTCCTTGTGTTAACAAGTCAACTTTTCTGTTGTTCTGCCCCGTTTCAAACAGGGTTTATTGCAAATGGAAAATGGCTCGGGGTGCACTCGGGTGCTTAACGGTGCTCAGCTCGGCTTTGCAGCTGGAAAATTTCCTAGAATGGGCTACTGTAAGCTGGCTAGAGATGGAGACTGAGAAATTGTTTGCTTCACAGTCTACCTCATTTTTAGATAACACAATAGAAATGTAATGCAAGCACATACTGTTCATTGGTATTATGAATTGTATAGGTCATTAACGTGATGAACATCTATTCTATCAGGCTAATTGTTGTCATATAAAAAGTTGTAATCCTGTATTTATATATGTTTTGTATAATAATTTCTTTTATAGTAGGTTCATTGGCACTGTTGGAGTCTGCCTTCCCAGTGCAGGATTCAAATCCTGTACAAGGAATTCACAGGTGGACGAGATGCGTAAGACAAAAGCTGGTACATGTGTGCATTTCACATAATGAGGAAGACAGTAACCGGTGTTGGACTACATTGTTAAAACAGTGTGACACGATGAAACAGGTACTCTTTTTGTGTTACATTTCTTACAGCGTAGTCGCTCAAGGTGTGTTTTCAACAGAACTGCGGGACCTGTATCATTAAAATGCACTTGTGTTGCCAACCACTTCTGAAATCTTAAACCAGCAATAACTTAAATTTTTTGGGTCACTTTGGGGCAGCGGAAACAAGTTGTGAACACAACATCTTAATAACAATATCATCACCTTTTTAAGTTCATATGGTGAATTTGAAAATATTAGGCTACATTAGAATCTCGTGTGCATCCATTTTATCTTATACATTTTTGCCTTGTTCTGTGAAACTGGGATGCATTGCCCCATGTTGCATATCTAATGTGTCAGTGGTATCTTTTATTTTGAAGGGAGCTGCACTCTAGCACAATCCAATATTGCCAAGACAAATTAAAGCCGAACCTTAATCATGTGTCAGTGACAATCACGCTGATTTGAACGATCATGAGGTAACTGCTAAGTACTCAGTTGCTGCCTTCATATCTCTTGTTCTGTAAATATGAACTGCTGACTGGGGGAAAAAATGTTCATCCGACTCCTGTTGGTAACTGCAGGAGGGATACGTATAATTTTGACATCTTCCACCTGCATGGTGTCAGGAACTTTTTCCTCAGAAGTTGTAAACATAGCAGGAAGTCTAATCAAAAAACTATATCAGTTATACGAGGATGTTCTTGCGGAGAAATATCTTTGTTATTGCACATTTTTCAGGTTATACCAGCAGGATGACAGGGATGAAATACAAAAACGTCCCGCCAATTCAGCCATTGGAAAGATTTTATGTGAATGCTTTCATTTTAAACAAGTTTCAACTTTTTCTAATTGTTATAATGTCATGACGATCCTTTCATTACTCTTCCCAAAATCAAGAGTAAGCCTTCAACCACGAGTCACAAAGAAGTGTCGTTAGGAATTCATCCTCGATTTTAAGTTTTAACACTCAAACTCTTGGTATAAACAATGTTTATTCCCCCGAGAAGCTTCCTGAAAAAAGTGCTGGAGGAGTTTCATAGCGTCCCCACCATAAATTATTATCTGCTATACATTTCATCACTCCCACTCCTTTCCTGTCTCGATCAATCCTGAGCCGAGGAGCCTTGCATGCTGCTGTAAAATGACTGGAAGCTGATGGATACAGTCCCCAGCAGAGCACGTGACCTGTCTCCATCGGCGCTTATGGCACCACATTTAATCTAAATGTAGTCCTTGACAACGGGAGGATCCTCGCCTGGCTGTGTGGGATCTTTGCAGGAAATGTATTATATATATGTTCTATCTTGTGTTTTTTTAATCCAGAAATGGACTGTTTACACCATGAATTTTCTGTCATCTTGGTTAAAATGGTTTAATTTGAGCATCCAGAGAGGAAGAAAACAGGACATCAATTAATGATTGACTTTATTTGAACAACAAAACAACAGCAACTACTGTCAGACTAATAGTGACATGCTTTTAAGTTGTGGAAGTCGTATCAGTGTTGGCTGTGAGGATGCAGGTGGGAGCTGACCAATCCCGTGCCAGCTCTTCTCCACTCAGCTCCTTTCTCCAGGGCAAAGCGCTGGCCTGCTGAGAGCACACATGAGTGGTCCACGGAAGTGCCGAGATCCCGACAGCTCTGACCCCCCCCGCCGACATCTCATCCGTCTTGCAGTGTGTTGGCACTGTGAAGGGTAAACTGGGCTGATCTGTGGGACAGGCGGGGAGGGCACAGGAGAGCAGCCTTCCCACCGGAGCCCCGGACCAGCACGCTCAGATTAGAGCAAATTTGTTCCACAATATTGTGGCCTCCTGCTTTCCCAGGCTGGGCCCGCACAGAAGGCAGAGGCAGAGATTTGGGCGGTGGCCAAGCCTTTTCGTCGGGCTCCTCGTTCGCGCCACATGTGCCGAGCTCGACTCCCCACTGATCCTTCTAGCTTTATAGCCTCCCTGCCTGATGGAACAAATGCTACATCGCAGAAAATAAACTTATCTCATTTGGATGACAACACATTCCCCCAGGTCATAATGTTGCACCATTTTGAAAAGGCAGGCAGGGTCAATTGTACATTTCCAGCTCAACCAGGGAGTCTTTTGCTGTGAAAATGCCTGTCTCGCCACATGCCTGACAGTGAATTTGGAACAGTTTGCCTTATTGACTCCTTTGGTGTTTGGTGTAAAGTATTCCCCTTGCATGGTGCTAAACATATATATATATTTTTACAGATGTTTTACAAAAACTCAGATTTTGTTTTTGTGAACAATAGATGAAGGGAGTTGTTTTATAATAGGTATGTTTCAATCCATTACATCAGCCAGTGTTTTGTTTTTTTTCTCAGAGTGGAGGGTGCATGACATGATTGATGACCTTAGTAGATTATCCCCAATACAAAAGCCATCATTGAACAGCAGGGCTGCCATTGTGTGTGGGATGTCTCCCATTGATTTAAGTAGTATATTTTCATGATCTATAAAGAGGCCAGCTGGAGAGAAAATTGTTTGCTCTCAAACATTTAGTGTCTATAAGCCATCACACTCGTGATTAGAAAAGGATTATCACTCTTTGAACTCCTTTATGCTGTAGTTTTTTTTTGTATAGTTACATCCTTGTGCAGATTAAATTGACTACAAGTAAAAAAGTCAGTTAACCCAAATTACTAAACATTTTCTCTCTTCCGCCATTGGTATCCATCCATGTCTATAGACATGTTTAATTTGCTGAGGTTTCGAGATGTCTGTCTCCACCCTGATACAATGGAGATGAATGGGAATTTATTATTGGCATTTAAACCACCCTGTCTTCTTCAGAATGTGCTTATTATCATAACACTAATTGGTTTTGCCAAATAGGTGTTGAGGAAATGTAACTTCTGCCCGGATTACATTCACTTTGACATTTCTTCCTCTCCGGGAAATGTTAGAAGAAGTCATGTGGAGGACGTCAGGGTGGATGTTTGGTACAAAGCACAGGAGACCCGGGTTTCCATACAACGTCCCACGTTGTTAGCTTTATGCTACTCAAACAGTTACTAAAAGTCAGGAAAAGATCTGGCTTTGGTTAAATATTGAAAAGGTCGTCCTGCTTTAAACACCACAATCTTTCTCTAAACTTGACCAAGTGTTTCAAGTTGTCTAAACATAACCATAAAAACATTCATCATGTTTTGGTTGCCAGAAGTGAATATTTTAGGAAAACAATGAAATATTTTGACAATGAACATTTGCAGTCCAGTATGAACATTTTGCATTAGAAGTGGGCACTTTGCAGATACTTTCAGTGTAAATGTTTTCTTTGTTATGTTGATTTAAAAAAATCAGTTGCATATTAACTGAATTTAAACATTTAAAAACTAAACTACCTTCTACCAAATATACAAAAATTATCCAGAGTCTTTTTCAAAAAGATGTTTTCAGTCAGTTTTCAGCACTGTGAACCCCCAAAACAACCTTAATTGTATTAGGATAGAAATCTCAGAAACAGATATCTTAAAACCTGGGCAAAAAACACCAAAACTATCTGCGTGGTTGAGCCAGTAGATGTAAGTGAGAAAATCTGTATTTCATAATTTGGGTGAACAGATCCTTTGAAGGGGGGGCCGACACTGGTGCCTACATTTGTAAACTAACAATAAACTGAAACAGCTACAACGTCTTCACAGTGGATTTGAATTTGGTTGTTAGTCCACTCTGTTATTAGTGTTCGCGTCCTTTCTTCTGGTCTCTTCAGCCACTCCTCCCACTCATCCCTAAACAACTCTCTAATAGACCTCTTCCGTCCACAGAGAGCCCATTAACCACAGATTTGTTTTCATCTCTCCGACAAACCAAAAGAGAAGTGTACTTTCCACACACACACAAAAAAGCCCAAAAGAACCATGAAACAAAAATGTGAATAAAAAGACTAGAGGATATCATTATATACAAATTAATTCTCTCCTGAGCTGTAGCTGCCCCGTCCTTTGGCTAAGAATTGGGAGTGTCTTAATTGCTTCATCGCTTAGCCTTGTGCTTCCCAGCAATCAAGTTGCTTCCATTTAATTCAAGTGCCACCAAGATGGGGGGAAAGTGGCCTCTCCCTGGCCCTGGAGCATAATAGACAGTGGAGAGTGAGGATACACCCTCCAAATTGGAAAACACTGGGCCATAGATTAACAGAAATGAACACCATTAGCCTGGCAATGAGAAAATCATTTTCCCCCTCAGGTGTTTTGGAACGCACAGTCAGACTGTGGCTGCGGTGGCGACTCTTTATTTAGCTGACCCTTGTGAATATTCAAGAGCCGAGGGATTCGAGACAATGTTTAGTATCAATTTGCTGTTTTAATAAAAGTCAGACAGGGAGATTTGTCAAATACATAATCCTGATTAAAGAAAAAATATTAATTACAGGAGGTCATGACATATCTCATCAACAGATATGTTTTTCATGCCGGCCTACTGGGAAATACTTTTTTTTTTATCTTATAGAGAAGAAAAAAAAAATCACTTTCCTCTTTTTAATTATTATCCTTATTAGCTCAGTTTATCCCGAGAGTTTTAAGCAGGTTTATTGTTAAGTAAGACATTTCAATTTAAAGTCAATCTGAATTATAAAAACATTTTTGCTAAGAAATTAGTATATATCCTTGGTGTCTGCTTTGACTTATGAACTTATATGGTCAAAACTGTTGTCCAGTGATAGCAGCCCCTATATTTGTATCAGTGGACCGACTGACAATGTCCGTACTGTTAAATTGATCTATGTGGGTGGGCATTAAAAAAAAGTTCATGGTGTCCCTTCAGTTATAACAACAACATAAACAATTAATCCCTACTTTATTCTGTGACTCTGCATTATTTGAATCACAGAGTTAGGTACGGCATCGAAAACAACTCGTAAACAAGATGAACAAACATAGAATAGTAAATAACATACAATTAAAATAGAGAAGTGCAGAAATAATGGCAAGTAATGTCTTAACCTTAACCTTAGTAAGCTAAGCTAATTAGCTTCCACTTTCTGACAGGAAGCTAGTTAGCCTAGCTGGCGAGCTTCCACTTTCTGAGTGGAATTTGATCGCAACACTGGCCATCAGATGTTAGTCACCTGCTGCCATGAGTTTCCTCGAAAATGTCCATAAACTGTCCAAGTTTTATGCTCTTTTGAAAAATGGAAAACGTGTGTAGTTAATTTCTTCTTCATTCCCCGGATGTAGGCGATGATTCGATGATGGAAGGAAACTCCGCTGATACTGACTTTTCACATAATATTCTTTATTTGCATCAAAGTTCAGGATCAACAGGCATGCGCATCTTAGCCTGGACAGCACCCGTAGCCGAATCAGTACTGCTGCCCCGAACACTGTCCAAGCTCATCTTTTATACCTTTAGACATGCATGGGGTCCTACTACAACACACAAGTCTGTAAACTTCCGTTCCCTATCTAGGGGTCAGGAAAAGAGACCTCTCAGAATGATGTTTCACGTACCTTAACCTCTCAGAGATAACTTTTCACATACCAAGGAAGATCTCGTCTAAACAACAATGCATCTTATCTTTAAGGTGCCCCAACATCTGTTAATTGTTTACCTGGAACATTGCATACATGGCAACTTTGTACTACATATCATTGTCTGAAAAGACTACCTCTATGATTAGTATCAAATAATACACATCACGTGCACAATAGCTGCAGCATCAATATAGTTTATTCCTCACACAAAAAGAGAGGATAATCCAAATTTCAGTTAGACTGAATCAAACCTCTCTATGTGCATGTTTCATGGCAGCAATCTGATGTGTAGATGTTTTTTCTGATAATAACACAGCAGACATCTGCAGACATGAGACTGTTCACTGATCTTGATCAGCAAAGGCTGTTCTCACACTTCTGCAGCGCTTGAGATGGAAGTGAATGACAGGTGCATGAAATAAAATCCCTCATCACCACAAGCTTGCATTTCATTTTTAAATGTGTATGTTTAGCATTAATTCTTTCTTTGTCCAAATCTTTAACGGCTATAGTCTTCAGGAAAGTTGACAGGTTTTGTGACCACGTTTCTTTTCAGCCTGTCCAAGTCCACCAAACTCTTCCTCCACCTCCTTTCAGGTTAATCAGGTGTAATTTAAAATCCAAAATTCCTGACAGTACATTTTCTGATGGTATTGCCTTGTATGTTCTGCATGGCTGTTTGGATCAAAGACTGGTTATCTCTTCTATTGAGCTGTTCTAACCTCTGTCCACTCTCATTACAGACAGGCAGCAGTGAATTTCACCGTTCCCAGGCCAGGTATAGACTACGACACTTTAACGAGTTAAAATGCAAAGCCAAGGAGAACATTAAATCAGAGTGAATGAGACAACCGATACCCAGAGTCATCAGGCTTCTAGAAAGGACAAGAGACAGTGGGTACATGAACAGACATTATAAAGCATTATAGTCCAGTCTGAACTTTTCCAGTATATTTTACTTACACTGTTTTCTTCTCAGACTTTTGCTGTTAGATGTTGGCAAAACTTTACTGGACAAAACTCAGAAGACAATACTTCATGTGTATTGCACGTAATTTGTGGATATGTGCATTTATATAACATTTTATGGAAAATTTGTAATTTTGAACAAAACTCCAGAAGACTGTCATATGAAACACTCATATGGGTAACTTTGGAAGGCACTGACGTTAAGGTTGATGTTGGAAGTTGAAAGTTAGAACTCATGCAACTCGATACATATTTCTTTTTTTTATCCATAATGAATTCCCTATAGATGTGAATGTATTAGGTTTTTATCGTAGTTTTATTCGTAGTTTCTTTTCTTCTTTTACGCAGAGCTTGAGTTAAACTTTATGACCTTATGTTTGTCTTTTGTCTTGATTTAAATCATCGTTCCTGCGTGGCATAAATATATATTAAATGTCACTTTTATCAAGTACTGACATTAGCCTCGTCAGTTTCAGTCAGTGCCAATAAAATGGAGGTTTGTCCCTGAACACCGCCACATAAAATCAGTATAAAATCTGCTTTTACTTTTGTAAATGTATCTATTGCTTAAAATCATAACGCAATAGTTCCCTCAAGCAGTGAATATGTGTTATGTGTCACCTTGCTTTAAAAAGGTGCAAACCAGAGAGAGGAATTTCATTAATTTAGTGTCCCATAATAGTCTATAAGCTGTTTCAGTGGCTTTTCCACCCTGACAAATTTCTAAAAATCCTGACGGAAACACTGAGTACTTGTAATTAGTTGACATGAACCCTTGTCTTGCCTGAAGCCCTGATAAAAGAATCAGCCAGCATCATGAATCTGGGTTATGCGTGGTATTCTGGGTAAACTGTGGGTTTTTCGGCGGGGGTGAGGTGCGAGGTGACGGTAGATCTGAGAGTTTTCGACGCTGAGACGCACCAGCTGTGTTTATAGATTCCCACTGCACCTGCTGGGGTTACGGAGCAAGTGCACTGAGGGATTAAGCACTGGGGCACTGGGGCACCGGGAGTAGAACAAGGAACAACAGATTCATGTTAAGGAAGCATGTCAACACCTCCCTGGTGTCTGTACTTAAGCTATTCATTGTTGTTGGTTGCTACGTAGGTTTCAAACTAATCTCTGCTTCTTTTTTTTCTTAGCTGTTAATCAAATATGCCCAGCTGAAGAGGAAATGTGCCAACGTGCTAACAGAGGAATCTGTGCAGAAAGAAGATGACGACATTAAGATGGAGATGGGGAAGATAAAAGCTTGTTGGACAGTTAAATTTAGCATCCATAGACATTTACATTTTGCTGGAGTGTGCTAGTTCTTGATTACAATGTTGACATTTTACTTGGAATTAACCTGATTAATGTCAATGAGCGTAAAAGCCCATAGCTCAGCATTTCTCATGATCACAGGAGATGGATTAAGAAAGAAGGCTTTCAAATTGAATATACCTCTCCC
The DNA here is from genome assembly GCF_043641665.1 of Enoplosus armatus. NCBI lineage: Eukaryota > Metazoa > Chordata > Actinopteri > Centrarchiformes > Enoplosidae > Enoplosus > Enoplosus armatus. Next base: position 7,388,349 of record NC_092199.1, on the reverse strand, counting down.
TGCTCAGCCTGCTAATTGTGCCATTTACCACTACTTGAGTCACTGACCGACGCTATTTAGTCAAACTAATGATGATGCACAGTCCAAGCCATCCCTTGATAATTAAACGAAAGCTCCATCTCTTTTCCTGTATTAGCTTCTTTTTTTTGTTGTGAATTAACAGGTGCACGCAAAAACATATCGAGCCGCGGCCACTTTGTTCCTTTAAATCACTTGTGGCATTGTTAGCTGGGAAATGACTTTTTTTTTCAGAATCCATTCTCTATCACTGTTATTGATTACGGAAAGTAGGAACTGGTAACATTCTTGTTTTGAACGTTTAGTCAGGTGAGCCTGTTTATTGAGCATGCAGCATCTGTTGGAAAATCTCTCACTTACTGAGACGTTTGGTCTGTCAATGTTTTGGGTAATATTAGAATCTGCATGTGCATCTCATCAATTTATTGTTCTTATTTGTTTCTTTTGAATGATTTTAGGTTGCTCTTAAGGTTCTACTTTAGGTTGTTTCTAGCATGTGAACATTTATGATTCTCATCTGACATATTTTGTGTGATCTGTCTTATGTTTTTAGTCTGTAACTCATTGTTATAGCTGCCTGTCTTGTCCAGGATACTCTTGAAAAATGAGGCTTTCCTGGTTAAGTAAAGAATCACCACCGGCTGTCACTTGTTAAAATGCTTAAAACCTGCATCCATGACCATGATCTTTCACTAAACATACCAGACCAAACTAAACCAAATCTTAAACATAGAGGTGACAGATCAGAAACGGCCATATGAATTTTTGAGTTTGAGTTTTTGTAATGGTCATTTTGGACTAATAACCTGTTGGTTTTGGTTTAGTTTTATTCTGCCATAAAACAATCCACACATAACACACTCTTTCATATATCCTGGGCTTGCTGTAAATAAATATTTTTTTAAAAGATCTGTGAGTAAATTCTTTTCAACATTTCTGTCTCAGGAAGGACGTTTTTGCCCATGGTGGACATGCTCTACACTCGCAGGTTTATTTGCTCCTTATGGTAGTTTAAAAATTCAGGCTCCATCCAGAGAAAAAGAAAATCAGCTGTACTGTAATGGTTTCCCTTTTCTGGCCTGATTGACTCTGATATTACCAGTGCCTCTAAAATAAAATGCCCATGTGTCCCTGTAAACACACAGCATTTGTTCTGAGGCAGAGTAGCACAGCAGCGCGGAGCAGAGCTCCTCTCCGGCAGCACTGAGCCTGACCGAGCCAGGGAATAAGTAAATGAATAAATAGGCTGATGTTGAATTTTCCCCTCACTTGCCTCCACTGACACAAATAGGATCTACAGTAATTTATAATGCTGTTAGAGAGGCGGCTCTCTCTCTAACCGAGGTGTCTGTCACCTCGCGTGCAGGAGGCCTCTCAGAGTGGAGGACCAGCAGCACCCTGACATCCTGCTTTGCTATTCCACACACACGGTCCAAAGGCTAAGTGACATCAAGCCTCATTATTGTCATCACATGCCACATTTGTAACTGGTTAGCGAGCAAATGGTGATAAAATAGGCTGATGCCCCTTCTGAGCGTCTCTGACTGCACAAGCTGGACCGTCCATAATGTTGGGAACCACATCCGTATGGAAGAAAAGGAGGATGATAAGTGTTTTTTGTTGCAAAAATACAGGTTTTCTTCTGTAATGTACACTATATATGTAACAGAATGCTTCATATCAATGACTTGTGAATGTTATGAATGTTAGGGGTCCTGAGATCACGCTGGAACAGGAACTAATGAGCTATCACCCAAAAATTGTGAAAAATAACATTGAGCTCTGTAGGATCTTCAATGCTGGAATTCAGTATTACACCAGAGGCTGTGCAGTCTGTGATGTAAGCCCTGCGTTACCATTTATATGCATAGTATTTTTAAATGCGTGACATCTCTATGCTGTCTCTGGTGAGCTGCTGCACATGTTCATGTACTAGTCCCTCAGTCGTACAGTTCTTCTTTTTTTTTTTTTTCAATCCACGCAGCACAGAAATAATGAGGAGGAAAATCTCTTGCTTGCATCAACCTCAAATTGGCAAAATGAAAATCTGTCTTAAACAAAGGGAAAGACCCACATGGCGTCTGGGTCTACAGTTTCTGTCACATATATTCCTTGGAGGTTTCATGTGACAAAACACAGAAAGTTGCTTTGTCCCTCCTCTTGTCACGTTACACCCCTTACCCATAGTTTTTTTTTCTCTTCCTGTTGTCTGGCTGTCTGTGCTGTCAGCCCGTAGCCTGGCACCTGCTCTCATGTTCCTAATTAGTCTCATTTAATTAATTATATACTGCAGCACATCTCCTTATTTCTGCCTTCCTCTGGATTTCATTGCCTTTGTTTCATACTTGTAGAGAAGATCAGCTCTTTAAAAGGTCTTGGTGCTCAGTTCAGGGTTGCCAGTACCATGACAGTGTATGGGTTTAACATACTTTTTGGATTATCAACTCTCTAAAAGGTGTTTGTTTAAAGCCTTGTGACGCCCATGGCGAAGGGAGGAGAGGATGAGGAATCATTAAACATTCTTTCATTAAGTCTCAATGAATTTTCTGTTTCATAAAAGTGCTTTGTAATGCTGTTAGGGCAGGTGAAGTAGTTGTTTTGCGATGGGCTGTTGTGTCATCTTGGTAAGGAATACCTGACGGCATGAGCAGCTTCCCAGCTGCCACTCCATCCTCCTGTTACACTGTGATGCATAATGTGCTACAGAAAAGGTTTCATCAAATATTTACCATCTGATCAACACAACACAATAGGGAAAGATCAAACCTTTGACTGAATAGGTCAACCACAGACTCATTGAGTTTCCAGCAGAGAAAATAGACCTGTATCAGCCGTAGGAAGACAATAGTAGCACTGTTACATTCTGTGGAAATGTTCATGCTGTTCGTCTTTTATTATTTTAGAGAAGTTTCTTTTTGTATTACCGGTCCAAAGATCTCTAGCTTTCATGTACCTGTGTACGCTAAGTTGACGTCATCCCAGTTTTCTTTCAGATGGGCTCCACATTTAGAAAGGACGTCCTATAACAGCTTGGTCAGTCAGTCATTCATTTATTAATTCCCCTCAGTTCACAGATCTTTTACTCAAAGTGACTTATATTTGATGGACAATAATTAATTTACAGTAAAGAGCAGTAATATGGAGCTTTTCAAAAAGTATGTAATTCACAAGAATTACGAATAAAGGAAGGACAAAAAAATATTTTTGTTTGCTACATTATTTGACATTCAAATGTGCCTTTTTGGGAAGTTTTTCTTCACCAGAGAAAGTATATTAGATCATCACAAGATGAATCCAAAGGGTGGCTAGCTGATCACACAGGTAGAAAATAAGAAAAAAAACCAAATTCTGCTACACAATGCCATTTTTATTTATCAGACTTTTCTGCGATCGTACATACTGTACAGGCCTCCCTCTCCCTTTGACTGAATTTATACACATGCATGGGCCACAAGGAGGTATTGCTTTGTATCGAGGGGTCAAAAGCAAAATAAAAAAAGGTTGGGAACCATTGTATTAGATGCATTTTTCTAACAGGAGCATGCGTTCTTCGAGGGGTGTTTATGTTTGTGTTGCGTTCGTGTCAAGAGGTCGTGAGAGTGACCTGACTCTCTGGAGCCCTTCCACTGCTGACAGCTGATCAGCTGACACAACACAAGGCCAGATTTTGTTTCCACGATGACTATCGAGTGTTTAAAGCGTGATCACACTTCTGAGAATCTCTGAGCATGACAATTGAATTTGTTTTTTTCCCAAAATGCAACAGCCGTCGCAACAAAAATATTTGTCTGCTCTGTGAATAATTACATATTCTCCCGCTTTGATTCGAGGGGTTTGTTTCTAAAGGACCTGTTTATGGAGAGGAAATGACAAGAAGTCGAGTTGACAGGCCTGGAGTGAGACAGTTAAATGCCCCTTGCTGCTCTGGATAATTAATAAATAAAGTACCAGGGGAGTCCTGTCATGGCTTCCTCTATGACAGGGGCTGTCTCCAGTGCGCTAAAGCATTAAATGACCAATTCCTGTCAGGCTAACTTCCACTGTACTCCCTTGGCGCCCTCTCTCTCATTCTCCCTCTCTCTCTCCCTCACACACACACACACACACTCTTTCTTCCAAAGAGAGCTACTTTGCTCTCTTTGCTCTGAGTTTTTCAGCGACTGATGGCTCTAGTTCATTTCTGCTGAATTAATTGGTCCCTGAATGAATTCTGTTGACAGGGCAATTCATCATGTGTTTGGCCTGACAGTGACTGGGGTGTTGGGAGTGTGGTGGTGGTGGGGGAGGCGAGGGTGAGGGGAGCCGCAGGAGAAGCTGGGGTTATAAGGGGGAAAGGATGGGAGTTGATGATTCTGCCCTCTCTTCTACCCGCTTCTATTATTCCCTCTTCTGCTAACAGGAATAGCCTGCATCAAATTCTGCTTCCCCCCCTCCTCACTTCTCTCTGAATATTTCCCAGCTCCCCCCGGTTGCAAACAAACACGCCTGGCTGACAGATCCAGCTGATTAGGGAGCTCTTCTGTCTGCTTTGGAGGATATCCTCATTACTGGCCAGTCAGGTAGCAAGCCCCGTTAGCCCAGGACCACCAGCGCCTGTTATGTGGGACCTGACACGTTCACTAAGAGAGGTGCATTGCATTAGGCTTTAATTGCATCATGTATCACAAAATAGCCATTAGGGTAATTATTTACTGGTGAAGGGTAAATGAGGTTTGGCGCTGGGCTGAGCCAGCCAGGCAGCTAGCCTCGTTTTGGCAGAAGTATGGCGCTCACCTATATGCTAACAGATCTAATCGCTGGTCATTTGCTTCATTTGGAAATATCCTGTCATACCAAACCCCTCTTACCCCCCCCCCCCCCCCCCCTTTCTTTTCTCCCTCTTTTCTCACACTCGCTTTCAGTCAAGCAGGGCACTTATTATGTCCAATCAATCAATGCTCACTCATTAGGAACCTCCCCTCAAGTATCCTCTGGATGGCCTCACACAGCAAGAGTCAAAAATTACCTCATAATTGCTGCTCAGGCATCATAACAAGCTAGGCTGCCCCAGTGACATGGCCATACAAACAGGTCTAACACAGGAATTGATGGATACTGGAGAATCGTATTATATATTGCCATATCCAATTAGATACAGCACATAAAGCAGCAGATCCATTCCCTCTTTTCATAACGTCCAAACTCAGTGCTCAGATATAAAGACGTGAAATGCATTTTCATATTTTCTCCGCGGCCCCCCTCGTCTTGGCGTGTCACCGCAAATGATAACATCCTGAGGATTTATTGTACATTTGACACACCAGTAACCAAATTATAATTCAGTTGCTGCGGCATATTCATAGAACCACTGTACAAATCGCACAGAGAGAGTGTTCAGTCAGCATGTATTAGTGCGGAGCAGCTCGGAAAGGTCAACAGTTAGATCTGACACTGTGGTTTGAAGTTATGCATGATGAGGTTCACTGTTACAGTTTATACCTGAAATAGGAGGGTTTCTTATTACAGCCAAAACTGTATTTCAATACACATCCTACCACATGAAGAGATCCAACCTGTTTCTTTTTAAAACTAAATGATGAACAGTATTTAACAGGTCATAAATCTTCAAGATCAGTCGTTCCATATGTACATGTTTTTGTCTTGTGTGGCTTTCGGGTGCAATAATTCAACTTCCTCAGGAGCAATCTACAGAATGAGGTCCACACTTTTAGATAATTACTGCTTATCCAATGAGGAGCAATAACATTAATGTCACAGTAAGATGTGGAGCAAAAAGTTGAGTATAAAAAGATGAATTAAAAAATCGTAGCTGCCTGTTTCATGTAGAAAATGTGCAGTAAATCAAGATTTCAACGCTCAGCGCTTAACTTGATTACTGAACTAGTTTTTCATCAGAATAAAAATCTCTTTATTCAATCCTCCTCAAGTTGAGCTTCTACTTTGTTGTTGTTTTTTAAGATCATACATGCAATTTTATACATAAGCTTACACTAAGATCAGTTTGAGTCATTCTTGTGCTTTTACTGATGTTTTTTTATTGTTTAGTAGTGTTTGATGAGCAAAGACAGTGACAGGTGCTGATTAGAGCCAACCAGATCATCCCGCCACTCTTTACTCTTTATATATATATATATATATATATATATATATATATATATATATATATATATATATATACACACACAGTAAATAATATATGTATTTATATTCCACAGGATGCTGTTGTCATCTGGCATGCTGCAGTCAATTTGAGCTTGATTGACAGATACATCCAGGTTCACAGTTTATTGGTTTCGGAGGAGAGAGCCAGATATGCCAATTTAGACAGGAAAGTGACAAAAAAGTTTCCATCTAAATAGAATAATTCTGCTTCTGGGAATTCTCAGCTGGGGAGAGGAAAGAGTCAAGCTCCCTTTTTTTTCCACCCCCTCCTCCTTTAACAAGGGCTGTGAATGACAAACATATACGACAGTTAGGAGCTGACAGAACATCAGCTTTTGATGCTTCACAGGGGAGCTATGAAATAAACAACAGGCAGAGAAATTGAATTACAAAGCAAAAAGGGGGTCTCTCCTCGTGGACCCAGAGGCATCAGAGTGCACCACAAAAAACGGCTCAGCTCAGTGTGTTTTAGAGGAGCTTATTTTATCTTTTTACAATGCTGTCCGTGCAGGATCAGAGAGTAAAACTAACTTTTTCGCCATTAAAACAAGATTGGAAATAGTGTCTGGAGCAAGAAATGAACGTCTGAATTAACAAGTGAAAAGCTTAACAACTGTATTATATATTCCCATTCTGTCTGACATCATTTCAAATGTACATGCTGCTTTATCAAGTGCTCCCGCAGCCCAAATCCTCTGCAAATCGTGCAGCGCTAATCAGGACAGTGTCCACTTGTTGTAAATCAATAATGATATAACTAAGTCATACAAGGCGGCGGTGGCGGAGGGATTACGGAGCGAAGAAAGAGTGAAAATAAGCTCTAAGAGGGATTTCATGCATAAATCTCTCCCTGTAACTTAGCACAAATTGAATTCAGGCACACTGCGAGAAAAATTAATTCAGCTTTACAAAGCGAGGAGAGGTTAAACACTTTATGTGCTGCTCAGTGATCCAAATCATGGAGAAAACATTTAGAGGCATTCTCACTGTAGCCCCCGTGCACCGTGTGATCTTTATACCTGAAAAGTAAATACATTCGTTTCAAAATAGTCTCATTAGGTACCTGAATTCATTGAGGAATTGTTTTGTTTGTTTTACCCATCAACACTCAGAATATAAGTTATTTGTCATCTCAACTTTGCAGGGTGACACTTTATTTTAACCTGTTATTATTAAGTATTTGTAAGCAGTATAGAAACACTATTTACACACTATAATGTAGTTTTAAGCAACAATTAAGACATTTTAAGTGTTATGTACACAACAGTTATAACTTCTGCAGAATGGAAGTGGGATCTATCTTTCCTACATTATTCTGGTTCAGAGTTAGTTAGCCGTTGGTTTGGTTCAACAATCCCTTTGATTTGACTCCTGTTTTATGTTTATTTGGGAACAGATCTCAAATACCAAATATATCAAAATGTGTCAATTGTTATGGTGAGAAGGATTTCGAGGCACTGGAAAACAGCTAAAGCTCCAGGTTTGAACTTCTTCCTAAGAGTCTATGCTAATAGAGGTATGAAGGTAGTTTGGAAGATGGGACCTTTGGACCTGTATAAAGATAGACTGAGTTCCTCATTCTGTATGTTTATTTATTTCTTTCACTTATCTTTTATACACCACTTGTAATAACTGTCAACTCCTGTAACTTAGGCTTAGAAAAAGAGGATCCCTCACACTGCTCTTGCTCAGCACCACAATTTATTGATCATCTTTTTCTAAGCCTGAAGTGATACTTTCCAACGCATCAGAGACAGTTGGATGTGCGAATATCTACTTGAAAAAACTAGAAATTAGGTTTTCTTACTGCCATGTACCACCTGTCTTTAAAGAAAACATAAGCTGTCAAGCTTACGATAGACTGGCTACAAATGTGCCACGTTTTATGTGGATGTCCACTCAGTGTTGATGGTAAATGTAGTCAATCGGAGCAATAATGGATACATTTTGCAGCGTTGATTCAGATATTCAGCCGTATTATGGCAAAAGAAATGCAGCGATCAGAGGCAGAGGCTGCAGCGGCATTAGCTGTGCAGGAGGGCCAACCTGAGCTGCAGAGAGCTAAACAGCGACTGGTGGTGCCTTTTCTCAAGTTGCCAACAGAAACTGCATCATTCTGCTGCAATGACTTTCAGCACGGGGCAGTTCTTGGATGCTGTTGCTGACGACAACCCGAGAGCCTGTGTGTGCCTTACTGTGGATGAAAGTTTTACTCAGAGGCGTGCTGGAGACCTCCTTCAGGATCCAGAAGATCACCTGGAAAAGACAACCAAGACCAGCAGGGCCGAGAGGGCAGATGACCACTGAGTGAGTGATTTTGTCAACTAACGCTAATGTTTTGACCCACAACGTAATAGCTATAGGCTAGCATGCTGCTCACAGAGGCTGGGGTACACTGATGTTGTTATATTGAGGGACAGTCAAGAGAAACGGTGTGAAAGGGATGCCTCATTTGAAGCCAACGAAATAATGAAAGTAGCAGGTTGGATGCCAGTAAGTGTTTTTTCATGTTGGCTTTTGTGGAACTTTATACTGCAGCGCTAGCAAATTTACTTAATAGACATGCACTGAAGGTAACGATAAAGCTACGCTGGAAATATGCAGGAATGCATTTGTATGGCAACTTTGTGTAACTTAGCTGCAGCTCGCTTACTCAGAGGACTCAGACCACAGCTCCTCAGTCAACAGCACGCATTGAGGAATGTATTGCTTCAGTTGACTACATTTACCATCAACACTGAGTTTACATCCACATAAAACGTGCAGGATTTCCCTTTAAGAAACAGGAACTCTGTTTGTCCTTGCTTTCGTTTTACAATTTTTTTGCATTTGAGTCTAAATTAGGGCCACAAATAAATATTATTTCCATGTGTTGATAATTTTTTCAATAAACTTGCTTTTTGTTTGATCAACAGTCCAAAACCCAAAGATATTCGATTAACAATTATATAGAACAGAAACCTCACATTTGAGAAGCTGAAACCAGTAAATTTTTTGGCATTTTTTTTAATAGATAACTTAAATGATTAATCAGGCATCCGAAATCTTGCCGATTAATCTTTTTTCTATCCACTAATCGTTTCAGCTCAGTCAGAAACACCATTCAGCCCCTTTTTGCGTAAAAGATTTCAGACACTTTTATTATTGTACAAGTGAGACCAGCATAATGAAAGTGATAATACCCATGAACATGAAAGACATTTTTTCTTACTGTATTTACAGAGAAGTGTCTTCACATCACACACAAAAAATCCTTCTACAAAATGAACAATTTGTAAATAACATAATTAAATAAACTCCACCTACCTTTAGGTTTACAGCTGAATATGCATATGATGACCATCTCTGCACTGCATAGAATTTATACATATACTTTTTCTCATGAACAACGTGGGTTTTTCCTAATAACAATAATACTGCTCTCATGATGCATATAGGCGGCCTGTAAATAAACATTAACAAGAACTAAGTCTTTGGCAAATGCAAATACATTCACTTGACAGATGAGGAAACCATCATTCCAGCTTGATTCAAAGAAACAACTTGGCCTGAAACATGTGAGGGAGCTGAAGTTAGGAGGGAACATGTTTAAGGCATTTAGCTGAAACCGTCGCCCTGCTTTTTGACGTCATTGGAGTCGTCAGAATCATCCAATCAGAGTGAATCTGGACGCTTCTGGTACCAAACTAGACAGATGATGATACAGGTTTGACTTGGGATGGCTGTTATATCCTTTTCTGTGGTTGAATGCCAAAGACTTAATCAACTTAAATAAAAACGTAAGCTGTGAGAACATAGTAGTGCACGTCAAGGCAGTGACACGATGGGCCTTGAATTACAGGAAAAACTGTGAAACTGTAAGTGCCTTTTCAGACTGAGACTCATTTAGACTTACAGTCAAGTTTCATGAAATAAAGCAAATATGCATCATCATTTTTCTGCATAATAACGCTCCAGTGTTGCAAACCTCCAAAATAGTGCAAAATTAACAAAAAAAAACAAAACACAAAGGGTTTTTGCCTGATGACTTCTTGTATCCTGACAAATAAGAAATAGTAAAACACTAGCCAAGCAGTCAGCAGTTTAGTCGTTACGAATTATAAAAAATGAAATAAAAAAATTATTTTAAGAATATATTTACTAGTTTCTTGAGATCTTGCAAATAGCGGGCCATGGTGATATATTGTCATGGCTCCCTCTATTTTCAAACGGATGTTTCTTTATTTATTTCATTTTCATTTTTACATCTTGATTGTGTATCACAGAGAACGTGTCCTAATCTTCTCATGGCATCAAAAGCGGTCGGTTTACTCATGCTGGATGTTTGGTCTGTGACTGTTCAGATGGATAAAAACAACGTTAGCCTGCCACAGCCTGCATGTGCTGCTGCTAATCTCCTCTGATCGCACTGCGCTGCCATCTGAATCGAGAGGGAGACGAATGGAAAAGGGGGGAAAAAAAGGCTGCTGCTACATTTTAAGCTCCGGACAGCGTCCCTGCTGAGAGCCGTCAAGAAAAGGAATGTACAGTATTGATCCGTGATGGGATGAAACTGACTCTGCTACTGGGGGAAAATAAATTCTGTTATTTTTGTTTTCAGTCTTTTTCTTTTTTCATTTTTTTTTTTAAAACCACTGCAATTATCCACAGTTTTCATCATGTATGTGTAGCGACGTTCAGTGTCTCTGGCGATGTCTTGCAGATGTTTTTTCTTTTGGCTTTGAGTGTCCAAAAAAAGCTGCGAGGAGAGAGGAGAGAAGTCGTCTGGAGTCCCAAAAAAAAGGTTAAAGTTTCTCATTGTGTGAGCCGGGAACATTTTTATGCGCAGTTGCTCAGTGTCCAGTGGACCATGCCGCTCACACCGGGGCAATATGGAGGCTAAGGCCATGGTCCTGCAGGTTGATTTGGTTTCCATGGTAACTAGTGACGGTCATAGGCAGTGGCAGCAGTGGGAGGGGCGGAGCCTCTCGATGCGGCACTATAATAATAAGGGGAACCTGAAAGTTAACAGAAGAATGAACCATTTGAAACAACAACAAATACAGGTTTTACTGCCATTTACCACATTTATCATCATTAGTATTAGTGGTTTTACACATTATTCCATACTGAAAAGCTCTTTTACTAATGTTTATGGTTAATTGACCGTTCCTTGAGCCCCACCCCCTTAGTTACTGTTGCTACGCCTGTCAAGCTTTCAGTTCTTACACAGCACTTAATACTGTCATTATCAGCTGTAGCTAGCTTTCTAATTAAGCTAACGTTAGCTCCATGACTTGGCTGAAAACATCTCCAGCTGACTTTTTAGAGAATTGGGGTCTTAAATATGCCCTTGAGTGCTACATACACGATATCGTGCAAAAAGACTGAAGCTTAACGCTAACGCTAGCCTGAACCCTGATAGCATCCAGGTCCAGCTTTCACACAGTCATCACAGGACTTTTTTTTTGGTAACCTATAATCCCACATAATAATGTAGTTAATGATGTGCTCCTGGCTTTAGAAGAAATGGCTGTTGCAACTGTAAATAGTAAGCTAGTTAGCAGGGCATGCTAACAATTGTAGCTCAGGATAGAGCAGATAAACACACTTTTGAAAGGACTAAAGACACCGCTTTGGCATGTGGTGAAACCCAAAGCTTGAAATCCTAAACCTGCCGTGCCTAGTTACGGTTGCTAAGGCTACAATTGGACAATCGCTGTTCGTGGGGGGAGGGGTTTAGCGAACGGTCAATTAATCGTTCTCATCCTGTTTCTCAGTCTCTACTCACTTAGTAATGCTGGGTTGCTGAATCGCCAGGCTTCATTGTAGGTTGTGTACTGTGGATGACTGTAGGGGTTCCCCGAAAACTCACTCCCTGCAAAACAAAACAACAAATCAATTAGCATTTCAATGCATCAAACCATTACCCCTTCACATGCAGTCATTTCTCGTCATTCAAAACAGGATGCAATTTGAGGGGGAAAAATGATAGTCATCGTTGTGCGACCAGTCAAGCAAGTAATTTATTTCTTTTTCATTTCACTTAAGTTATGCAACACTGAACAATACAGGATGTGACACTGAAGGCGGCTTTCCCTGTCCCATTTATGGATATCTACCCATTCTTCTTCCTCCAGTATATTCCAAACTGGCCCAATAAATACAGAGTGGTAATAAACAGTTTCATGCATACATTTTTGATATGCTGCAATAAATCCTGCTGCCTTTCTTGGAGGAATTTTAACCTCTCCAATCTGAACCCCCTCCGGTCTGAGCTCTGGTGTTTGGTGCGACAGAATATCACGGCAGGGGAAGTAACTTGTGTGAGCACTGCTGTTGGTTCAACACGTTTCTTTCTTTTATGAGACAATAAAGGCTAGATTTTATATGAAGCTGGTGAAAAATGACTTTGCTTTAACAGTGTTTTGCGCCTGTCACTAAATCTTAGTGGTTGTGCCTATATAGGATGAATGGGTTGTAACACAAAACCACAAGCCATGGGATTAAGGCCCTCATCTTTTGCTTTGGGCCACATAAGAACAAATGGAAAGTAAAAGTATGTTTGACTTGACACTGACATGATTTAACAGTTTTATTAGTCAAAATCCAAAAGTAAATCCGAACTGCACTGCCACTGGGCTCTACCGCACCTTTGTTTTTACTGGTAGCTGAGAGAAAAGCTACACAGCCTACTGTGTGCCAAAGTTTATTTAGATTGAACGGCTAATCTGAATTAATCATTTTGATAATAGAAAATGTTTAGAAAACAGATCTGCATCAAAATACACATAGTTACAAAGCATCATGGGATACACGTGGCATATTTTATTCAAGTTAGTGTAGTAATTCATGGGAAAATACCAAGTTATTGAAAATTCTGGATCTGGCAGTTTTAAAGGGCCAGTTCAACCAAATGACAAAAGCAAATTTTCCATCTTGAACACCACAAACACAATTCAATTCACCTTCTTTGTCTTAATGTGGACGAAAAATAGGAGATGGATATCTTAAAACTGGAACAAATAAAACTGCACTGCAAGATACATCCAGAGGTAAGAAGAAATATGTATATTTCTAATTTGGGTCAACTGATACTTAAAGAAGTCCTTTAAAATAATTTACAAAAGCACTTGTTTCTTGTTCCATGACCTAATTTTCAAGTTTGAATGAAATGTGTTTGCAAGTGTTTGCTTACTAACAGACAAAAACAAATGGGGACAGTTAATGTGGCCTTCTTGGCTGAGGTGATAAGGAAACACGTCATCGCAGCCCTTCAGAAAGGAGAAAAGAGGAGCAGCCCGTGATGGGTTGTGTGATTGGTAAATGATATGCTAACACAGGACACACTCCACTGGTTCCCCCATCCATGTGGTTTTAATCACATCAAAGCAAAATGTCGGCTGTGTTTTGGTGAAAATGTGTGTGTGGTGATGCTGGAGCTGAAGATGCGTAGAGGCTCAGCACCAAAACACGCATCCCTGCTCTGTTCCTGGCAGTGAAACACAAGCCTGACCTCCTCAGAGAGACAGCGATTTGAATATTTACCGGGCTCCCATGCCTCTGCCTTTTGACCCTTAACTGTTTGCTGTGAACCTGAACTGCAGGTTAAGTAGAGGAGGGGAAAGGGATGTGCTTTGGAGCGCAGAGGCTGGGGAGGCCTGGTAGTGCTGTTTATCGACGGCCGGTGCAAACAGCCACGCGGGGAGATAATGAGCCAATAAGGCAGGAAGGAAGGGAGAGCGACTGTCCTCTCCCCTGTCTCTGATCACTTATTCAGCCTGTCTAATCCAATCATACACACAGAGCTAATATAAGGATGTGTGTGCCTCTTACTCTGCAGGTCAATATTTATCGCCTCTCTGCGTAATTTGGCGCTAAAGTCTCTTCTGTCTGCTTTTACAGCTTCTACACCTGCTCGTTTTGAGGGCAATGCCACTTGTTAAATACCCCCTAATGACAATATGAAGCAGCGACGTCGTCTCTCACTCACCAGGAACCATTCCAGCGAGCGTGGAGGTCGGGTAGCTGCCCTGGCCGGTGGGGGGAACGTGAGGGGGATATCCAGGTAAGGTTGTGTTTGCCATATCTCGACCTGGAGAGAGACGATAAAACAAAACAAAATGCACTTCGTCAGTGTGTTCCAGTTTGTGTAGAAATGGTGATTTTACTGAGATTTTGGCTCTTTTTCTGATTCAGAACTGGAAGCTCTGCATTAAAATAAACTTTTTGGATGGAATATCCTGTAGTGAAAGATCCTTAAGTAAAAATAGCAATACATAATCTATTACATGTAAAAGTCCTGCATTCAGTATTATCATCAAAATGCACTTACTGTGAGTATCAAGTACTCATAATGCAGATTGGCCCCGTTTCAGAGTATTATTAGATATATTGAATTGCTGGAAAATTGTTGTGAGCAACATTTTATTGATGTAGCAGGTGGAGCTAATCTGCTATATATACTGTTGGTTAGTTAAATCTGCACAAATCCTAAACCTGATGTTTCATATTTGAATATAAGTATAGAACTATAGCTCTCAAATAAAAGTAGTGAAGTAAAAAAACACAATATTTTCCTCTGAAATGTATTGGAAATGAAGTATAAAGTGAAATACTTTAATACTTTAATACTTTAATAGTAAATGTACTTAGTTACTTTGTATCTCTGCTTTTAGTGTTTAATTTCAAAATGCAAACCAGCTACTTAAATATTATATAACACAGCCATTTCCAAAAATATGATGTTACTATAGACATCATGCCTCATCACCACCACCGCAAGTCAGTCAGCAAAACAACTCGATTTTCACTGTAGTTTGGGTCAAACGTTTCAAAGAACGTGGTGTCAGCTAAACCTGTTACTGAACACCAGAAAGCACCAGTCCGTCTCTGACACATGAGCTAAAAACAAGAGAACACCTGCTGCCGCTTTGAGGCAACTGAATACTGGTCACATACACATGTCCCCTCATTACACAGTTCAAACTCGTCTAAATATGGAAGCCTTTACTGAATCCTGTAAGGCTGCTCTCTTTTCCACTGTGGCTGTAAAGTGCGGGCACACTGGCCCCTCTGCAGAGCGGCTGCAGATATTCAGCTCTGTAATTGAGAGTGACGGTTGGGTCGTCCTCGCTAGCCACGGGGACGTTTGGACAACGGCACGTAACCCCAATCTGCACAGGGGCCGGGGTAAGAGAGGCCCCTGTTATATTGTCAGCTGTGAGGGCCACTTGGACTCAAAGGGGAAATGGTCTCCCACTGGAGCTTTAATGAGGAACTAGTGGATGAAACGCACGGTAACACCACAAGACGACTGTTGTTGCCTTTACAATCAAAGTCGAGTGAAACTCACGACTATCTAAAGGAAAACTTCTTATCATGATCCAAAATAAAGTGAATTCACAGGAGGAGTCTTGTTTCATTGGAATCTTTTGAAGAGGAGCTTTTTGTTTTTCTATTTTTCGTCACATACAGTACAAGATCAGGATGGTCAATTCATCTTAAATGGATATTGTTGATACTCTTTTGCAGTTTTGCAGTTGTCTTAGTCTGTTCATGTTGTTTGTATTTATTGTTGTAACAATGCTTTTATGCTGCCCTCTTGGCCAGGTCTCTCTTGAAAAAGATATTTTCGTTTCTGTTAAACCTTTACCTGATTAAAGGAAAATACATTCAAATGAAGACATAGCATATATGCACCTGGTAGAAACCACAATGTTTTGGGTTTGGTAGACAACACCACGCCTGAAAGGTCTCAGTTTGTTTGTGACACCTCTGAGATATGCAAAGAAAAATATTATATGATAGAACAAAAAACATCTGCAAAAATTAATGGAAAATACTAAGAATAGAACTCTATTGCAACAAAACACATTTTGAATATCGAAAACTGAATCGTGCTGCCAGTTAGCATTGCTAATGAGTGCATAAACCATAGGCAAATTTAGATATTGACTTAAAAATCCAATTCATACATGTGCAATATAATGAACAACTTATTTGTTTAATGGAGGGTGAGCGAATGAACCCTTTGGGTATTGAAGTACCTGCTACTGCAGGCTGGCAGGCATGCTGACTGCAGAGGGGGCCACGGGGGCCGGGAAGTAAAACGGCTGGTGAATCTGGTGAACAGGCAGGGTGGCAGGCCTGGAGGTCCACAGCACTCAGGCCTGCCAGGGAGGAGGAGGAGGAGGAGGAGGAGGAGGAAGTGGGGGTGGAAGGAGCCTTGGAAGCCTTGTATGGCTCTTTCTTAATGTAGGGTGAGTATGGGTGGATGAAGGCCTTTTTTTTTGTAAATGGAGGAGTGATACATAAAGAAGCAGTACGAGAAAGTATCCTTGTTTTCAAGGATGTTGTCATGTGACACTTCTGGCATTTGGTCCATTGAAGTATTGACTCATTTTGTGGTTTTATATGATTTAGATATTCTCAGTGGCTGAAAGCAATTAAGTGCATTCATTCAAGTACATTACTAGTTTTGAGGTACTTTTAATTTACTACTTCTTCAATACATGAAGATTTTATGCACAAAATAAATTGTATGATCGGCTAATAGAATATGATGGATTACTATAGATTAAACTACTAAACAGTATTTAAAGTTTAAAATGAGCTCCACCCTGAAATGCTACTTCATAAAAATCAAGCTTACATTTTAAAGCATATATCATAAAGGTTCAATCATTTACTATATACTGTAAATAATAATACACTGCTCGAAAAGGAGTCTTTCTGCATAATGGGTGACTTTTGATACATGAGCACAGTTTGCTCATAAGACGTCTGCACATCTGGTTATATATACTTTTTAATGCATGACTTGTAATGATGTATTTTTCATTGTGGTGTTGCTACTGAATACTACTTCCATCACTTTTACCACCATTTTTAATGCAGAGCTTCCACGTCTGCATCAGAAAATGTACCTGTATCTTACTAAAAATACCCCACTGTTGTCATAGAGTACTAGGAAGAGTTGTTATTGGCTGCCTGTGGAGATTTGTCTCTGGATGAAGTTTGTTGCTCAACCAAAGAGAGATTTAATCAAAGTCACAAACTGTAAAATATAACAGAAAATACATCAGGGAAATCAAGATTGAAGTCCCTTAAAACACATGCAAAAAAAGAGAACTTTTCCATTTGTGCTCATGAGTTGTATGATAAAGAAACGATTCAATCTAATGTTGAACAACTGCTCTCTATTATTTGCAAATCTCAGCACTGATGGCTGTATTGTATGATGTGTCTTTTGGTTAAAGTGCCAAGACTCAAGGTCTGCAGAGTTAAAGAGCTTTACAGAGAAGAGTGAGGTCATGCTGGACCTTTCATTTATAATAAGAATTAGTTAGCCACAAGCCAGTGCACATAAGTCAAAGGGAGCCGTGGGAGTACTGTAGGTGGGGGGTCCAGCAAGGGTGAGGCCATTATGTGTGTGTGTGTCTGTGTGTGTGTGCGCGTGTAGACATTGGTAACTATTGTCCAACTGTCTCAGCAAATACTGACCCAATCTTTTCTTCATTATTATTGCAGCAGCTACAGCAGTCATACATGTTTAATAAGAGTAAATGCTCTTATCTCTTCATTACCTTGCTTCAAAGAGAAGAAATATATAATGAGCACAGGATCTCTGCCTTTACTGTACAGTCTCAAGGGAAACATCTAGTTTAATCTCTTTAAAATATGGTAAAACTCGAGATAACTAGGGATAAACCAATCACACTTTTTCCTCTACTTTTCCTCTTCAAAGAACGATTGGCTGACACTGATCCGATCATCACTTCTTAACTATAAGTGAACACTATCATAAACCAGATTCCATTAATGTTTGTGCAAATTTTAATGATATTGTCTAGAAGGTTTATAACATTTTAGAACATCACTGAATGACTGAAAAACTGTATTTAATGTGGGTCGGTCACTTCTAGCCGATACCTGATCAATATTAGCTGATACCGATCTATCTGATCAGGGCATCAATACTTTCAACTTAACCTTCAATCTTCATAGCAACAATAAACACACATTGTGATGATTTTTGTTCTGAAGTAGATGAGTGAAAATCATCCATGTATTTTAGTAAAATCACAAGTTATTGTTTTAATATACGAAAGGCAAAAGATTGGAGATGTGCAGAATATATTTTCTGAAAGGTTTGTATCACCCAATCAGAGAAAATAAATGCAGCAGTCTATGTGTGCTGAACGTTTGCCATCAACTTGAATCTTTTTCATCACATGTTGACTCTGATAATAATAATCACAGCCTCTGTTGAATCCTGTTTTTGTATATTCCAGGATACAGTTGGCAGTGACTGCCAGCAGCTCTGTGACTGTTGCTTTATGTCCGCTTTAAAGCCCTCTTTCAGAGAGGCGCCGGTTCGGAGAACTCTCTGTACAGCAATGATAGCCTCATTAGCTGCTTCCTAGCCTTTGTTGTTTTTACAACAGAGATGTGTGTCCAGATTCTCATTAAAAGATGGGCTTCTTTATATTGTCTGCTTCCTCTGACAGTCCCCTTAGATTGAACGCCAGCAAATCAAGCTATTTATTTTCCTCTGCCCTCCTTTTCTTTCTCTGCGAAAATCAATTGAAAGATTTTTTGGTTTGCTGTTACAAAAGCCTGTTGATTTCTTTCTTAATTTGAGAGGTGGCTTGTAACATTCGCTGCTGAGCTGGGAATACAGTATTTCCTGCTCTCGGTGTGCCTTGAAATATCTGAGTTTTACAGACAAGATAGTTTCTTGTGCTTTTGCAGGTATTTGACAAAAGGGTAAAAACTGAGAGTGACTGAAAAAATCATACAGTTTAAACAATTTTACCACTGAAAAAACAGCCCTTGATTATACTGTGAGAAGACAAAGATTCAACCCACAACAACGTGACAAGAAACGTTATGCTCAGTTTTTACATTAACGTCAACTCAGTTTCTTAAAACACAAACAGAAAAGCAGGGTGACCTTCTCTTTATTTGGCACAGGAACAAAGTCGTTTGTGAATGACTCTTTTGCTTGCGAGAGTATTAAATTTAGCATGACAGGGACACCTTCATGTTTGCTACAACAACAACCAAAAATCTTTGACCTCCATTTTCTAGGCTATATGCAGAATGGGGCAATTTATCACAAGCCAAAAAATCTCAGCACCCTAATTAATTACAACTAAGTAAAGAATGTTTGGAGAGCCAAATTGCTTTAATTCCCCAAACACCGGCTGAAAGTCATTCATTATCAAATGTGTGCTCAAAGGTTAGTTTGCTTTTGTGAAGACAAAATAAGCATTAATTTCGGAGCCTAGGCCTGCGTTTCCCCCTGTGGGGAGACGGGCGAGCGCTTTGTCATGAGGCCACACATCACTGACGGCAGGTTCGCTGTCTGATCTTTGCTCGCTGCTCACTGGACAACGGCAGGTCTTGATACTTTCTGTGTAGTTCACCCTGAGAGCACTCACTCACCTTAATTGAATGTTAAGTGTGGATGGTTGTGTTCGCTGGGTGAAGTTTTTGTTTAGAGAACTGACAAAGGAGTGTACAGAAGCAGCTGCTTGAGGAGGAGACGTGTCATTGACACGGGGGCTTTAAGCCTTTGGAGGCCTCCATTAACAGGCCCAGCAGGGAATATGTTTAAAGAGTCTTCAGTATGCAGTCAATGTGTAAAACTCCCACTGAGTGCTCATGGGAATCCACTCAGCGCTCGAAGATGGCTCTTAAGTCTGAAGCACCATGAAGAAAACAGGTGGGCTCTGACTAATTTCAGGAAATACAGAAACTCTCTATAGAAATAGTGGACAATTGGCCGTATCAATGCCATCTCTCCATTTATTTCTCAAAATACACAAAAAAGTTCCGAGCTCCTCCTTCTGCTATTCATAAATTCACCCACGGCTCACACTATTTGAATTTTAAGCAGTTCGAATGAACAAGAATAAGAAGCACTTGAGATGAAATCCATCTCTCGAAGGGAATTCATCAAAGAAATTACTTCCCATATCAACAATAGAAATTACCTCACAATATGCAATTGTCCTATCCACATATTCATGGAACCCTTTGGTGTTTTTATGGGGTAAGAGGGACTATTTAGCAGGTAATACAGCATTAATGTGGAGGAGAGGGAAAGAGAAAAAAACAGTTTTAATGGAAGTGGCTTCTTGCCTCTGAATTTCGATGATGTGCACAATGCCCTTAAATCCCTTTCTTATTTGAGCCTGCTTTGCAGGTACTTTTGAGCCTTAATAGGATAAGCAGAGGACACAAAAGATTTCTATCTCTCAAGTCTTTCAGTTCACTGAGAATCCCGATCTCTGGCAATGAGCACTTCATGAATCATTCATTTTTAATAGATTATGCAAATTCCAGGACATAAAATCAACAAGATCAATAACTGCAGGCGTTTTAATTGGTGTTCGAAAACATTTTAAGGATGAACATAATCTCCAGTTCTTTCCCCCGTAAAGACACAATTAATTTGAAATTGGATCTCGGCCTAAATACTGCAGATAATTTACTACTTTTTGCATGGCTTAAAATTCCTCTGGTAGGCTTATCGCTGGCAAGTTAACTGTAATACTCAGCCATTAGAGAGACCACACACCTGAATATCACCGTATATCCACGCAGGCAGGCACTGAGGGAAAACCAAGCAGAGGAGCCACTAACTAAATACTAATTATCAAGTGGAAGTGATGTTTGTTCCATCAGTTTGACCTCTGTATGCTTTATTTCTCTGCCTCCAGTGAGAAGGGCGTGGACGAAACATATTTACTAACACAAAAGCAGGTAATGTGCTTTTCATACACACACAGACACACACACTGATATGCATACAATCCCATCTTTCTTCCTCTACATGTCTCTTTGCACCTGCAAAGCAGGAAGGAGACCCTCCCTCTCTCTGCAGAGACCATCTAAAATATCCCAGGTGCAAACAAAGCCGCCTGCAGAGCCAGGCCTGCTTTCTGCGGGGGCCATCAGTGCACAAAGGACAAACACACACCTTTCTTCTCAGGAGGCCTGCCTTACAGGGGAAATCTACCTCCCACATATTAATGAGAAAAGGCACCCTTTCTTTTCTCATAAGACTGCTTGGCTATCATTTGAGAAGGGGGGCCGCTGCAATTTTCAATCACCCTGTCCTCCCCCACGCAGAACTCGTTGCCTTTGATGGCTGCTGCATAATTATATGAATTTTAATAAAAGCTCTTTATATTAATCTCAGGCCCCCGACAGTCATCGTAAACTTTCAGTAAACTTAACCTTCTTCTTGGTAATAACACGGCAACAACGAAACAATATTTCAATTAGCCAGGCAGTCATTAACTGTGACAAGGAGAGGAGACGACGAGGGGGGAGAAAGAGGAGAGAGAGAGAGAGATGGGGGGGGGGGGATAAATGATCATGGTGTTAGAGTTAGGCGGCAGAAATGCCAGAGCGTATTTACCGAGGCACATTACTCGTGCTTTGAGACACACAAACTGTCTCCCGGCGAACAAATCACAGGAGCAACACAGCAGCAGCCAACAAGCAGTCAGTCCTGCATGGTGGCCTTTTTTTTTTTTTTTGCGAGACCTTGCTCTGATACACAGTCATAGTTCTGATGTGCTGACACCCAAAGGTCCTTGTCCAGCGGTGACTGAACATCTCACACCCCCCCCCCCCCCCCCCCCCCAACAATCTCTCTTACCGCCCTGCTTGCTCAGCAAAAAACCAGACGGAGGACAGCTGCTAAGCTTTTATCGCATCATCGTACCACCTTTTCAGCTCAGAGTGAAATGGTATTAAAAAAGTCTTCACACTTAACTTTTTGGTTTGCTTTTATTTTCACACATTTCATTTGTTTTGTCAATTGCACAAGCATTGTTTTTGTTGTTGTTGTTGTTGTTCTTTTACATTGTTCAAAACCCCCTCAGCTGAAGCTGTGGCTCGGCAGCATAAAGGCGTACTGTATGGCACTTGATCTTACCTACAGGGTAGCTTTGCGACACACTGGGGCCCAGGTCTGGGTTGGCGCTAGAGGATAAACTGGGCTTGACTTCGTCCAGGCTGGAATTCAGGGCAGGGAGCGAGTACTCATTAGCCTGGGAAAAGGACAGTTGAATCATTACACAACCAAACAATACCTAGATGGAAATCCTCCCTTCTCCTCCTCCATTAAGCGCTCTACACAGGCCTGTGCGAGTATAAATTTGTATGAGAGCATTGTGTGTGTGTGTGTGTGTGTTCAAGCTGCAGGGTGACAGTTCAAGCATATCATGAATGTATTTTGGTATTGTCTGAGAGGAAGTGGGATTTTGAGATGAGTGAAAAGCCAAGGCGTCAGCTGGTCCTTTGTGCTTGACTGCAGTCCTACCCCTGATCAGCCAAGGGAGAAAGCAGTTCTGCTTTGTTACAGGCACACCATGTGGCCCTGTTTGAGAGACACCAATCGCCTTTTTTGCTTTTAATTTGGAGTCTAAACCACCTTTAAATTTCATTACCTCTTATCCCTGAATATAATCACTTGTACAACTTGCCCTTTTTGTTACCATTTAACTGAGTATTTGCTTCTTGTGTGCATTCAGATGTTGTTTGTTGTTGTTAAAGGACTAGTTCACCAAAATCACACATATTTATAGCGCTAGCAGTATCTAGCGATGCAGATGATTTGGTTTTATACGCTCAGATTTTGAGATGTCCAACTTCCATCTCAGCCCTATGGTGGAATTTGTTTATTTGTGTTGCTTTAATCTTGAAAAAAAACATTGAAAATTTTAATTTAACGGTGGGGGCTCGATAAGTTTTGATACTGGTGCCAATATGACACCCGAGTTATCCGAGTACCAATACCAAAACTTATTTATTTACTTTGTTTTTATTTTATTTTTTACTTTTATTTACATGTTTTTGTTACCTTTTAGTTAGTTTAACAGAAGTGTTTCTGAACATGTTTAATAACCCTAAATAGTCTAAAATTGGCAAAACTATTATTTAAATCAGAAGTATGTGATTTAGAAATAAGTAAACAAGACTATGAATCGGACCAGGCATTTGATGCAGACTTTTGTTAGTGGAGATTTTTGATACTCAGTGCTACGGATGATATATTTAACACAATGTCCTGATTACTCTGGATAATCAACAGGAATCAGTTTTCATTGTAGTTCCAGCACAAACTATTCACAGCCAAGTCTGTGGATTATCCAGAGTAACTGGGACATTGTTTCTGGAAAGATGTGTTGCTGTTGAACACAAACAAAATCCCATTCAGTGGAGGCATAAATGTCAGAGGCAGATATCTTAAAATCTCAATAAACAAAACCAAATGTGTCTTTTTGTAATTTGGGTGGATTGATGTTTTTCACTTTTTACTAAAAATAATCTCTCCCCAGCTCGTCTCTCATCGTTTCCTTTTGTAAATGCACTAAAAGACACTCATGGCAGATGTTAGCAGGTTTTTTTAATGAGATGAGACTTCCGCAGTCTGAGTGTTGACAATGTTTGTCCAAAGCCCAGCGTGAGCCTGAGTGGCTCAGTGGGCCGCGCTCCCACAGGGGGACGCCCGTGACCCCGCTCTTGTCTGCCACTATCACCGATAAACTCTAATTGTCTGCTACAACTGTTCACTGGCACAATGTCGGATGTTTTCCTCTATTCTCAGAGGCTGCAGACGCCAAACAGAACGTTTTATCATGCAGATAAAGGGCAGAAGGGGGGAAACTGAAAAGATAGGTCTGAAAGGGATGACCAAATGGCTAGCAGAAGTGTGGGAGGGGTGAATCCATTGAGTTTTGCATCTCCAGAATGGGTTTTTAATGCCTCGCTACAGAACCCAGACACTGGCTAATAGGGCCACATTTTCCAGAGGAGAGAGAGAAAAAAAATGTGAGGCACCCATGAAAGGGAAAGTGCTCTGATTAATATTGCATTAAATTAAACCTGAATTTTCTAGACTGTTCCTGGCCTCCTTTTTTTCCTTACTTGCCCTCTTTTTTAGTCTAACCCTTTTAATACTCTCCCTGACGCTCTTTGTGATTGCAAGTCATTTCCAATTCGTTTTGGTATTGATCTTCCAGTAGAAATCAGTTTTGTAATTAGCTGCAAATTAGGCCCTCTTCTGGAGGTGAGGCCTGTCCCACTGATTTATCACCTGCGTAATTCGCCCCGATTGGAGAGAAATTAAAATGAACTCAATTAGGCGACTGCTTTTGCTTTATGGGTCCGACTTGTAGTTTGGTGGGAGAAATTAATAGTCTCTTGTTGTTTAATAGTATAATGAAAGTAAATAAAGGTTATCCATTGTAATAAGCCCAGAGCTTTTAATAAGCGGTGGTTTCTGGCTGTCGTTTTTTTGCGTGGTGGTGGGAGGGGGTGGCTGTTCCCCGAATGCCTCTTAATTTTTTGAAATGAGGATGGATGGCGAGTGTGGTTTTAATGTCAGAAGGAAGGAGCAGGAATATACGGTTTCATACATCCATTTCATGAATACATGTCACAATAAAGGCAGCCTTCGAGACCGCGTCAGTCATTAAACATCAAGATATGACACAGAATTGGGAAAATAAACAACAAAAGGCAAGAAGAACACAGCGAAAATGAAGAAAAATCTAGGTATTGATTAATTCCATGTAGCCTTACTGTTATTCTCAATTATAGGGGATACAAGGAATGTGTTTTTCATCACAAAATCAATAATGTGTGGGAGTTTTCCTGGTGATCCCTCCAGCATTATACATGCTTGGTTGTAATCCAGTGCTTGGATATCTCAGACGTGTGTTTAATTAGCTTTAGTTTCTGGATATGGTTGGGGAATATTTGTGACAAAGGTGTTTTGTTTTATTTGTGTTTCATTCAGCATCACATGCACAATTGGGGTGTATTTACTGTATGTGAAGAAAAAGAATGGTGAGTGAGTTGCAGCGCTACTAACCTGTTCAGGTTTGATATGCTCCGATGTGGGGAAGACGTCAGGGTACGAAGGGCGTTCAAAGACCCGGTCCAACGCTTCCAGCTGCTGCTGGGTGAAGGCATCTGCCCTAAGGTGTTTCCGTAAACTCTCCACACTACCCTGAGAATCACTGTTTGGACCAGAACCATCTGAACCATCTACAAGAAGAAAGAGCAACAATCGAGACACTGACCCTGGGAAGCTGGCCTTTTTACTTCAAGCTATGCACTTTATATTCTCCTCATGTTTTTTTTTCTGTACCACCTCTGTGGGGGATCTGAGGAGGACAGGAAGGGATGGAGTGCAGGTTTTTTATTTTCCCCCGCTCCTTAATGGCTGTAGTGAGCCACTGGCTACATCACACAGGTTTTATCCTGCACCCCCCACCACAGTAGTAACACCATCATGATCTGAAAGCCCTCTGGTAATTGATGGATTACCATCACTTGCAAATATATACATGTTGTGGCAAGCATGTATACTAATGAAAGCAGCAGCTAGCCCATTATAGTGCCTTTTCATTCCTCCTTCTTTCCTCCCCAAAACACGACTGTTTTTTCTTTTTTTAAAAGCACAATTTCCCTTTCACAATTCAATACTGCTTTCATTCACTGTGAGTGTGTGGTTCCATTTGGAAACAGCAGCGGAGGACAAGAGGCTGAATAAAATCGTACAGTCTAGTTCAATCATCCTGCTCTCCAAACACAGGAATTTTCTCCCGACTCCTGACCTGATTACTTGACTGTTGGGAGAAGGATGCCTTAGCTTTTCCCATTGTCACTTGTGCGCGACGCTTTAAAGCCTTTACAGACCATCCTAGCATACCACCCTCCCTCCCTCCGTCTCTCCCCCCAGCCCTTCTCCATCACCCCCACCTCTCCTCTCCTGGCTGCAGTGTCTGTAGGTCTCCTCCCCAGATCCCAGAAAGCTTCAGCTCCCTTACAAATCTGTCATTCTAAATTTGCGGCAGATTATGTTCTCCCCTCAGTGGGAGAGTGGTGATATATGATATGCAAGGCCCCTATTGATTGCCTGATCTGGTGGCAAGAGGGAGCTGAAATGAACTTGAAATGAACATCATGCCTCAACTCATTGTGCGTATAATACTCCACTTAATCCCACATTTTTCTCTGCCATGGAATTCAATTGATCAATCATGTCTGTGTGATAGTACCATTTGGGAGGGTTATTGCCGTTCTATTCTGCTGCTTGACCTTTTTTCACCGGCTGAGGCCAGAGGATGAACCCGGCTCTCCTGTGAAGAGCTGAAGGAGCTATAAAAGTGGGAGTGTGTGTGTGTGTCTGAGCATGTGTGTGTGTGTGTAACCTGAAATTGTGCTGATAGCTGCAAAAATGGCAAGTAATAAATACGTCATGAGTTTGCTAACAATGTCTTGTTAACTGTTTATTCTATTTTCGCTGCAGAAATGAATGCAGGACTTATTTACAAGCGATGCAGCGATCCGATACGCCGGCTCGTTATCAGCGCCGATACTCTCCTCATTGTGTCGATCGTGTTTTGGCCATGATGTGATAGATCGACATTGAATTTTGTTTCTTTGTCACTGTAGTAATCAAACATTCAGTCATGGCAGGCTGCCCCATCAGGTTTTGGTGCTGCACTAATCTGTCCTCATGTTACTTTACATAAGGGTAAAGAGAGCACCGGTACTCGATATCAGCAGATACCCGTAGTTGAGGTATTGGTTTTGGGAGAGAAAAAGTTGGATTGGTGCATCACTATCGTTTACACTTTGAAGTATCATCTTTCATGTCGTTTAGCTTGTGATTTTACCCCTTACATCTCCTTATATTTGGGGAGGAAACAACCTTTTCCACACTGTATGTCACTCTCAAGTGAAAACCATACAACTCCAAATTTTGTGACACAAACTGAAGGATTACATGCTTCTCAACCGTTTCAAAATCCACCATATCATCTCAAAAAATTCATGTCTAGCTTAAAAGCTGGCTGTTTTCCTGGAAATTCATTCTGTAGTTTTCACACATGTGTGATGTATCTGTCTGTTTCAACCTTTTTTATGAAGCTACATTTGCTCACACTAAGTGATGAAATCAAACCCAAGATGTTGTGTTTTTAGAGCTACGCCATTGCATCAAATTGAAAATATTCTAGTTTTTTTTTAGTGTTTTGATGCATCATTTTATACACATTTACAAGATATTTAGTAGTGTTTTGAACTTTTGTATCTTGAAAGATTTTGGAAGAAGGTTTTGTGGTTTTCGAACAACACACGACCGCAAAACATTATGTTTTTAAAAATGGACACACTGGTGGGATGCAGTAGAATATAAAGGAATCAAGAGTTTGATGAGAAGATCAGCAACACTCACGTGTCTGAGTATTTATGAAGTTACAGTCAGGAGGTTAGCTTAGCTTAGCATAAGCTAACCTGCCAGCACCTCTAAAGCTCACTTATTGACATGTTATATCTTGTTTGTGCAAATATCGAGGTGTAAAATCCACAAGTGGTGGATTTACTGTGAGCTGCTCCCCCCTGCTTCCTGTTTTTATGCTAAGCTAAGCTAACCGTCTGTAGCTACATATCTAATGGACAGACATGACTCATCCAACTCTTGGGAAGAAAGTGAACAGGTTTAACTGCTACATGAGGAAAAAACCACAGCTTTCTGATCTGCTGCTCATCTGAACGTTTGGGTGCGTTCAGGTGAATATTCAGCCTCAGTGAAGCCTCTCACCTACTAGAGCTGCTGCTTGTCACTGTATCAAACTCAATTGTTCTCTTTGCTACCAAAGCAAATAGACTCATTAATTACTTTCCATCAGCCGACCCGAGCCACAACACCTGATCAATACCCCCCCCCCACCACTTTTGTCATTCACCACTGTGGAATACACTTCCCACACACAAGACAAACCATCCTGGGTCAACCTGCACACTCTTCCTCCCACTCAGACTGAGGACAGTCCCATCTGCCCTCCCAGCTACTGATCCCTGTCTGACAAATCAGCACCGACTGTGTTGTGGTTATGAAGATGATTCTGGTGCAATTACACGTCCTCCAAATTAAGTTAATGCAGCCTTAATAATTTCGAGACTGTCCTCCAAAGAAAAATAGAAAAAAAACAACAGTGCTCAAACTTGGCAGAAAATGTGACGCTGTGGTATGAATCAGAAATCAACAATATAAAAATCTGATGTTGGGTTATTTGTTTTCTATGTTGGCTGTCAATCAAATATGATCACCTGCACACACCCGATAAAGCAGATTAGTTGAGTTTTTGGGCATTAAATTCTTATCAATTTGTACCAATTCTGTTTTTTTTTCTAACTTTAACTTTGATTTTTGCTTATTTATTCACAAATAATCAATGTTGCAGAGAAATATTTACCATTTGAAATAGTTTTAAGGTGCTGTTGAGTGTCTATAAGCTTTTTTAACGTCGCTACAAGAAGTCAGATCCATTATTTGGACATTTCCAAATCTGCCCATTATGCATCAGTGATACTAATCTTTGACCACAGTGGCTTTGTCGGTCCGTTACACGCTTGTCCCGCTCTGTGGTCGTTTATTGATCATCGGCGGAGTTGAGTGCATTCATCTTGACATCGGCCTGTATTAACACTCCAGTAACGAGGGAGCAGCCTCTATCAGATCAGATAACCAGCTCTATAAAGCAGACTCCTCTCTGCGGGTTTGGCACCCAGAAGTCGCGACCCCTAGCAGGAGGCTTCAGCCAACAGCAACTCTGGTGAGTGAGAGAGAGTCTGAGTGACTGCCCGCCAAACAAAAACAGAACAAATATCATGAATGAAGTGCAGACTGAGCATGAAAAATAGTTTTTTTCTGAAAGTCTGGCTCTAATAAAGGAAAAGACTGATTTCAGAATAAAAGTTGAAACTTTTTCACGCTATGAAAATTGTTTCTAAGTTCTTGTTAGAGCCACAGGGAGGTGAGCTGGCACCTTGAGGTCATGAAAGCCCCCCTCAGATGAATGAGCTTCCACCCCCCCCCCCCCCCTCCTCAGCCTGCTCCTTGTTTAAATAACATGTCAACATACATACCCTCTCGTTCCCTTAACACATTGTTATGTATTTCACAATAATACACCTCTATAATTTCCCGCCTGATTCAATTCCTGGCTAATGAAATCAAATTAAAACAAATTGGATGAACTCAGCTGCATTTTGTTTTTCTAATTGAATGTTTTGATTATGTAAACATAAACGAAATACTGTATTTGGGACGTGATATGCTCGTTCCGCATCACCAAAGATCTGGTGATTAGTGCTGAAAGGGATTAAAGACGATAAATTGATTGGTAGATCAATGGAAAATTAATCAGTTTTATATCGTTGTAGGAAGGAAATTAGAAGACGTCACTTTGTGTTCTGGGAAACTGCATTTTTTTTTAGTATTTTCTGACATTTTATAGGCTAAAAAAATGAATTAAGATATTCAAGATATCGCAGCCCTATGTCAGATTACAATGCAGAGGCTAACATTTTGGAAACGTTGCTTACTGTCGGCCATCAATTTTGCTGTGATGTTCCTGAGCTTTTAAAGGCTTTTATTAATCTAATTTGGAGGTTGCACTTTGGTGCTGACATTTTGCTGGGCTCTGAGTTCCTGTGTTGATTCACCCCCCCATCCTCCCAAAACAGATGCTGATACACAGAGCAGGGTGTGACGGCGGCCCGCTCCATCACTCATCTCCATCCACACACATCGGCTCAGTCCTCACGACGCTCAGAGAGGAGAAATAATTAATTCAACAGCTACTGAAGCACAGAATCACATCCATTCTGACTGCCACTGGCTATTGTTGTTGGCTTTTGAAATATATGATGATCATCTTATCATGAAATTTCTCTCTTGGTGTTTCTCCCATAAATCAAAGAAGAAAGCCCGACACAAAGCCAACAAAGCGATCAGAATGGCTGAAATTAAGAATCATCTGCAGGTCTGATTGTGCAATTTGTGGGGCCCCGCTCTGAAAGGAACGTGTGATATGACTTTGAAAAAGAGCCGGACACACTTCATGGACGCTGCATGTTCTCAACAGACCTCCCAGCTGCCTGCTCAGGTCAATTCAGCTCGCTCAGACGCTCACTAATAACAAGAAGGTGAACAAAAAACACGCATGAAAGCAGGGTTTGTACTTAAACATCAGATAACGTATGGAAGATTTTTTTATTATTATTATTTCAGCAGCTTAAGCTTATCCTTTGTCTTTTCTGAAGCCCACAGTGTCAGAGGCAGTGGGGGTGGAGGAGTTGGGATGTTAATCTGTGAGGTAATAGCTTTTCTCTGCAGAATTGCAAATTCTAATATATGTCACTTTGTAAAAACGCGCGGACAGCCGTGGTCACCGCAGACACCATCTCCAGAGGTCTCTCTCTCCCTCTCTCTCTCCCCCCACTCTGTCCGTCCGCAACAATGGCTGCCAAGTGTAACATGCTACTTTTAATTTGCAATAACACGTGACAATAGCAGATTAATGGCTCTTATGACACCTGTGTCCCTGAAGCTCCTCTTGCCGAGACCCAGTGTACATAACGTGTGTCACACTACATTATCTCTACATCCCTCCTGTAATGGGGGACCTTTTTTTAAGGGCACTGCTGACTTGGAAACTTAGGAGCTGTCTGGCTGCTTGGCAGAGAGCCACAGCGACTGCCTAAAACAAATACTCCGGGCTACACAGCCAATCCATTTCAGCGGGGCTTGTGTTGCACACCGCCTCCCCTCCCTAACCCTTCCACCTCCTTTCCTTCGCTCATTTTTTGTTCATGTTTTCAACCCTTGATAATGACTGCTTGTGCCATAATCATCATGAGGCTTACCAAGTTAAATAGGGCTCAGGCAAGCTACTGTGCTGTGAGGAAATTTAATCCAAGCATTAACTGGGTATAGACTACTGCTTACTGAGGGAAGCAAAATATGTCTGAATAGCAAACAAGGCAACTCTGAAACACAGAACTCTTTCAGCTTTAAACCAAAACTAACCACGAAACACAACGATAGCTGCACAAACATGCTTCTTACTTCTGTTTGTTTGATTTCAGAGCCAGGATTGTCCATATACTGAGGTCTTATATGTGGCTTTATTGCCCTTGTTGGTTAGAAAAAAGACTAACCAGTACGCTTATGGTTATAGCATTTGATCATTTCCAGACATATTTCTTAAAAAGTCCTAAAATGTCTTGTTTTTTCAAAGTAAATGTAACAAAAAATGCATGAAAGAAGGTCCCTTGAAACAGTTGATGGTATCTCTGGCAAATATGGCAAAATACACCTAACAATACACCCCAAAAATAAGAATGCATGGTTATACAGGGCCATATACACCCCCAGGTTGTGACGCACTGGAGCTGCGGCCTAAATTTCAAAATAAAACTCAATTCTCACCAAAATCGGAAATTACTCATGGTTGCAAATTCTCCACACCCCCCCCAAATACAGCGGACATAACTTAAGTGTCCTAAATGACAGCTGCAGCCTTTTTTCAGAGGACACTTCAGTTGCAAAATCTTGAAATTCAGATGTTTTTTTTGTTTTCGGGGTAAGGTGCACTTTAAGAGAAGACAGCAACAGGACAATAGTGTCTACAGGGATCGTATGTAATATACTATTCTTACAAACTGTGGCTCGAGGGGAGACATTGCTTTTTTGCAGCCGTGTGTGTGTGTGTGTGTGTGTGTGTATGTGTGTGTGTGTGTGTGTGTGCGTGTGCGGGAGGCCAAGGCCTGGGGTTTATGTTTTGGAAAGATAAAGTATCCCTGACCCTGTGGTTCCAGGTAGGCACCAGCTGGCCGTTGAGAGAGTATATAAGAACCACAGCTCCCTCAGTACAAGTCCTACCCTGACGCACACAACACACAAGCGCACACACACACACACACACACACACACACTTTTCTTCTCTTTCATCGTAATGCTGGCCGAGCACCTAAATCACAGAAATGGCAGCACATCAGGGGAATCATTTGAGACTGAATAGCCATAGAAACATGGTGCTGTCACCTGGAAGACCTCCACAAAACAGGCCAGCTCTCCGCCTCACACACACACACACACACACACACACACACACACACACCTTATTCCTCTCTATGCCCTTTAATACCTCTTTGCCCTTCAGTAGCAATCTGCATAGAAATGTGTGCATTCTATCATTCAGTGACTAGACATTACACCCTGGCTAATATGAGAGGTCCTCGAACGACTGAAAATGAACCCTTGAAAACACCAGACGTTTGCATTATGCCTCCGCGATAGCATCTCTTACAGGGAAAGACTTGATTATGTCATTTGCCATGTCCACGTCATGCTGGTTTTTATATCTTTGCCAGGAAATCTACCTCTGACAGGTCATTAGTCATCCCTCCCTCCCTGCACGCACATAAAACATCAATTCCACTCAATATCCCGCAAACCCTCGTGCTTCTCAACAAACGGCAGAACAAAGAAGACGCTATGTAAACTACCGCCGTGCTCTGATTAGCTCTCATTCCAGAGCACACGGCAGAAATAAGGCACTCATTCCCCCACCCTGTTTGAAATAGCTGCCCCTTTTCAGCAGCCATACCCTCCTTACCCATACATGCTTGCATCTATTTAGTTATCCTCATCAGCTACTTATGTAGTGACATTAAGGAAGCCTATTGCTTACAGGACCAATAATCTATATCGCCTCAGGCCCCCTTATATCCACTAACCTACTACTTCAGCAGCAGAAGTGGATCCACTTTTGTTCAAGAAAAAAAAGAAAGGCCTCCAAAGAGCTATAGCGGCTTTCTTGACTGACCCGGGTGGTTGGCTACATCATCTTGACATGTAATTATCTAAAGCCCTTTAATCACTTCCATAAAGATTAATTGCAGGAGACAACAGCGGAGGTCGTGTCTTCAAATCAAAAGACTCCTTGGCAGATTGACACAGCGGTGTAACAGAGTTCAGACTTAGGTGTTTTATAGGGGTCATCTACTGGAACTGAAGCAGGTTTTAATGCTGTAATTGCAAGTTCAGCAAAGTGGGTTTTATAGCATAAAGCTGCAATGGATTCCATCTTTTTTTTAATTTTTTTTTAGGATTTTAGACATTTCTGAATGCTAATCCTGAGCAAGAAAAATTCTCTTACCTTCATCTCGTTTCCTCTTTTCACCATTGGATCGTGGAATACCCAGAATCCCATTGATGGAGTAGGATCCTGCAGGGTCATTTGAGGCGCTGGTTACAGGCGGAGAGGCTGTGCTTGGTACTAGGGGGGAAAGTACAGACATGAACGCAATGAATACATG
The DNA here is from genome assembly GCF_043641665.1 of Enoplosus armatus. Taxonomy (NCBI): domain Eukaryota; kingdom Metazoa; phylum Chordata; class Actinopteri; order Centrarchiformes; family Enoplosidae; genus Enoplosus; species Enoplosus armatus. The sequence goes on along the minus strand of NC_092199.1, from coordinate 7,354,983 downwards.
CTTGCACAGTGTGTGCTAGGAGTCCATATGATGTTGCGAGCTGCACTGTTACCTATAGTGTGGCCTGGTGTCGACAGGGACGTCCCATCAGGAGACGGGTGGAAAGGCTGCTGGACTTTTGTTCGGATGATCCTGGGGAACAAAGGGAAAGCAGATGTCACTGCTGCTTTTCTATGACTTCTTCTCTTCCTGGAGATTTCCCAAACTGGCCCTAATGTGATTGTGCTGAGATATTGTGTGAGTAAGATATCAACTCATACGCAAGAGGGGGATCTGGTCAGTGGTTCCACCTTTTTAAAGGTGAGGGGTGGAGAAAAGTCTTCATTGCACTTTTGGTCTGGGTGATCTTGCAAACAAAGCATGAAATCACATCAATTCACCTCAATGATCAGCTTCACTGACTCTACCTGGCCCACACTAATCACCCCCGCCCCCCCCACTGTGGAGGGGGTTTCACTGGGGCTCGATCGTAGCCCTTTAGCAGCCCTTTGCCTCCCAGATCAAACATCTCTGTAGAACCAGAGGCCCCCATGTGCCAATGCGGATGAGGTCGTATTGATCGGGGCTTGGGGAGAAAAAGTTGGGGATTAGTCACACGGGCAAACAGATGCAAATAGAAAGCTATAAATTATATGTGACAGGAAAGCAATAGTTCCTTATTGCCTTGCACAAGCTTACGCCAGCATTAGATTCCTTTAATCTGAATGGCACTTGGGGAGAAAGGGAGCTGTCACAATAATTTGTAAACTTTAAAACTATTCATCATGAATGCCACGAGAGCTATTTTAGAGCACAAGGAGAAGAGGTCGATGGAGGTCTATGGAGCCTTTTGGGGTTGATTTCTTTGCACGAGTCAGATTTTGTTCCTTTGTTCTGTTTTTTTCTGCATGTATTTTCCCGCTCAGATTACATTTTTCTTTACACTCCTCTCTTATTTTTCTCCCTATTATCCAGAAAAATGCATCAGATGATTTGGATATTGATGTTTACTGTAGGTGCCAGGAGGCTTCAAGGGAATAAATCACACACTGTCACAAAAAAATCCCCTTGGAGGCAAAGCTACCTAACAACAAGCCTTCCCAGAGAGCTCATATTGATGTTTTCATTTTTTTCACTTCTCCCCATAACAGTTATTCGACCCCTTGACTTGTGTGTGCTACATAAATTCAAAGACTTTATTTGGTATCCATGTTCTTGATATTGAATAAGCAATTTGGGAGAATGAATTAATGACCTGGCTGTTGCTGAAAATCCCCTGAAGAAATATTAAAATTGCTTTCCCTTCTGAATCAATAATATCTAGCACCATTGAGGAGCTTTTTTTTTTTTTATGTCTACCAGCAGGGTCGCGTTACTTGTTGGTCGTGGTGGCCCTGACGCGTAGTACAACACTATCTCTGTCGCATTTAATAATGCATGCAGGGGAAAGGTGTTTAAATAGAGCATCCTCTTTTGTCAACAGTCCTGAGGTCAGACTGTCTGGCCTCAGTCAGGATCATCCAACTGGAAAAGACTCCAACTCCAGTCTTTTTATTTTCCCCCTGAATTGTCTTAACAGGGAAACACTTTGAGTGAAAACTTCTCGTCATTTATTTGAAGACAAACTCACTTTTCTTCTATTTTTAAGGGAACTTGAAGTAGTGTCAGCTGATCTGGAGTCAAGTGATTGAAGCACTGAGGATGTTTTCATTGATTTTCTGTGGACTGCTCCTTTTAGAAATTCAAATATTGAAATATTAACCTCCAGCTAAATCAAAACAAATGCGTGTGTCCTCTCATTTGTGCGTGTGCTCCATTGTGTGTGTATGTGCTACTGAGTTACAGAGCCAACCATTGAAATCTTACATTTCTTCTTCTACAAAAAAAAAAAAAAACAGCATTAAGCCATAATAGAAATTCTAAGTAGCTCTCATACTGTATTTGGCTGATAGAATTACAGTTCTTTGTATTCACAATTTAATTTCCCACATAAACAAAGACGCGTAAGTCTCTCCCCCCGGTCCAAAATGGAAAGCTTTAATTGGAATTGAAAAAAAAACTTTATAGGGTTCTTTTAATGATATTAATGTACGTTTTGAATTTATCACATACATGTGTCTGAGCCTCCTTAAATGGGGCTTTTTAAGCAGCCACGAAGCATGAAATGAATTTTCTTCAGCCTTTTTTCTCTATTTAAAAGATGTCTTGTGTGGAGCTGTCCATGCTCTCCCATCAGCTCATTAAAATGTAATGCTGATGCTGGCTCTATGGAACAGTGCCTCTTAACCAAAGTTCATCACCAGGGATCTCTGGTGGGGGTGGGGGGTGAGGAGGGCTGGGGGTGGTGTGGGGGGTGTCCTGGGCCCTCTTGCAGCTGCCTTTCTATGACTATACTGCTGTTTATGACTTTTATAGCATAAATAGTGATGCTTAAAATGTTAAATATGGATATTTTATATGATAATATGTCACATAAGTGAGTTTTAATGCCACAATCAAGACAAAATTGATGCACTTTAAAGCATCATCGTAATCAATATTAATTATAGCAAGATATGATTTCAATGCAAGGATTTAAATCAGGAGCCTTATTGATAAACAGGATGCTACAATATCTTTCTGTGCATTTTATTTTTCACCTTTTTATGTCACAAATTACAGCCAATCGGTTTCCCCTTAATTCAAACCATTTCTTCAAAATAAAATCTTGCAGAAAGGCCAGTATTTCTCTCTCTTTCTGTGCGGCAGCTCCAGCACATTAGATGTGCTAAAGAAAATTGGCCTGCTTTATAGCGCCACGGGATCTGGTCACCGAATATTGATCGGTTTTCATCTCGACAGATTCACTCAGTCCTGGATGTACTGCTGATTGTTGAGGGAGTTTGGTCTGAAAGATTGAATTGCACCTCTGAGACCGCAGGCAGCCTCGGCGTGCCGGGCAGCACAAAGTTGGTCAAACAATATTCAGTTGTGGGTGTTTGCGCTCAGCACAGACTCACTGTGATATGATCGGCCCTCTTCATTCCAGCGTTTGTTTGTTTAAACCAACTAAATTATTAAAGGGGGGGAAAAAAAGGAGAATATCCTAATTTTGCATCTATCTTTCAGGTTGTATTTAAATGTGTATTTCCTACCTGTTAATGGAGGAGACGCTGGGGACAGTGTCGTTGTCGCAGACGCCCTCTGCCAGCAGTCTGTCTCGGATCTCCCACGCGAACATGGTTGGGTTTTGTCTCTTGTAGTCTGCGATTTTGTCCACGACCTTTGGCGTGGCCACTTTAGGTTTGGACCCACCAATCACCCCTGGTTTGATGCTGCCAGTCTCGTAGTATCTGCAAAAAAATATTATTGTCCAATGAGACGATAGCTTGCAATATGTAAGATGTATTTCTGCCGAAGATAGACGATTTATATCATTTTAAACGCATAAACTGAGGATTGTGTCTCTGAGAACTACTTATTTTACAAGAAAGTGTCCAAAAGTCAAACTTTTCTGCAGCAAACCATCACACTTTAGGCTTTTATGAGTATAATTGGCATCTTTAAACATTCACGATGTCTCAAAACAAACACAAATGTCCTTAAAAACGAATTAAAATGCATTTGTGCATGCATGAACAGACGGCAGACATGACATTCTGTTAAATTGCTATTGAATATTTTCAATAAACACGAAAATACACACACATGAAATGGACGAGAAACCCAGCTGAACTCAACTGAGCTTCAAAAACAGTGTTTATCTGTAATTTAGGACGATTCAAATACAATTAAACCTGTTTAAAGATGAATAACTGAGCTTGTGCGTTCAGCCCCCCACCACCCCCACTGTATGGCTGTGTATTCAGCCACCTCCTCACACCCAGCAGAGTCTACCTGGCTGCAGGACTTGGCCGGGGACTCTTCACCCACCTGCCCAGGATCTTGCTGACGCAGCCGTGGCTGACCCGCAGCTGCCTGGAGATGTCGCAGGGCCGGACGCCCTGGTGGGCCAGCTCCACGATCCGCTGCCTCACCACGTCCGGGAGGGGTCTGCCGTTCACAAACACCCCGCCGAGCTGGTTCACACCTCCGTGCCCTACGTGGGATACAACAGCAGCACACACACAACCGTAACATTACATAAAGTCGTAGGGCAGAGGGAGGAAGGTGAGTGTGTTTTTGATTATAGTGGAGACAAAAAGGAGGAAATAGCTTCTATAATAGAGCACAACTAAAGCTGCCTTACTTGTTTCTATGGAGCAGGTGGATTTACATGCATTTATGGTGTTATGGAGAAACCTTTTAGGATGCACATAAACATTCCTGTTTGAAAATAATCTCGTTCATTTAAAAAAAACACCTTATTTTATTTTTTTAATTTCATGTAATCAGGAAGTTGTTTGCTGCCATCATTGGGCCGTCTGACTTTTCTGTGTTTTCAACGTTTCATTAATACAGTACAGTGACCAAATAATAATATTTTGTCTGTCATCAGCCATTATTCCAAATAATTAATGGATGAAAGAGGATTTAAGAGAGAGAGAGAGAGCAAAGAGTAGAGCTGATCACAGCACTGCCACTATATTTTTTTAAATGGAACAAAAATGCACATTTCAGCTGAAGATTTGTCTTATTTATATGCACGTTTTTGTTAAAGCTTGTTGGTCAGTTTTTTTTTTACTCCCTGTGTTTAAAACAAAGCAATTCATCTCTAACTTTAACCTTTTAAATTAATTACAATAATGTCTTTATAATAGTGTTTTTCGAAATAAAACAAAAACTGCTGAACACCTAATTATGCAGCACATATATTATTTAATTTATTCTATCTGTCACACTGTTACTGTGCAGCTTGTACAATTAAATCCAACCTTCGTTGACTCATGTGTATGTGGGCCTGTGCCATAATAATTGCTGTTTAATATAAAAATAATCAACACATTTATTTCCGCTCTCTGAAGTTTCTCACAGTCAAAACACAGAGCTCACATTTTCTTAGCAGCTCCGCGGCTCATGTCGGCTATTAAGTTGCACGCTCCCTCATTCTCCCTGCACGGTAATTTTAAATAATTGAACGAGCTTTGATTACTCATATTACATATTATTTAGTAAATGAAGAGGTCATCAATTATTCACACACGTTCACCAAATTACAAGTGGGCTAAACCACCCTGTATGTGGGCTTACGTTGGACCTGCAGACCATTTGCTGTTATTTGAATAATTTGAATAATACATGTGTAACTACTGTCCTGACTTATTAGGCCTAAACACACACACACACACACACACACACACACACACACACACACACAGACAGACACACGCAGACAGTGCGCGGGAAGCTGGAGGGTGATACACGTGTAAATTACAGAGTACCTGCCAACGCATGTTCTTTGTTTACTATGACAAGTTTAATTTCTGCATGTGCACAGAAATCCTGTCATTTATTATATATTTTGAGACATTTTTCAGCAGTATATCGGCTGTGATCTGCGCACATAAGACGAGCTGTGAAATATGAGATTATTTATTCCACTATCAGCCTTGTGTTTCCATGTTTGCCTGCATGCCAGTTTATTATCCTGCAACTGTTTGTTTTCATGCGCCAAGATGCTGTTAGCACATGAAACTCCCTGCACGCTCTCTGCTGCGGGCCTTTTTTATAATATGCAGAAATGACATGTTTCTCCTCGTTATTTCTATCCGCATACATGTAAGAGCTGCAGTGGCAGAGGAGCTCGGGTTGTGCTACTTACGGTGCATCGCTGTAAAGGGGTCTGCTTTGCAGTGAATATCCATTGGATAGCAAAGGAAAGACAGATAATCAACTGAAGTCGCCGTTTCGCCTCCCTGTCAAGGATGAAAATGTGAAGAAAAAAAGGTGATTCTACTCGATGGAGGGACTTAGTTTGCCCCCTCCACCCCCGCTTCAGCAGCCGATCTGACGGCAACTTCTTCCCCCAAAAGTTGCCTTTCTTGTCTTCAGCAGTCCGGTCCGGGAGCGGAGGTCTGGGAGGTCTGGCAGGTGGGCAGCATGACCGAAGGATTGTTTCTGGAAGACGACCTGTGTTTAGTTTATCGCTATTTTTTGTTTTTGTTCAAAGCCGCGGAGTGACCAGACGTAATTCTCTCAGCGTGCCGGCGAGCACACCGCGTTTCTGTCAGCGGAATGAGACGTTGAGGTCCAGAGCGTGCAGGGCCCGGTATCTCCTCAGTCCTGGTGGCCTTGATTCACGCGTCAGAAAACGGCGGAGAAACACGCGCACACACACACACACACACACACGTCGGGTTTCTCTTTTGCGCTGGATGCGTTAGGCTGGATCTTTGGGCTGGGAATGAAGCCTCTCTCTGTGTCTGTGGTTCTAAAAGCTGCAACCCTCCCCTCCTACACCCCCCTCCCCCTCCCCTCTGCAGACCCCCCTTTTGCTTATATGGATGACTTGTCAGACAAAGGCAATAGATGCCAACACTTTGTGATTCGCCAACGCAAAAAAAAAAAAACGGGGGTCCAAATGAGGAGGTCTCTGGGTCTGACACACCGGCAGGAAGGGGAGGGAGATAAATAAGCAATGGATTCGGAGTTGCAAATATCTGAATTTATTAGACATTATAACAGCTGTGCACTGTATGCTCGCCTACTGGAAGTTTTGAATCAATGAAATAGATATTATTTTTTGAATTTGTGTTTCTTTCTGAGCCCCCCCCCCCCCCCCCCCCCCCCCCTTTGTTACACGGACTGACAGCCTGTCTCTGGGAATATACAGGATGTCTATGTGTGCAGGTCTCCTCACAGCTCGGATCCAGCTCGATCCTTCTTTAAATTTGATCTTTTTATTTCCTTTTCTTGCTCGTCTGTCTTTGTTGTCCGCTGGAACCCAAGTAGGCCTACACTCATTTGTTTATAGCTGTATTTCTCGCTTCAGTTTGATGTTAAAACTGGTGGCTACATGTAAGATGTATTGACCTTTTCACATCCAGCTGATGGTGTGATGATTGCACTGGTCCTAACTGGGAGCAGTGGTGGTGGTTGGTACTTTGAGGTGAAACGCCAACTCCAGCAGTGCCGCTCAGCTTCTGTAGATGGCGCTGTATAGTTTCTCAAATGTAAAGGTGCTGTCGAAGTAGCCCAAAAAAAGTAAAACTTGGGGTGCACTTGAGTGACTCTGGTCAACCTGATGAGTCGAAATATTCTTCTGGAACAATTATCCATAAGCACAGATCCACGCAGGGTGTTAAACAGCAGATAATAGGCTCCACCTGCACTATGAAGTCATCTGAATAGGAAATTAAACTAAACAATGCATGATGGAGTCATATGAAAGTCAAGGTGCATCGTTTTGGATCCTAGTAATATTCTTTAAATCTCTCGTCAATGGAAATTTGTATTATTTAAAAAAAATCTAAAAAGTTGTTTTAATCCACCTCATAATTTTATGATTCTTTAGAGAAATAGATAAATGACCTATAGAATAAATAATAATAATAATAATAATAATTTGTGAAGCACTTTTATTTACATTTTGATTGCACTTTTTTATTTTTTAAGTGTTTACAGCGTAAAACTAAAAAGCAAGGAATAAAACAAAATACTTAAAAATGAATAAATTAAAATCTCAAATTGATAGAAATTTCTGTAAATTAATAATTTTACTATTTATGACAATAATAAAAATAAATAAAATAAAAATAAAATACAGAATTTCAAGTGATTTGCTAATCTCCCTTGTTATTTTTTTTTATGCACGTGCTCTCGCCACATATTTGGCCTTTTTTTTGGTGGGGGGGGGGGGGGGGGGCATCTCTTAGGGGCAGACGGCCACATCTCGCGCTCTGCCTCCTGGTCAGGTTAGGGGATGATTTCTCTTTTTGTTACTGTTTTTGGAGTGAGCTTCTGGTACAATATGTAGCACTATAGGCTGTAATTTCACACCCGGCTGCACATTTCCCTTAAAGCTACATTCTTTTTTTTTCTCCTCTTCCCCACTATAAGACCCCCACCTTCACCACCACCACCATCATCACCCCCTCCCTCAGTTTTCTCCCCACCACCTCTCTCCCTCTCTCATGCCCTCCTGCTCCCCACAATTTGATCTCCCCACTGCAAGAATTAAGCATGAGGATGGAGGGTGGGGGGGGGGGGGGGGGGGGGGGGGGTAAATGCTGAAGTCGTTGTTTTGAACAGATATCCAAACGAACACACCGTTCTCACGTGTTTACTTTGTTTGGTTTGTGTTTGAACAGCACGTGTTTGACTGTGGTCAGATGAGCCTTATAAGCCCTCTCTTCTTAGGAAGAGGCTCGCTCCATTCAGCTGCTACAACACGGGGTCAGAGAGCTCCTAAAGAGCCATTTAAACAGCACAAAGACTGAATCAATTATCGCCTCTTTTATTTTTATTTAGTTTTTGGCAGTTTTACCTGAAATAATGAAACCGTGATACTTCTAATCATCTGACACCTGAAGCCAGAAAACAGCCCGAATTCACCAGTTTCTGTAAAAAACAAAACAAAACAATAATTTGAAAGAATTTGCACCCATTTTCCTACAATAACTGACTCATTTCTACTCTGACACGCAACTGCAGTGTTTAAGACGACGCCACTCCATGTCAAGAGTTTGGAAAATGTTTTTGGAGCACGGGTGCACCCATTAGGAGAGGTGTAATGTATTGACAGAGAGCAATTTATCTTTTGCCCCGCTTCCTAATGGCCTGTGCAAGAGGAGAGAGGAGAGGTGGCATGGAGGAGGAGGAGGAGGAGGAGGAGGAGGAGGGAAGAAGCAACACCGGGGGTCCAGCAGCTCCACCCGCCGAACATCAGCTCACACTTTCAGGCAACTGTGGGGAGGATGATCGAGGCGTCTGGGTGGTAAAGAACTTTTATTTATAGAGGTAGGAGAGGTGTCATTTATGTGTTGTTGTTTTTTATTCCTCCTCCCGTGCAGACTCTGCTGGTTGTCTCGCGTTATTCCAACGTCACCAATCGATCTGAGTTTCCCTGCAGAGGGGAGCTGACACCACTGGTTGTAAGTTGAATATTAATCCTCTTGGATTTAAGGGAGGGGTCTTGTCAGGTGATTTGTGGTGATTTAGATGAGTTCGTGGCTGATTTTTGGATTATTTGCACTTTCTGTCAATCTGAGAATAATGTAAAAAAAATGTGTAGAGTATATATATTTTATGCATGCTTAAATAAATAACATATAATATATGTTTCAGGCTCTTTATTTGCCTAAATGAGTCAGAAATATACATTAAATGCCATCTCCTTGCTCTTACAATATACACAGACGAGTAATAATTATAATATCTGTATGTATGAATGAACAGGAGATCTCAGAAGTTCAGCTGCAGCATAATCCTGTTACACTAACAGAAATATCTCTTGACACTCTACTGTATATTGGATTTCCTCTCTGTGTCCTGTGCTCCAGCAGCGAGGCTACTATACTCCGGGCTACAAATCTTGCTGGCGTGAACAGATGGAGCATCAATTTGATTCCATCCTCGACACCGTGAAAGATTGATTTTGCACTTGCTTTTAATTTTGCCCATAATTAATTGGATCATTACAACTGTTTTCCATTGATCCCCTCGTTTAAATGTAAAATTAGAATGTGATCTATGTTTCTTATCATTAGTTTGATTAGTTTTTATTTTTTTATTTGTTCTGTGGAAGACACCCCTACAACAAAAATCCTCTTTTTAATAATTTAATATCGTTCATCGGTTATTTGAGCGTCTCCTTCCTCTATAATGCAGTAAACCCAAACTGAATATTAATATTACAGAGTTTTAAACTCATGATAACCTCAGTATGTGGCCTATTGATTTAAACACAGACACACACTGGTCATCTGCAGCATCTCTTAAAAAACGAAAAATCGCTATAATATTCGTAGTTTTCTATATTTTCTGATAGTTTTGCATATATGATATTCCTATAATATCTCCAGTTATGTCCCTGTAAATTTCCAGTAGTTTTATTATGGGATTACTATGGACATTGATGTAAGAAATCGATAATTTGTCATCAGCATCTGTTTTTAATGCACCTTTAAAAATAACTTTATACATATATTCTGTAAATAAAGAGAATAACATGCACATGACAAAACGGTGCTTTTGTTGACTGTAACTCCTCAAATACAAAGTCTTTTTTTTTCTTTTGCTTTCAACTTTCAGGTGACAGGCAGGATTGTGAGAAACTGATAGAACAATAAATTATTTGCAGTCGTCTTTTACTTTGAAATCAGGGATTGTGCTGGTGAGTCAAGCCAATTACGTTGAACTGAGATTGTTGTTTTTTGTTAGTAGAATAAAAGTAAACGCTGAAATACAGCTTTTAAAGGGTGAATTCAAACACTACACCATAAAACAAAGTCGCCTTTTTGTTTGGTTTCTTTTGGTGGTTCGATTGCCAATTTGATGCCACTCTGTATTTCAATGTACTTAAAGCTAAATATGTCAGTTTAATGCAGCCGATTTAACCGTTTACTGTCTTTGATGGGAAATCATCAAAAATTAAGAATAGGCGTAAAAGTCAATGCTGAAGTTTACAGCTGTCAGGGTCGTATTTCAGATGATAAAACCCACACAGGAAGGACTTTGAGCTGCTCTCACTTTTTCTTTGCACTGTAACTGTAAAAATCCTGCATCCGGTTTGCTGTTAACTCCAATTCAATTCTTCTTATATCTGCAATGTTTTTCCAGGTTGGCTGTTCAGCTGATGATCTGTGCCGTCATTAGTCCTCAACACACACACACACACACACACACAAACACACTGAGTGATCCCAGTGATTTTTGTATTGTATTAAAGATCCAAATGCAAGTGAGATCAGGTTACATTACTTTGATTAGAAAACACTTTGTTAAATTACTTTTCATACCCTGAGCACAAAAGCAGTCAGACAGTTGAGTTTCTGAGCTTTTCCATGCCTCAGGTACAGCAAATCATTAAGAAAAATTAACATCTCATTTGCATTTAAACGTGAAAGAAGGACCGAATTACAAAAAAAACCAACATTACATATTATTTTCATTATTATTATAAATATTATTATTATTACAAGCTATATAAAACTACTTAAAGCTAATTTAAGCATCTTATTTCCTTGTTTTCATGTCCAAAAAAATTCTAAATGACCAGAAATATTCTACATATTTCTGACACTTTCCATCTCCATTGCATTTACACACTAAGTTGGGGAATAAAGCGCCAAAGACTTGAAATACACTCTCGCTGCTCATTCATTATGCAGATTTGCGAGTAATTGTTAAATATGCCCTGCAGTGCTGGATTAAAAATAGGTCTGTATCTTGTCATTTTCAAAAGTATCCTCCGTGTTGCATTTATTGTACTGGGAACAAGGGCTAAATCCCTCCTCTTCCCCCCCATCAAACTTTCCACATGAATAGTTAAATATGTGCCCCTCTGGTTGGGACTTAACAAAGACTGGAGTGGCTTTACAGTAACAATTTAAGGGCATTGGAAACTAAAGTCAGGGATATTAAAGTATGAAGATTTGATCATTTAGCTTTACTTTTCAAGTTCATCCTGATTTCCAACTGTGACATTTCCCTAATTTTTCTCTTTTATTATTTTACACAAACAAGCAGCTAAACTAACAAATCATCCTCATCATCTCCACCTCCAACAACCACCATGAGAAGCCTCTGCTCCACTGGATGAAGGCAGCACGCACACCAGCCAGTCCTCCCATAAGGCCCTGGGTTCATCACTGGGGGAGAAGTTGATCCCACGTCTGGATCCTTCAGTGGATCAGTGTGTGTGTGAGTGAAGCAGAGATCAGCCTGAGGCGGCTCGGAGGTGTCCCGCCAGCTGTCTCTGTCCCAACCAGACAGCCAACAGCTTCAAATCACATGTCAGCAATATGGGAAACAGAGCTTCTGTCCATTGGGCTGCTGACATGTGTTAGCCTATGGCATGTGAATGCATAATGTAGCAGTCACCTCCTGGTGGCAGGCTTTGACCTCACAAATGTTGATTTTTTTTCCCATCACACACAAGTTGATTTCTTAAATTTTCCCCCTCTTTGTCTTGTTATTATCTTTCATTTTTCTGTCTTTGTCTTTCCTAGTTGTCGTAATGATGATGTGATGATTTGAGGACTGTCAGCTGCACAGTGTGATTTGCTGATTAGTTTGTGTGTGTGTGTGTGTGTGTGTGTGTGTGAGGCTGTGTATACACATATATTCCTCTCCCCAGAAATCTACGGATGAGCAGCTCTCACATAAGCTCCTGATCACTTCTGTAAATGCTTCCTGTCACCTTCAGTGGTGTAATGATCATGAAAATTGTGACCTTGATCTATGGAAAGCCATAATGTGACTGAATGGCCTCCTCCCACATACTTTCTCACCGGCTCCGAGCTTGGAGGTGCGCTAAAGGACGGCTCCAAGGAAGATTGTTTAGTGGTAATAAAAAGCCAGTAGTTTGGCTTGTAATGGTTCGGGCATTCCTCCTCTCCACAGCCATTTGGCTAAATCTTCAGTGATGGAGGCCTGTGTGAATGTAGATGAGACTCTGGGAGATGTTGACGCTTGTCCTCAGGCACCGGGGAGATTTTATTGTCTGGTGGTCCAACATGATAAAGCACATAACTGTGTTTAGGGGATAGAAGAGTGCAACATTGATGTTATGTCCTGTGCTTACCATTTAAGTGTAGAATTTAAAAATCACATCAAGATGTTATTGTGCTTTGGAAGTTGTCAGCTGTTGGTTTATTGTCATTGTTTACCCCTGGACTGAAAGAGGAGAGCTGTAATCTGTGACTATGACCATAAAAATACACACTTTTATGCTGTCAGTCACATTAGACACAAAGCTGGAGTTTGTTTTGTGCTTTAAATAAAGTGTCTGTTTGTATGAATTTTAATGTGTGACAGTCTGATGTGTTTGGCAAGAAAGCAACTTTTTCCAATGTTTGTTTTTCATTTTTTGATTTGCTCCAAGTGAAGACAGAAAAAAAAGAATCAATCTCTGGCATGATGTCGCTTGAATTCTCATTTAGTCTGGAAAATCTGGTTTGCGCAACATTGTTTATGATCACACCCTTGCCAGCTTTTCATATTTAAACGAGCAAAGGTTTAATTACCAAATGATGACAGTGTCATATGGTGCCATGATGGCACAGGGTGTCTAATGAATGCAGAGGAGCGAGGGATGCGTACCCGACACTGAGTGACAGTGGGATGCACAGATCAAAACAGAAAAAAAGAAGAGGGAGAGACAGTAAAACATCTGTAATTTGCAATTCACTAATGTTCAATGGTTGCTCATGGATTAAGAATTTTAAACTATTGTCTGCCAGATGGAAGAGAAGAGGGAGGGAGGGATTGTAGAGGAGGAGGACGAGGGCTCCTAAGCAGCATATTTACATCTGTATATCAAGCCTGGATTTAGTAATCAGACAGACGAAAAACCAACTGCCTCCAAAAACACTCTCGGGGCATTGCATCTATTACCTATTTTCCAGCAGCACAAACATTAGAGAGTGATTCTCCCATTTGTTTTGTTTTTTCCGAGGCGTATTTAAATTTGCCAGGACAGCTTGTAGATTGTGGGGAGTTTTGTGCACGACTTGCTCTATCTATCTCGATATAATCACGAGACAGTTTGGAGTGCCGGACCCGGGTCTGCTCACACATCAGAGCTAATTTCAGCGGGATGTTGATGTGCTCTGAAATATTGCACTGAAGTAATATCAGTTAGTGGGCCCGCCAAAAGATGTACATGCTTAACCAGGCATGAAACCTTGCTGAATTACACCGTATTTATACTTATCTCAGATCAGCGCATTTGTCATTAAAATTTGGTCTGGTTGCCTGTCTGTTTTATGGATCTGTTTAATGATGCACTGTGTAATAGTGTTACAATGTATAGCCTGGCTATTGGCACATTTCACTCAGCGGCGTCAATAAATAACCACAGCAACCTTCAACTTTCATCTCAACTCAGATGCTTCTCGTATCCCACAATTCTTGTCGTTTTTGTTTTAGCTCCCCAACAACGAATCATGTACAATATTCCATCAATGGTGGAAGAAATACTCAGATCCTTTACTCAAGTAGAAAAACTGCAGTGTAAGATATACACCATTACAAGTAAAAGGTCTGCATTCAAAATGTGTAAAAGTACAAACTCCACCTATCAGTACAAAGTATACAAAAGTTGTCAAAGGTAAATGTACTCATTATGCAGAATGGTCCCGTTCATACTGTTATATTACTGCAGTATTTCATAATATTTCTTGTAACGTGTAAGCAGCATTTTAATGTTAGCTGGTGGAGACATAGTGTGTCATATTTTAGAAGAAGAACCTGTTTTTTGTATGTTAAATCTGAAAAGTAACAAGTAACTATAGCTGTCACATAAATGTAGTGAGTAAAAAGTACAACATTTGTATCTCGAATGTAGTGGAGTAGAAGTATAAAGTACCAGTAAAGTGCAAGTACCTCAAAATTGTACTTAAGTACAGTACTTGAGTAAATGCACTTGGTTATTTTCCTCAAAGTGCTGCCGATCATTTTCCAAACCATGGCTGTAGACTTTTAAAATTTTTGAATGTATTTTTCCTTCTTTCCAGACAGCTATTGATTTCCATTGATTTCAGAATGGTATGAAAATCTTGAATCCTTCGCTGCATTACATTTGACTTGACTTTACAGCCTTCACAGTGATGAATTACACAAGTCGAGCAAGTTTCCGCAATTGATTTTCATGCCATAAAGAAATGAATGGACACCAATTGCTGTCTTCAGCAGCAGGTGCCCAACCTGGGGGTCAGGACCATCCAAGGGGTCGCAACACAAGTCTGAGTGGTCAGAGGATGGATAGAAAAGCAGAAAAAAATATTTCTGCTATGTTTTTTTAGACTTTCTCCTAATCCTTTCATTTTTCAACTGAATTACTGAATCTTTTTTAACTTGTCAGCCCTCTAAAAAGTATTATGATAAAACAAACTAAGAAGGTATAATTATCCCCTCGTCTCTCTCGTCTGTCTCCACTGCCTGCTGTCAATAAAGGTAAAATAACCAAAATACAAACATAAGAAAGAAAAGAAAAATCAGGAACATGATAGTATAGTTTGCGAAATAGTCAGTGGTAACGTGTAATGGCTAAAACAATCAATGTCACTGGTACGGTCCTTTAATCCTAGATTCATTCACCAGAGGTGGACTGTGGAGAGCTCACTCTTTCATTAGTAATTAAGTGTTGTTGTCATGCTGTGACGTAATGAGTTTACCCCGGCCATCCATCCTGTGACACTGAGAGCTCCTCCCACTGAATCACACACCAGGAAACAGCACTTCATCCACTCAAACTTAAATATTTGTGTAGCTTTTTTTTAAAACCCAAAGTTAAATGTAGTCACACTGACCCACTGGACCCACTCATGTCTTTTTGGTGTTGTTTTAGAGAAAAGAGCTGACTCCTTGTTCTGGGTGCATGCTGGATGTAGACTGAAGCAGACACATGTTGTAGCAGTTGTTGCCGGCGATATATCGGGGCCCTCTGACTGTACAGGTCTCCCATGGCTCTCTCCCCAGGACTGTGAAAACATCTGTCACGGCGGCTGCCATTTTCCTCTGTGGTCAGAGCGTCAGGTGAAGGTGCTGCCTGCTAGCCTCATGACATGGTACACATGGGTACCTCCAACAACAGTGCTCATTAACAGGCAAATGGAGCAGGAGCCCCAGCAAATTGAGCAGCGTTTCGCCAGGATCGGCCCTGCCAGATTGTTCAGATAGCCAAAGTGACATCACCAAGTGCCAGCCCCCTTTGCCCCCACCCCCCTCCAAAAAAATTAACATCCCTAATCATCTGCCAGGCTAAACATTATTCTTCATGATTCAGATCAGCCATGCTTGCCCTCCACTCACAGAGTATCTCTCCTCTCTCTGGGCCAAAAGCAGCCAGCCTTGGACTGATTGCTCAGCCTTTTGTGCCCTTCGTTTGTGAGAATGGCAAATCGATTCGAAAATCATCACCCATGAGCAGCTATCATGCAGAGCTGGGCGCGTGTGTGTTGCAGATATGAAATGGAAATCAGGAAAACAGAAAGTGGGGCCCTATTTTTGGAATAAGTGTCACTGAGAAATAAACTCACAGTTGTTGTTGGGTTTAGGCACGAAAATAAAATGATTGAATCTGTGATTTTAACCCTAAACAAAAAGGTCACCCTCCACCAAAACACATTGATTGACAGGCTAATACACTACATAACAAATAAATTACTATAATAAGTTATAGTTATAGATATAAGTTATGAATGTTTTCTGATGCTTTTAAAGGTTTGTTTATATCTGTAATGTTCAAAAACATTAAATTTAAATTATGATAAAAGAAAAACCCACATAAAATACTATTTATTTTCTTCATTAGGACAAACTTCTCAATTACTGTATGCAAGCTGAACTTAATTGAAAATATTTCTTCAGCATTAGCATTAGAAGCATTAGGCCTTTAATATATTGACAATTTCTGCCTTTTAATAATTTAATAAAGCTGATTTAATGTTAACTACTACATTTCTCAAGTATTTACTCTTATGTGCCCTTGTAGTTTTGCAATGTACTCATGTAATATCTATATTATTTGTAATATTAAATAAAATTGACATCTGAGGATGAGCTCCTTGCATTTCCTCTGGTTCAGTATATTGTAACTCTGTTAGTTTAGCTGAAAAGGAAAATAAGGAGACCAAGTGTTGCATCTCCTTTGTGAGGACTGACATGTCCTGCAGTTTGAGATAAACCCTAAAATTTGACCCCCAAAAAAGTGCACGAAGAAAGATCAACAAGAGGAACATAGAGGAAGCTTGGCATATCTAATTAATTACCTCATATTAGAATGTTTGTTTACAGAAATGAAGTGCTACAAGAGGTCTGATGTTAATTAATTTAAAGTGTACTTCCCCCCTCACTCCCCACAATGTGTTGATGACTGCTGCTGAGGTACTTTCATGGCAGGTAAACCTATGTCTCATTGGATTTCCATCAATGGCTCTGAGGTGTGTATGGAACAAAAGCTTGCCACACAGATTAGGGAGAGTGTTAACATGATTGCTGATTAATAACGCCAATTAGAATTCGCAGCAAGGCAACGAGAAGAGCAGATCAGCGTGATTATGACAAGAGCAAGTGGGATTGTCTGAAGAATCACAACATACATAAACCAGCTCGGCCGTAGCATTTCATACCACATTTTTAACGTCCAAAGGTTGAAGGAAGACAAACATAAGATGTGTTAACTGCTTCACTGTGGAGTAGACTATCACCCAACATAGTTGTCTGTCCTCCAGCAGTATTTTTAGATTTTGCAGAGCACTGAAAAGGAGTAAGAAGTGCTTATCCATGTGTCCTGTTGACTTTTTTTGTTGCCACTTTATCAGTGTGTCCGGGAGTGAAGCCCAGGGCTGCACACACAGTATAACCAGAGTCTCAGGAGGTCTGTCTCTGGACAATGATGTATTTAAGCCCCTCCAGAGGTCAGATGGACTCTGTCCAGAACATCACCTGCAATCAATAGTGTTGGTAAACCAGGCACAACTGAGCAGACATGGAGGGTCCTCTTCTAAACACACTGTGAGGGAACCGCATGGGCCATTGCACTGCTAAAACTGTGAGAAGAATGGCTTGACGCGCTGCTACTTAAGCACCGGCGACTGAGGGAGGACTTATTTATGTTGGGCTCCACTGGCAGACACACATTGTACTGAATGTACTGATCCCTCTGAAAAAAAATAAATAAATAAACAGCATTATATGAATTTATGTAAAATGCCACATCAAGGTCAAGGTCCAAGTGTTCTTTATTCATAGAGTTGGTTTGCGGGAGGAAGATTCTGCATTCAGAGACAAACAACAATGAAACAGACAGCAAAAAAATGTTGTTTAAAAGTGCATATGGGAGAGGTTACATTGAGTTACCTATAGTCTCCCTTTATTTGTTATTTTAAAGATGCAATGGGTGGAGTTGACTCACCTGCACTTTCTAATTTGTTAAACCTTTGTTTCAAAAGAAAATTGAATCCAAAATATAGATTTTTTTTGCATGCAAACAAGTCACTGTGAGGGGACATTTAAAAGTAAACCAAGGTATTAAAGGTATTCTGTGGATTGAAACTCGAGTTCCAATGTCAGTAATCATTTCCACTGCTGGCGGGTCAAAAGCATTATAAGCACATTTTGCATTAGTACATGACTTGCTTATTTAATCTTTTTGGATAATTCAGTATATCCAGATGCCCCACAATAATTATCTTTTACTCCAAAATCTCCAAAAAAGACTCACTAAACTCACAATGGTGGTGTCTTCTGCAGATCTGACACATCTATTGCAGATTTTCTTTTCCACACAGCTACATTTCCTTCTCCTCTTTTTTTCGACCTGCGCAGTACTGGTGTTGAGTAACAAATATGACTTCCAAGTGCTCAGGTCTTTATCCTGAGCAAGCTTTTCCAAAGTGGGCCGGATTCAATCATGTGTCTGCGAACTTGAGCCCCCCAAAAAACAATGAATGCAGAGGCACCGAGTGTCAACTGCAAGTGGGTTTTGAAGAATTGGCATAGTCATTTAGGCAGCACCTCACATCCTTCACAAACAAATGAAGCCCCCAGTGCTTCAAAGTGAGATTGATCTCCTTTTGAGACTCGGCACAGAACACCGGGATTCTGAATATTGAGAAAGGTGCCTCACTCCATGGAAACCCAGTATGAGCCCACCCTTCCCCCCATCCCATCCTCCAATGGAGGGATGTAGAAAAAGGGACCCGGTGGAGTTTTCAACTTCATCAATATTCACTCATTCATCGTGAATCCTGGCAGCAAATTCTCGACTGTATTACTGGATGGATGTTCTCCTTTGTCACTGTGAGGAGTGTCTGAAATTGAATTTTAAATTAGAATAGAACAATTCCCAATTTTTATGGACTCCGGTCACAGCCATATATATCACTTAATGATGGAAAACTTTTCAATTTTCCCGTGTAGGTCTTTGGCGCAATCCAGCCATTAAATAGGTCAGGGATGACTGTGCATAGTTTACTCTCAATTCCTTAAAAGAGATGGGAAGCCCTGTGTTATGTTGATAAAACAGCTTATTTGAAAAAGCATAATCAATAAGAAAAAAGGATTACCTCATTGCATTTTACCTGTTTATTTGTGTTTCTTCACTTTTCAGCAATATGGTGAAATACAAATCAGCTGTTGATAAAGATGTTTCCAGCAGGTTTAAAAGCCAGTGAACCCAGTAAGTGAATGGATCATAGCTGGTCACCGTCGCTCTCAATGACCCGTGTCAGCATGGGTCACAACATCTGCAAAAGCCTGTGACAGAGAGGCAGTGAAACTCTTTTCATGGTGCGCTGTCAATACGTGTTGAAATTTGGTTATTGCATGATTAGTATGACAAACTGCCTGCAGTGTAATTAGATTAGTGTTCATACATATCAATGTGAGAAAAGAGAGGCCTTTCTCTATTTTTTTATACTTTCTGAAGATGTAGAAAGAAAATTCAACATTTTGGATGGATAGTAAAATATGACATATCAGTGGCATGTTTCCTGTTTATATTGTTAATTTTGGACATATATAGAAGAAAGCTGATGCTATCTCCACCAATATTAAAGGCCAAAATAATGTTTCATCATCATTAAAGCTATAAAATTGAGTTTCTTTGTTAATTATCCCTTGGTGTAATTCAAAACATTTAAATCCTGATTAAATGTTCTTTTAATCACTCAGCTTGAAACCTGAATTAATTACAAATCTGCCGCTGCAAAAAAAAGTGTATTTTGTCATAAAAATGTTAATTACCAGGGGGTGCTGACCTCCCTTTTGGCTGTTGTGTATCCCCAGCTGAGGACAGGGCGTTTGTCCACTGTCGCCACTTAATGACGGTAATATTAAACACTCACAGAATGTTGTCGCGCTTTTGTCTTCATTCATATCAAAATGAAGTTCTTGGAGGCCCACATTTATCAATCACGGCAGGGCTCCAGCTGTTCGCAAGTCTTTGGCCTGGCTTCAACAGCCGGGCTTACAAATTGTCTCTGAATAGCGTCGAGCAAGGCCCCTTCAACCCCCTTTTGTCACTGTCTCCTGACAAATGCTCCTCGGCTGCCTCTCCCAGACACATGCCTCCTTCCTACCTTCTGCTCTCTGCTATCAGATGGCCTGCTTTGCATTCCCGCATGGCTCACTATGAGCTGCTTTATCTCCACGGCTGCTGGAAGCCCAGCATCAGACAGGGTTATATCACATTCACAGTGTCAGTATCCAAACTGCCAAACGCTTGTTTCCCTCTTTAGCTTTGAACTGGGATTATTATGCAAAAGCTTTGTACCGTTTTTTAAAGTAAATTCTATGAATGGAAGGTACGTGATTGTCGTTACATTTGCAGGGATGGGGAGGGAAGTGAAGTTGTCAGTAATCAAACAACTACTGGTATAAGCGATAAACAGTTATAAGGTGAGAAAAGGCATCAAATAATCTGTTTAACTTTCTTCAATTTGATACTTCTTACAATAATGCATGCTTGGATTTTACATGAAAAAAAAAAGTCAGCTTTTAAAGGTGGGGGAGCGCTATTCTATAAATATAAACAAGGGTAAACTGGGATTTTTAGGGGCTTTACCGTCTTCTTAATTTTGTGTAATTGCAAATGCAAGTTGATCAAACATGGGCCATTTGATGAAGTCCTTTCATATAATTTAGAAAGCTAATCAGTACAAATGTTGTAGCATGCAACTTGTTTCTATCAGGCTTCTGTTTAATTTTTGATTCTTTATTTGGGTACCCATTGACTTCCACTAAGTGTTTGTAAGTCTTACTGGGGCTCACATTGAAAAGCAAACAGCAATTTGAAAATCACATTAACTGTGAGATGGAAAATGCAGAACAAAAACATACACAACAGAAAATAAACCAACTGATTTCGCAAAATTCAACCTATTTTTTAAAAGGTTCTGCATGTACCTATGCATAGTTTCTGTTCCATGTCATCTTTATTTTAGTAATTTAAATGATATTGATGTGAGATAAAAGTAACTCTTAAATAACCATTGACTGGATTATCTCACAAGTTAGAAAGAATAAAGTAAAAAAAACAAAAACAAATCCATTGATCTTGAATTAGCAGTTTTGTTTGAACAGTTTGGCTGCAGTCTGTTGCAGTTAGCTGAAAGACAATAACAACAAATTGCAAGAACCAGATATGCAGTAAAAAGCTCAGTTAATGGACATAGCTAGCTAGACCAAACAGAAAATCCAGCATGTCAAGAGATAACCAGGAGGATGTGTGGGAACACATAAAGGCAAACCAGTCAACTACCAGAAAAGCTTTGTTCTTCCTCCATCCACAGCATCATTTAGGGCTGTCAAACACGGACTGGTTGCCTCTGCCCTCAGCTGACCGACAGCCAGCACCGAACCTACATGTTGAATCATCTGTCAGACTCTCAAAAACTCCCGCTGACGGAGACCAACTGAGACTGACAAGCTACAAGTGCTTCAAACTGCTGCTCACCAGCACTTTGTAGCTGACAGCCGACAGTTTTAGCCTTGAGCGATTCAGTGTTGAAGGACAGACAGAGCCACAGTTGTTATTGCCCCAATAAAGTTAAAAGCAGGACACCTCAGTCTCTGAAGTCTTCACATTAAATAAAAATGATCATTTTATCAAAAAAAGGTTGATGGAAATGATGGAAAACCAAAAGAGTAACAGGAGTTTCTTCCCAATTATTATGTTTGGAATATTATTTGGCAGCCATCCACAGTTCACAACTTCACACAAATTCTCTTTCATTTTGCACTAAATCAGTCCCTCTTGTGATTGTGGCCCAACATTTCCAGATTTGCAGCCCCTTTTCCAAAAAGTTATTTAGCAATAAAATGCTGTTAAACCAGCAGTTAACCAGAAGTTACTGGTAATCACAATATATATGGTAATAATCTCCAGTGAGAGTAAAAATTAGTTTAGGAATCTCAGGAAAGCTCTGTTTGTTAGCATTTCTGTTGCTAACAGCTAGCCTGTGCACTTAGCTAGCCAGAAATTTGAATGAACTCTTTGTTCGTGTTTAAGGGCACCTTTGTGCTTCCATGCTTTTAGGTCTTCCAGCAAACATACTTTTGTATTAAATGAGAGAGTTTTGGTAACTTTCGAAAATGGTGTGAACAATGTCAGTAGCTAGCATTTAGCTAACCAGGAAGTTAGACGCATATTTTCCCCTTCCTGCCAAGCCATCTTGTGCCAGTAAATTTATTTTCAGTACTATATAGGAGATGGTTCAGTTTTTGTAACTCTGAAAATAGTCTGTCCGAGGCTTGGTGAGAGCAATGTCTGCAGCCACTGGCCTGTGCAGTTAGCTAACCAGGTTGAACGCATTTTTCCTGTCACTTGAGCCTTAAGGGGCATCTTAGTGCACCTAAAGATAGAGGGTGTTGTACATATTGTTAAGCCCTTTGTGACTAGTGATTTTCGACTAGGCTATATAAATACAATTGACTTAGCTCTGAATTGGATGAATAGTTTATGCTAAAATGACCAAGGATTCTTTAAATATGACTCTTTTTTTTGTAGAAAGAAGTATATGAAAAAGATCTCCCAAATATTTCTGGGATTAGTTTAATTTGTGTTCATTCCTGGAGGGTCTGCTGAATCTACACCAATCGGAGAAAATGAGAAATTGATAAAGTAAAGTTGCCAGAGGATTATGAGTCTGAATAGCTTTAAATTGTCATGGAATAATTCCTCTGACAACACTTTGTTGTGTCGGATCATTGTACAGTATAATATGTAGAGACGTTGAATCAGAACCACTGTATTCCAAAAGAGGTCCTGGCCTTGAAATGTGGCAACGCTGAACTACTCAGTCTGTACAGGTGTAGTGTTTGTTGACCAATCTCCAGAATTCATAGCAAAGAAATGCTGCATCATGTCAAAAAAAGGAGGCATTACCAGCAGATAAAAAATGAAATTGTCACCTGAGAACAAATGAAATGTTCAGTTTGTCTTTTGTATCCATTTCAGAGGAAATAATTAAGACAGATGGGTGGATGAATTAGCTGTCCTCCAAGGTCAAACGCTGATTGTCTTATTACTCTATTATTTCACTCTGGTGGAACTATTACCACTGACACTTTTTCATGATGTTTTGTGCATCAACACCAGAAGAGAGAGCGAGAGAGATACAAATTGATTGTTTGGCGGCCAAATCAGTCACAGTCATCTTCGGCGGATGGATTAATGGCTTTGATGGCTGTTGCAGGTTGAAGCAGAGAGACTGGCTGGAGACAAGAGAGATTGGTTTGAACCCCAGGGAGCTGAATGGATGTGAGTTGCATGTAAGGTTGCTCGGTTTTGTTCGGAGGGAGGGGCTGGTGAAAAATGTGCGTGGTGGACTTTGGCGCGTCCTCAGGATGCATATTTGTTCCTTTGCTATTGCAAGTGATTGACTACCATGTTCACGCTTTCTCAATGTGTGTCAACCAGCCCCCCCCGCACGCGCCCATACTTAAGATGACATCTTGAATATCTGCCTTTTTAACTCCATGGAGTCTGAGACCAGTTTTGCACATTAGACATTACACATTAGAAGTCCCCTAAAGTTTTCATGTGACCAAAGTGAAGCCCTAAATGTTGCTTATGCATCTCAATCTGCTCTTATATTAAGTATGAACAGCTAATAGGTTCATTTAAGCACCCTGTCCCCGAATCAGGTGAAATTTGAAGCATTAAATTCAGAGATTTGATGGATCTTGAGTTAATATTTAGTTGTGTAAAGGTGTTGGTGTTTGTTAGTGTTTAGGTTTGGCATCTATTCACCTATCAAAAGTAACAGTTCTCACTTGTAAGAATTGTTCCTGTCAGAGTAGTGTTGATGCAATATGAGCTATGTTAATTCCCAAACAATATTTCATCTTGGCATTTTCCTGTTTTCAAATGAGATTGCATGTTCCTCTACAGATTGAGGAATTACCTATTACTGTTTTTATGGTCCCTTAAAAGTCAATATTTTATCTCATGATCTGATGTGAATGAATCTGAATCTGCAAAGTAATTAGTAATTCCAGCTTCCACAGTGGAGTAAAAAGTTGAATATTTCACCACAGTGCAGTACAGTCTGTGAGGAAATGTACTTCCTACCTCTGATGAATATACATGAACCTCCTCTTTCCAGTTGTCAGGTCTTGTAGACTTTCTCCTCTTAAAGCAGAAGCTATTATAGTTTATCTCCTCAAAGAATCCCAGAATCTGGTGAAATTATCCATCTCCACCCTGTACTTCCAAATATTTGTCGCAGGCACTTGATTGGGGTCAGTGCCTCAATACTGTATCAGGGGAACAAGGAGTCTCATAATGATTTATTACCAGCCCAGCTGCACATATTATTATGAAATGAGTTTATTAGTTTTAAAGCTAGCAGTAATGTGCTTTTGCTTTAGGGGAGCAGGCATGGGTGACGAGAACCTGCATTAACCACTTGACGTGAAAGTGCCATTGTACTACATGTAGCCCTAATTTGGTTCAGCACCGTGACATCATGCACATTGCAAAACAGTTCAGCTGTGGTACATGATTGTATGAGTTGCAATAGTGAACAAATCGTGCATTGTTTCCTGTCACAATGTCATGCGTTTTCATGTAATTCTTTTTTCATCGTCTTTATCTACAGGCGTCTAAAGGTTTACAGGATTTGCACAGGTCTATTATGAGAAATAAAAGTTTTTCAATAGAAAAGTGCAGCATGTGGCTCCTCACTATTTGTTTTCATAGTCACAGGAGAATAATAACTAAACAAGAATGTTGTTACTCTAATGGGAGGGAGACAAAATGATTTCTCTCACCATTATCAACTCCATTTCTTCCTTCCATTCCATCTGATGATCAATTAGATGTTAATGGATAGCCTGCTGTGCTGTGAGATGATGACCAACATGTTTTTGTGTTGAACTAAGTAAATGACAAAACCACACACACACAGCAGCCAGCAGCACCGAACTGAACGTCCCATTCAAATCTGTCTCTATATGTTTCAGTCATTGATTACATCATCATAAATGTGTTGTTAGTGGTTTTGTTTGTCATTTTGGAATCATTTATTTCCAGTGTTGGTGTTTAAAATGAACATTAACTTCTTGAGCCTTAATGAAAGTTTCTATACCAGTAAATCCTTTATGGCTTTCGGCGTTGCTGACTGCTGAGCTTCTTCTTCAAAGTCGAACTGAAATTTTACGTCTCACTTTTTATGTGAATTTAAACTATAATCATTCTGCGGCTATCAAAAGAGGACAGAATAAAATCGTTCCACAGTCCTGTATAGCCAACAAAAATTGATACAAGACGTTTTCTTGACCTTTTCTCAACTAGCCCACATATCGCTGTCTGCCTCTTTACAACGTTCAACATTTGGGAGGATCCATCAGCTTTTAATTTTGTATTTCACTCATAAAGTAGAAGCTAACTCACCTCCACACGGAAAGCCTAGGTTAGCCCAGCTTGCTAATGTTAGCACTGATCCCCACTGGACGTTACTTTTGGATCATGGTATTTTAATAATTACATTTATACATTACTGAATTGTTTTCCCAATTACGTTGTGGTGGCGCTACATTTATGTACTACACCGGAGTCATAGCGAGGTGGTCAGGGCGGATGGTGGGCGTACAAAGTGCAGGACTTGGACTCCGGGGTCTGGGCTTCACATCCAGACTACCATCTGTTGTCTGGTGTAGTCAGCAAAAGCACTTTGGTTAAGGTCAGGGAAAGATTGAGGTTTCAGTTAAATGTTAGTTAACACAGTGTGTCTCAAGTCACTGAGGACTTTTTCTGCCTTCTGATTCTGTATTTAACCAAGACCATGACCTTTCCGTACCTTTCACCAAGTGCCATTTTTAGTGGCCGCCCACACATACATTCAACCAATCCAATTACAATACTGACATTGTACATTGTACATTAGTACACAAATCAAAACAAACACAAAGGATATATTTATTTCTTAACAAAAATGTACTCTAAATTCAGTTTAATACAACTTTAATTTTCCAGTTTTATTTTGGAATTATACCTCAAATTATTTGGTTTATTGCTATTTCAAGTCTTGAGGTACAATATTAAGTTGGATATTAAGAGTCCTTACTACACAACTGCCTTTTTAGACCATCATAACTGAAAGTTAACATCTGTCTTCATAATAGAATCTAACAGTCTAACATGGTGTTTCAGTCCTATTCTCATTTCAACACAAATAGCAAGTCCCTGTTTCAAATGACAGCACCATTAGTAGGATAAATATTCTGAGTGAAAGCATCTAAAAACCAATATTCACCTGGTAACCCAGCACACATTAACAGCCCTGCTCCTCTCGTAATGCTAAGTCCTTGCACACTGCCTCTGACACAAAAGCCTGATCAACATCCAAGGCTGCCGCTTGTCAGCTGTGGAATATATAAAGATAAATGATATTATGTTAAATTCCACTTAATGACAAATTTTTAATTTTCTGAACATGGTCATTTTCTGGCTAGTGAATCAAGTGTAAGGAGCTAATTATGTGAGGATCTGAGCAAAAATAACTCCTCATTTTCAGGGATAATGGAAGAGAAATGTTGTAGATTAATGGCACTATTTATCTTTTTTAAATTTCTATCTTTCTCTGGTGATGGCTGTGCTCCCCAAGGAAAATATTCATAAAATGAAATTGAAGTCGTAACTTAATAGGTTATTAAAATTTTTGAGTGCATATCACTTCTCTTTTTCGCAGCGCTGTAAATTTAAATTGAAGTTTGTGGCGTTCAGAGTCACCAGTGGAGTTTTTTCCCCCCTTTTTTTATGATGGCACAATAGAGGGGGAACATGCATCTTTGTCAGGAGGTATTTGCTATTCTAATTTTATGGCAAGCCAGATTATCAAAAAGGAATGTCACAGTGTTGGCTCCTGACAACACCTCAGCCTTCAGCCATGTGTTTCCATTAGGGGCCCTGGGCCGTCCAGGGGTTTGTTCCCTCTATTATTTTCCATTTCTGTCTTTTATCTTGATTTAAAGGGAGGCTTGCTGAATATTCCCCGTGCCACCCCCCACCCCCTCCTGCCATTCGATTCCCCTTTTAGGAAGCGAGAAATGCTATACTGTGTAAGGTTTCACAAGAGGGACTTGTGCTCTCTGGGGAGGTGATGTAGATCGGTTCAAGGTGGAATAACTATCTTTAGCCATGCAGCGTGTTTGGAAATGCAGAGAGGAGGGACAGCGTACCTGGAAGGAACAGAGAGGCAAAGCAACCTGCAGCAGAGTGTTCCTCTCAAGGTCGTAGGCCAAACCTTTTCCTTCCTGGCCAAGTTTATGATACATTTTTTACTGAATGCATCCTGGTTATTATGAGGCGGGTCACTGTCCAATAAATTTGTCTCAGTTATTGGTCAACAACAATGAAACTGTTTTTATTTGGCTCTCAAAGGGAAAGTTTTATGTCTTTTGTCTTACGGCTTTGTTTATGCCAAATATTCTGTGTTTGGTTGACATTGGCATTGCTGTTGTATGTGTAAATATAATAATAATGATACTAATTGCAAAATCAGCATTTTTTCTTTAAATATATATTTCTATTTTCTTCTGAAAACACAATATGTAGAAAAGTATTGAAGTGGTAACGTTTCCCTTTGCTACAAACTAGACTTCCACATTTGATGAAGGTGACATATGAAAATTACCATAAAGCATTGTTATTTACTCCCATAAGAAAATACTTTAATAACTTAACTTTTAATAAGTTTCATATGTTATATGGGCTATGCATGAACAAATGTATATTATATATTCTTGTTAGCCAAAAAGTCATGCACAGACAAAGGCATACTATGGATAAGGCCTCTTATGAACAAACTTTTGCAAAACTCCAATAACAGAAATCCAAATAGACCACTACTAGGTGTAGTGCTGCATAACAAATATTGTCTGAGACCCTAAGCAGTTCAAAATGACATCAGTTCAAAATGATATTTATAACCTATTCTCATAATATTAGGTAAAGTCAAGAAGGTGGTAAAACAATGGTGAGTATGTTTTTTGAGCCCGGGGACTCCAGGACGTCAAACTCTTTTTAGCAACAAATGTAGAGGTCACTTGTACAGCAACTCTTTTTCAGTGCAATTATTTTCTCAAATTACACAATCAATTAATTTGATACCAACTGGATTGAATATGTGACAGCTAACCTGTGGCTGTATCACGAGACTAGAAGTGTTCATTTGACACAATCAAATACAATTCCAGTACAAATGGTCTTGGTTGGCCCAAGTCTTCTCATGAAATCCTTCATTTCTTTATATACTTCTTCAGCCTGGATGCAGGCTCCTAATTGCATATCTGTGGTCAGTTATGAAACACTAATAGTTTTTGTGAAGTCAGAGCAGCAGCAGAAGACAAGAACTGGGGCTTATTATATCGTTTGACTGCTTCAAGACAAACTGGAGCGCAGGGATGCTCCAAAACACTCAGCCCGCACAAAAAGCCGAGCCGGAGCCGCCTGTCAGTCAATCATCCTCTCCAGGAGAGTCATATTACTTACAGTCTGAGAAATTGTGATACGGAGGTCTCCAGTTGGTTTGAAATTAATAACATTTTGTTCCCCCGTTTCAAAAACGGACACAGTGCAAATTTATCATTTCTTGAGCAAGGGGCTCTCTAGCATCCCCTTAAGGATCCTTTCTCTTTTTTTTTTTTCCTTTTTTCAATTTCTATTTAGAAATTCTGCGAGCTCAAAAACCTTAAAGTATAACATATACAATCCTGACCTGTTTATGCGGTATAAAGTTGATAGGCTGTCAAGCCCCCAGCGAAAAGGCCCGGGATGAAGCGAGCTATCCTTTAAATTGCCGGGGTGATATTTGCAGATAATAAAAGAAATAAATCAGACAATGGGGCTGAATATTTCATTTGTTATCCATATTCCTTATGGGCAAAAAATGATACAGAAATGTAAAAACAGCAATTCCACTTTACCCCCTCTGGAATTGTAACACTTGAGATGCTGTTTTCATGTCTGAAGACAAAGTGCATGCTTTCCCTCAGCCTGCAACAGATAAATCTAATAGGCAGCCAGAATTACTGGTTGTAATGTTGTGTAGTCTTAACCTAGTCTGCTCTTTCACTATTTTTATTTCTGTCAATCTCTCAAACTAATGGATACTCAGCAGAAATAGCTGGGGACCGCTTTCTATTTATAGATTTATAGAATGTAGTACAAGGCGAAAAAGAGGTTAGACGAATACTTACATGAGTTTTGTACCATTTTACCTTGTGATTTAGCTCTTTTTCCACTTTCAATAATAGGAAATATTTCTTGTAAAGGCCTGATAACACTATTAAGCATACATGAAAATTATATATAGGTCATCTTCTCACTTAAAGAGTATGAATTGAACATCCGTTTGCTGAGTCTCTCTCCATTGTTAACCCAATCTAATTTATCCCCGTTATTACATTAATAAGATGTTTTTCACCCTGTGAGTCCCACACTGAGAAACACAGTGTCCTGCTGCTGCTGCTGTGTGATGGGTCTTTTGCTGCATGAGGCCCAGAGCATATCGCTCATCACCAAAGCCACTGTACATTATGTTTCTGCGATGACACCTCAGACCTCCCACAACCCCTGGGTGAGATTTCCTCCCCTCTGCAGTGGCACTTTAATCTTTATTTCGTCATGTCCGTCCTCCCCGTCCTCTAATATACTGTCTCATTTCTTCTTCACCCATTTTCTGCTAATTCACCACCATCTGCCTTAGCATCTGTTTGAAGGGAGAAACTGGGGGGAAAAATCTTCTTGTTGAGGAAAAAGTCTGTTCTTTCTTCTTCTTCTTCCTTCTCTTCTTCTTCTTCTTACTTTCTCTCTTGCTCATTTTGTCTGCCGCCGTCTTTGTCAGAGCCAAAGCCTCCGCCCCTCTCTGTCTTCCTTTTTCACATAAGCCTCCTCAAACCCTTTTTAAGTCTAATGCTACATGTAAACCTTGGACCTGCTTCCTCTCTTGTTCATGGAGGCCCCCCAAAGACGACAAAAAAAAAAAAAAAAAAAAAAAACGAGAGGAGGGAGGCAAGGAGGGAGAGGGGGGGGTGTTAAGGGTGGGGGTCATATCCTTTCCATGTCCAACCGCTTAGTCAATAACCACTGTCAACAGGAGTGCACAAAAGATCAGAAAAGTGCAATTGTAATTTTCGGACAATGGCAGGGAGCTCTCATAAGGCTGGGCTGAAAAAGGGACACCACCTCCCCAGTCCTCCCCCCCACCTCCCCCTCCTCTCCTCTCTCTGGCTTCCTCCCTGTCCTCTTTGAGCGCTGCTGACAATAGGGAAGCCTGCTGCATTGCCGGGGAGAGCCACAGGATCACCTCAGTCAGCCTGCGGATTACAGACATTCTTTGGCAGGGCCAGTGTTGCTGCGGAGAGAGCCCGGGTCTTCGTGGGCCCTCAGAGGCTGCAGCACCGCCTCGGGCCCCCCCTGCCTCCCCACCTCCCTTCCTCTTTTGTATTGTGTTCGCATGTTTGACAGACACAGAGCCCATAATAATCTCTTTCCCGCAGGGACCTGCACCATTTGTTTGGCAGACCCTACAAACAGTTTCAATCCCTTTTCTCCCTGCCTTGTCTTCACTGCTGTAGCCCATCGCCGTCATCTAATTAATGCAGCCTCTCTTTTCATCTCCACTTCCTGTTCATTGTTTGATCCTTTCCCCCCTCCCCTCTTAAGTCCCAGATTTAAAAGTCACTGCCTCCAATGGTTATCATACCATATTTGAGTGGCTGGGGATTAAAATGGTGTCTTTTTTGTGGATTATGACATTCTTACATATTCATTGTTTTACCATTACTTCTCTTAATATCCTCAGAAATGTAGTTAAAGAGGTCAGGATTCATTTTAAACAGAGCAAAAAGGATTAACCAGTTCATGCTTGCCTTTTTATTTGAAGCAGCTCCTTGTGATTTAATTTGCAGCTAATTGTGTACTTTCACATTGTTCATGAAATTAGCATTTTAATTAGGATATCCCAAGAGACGTAGTTATATTCTGAGACTATATGCCTGAAACAGAGTAGATATTTGTTACATAATGATATATGCAGAGTTATTACCAAGACAACAAGCCACTAAAACAGCCATATTAAAAGAAAAGTGTTCATAAAAAGGCAGAGATGTAGCATGAATTTGAAAATAGGTCATGAGTCCAAATTCCTCGATTGCAACTTAATGCCCTCTAAGAAGTTTAGCCTGAAAAATGTTCTTTTTGTATTTTTTCACATTTTATGAATTAATGTACTGTTCAATTACATTTTCTGAATATTTCATCTCTATACCAAACCCCGTAATTTTCATTTTTGGAGGCTTTATGGCCTCAAAAGTGATTTTGACATCTGAATCAGACCTTAAAAACTTGCCATGTCTCATATATGAGTAATCATAAAACGTAAACTCAGTGGGTCATTAAATGACCAAATGTCTTCAGACCTCAATGTTAGCGTTGGTCTTAACAAAATATGATACGAAAGTCCATGCAGTAAGTCCAGGGAACCTAAAAGGTGCCCTTTAAGATGAAAAAAACTGGTAACAGAAACTAAATGTGAACTAAAAGAAAAGGTACATCTGGCATATAAATTGATTTAACAGCACAAGGTTTTCATCAGGGCAGATATAAAAACACAAAAAGTCCAAACTCAAGGTCCACTTGCTTGCCTTTTCTAATGAAGAAGTGGACTTTAAAATTAAGATTATTTATTTATTTTTGTCAAGCTACTGTTTCCATCGTCAAGAATGAACTGTCATGCTCAATAAAAACACACTGATGACACTTGATACTCCATAGTATATAGACAATGCACTGGAAGTAAACATTATTCCGTTACATTTCTACCTGTCTGTGATAACAGGTGTATGAGCTTTCACATCCAAATGAGGTTTATTACATTTCTCATAATAAATCTCAGAATGTCACACTTTCACACTGTGATGGTACATCTATTCTATAAGTAATTTTCCTTGTAAATACATGAGAAAGTTTTCTGTGTCAAACTTTGTTGGGTTTTTTTAATGCTTGTAGTGTTTTACTGTACATTCGAAGCGTACGGCATGTGGACTCAGTTTAGGGATGGCTGTTACCTTTAATGATACAGACAGACAAGCATCTCCATATGGAAAGATATACAGCAAGTGTACACAACTATAGCAACCTATTTATGACCGCTCCCTCTGTGAAAAAGAGATTTGAACAGCTATAATTGGTTCTCCTCACATGTATTCTCCCCAGTGTGCGCCCTGCTCTCTCCACAGGGAGCACTTTGATGATAACTTGCTGCATTACACGCTAACTTTTCGACAATGGCTACACGCTCTGTCTTTATTGCCCCGACTCCTAATGGCTATCTTGAAGTGCTGCCTCTGGCAATCCGGTCGCAAATAAATAGAAGCTGACACAGTAATTTACTCAAATCTTCTCTACAGTTTTGCCCCATTCTCCCTCCAGAGATTACCCCTGTAACAACAATTATTTCAAATGTCATTGATTCCTGCCTGCAGGGCACAGACGAAATGAACATAATCTTTTCACATGGTCAAAATTCAAATATTTAGGCTTTTCCAGAACAGAAAGGGTCTCATGAGGTGGACAACAAATGTAAGCATTGCTTGGTTGTGTTTGTTTTCTGGATCGGACATAAAATCAGCCGTTTTCTTCACCAAATGACTATTAACCTTTATCTAATAGGGGCAATGGTTCTCATTTAGAGAGAAGACCCAGCGGAGGACATATAATTCCCTTTCAGTGGAGTCTTGTCAGCTCAGTGCACTAAACAAGATGAACACATGGCCATAGTGCCGCTGTCTAGTTGAACAATCCTACTCCTGCACAACACATGGAATTCATATTTCCACATGAGATCTTTTCAAAATACTTAAATCATCCTGTAAACATGGAGACTTTTACTCAATTCATATTTATGGTTATTTTATGTTCCCATCCTTGTATTTGCATGGTGTGTTTGTGTGTGTGTGTGTGTGTATATGTTTGAGTAGCTGGGGGGTGGGGGGGTCAGGAAAACGTTTGTGGCTCATTTCCTTGTTTCATGTTGTTGTGCAAGGCACAGCTCAGTGGAGGGGATCTTAACATGTCACAGTGTCATGCCAGTGTCTCTGTGTGGTTCTACATGACCTCTCTCACCCTCTGCTCTCCTCTCCACAGACTCTGCTTGGCCAGACAGACCAGATAATGTAATAAAGATATTTCTGCTCCGATAGGAAATAAAGAAGGTGTCCTTGTGTGACCGACCGGTATTGAACTGTGCTCTTCTATGGACCTGAGCTAACCTGCTGAGCGTAAGTCTGTAAGGTTGTGGTTCAAGCTACAGTACAACAAGAAGACAGTAGGATGTGCTCATAGTGAGATATAGAAAGTCAGCTCTAAACTAGCAAACACTTACAGAATGTACTGTATATTTTCACGAAGGCAAATGTGCACAAATGTTTCAATTATAGAAAATGTATAGATTATTTTAATTAGCATAGATACTGGATCCAATCATACTGATTTCTATAAACCATGTCCGTGAATATTAAGGCTTCATAGAAGGACAAGTTGTGCAAAGTGTTATGTGCAAGAGTTATTAAGTATTCAGTAGAAGTGTTGCTGGAGTCTTGATCTCTCCATGCACCTTGGAAGTAGGTGAAGTTGTGCCAGAAATCCCTATTTAGTTTCCACAACCTGGAAGAATGAAACTTCCACAATTTAAAAGACTAACGCATGGTGGGGCTTGCATATACTGATTTTCCTGTATTTTAGACTCAGTATATTTAATGTGACTGATTTCAGGCCAGTAAATAAATAAAAGGAAAGCTTAGACAGTTTAGATGTTCATGTTAAATCAATAAATAAAATATAAAAAATCCACGGGTGCATGACAGCGTCTTGGACTCATGACCTCAGTCCTTGTAAACCCCTAACTACAATCCTGTTTCAGGGTCATTTAGAAATGTGAAGGAACAACAGTAAAGCAAAAAATCTGTGTAAATCAAAGTCTTCTCGCATTATAAACCAAAAAGAAAAGAAACATTTGCTTATTAATTTGCCCATAACCTCACCAGATGCCATGCAGTTTTTGCAATATCCTGACAAATAAACCAAACAAATGGGATCAAAAACATAACAAATAACCTGATATCACAAGAATACTAAACAGTCCTGATTT
The DNA here is from genome assembly GCF_043641665.1 of Enoplosus armatus. NCBI lineage: Eukaryota > Metazoa > Chordata > Actinopteri > Centrarchiformes > Enoplosidae > Enoplosus > Enoplosus armatus. Next base: position 7,320,763 of record NC_092199.1, on the reverse strand, counting down.
CGCATGTTAAATAAAGCATGAAATGCTTTGGTGACTCAAAGTGCGATGTGAAAAAGTGTTGTGTCAAAGGCCTCAATTTACAACATCATCAACATCATCATGATCCACTCTGGATATATTTACTCAGCAGAGTTCAGGTAGTGAATATGTCCTGCTGTATGATGACCAGTTTTAGATGAAGTAGTCAAACATCCTCTCTGTGATTATTGTGCTTCATAGCTATTGTCTATCAAACTCTACATTTGACTGTGATGAGCCCTGAAGCAAACCCAGAACTGTCCCAGATTGCTCAATAGTCAGCTTCTGGCCCAGTTTGTTGATTAGTTAGCCTCTTTCACACAAATACTCACTCACACAGACAGACACACAAATGAGAATTGCACCCATGGGACACAATGATTCTATCATACTTTAGCTAAACATAGACTGGGAATTAGTTGACTGGATAATCAATTTGACAGAGTGCCTCAGCAATAAGAGAGTGAAATGCACAGACACTGCATGTTGGATAAGCCTGTGTAAATCTATTGTCACGCAGATCACATGTTATCTGCAGGATGAAAGAGCATGTTTTTACTTTTAATATATACCAACGTTTTTTCCCTACGAAACTAACCTGAACAGTTCTAATATTTGCATTTATGCAGGGAGAAAAAGCTCACTCTGGTTTCTCAGCGCAGCATGAAAACTTTTGTTCATCCAATTTTGCTTTGACTATTTTGTTGTAAAATGTCCACTGTGTAAAAATGATCCAAATAAAAGTTGTCAGAGAAATCAATGTGTGTTAACAGTACTGTATGTCTTGTAGTAGTAGTCTATATGTGTCAAGCCAAACAATATTTGGGGTGGAGAACATTTGTGGGCATCATGTCAGCATTTTAACAGCAAAGCAGATAAGCACTAAACACCTCTAAAAGTAAATGACTTTTGAATAATTACTACCTATAACCTCTGCTCTCAAGGGAGCAATTCAGTGAGCCCAGATGGCCACCAAAATAGGATTTAGGTGCCAAATTGACAACATTACTCACACAGGGATTATCAATTACCTAAATATCAATTGCAGTGTTAATCTCACTGAATAGGAGGAAGGTGTCTTAGAGGAGGTGTCAGTGACCATTGTGACTATAGGTCAGGGGACTCTGACATGTTTAGGATAATTATGTCTCTACCACAACTTAATATTTCAAAGTACATTTTTGCAGTGGCAGCATTATGGCAGTGTAGCAGTCAGTTTATCACTGTGTATGCTTCTATATGTAATGGGGCCTACAATTTTGTAAGTACTGGTAATAATATAAATGGCACATGGTGGCACTGCACTTGTTTCAAATACCATGGTATTAAGATCACGTTTCAGCTATATAATGTTACGTGTGTATATGAACAATTATGGCTGTAGCCACGATGACAACCTGGCAGTGTGGTAACTTATACTAATGGCCTTGGTCACATCTCAGTCTGTTAGCTTTTATTTTGAGCTTTATTGCAAACAGATTTGGCCAATCAATGACTATGGATAACTGATTAATTAATTAGTCTGACATTTGATATCAACCCCTAAATAAAAACACAAATAAAAAGTTGAATCCAATTAAGGGCATTAGACTACTGTAACAACCATTCAGGAGCGGAGAAAAAAAGTTACAACTGTCAAAGCCCTCTCCAGAATTTATTTGATAATCGTGATATAGGCCACTGTGATACAGATACACTAAATGATGGGATAAAAATATATAATAATTATCACCAAGATATAAAAAGAGCATGTGACTTAGAAGGTGGTAAACAAATGTAAACTGTAAAAAACATTTGTTTGTGCTGTTGTGATTGTCCTGCCGACAGAACAGCTGATTGGACAAGCATGCAGTCCTGCCAACCAATCCAACCAAAGCACCATTACAACGTGGCCTCAGCACGCACACACCACGCACGCAACGGCACGTCAAGTGCACACAGCGATTATGATAAATAACTTGATACAAGGTCTGTGTATATTTTGATGGTAGTTAGAGCTAGCTAAAACTGAAAAGGGCACAAACAGCACCAGCATTTAAAACTACCCCCAAACAATCAAGAGATTATTATTTGAAGCCAATGTTAGCTAAACTAACGTTAGCTGTAGCGTTAGCTGAAAACATTAGCTCTAAAACGTTAGCTGTAGCATTAGCCTAGTAGAAGAAGTGCTAGACAAACTACTATCATGCAAACGTTTGAATTGTTGTGGGGATCATTTAGCTAATCTGTCCTGAAAGAGCAGTGTCAGCAAGTGGAACATTTTGATGCTAACAGGATTGGGTAATGTGTATGGGGACATTACTTGATGAGTAATATAAACCTAAAATGTGTGTTTTTAGGTAATGAAAGACAACTCCATTCACACCCGAGGGACTGATGGTGAAGCAAACTGTTCATGGCTGACCTGCCCCCCGACAAGGTTTTACAAACCTCAGGTATGTATATGATGTATACTGTACGCATGTTCACTGTTTCATTTATTATTACAGTAAAGAAAAGGCAGCAACACTAGACATTTTACTCATTATATTAACAAAATGAAACATTTTTATTGAAAGCTTGGTCAGGATGATATACTAACATGTTGGCCAAATAAGAACCAATACATATTTACTTACTCATTCGCTAGAACAGTACAAGTCTTGTACAATGTAATGCAATCCGGTACAGCAGCAGAGACTGTCGTAAAGGTGTTAATCCAGCTGGTCATTTGGGAGGCCATCAGTTTGTAATGGTGTTATATTATGAATACAGTCTATTTGCCCTACACTCATGTTCATGTTTACCCAAATATGTTAATATTAACATCTAAACATTATTTATTTATCCACAGAATGCAAAATGTGTAAATATTGGAGGCTGTACAATATTTATGAACTAAAAATATCTTATAGATAATGTCTGAAATAGCTAAGAAGCCAGTAAACGTGTTATGTAGATGTTTTCATTACTCCAACATCTTGATTATTTTTAGTCAGCACGTTTTACGTGAAACCTTTCACCTTACGCGTTATTAATTTTCTATCAAATTTGTTAAGTTTGGATGCATGTATTAAGAAGTCAGGCAATGTAAATGAAACGTTTCAGTAAGTTTTCATGACAGTGATATATACTACATAGATCATCTTCACTTATTTTGACTTGCTAATTAATCAACATTATTTATTCAGGAAAAAAAGGCAAACTTTGTAATTAGCAAATGGCTTGATCTGTTGCAGCAGACTCAGCAAGAATTAGGAACTTTGAATTTGATCTGGAAGTCTAAATAACTCATTAGCATTATGATTTAGTAAATGTTACATGAAGTCAGGCAAAAACAGTGCTGCTAATGCTTGACGTGGGGATGATTATATTAGTCAGTAAATTAGCAGACAAATTAATCTCTGGGCAAATAATTCTATAATGTGATTTTGTTTTTCCAGGAGAGTAATGTTTACATTCGATAGTTACTGATACAATAGATTTACGGTATGTCGCTAGATAGCTTTGTTGTGCGTTTTGGTGACATTATATTTAATGCAAAGATGAACTTGTACTTTCTGTTAGACTGGATATAAAACAAAGCTTTTCATAAGGAACCACACATACAGTAACACTAAGGACTTTTCCAAACAAAGCCACGTTTCCTTTGTGGATGAGGCCCAAAAGATAGAAATTTGGTCCAGTTTTCAAGCTGGACTGGAGCTTTGTAGCAGGCAGTGAGTGAGCACATTAATCTAATGCATCAGCAGGTCCACATTTGTTTTAATGCAAACTGAAGAGAAGAAACGCACTGCATCTCAAGGGAGAAGAAGCTTAAAATTTCAGTCTAATGATAATAGATGATAATGCTAATGAGTTGTCCAAACATAACAAATGGAATGAATTACTGCCTTAGAACCAAGTCTGTTTCATTAAAATACAATAAAAGGGAAAGATTAGTTTTATATGGGAAATAACTTTCCTCTTTTGCGTTATTGATGAGAATAAGGGGAACATATCAAGGTTGGTTTGAGCCTCTGGTCAATATTGATAAAATATTGCTACTGTACAGTGTAGCCATTTTTCTTGGATGCTCGTGTGACATTAAGCTAAATCAAATTATCATCATAACTGCTGACCCCTCAATAGGCAATATGAGTCAACGCTGGTCAAAGTATTAAGTTTCAATGACAGTCGTCTCTTTTTGGGAGGCAAGATTATCTAAAGTGAGAACCCATGCCCATTTGAACGCAAGAGGTGACCAAAACCATACACTTCCATCTGTCTTGATGATCTTATTCCCCAAGTAATGTTCTTTCACTTTAATCAATTTTGTGGCGGGCCTGTGTTTATAGTAGTCAGGAACACTGGGATTATGTGCTGAGGCTACTCTCTCTGAGACGACCTTGTCTGTGTAACAGTACTGTTAGCCCTCGGCCTCGAGCAGTCAAACACACACTCAATCACCCCTGTAACCCTTGCAGTCAACGGCAGGCTGTCGCAGGCCGTTTGCTACAATCTCAATTTGTATTTCGTCTCAGACTGTGATGACTTGACAGAGAAAAATAAGAGGATTTGTCTTGATCTTCAACTCTCCCTTGAGGAAGTAAGTCTTCACCTTGAAGTTTAGCAACTGCATGGGCACCTGCTTTCGGCCAAACACGTCCCTTCATCCGTTACAATTTGTGTCTTTATACGAACAGAATGCATTTAGACTGGATGATGCATGTTTTCAGTTTTTCTAAGATTATATACAGTATTTGCCAAAATGTTGTTCAACACATTTTTAGGAACACAACTTTCTCTCTTAGCATTTTGCATCCCTTCAATCAATACTGTACAAGTCCTCACCACAGTCTGACATCTGTTCAGCAAGTCATACAAAAACTTAAAAATGAATGTATATGTAGTCAGAAATACCTACTTATATGGGAAGACATAAATACAAAATCGTATCACAAAATCATCAGTTTTATTTTAGTGCATGAAATGTCAGAAGATAGTGGCCATCACTGTTTCCCAGAGCCCAGTGATGTCTTCAGATTGCTTGTTTTGTCTCAGACCAACCAACTCAGAATTATTCAGTTTGCAATGACATAACTTATAATCATAAATTATATAGTGTAGCAGCAAATCGTCATCTTTGAGAAGCCGGAACTAGTGAATATTTGACACTTCTACATGAAAAATTACGGAAACGATTATCAAAATATTTGCAGATTAATTTTCTGTTCATCAGCTTACAGATTGATTGACTAATCATTTCTGCTCTAACTTAAACAGTTTTAGAGAATCTCAGTGTTTTTGTTTATTGACTTGTGTACAGTGTACCAAAAATCATAGCAGCAGCCGTGAATGAACAGTCCTCTGCCAAGCCTGCATCAGTAAACACTGCAAGCCTCTAACGGTGATGCACTGTAATGGCTCAGTCTTGAGCCTGGCCAGAACATCGCATGAGGTGCTAAACAGCAACTGGCTATAAATATAAGTGGCGAGCACTGCCAGTTGCACTCTTGCGGCTGAAATGAGCCCGATGATGGGAGCCTGAGAAAGAAAGGGGATATCAGTGGTCACTAAATCATTCTGTAATCAGCTCTCTATGCAGGATCATCCATGCATGTTCAACGCCCCATTCTGGAAGGCTCCAGCAACAGAATGCTCCAGCTGACCCCATCTGTACCCCATCTCGTTTTGCATTATCCCTAACCCATAAAAGTCCCATGCAGCACAAAAGAGTTAATGATTCCCTTTGTTTTGTTGCGGTGAACAGAACCAAAGCAAATGACAACAACAAATCCATCAAACTTAGCAGCAGTGAGCACATCAGCAGTTTTTGCCAGCCCACCAGAGGCCTAAAATGCACATATTGCATGCTGGCCCCCCAAGCAGCAGGCGGCCCTGGGACTCGCCAGCCCCTCGGTGGCCAGAGAGGACTTGATAAATGACTGGAGCAAACTTCTCTGTCACCAGTGAGGGAGGAGTCCCCCACAGTAAGCTACATCATCCTAACAGCATTATTCTTTTCATGCCCGTTGTCAATACGGCATCCTGTGATTGGCGTCACGCTTTGCACAGGTTAATTGGAATCCTGAACTGGAAAACAGTGGGGGAAAAGTGCAAATATCGTCTCCCAGAGAATCACCATGCGAAGACCATGAATATGTGTGTCGATTCCAATCCATAACATGATATGTTAACAATGTTAACAGAAGTACAGTTTGATTCCCTACAGATATTTTATCAGGAGTAAGCTCCTGATATTTTAATGTATGTTTTCTCGACAGCTGTTAATTGACAGTATATAGTAATCACTGGGCTCCAAGAGATTTTCCATTCCAAATTCGGAAACATAGGAGTTCATAGAGATAAAAGGTCTCATTTAATATGAAAGCAACATTTGTCAGAGTACTTGGGGATGCTGTAGAGCTCACTTTCCAAGATGCAGTGTACTATTCAGGTCCATTACTGGATTGGAAAAAGGTAACTCAATCACTGCATGTCTCTGGCTACATAAAAAGCATATACTCAGACCAGAGGGCACCCATATGTTCAATGACCTATGGCATAAACACGACAAGAGCAACACCTTGATAAAGTAGCTCAGCGTGATGGAAAACCACTATGAGATCTATAGTTGGCACCTTAAACGTAGCTTGTAACTTTCACCAAAATTAGAGTAAGCACTAATCCACTTAGTAAGCGTAAAAGTGAATGTGAACCATGTTATCAAGGTTATGTGCGTCTGCAGGATTCTTTAACCACATGTCAAGATGTGGGACAAATGCAAGGCCATTACACTTTCCTCATCAGGGCAAATAGAAGACAATGTCAGATGGCCTTATTGATAAGTTAATGAGGCACAAAACACTTCCTAGAAGACCCATCCACCACCCCCCACAACCATCTCCTCAAATCATTGATTTACACATTATTCACATTGCAGTGTTTACATTGCAGAAATAGTCTAGGTAATTAAACGTCTCGTCCACGTGAACAAGTAACTTAACCATTTCCTTTACTCTTGATCCACAATTATCCAACATGGTCTTGCTGACATATGTTTGCTGTATTCCGTCGTCAACGGACGAGCAGCAGGGAAATCCCTAATGAGACCCGAAATACTTGTTTCATGTTTGAGCAGTAATGGAAATTACTTTTCCTTTTGGAACAGGCGCATGAGAATCACAAGAATCACCGAGACAGCAGATCAAGAGTAAAATGAAGTATGCAAATGTAATCATATTTATCAGAGAATGCTTATGGCAGAAAGCTATTAATTTCTCCTCTGCTTCTTGACACTTTAACATATGCATCACCTGCTTCTCGCAAATGATTATTTTTGTGTTTTCCATCTCCGTTGACAGAGCGTTATTTTCTTTTCCATTGCGTCTTGTTATTTTTCTAAACTTTCTCTGTCTGAAGAGTGTAATGGCCTCTGATTGAAATTTCATTCAGAAAAACTAAGTGAAATACATGTTGTGTATTTAATGGGAAAAATAATTGCACGTCAGAGGAAACAAAGCATGACGCATAGTAACCAGGAAGAGTGACTGAAAACACAAGTCAGCAAAGAGGTCAGGCTGTTCACTCTCTCATTTGCTGCAATTACTCGCTACACTCATTCATTTACTCATTCCATCACTCTCTCACCTGATTCATCTATTGCTCGCTTGCTCACACACTCGCTCACTGATTTAGCTGTCTATACTGTGAGATTTGACAAACCCCTATAATGCAGTCAATATCAGTGAAGTGCTGTAGAACTGCTGGAATATGAGTTTTCATTTCTAAATAAGGATATTAAGATCTATTACAGTAAATGGCAAATCATATGACCATTTGTCTTTCGTCTAATTATTTAGTTGCATACTAGCAATACATTATAGTAGCAATGCTGACTAACCAAAGGTACAAACATGTTGTTTAGCTGTTAAGTTGCTGTTGTTGTGACATAGCCTCTTTTTCCAACATTTTTCAAAACTTTTTCTGGCTTTGTGCCCTTTCAATCTCAGCCAAACGTAGCCATCTCAAAACAGCAATGTTGCCAACCAAGGAACAGAAAGTACTGACTATTTAAAGAGTTTCCAGATGACACGATATGTTAATTTGCATTGCATTATAAGCTACAGTCCTTACACTTAGCAGAAGGAGGCCAGCTTTGTGCTACGAATGAGAAGAGCTGTGATCATCAGAGCTCATCTTAACACAAATCTGCATCAGCTGGGCCAATTACTGCCAATTACTACTACCACAGTATTTGTTACTACTACTTCTAAAAAGTCAGTAAATCTATTGATATACCTTCCGCAACAACACTTCAAGAAATACTACTTGAGTGTGTACATGCCCTAAATGTTCAATGAACAGTTATGTGCTTACGTGGGTTTTGCCTTTCCATTATCATCAGTACTATACTGTACATGTAAACATGGGAACTTAATTCAATCCGTGATAGAAAAGTACTACGGTAATACCATTAAAAATGGCATGGTAATTTGCTCACTAACATGATGATACAGTACTATTGCTCCATGGTAATGTATCACCTTGGCCGTGAAAAAGTGCCTTCTTTTTTCTCACTCATTAGGACCATTGCACAAAATACAATGTCTAATTATAGGGCGATATTCCATTACTAAAATTCAAATATTATATATATTTCTTTCAACAGCCCTTATAGATAAGCAGGGTTCTCCTCTTCAGTCATGAAGGTGACCTCTGCAGAACTGTGAAACCCACTGACAGACAGAGAGCTCTTGTGCTCTCCCTCTCCCTCTCTCTCTCTCTCTCTCTCGAAGCACAGTTGCTGCATTTGGATGAATAAAAAGCAACATTTCCTGTAAAGACTGTCTGTGAGACTACTGTACAGGAGTGCTATTTCAATTCATCCCCGGAGCAGCCCACAGGAATTGAGCCCATATTGAGCTCACTCCTGGGCTCTGAGAGTGGTCAGGAAGATTGATTCCAGGGCTAGATCACCGCTCACTGAAGACTGAAGTGCATTCTGGTTTGAGCTTGTGTATCACATGACCATGTAGGTTTGATAAGAAAACAAAACTAGAAATATGACATGAAAAATACTATGAATAATATGTAGATAAAATATTGTCAGTTCCGGTCATTCATAATTATTGTCTATCATAATAGAACAGCAGGCCATCATATCTTCCCTATGTATAGCATAATGACCTGTGGGTTATTGCAGGGACAGTATGGTGGTGATCACTGCATCTGCCAAAGTGCCTCTAACCTTTTGAGTATCACTTATAATTAGCGGGGAGAAGACATGCAAAAAATACCAGATGGTAACATTATTTGATAGTCTCCCAAAATGACGACCACGGTCCTTTAATTCTTGTGTGATAGTTTTAATTAAAATGGCTTGTCAAAACGACAATTTACGCTAAATTGATGCTATGCATGATGCTATTAATACAATGTCAGTGACATTCCTATTAATTACCCTGACTAGCTGATATCACACACATCTTCATTATCGATGTAAAGAAAGAAAAGATTGCCTTAACTGTTAGAGGACTGGAGAACCCAAAGCGATGCGTTCATCTAATATCCATTAAATATGAATATTAGACCATTTTGAGGCCGGCTCAAGTCATAAATGATGTACCTTACCTGTCATATTTGTGCTCTCTTGATTTTATTTTTTATTTTTTGCATTTATTGCTCTGTGACCTGAGAAATGGCACAAACAATGACAAGCTTGACAGGGAAAATTGTGGACAAAACAAGCCTCTGTTTGGCTAACCAACCAGCAAATACGTCTGATGATGCAGTTTATTCACTTCACAGCATGTCGTACAACGATCAAGCTGAGCAAATTATTTGGATCTACCATTGAAAATCCACTCGTCTAGTCAGTGTTACAGTTCACTATCACGCTAACTGAACTGAAGAGAAAAGGCATGCCAAAAATATCGTGCCTTTATCATTTCATTTTAGCAGCCATATTGGATTTGTAATAAAATATACTGAGTCAACTGTCCATACACTGATTAATAGTAGTTACCAAAAGACGCTAGGATTGAGCTAGCAACATGCTAACTGCAAAATACTGGTGATTTTATTTAGGATTATTTTGGGTTATAATTAATCCTGAATGATGATATAGAATCTGTATAATAACTCATAACTCATTGTCACAACACAATATCAATAACATACAAAAACATTGCTCAATATATATATTTTTAAAGCGGAGATAAGGCATGGGTGAACATACTCCACCATTATTGATCAAAAATATATATTAAAAAAAATGTTTGTTAGGTTGTGTTGTTTGAGGCCCTGGTTGCGGTGAAGTGAACAGTTCAGTCAGGTCTGTCTGGTTCATCTGTTTTTTTCCCGTGACAGGGTAGTCATCTTCATTCCCTTTGTCCTTACTTTGGAGCAGGAGGTAATATATAAAGGTCTACGCTCACATGAGGTGTCTCCCTCACCTCCCCGCTTGTCCTCCTGGACTGAATAATGTCTGAAGCTTCAGTCTTGGCCTGATATGATGAGTTATATCCTGATTTCAGAGAAGTGGACATTTCATTCTTTTTGTAATGTAGACATTTTATGATGCGGTCATGTATGATTCCATCCCATTGGCTTCAAGGTTTTATTGCCAAATAAGAACTGTGTCCTACTCACATTATTAGTCTAGGCATCCAAAAATATCTTATGAGTATATCCTCTATTCTGTCCCACATTATTCACAAGTTAAGGAGTTAATGTTTAGAGTAATTTTTAGAAAACTGTATGTTGGAAAAATGGTCATATATCAGTTGATGGGTGACAGCACGTAGCAGCAGTCAGCGTGGTCAGTTTCTATATTTGCTAAAAATAAACCACGACCAAACCAAACCACATGCTTTATTTGATAGTATGCTAATTGTTTATAGTTTACGACTGTTTGTGCACACTGTTATCCTTTTTGTTTTATGGTGCCAACCACAGTGAGCTCAAAGTCAAACCCAATATGATGAGGTATTAGCCTCCGCCACCATTTCACTCAGACATGTCAAGGTCAGGTCACTGTGGGATTGTCTCCAACCCCCAGCGGCCGCAGCCACACATCTTCCCTCTGTAGGGGACGCACATTATTTGTGTTCACCTCATCACTGCTCAGATGGGCTGTGCAGAGATAATAATACCCCCTTTAACCTTCTAAATGATTACAGTTGTAAGAAAACAACTGCTTTTGCTGCCACTGTCGCAGCTTTGATTTTGATTTCAGGCTAGATTTTCATTTTACTCACAAGAGGTAGCAGTTTGTTGTACTGTTTACATCACAGATATATGAGCAACATGGGTATTAATACAGATATGATCCATGTTCTATAGGGGCTCCACCCTGCAGTGAGACTCCAATGATGAACCTACCCACCTGCCTGATGAACTTGTACCTCAAAGCAATGAGACCTCCAGTTTTCTGCCGTGGTGTTTACTCTGAGGCTGCTAAAGGAGGAAGGAGAGGGGATCCATTTGTCCCAAGGTGAGACACACACCCCAACGCCCCGATGTTAAATAAACACTCCCAGACCTCTGGCCAGCTCACTCCAGCCACTGGAATACCATTGGTGTGTCTAGATGATGGAGGGCTATTGTTATCTATCGCCTCTGCACTCTGCTGAGAGGCCAATGAGAAGGCTGGCCACAGCGGCGCGTTACATATAGACTCGCCCACTCACATTAAGTTATATTTGTTGGCCCTAAATAAAAATAGAAAAGGAGACTTACAGACACTTTCTTAGAATAACATCTGATTGAAGAGGGAAAGAGAGAGAGAGGGAAAAAAATTAGAGCGCAGCTCAGCGTGTGTTTCATCACCTGCAAAGCCAATGAGGGAGAGCGTCTCCGCGTCAACAACTGTAAAGCGTATCCCAGCTTCTGCTGCTGCTGCCATCTCTGCTGCACGCTACACTAACCAAGAATGTGTATTTCTGCAGATGATTAAATCAATACCATTTTGACAAGACTTGTTGGAACATGCCTCTTTATTTTACGCAATTCCTTCCCTTTCGTCAGGGAGCATTTATCAACCTGCCGGGGCGCTGTCACCTAATGGAGATTGTTCTTTAGTCTGCACTTGATAGAAGGGAACGATTATGATGCATGTCGATAGTTTACAGAGATATTGACACAGGAACAAAGAGCAGACCCTTGTGGCTGATAGCCTTTTTCCTCACACTCCCTCAAAGCGCCTTGGTCATGTTTCAAAAATGTCTTTCTCCCTTACTATACTTCTCCCATGATGATTTCCTTTGTTTTAGAGGTCAATTAAGGTCTGGAGGCCCCATAATGCTGCAGTTGTTGAGGGGACTCCAGTGTTCCCTTGTATTTACTTTTCAACACAAGCCAGGCATTCCTTCTTCTGTCATCTATTGGCCTCAGCCCATCCCCCCAAACAAAAAATCTGTCACCATATAAAGGCCTTTACATGTCGTCTTTGGTTTGGCACACTAGGAGTTAATGATAAAACCAGCCCAGGGTGTGACAACAGGCCGTGAATATAATAAGCTTGAAGGAGACAGGAATGAGAAAAGGTGGGATGCATATAAAAAGAGGGAGGAGAGTGGGAAAACAAATGATGAGCTCTACCTATAAATTCTTCATCTGCATTGGCTGATTGGAATGGCTTGACTGTGCGCTCAGCTGTGACTTAACAACTAATCCGGTTTGTAAGTTATTATTTATCTTCAGGAAAGTTTGTCAAACTTGGGTTTTGATTTTCTACCCTGATTTCCCTCTTGTGGCTCGCTCTCGCACATGCTCCCCACATAATTTATGACTGCCTCTGGTCTTGATGACAGATTATTAAAAGTAGAATTAGTTTTTTGCGCTGGATTTCTCCACTGGGAATTGGGAAGGCAGTGCTCTCTGCGGAAGGTCTCTTACGAGGTCTCCATTACTAATAGAAGTTTTTTTCTCTGATGGGGGGCAAGGAGACTAATGATTTGAATTTACTGTGGCAGCCGTCACGTGGTCTGGAAGGCATCAGTCGAACAGACAAGAGGTTAACTTCCTCCCTGTGGAGAGGTTTATTGGATTGTTTAGCAGCAGAAGGATAATGTTTTTGTCATAGACTGCTGCGGCAAAACAGCGGTGTAGCAGAGAGAAGGGGAGAAGAGAAATGAAGGGAGGAAGGACACAGAGAGAAGGGGTCCAGGGATGGATAGAGGGGCAGAGAGGAGAAAGAGAGAAAACAGCATGATCGGAGCACAGTGAGCAAGGCAAAAGCAAGTTATTTCTAATATAGGTGGACAGATACTATAAAGCACGGTGATAGTGTACCATTCCTCTACAGCTCTTACATGTGTGCAGGAAGAAACACACTCCCATTCAGTGGTGTGCAGAAAACACAAGTACACACACACATTCAGCCTCACTCACACACAGACAAAAAGAGAGATGTTAGTTCCTTTCACCTGATGGCCGTTTGGAGCTTGTACTCCCAGCATGCCTCGGCAGTATGGGTACCAGAGGGGAGTCACAGCGCAGCTGAGAGCCTCGGCTTAATCTTATGCATCATTAAGCACTCAGCGGCAAGCCAGCGCTGTTCATATACATCATCCACGCTTAATAAACATAATGATGACATAAGATGTAATTCTAGATGAATTTTCATTTTATAGGGAAATGGAGAATTCCTGTAGAAAGGAAAGAAAAAAGTAAATTATCTGGGAAGTACAAAATAAATTATGTTTTTTTTCCCACTTAGATGAATGTAGGTGTTTGGTGCATCTGAGTTGGGGATAGTGTGTTAGGCTGCATGGGGATGTGGTGTTGATGGTGGCTATGAGGTTTGTGGTTATAGTGGTGGTGGTGATGGTGTGGCAGGTGTGGTTGGTTGAGAGGCGGGGTTGTGGCGGAGAGTGGGGAGGGGGACTTGGAGAAAAATGGGGGTGGCTATTGTGAAACGTTTGCAATTTTTAATTCCTAATCGCAGGGCATGATGGACAGGCTGAGACACCCGAGAGTGTGGAGCTCATCCATCATGGGAAGAGGAAACCAGAGAGAGAGAGAGAGAGAGGGAGAGGGGAGATGTAAAATTTCAGATGGAGTTACCTTCCAGGGGGGAGAGGGAAAATAGATTCCCTATAAAAGGGAAGGATGTGGGAGTGAAAGGGCAGCAGGTACTGTGGGAGGGCATCGCAGGCCTGAGATTGCTTCATGTCTCCCTGCTGGGACTCCGGGGTAGCTTGGCTTGGAAATGAGTTCCGCTTTCACGGACTGTACCAGACATTGAATCATCCTGAGAATCATCCTCGCCGCACTTGTCTTCAGCAGATAGTAGACATGAGGTGGTGGTGACCTGGCAATGGTAAAGTGAATACCAATGGGATATAATCAACCAAGGAAACACTACTCAAACACAAGGGATATGAATGCAAAACTCTCCAAGATTCTCTGCTTTAAATTGTCTCTGTAGCATTTTGCGGCTAAACCTGGATGCCTCCAACTGACAAAAAATTGCTTGAGCATCAACTGAGGTCACTTTCACATTGTTTGACACGACAACTTTATTCACTAAATGAGTCTTGTCATCTCCGCCTTGATTGTTTCCTTTTTGTCAGAGCGAGTTTTCACAAACTGTTTGTGTCCTGATAGCAGAGAGCACCCTGAGAGTGTGTGAACTGTACATCAAACATGATAATGTCTCATTATGTCTGAGAATTAATTAGCTTCAGTGTGTTGAGGTCCTGGTTGCCTGCCTTTTTTTGAGGCATAATGCGAGTTTTAGACCTCAGCAAGTTTGGAGCCAGTGGACCATATGAGCCAGTATGCCAGTGGGTGAGCCAAATCTCTCAATGCAGGGATCATTACCACCTCTCTTTCTCTCTGTCGTTCTTACTCTCTCTACCTCGCTTTCTATTCTCCTCTTTATTTTATTTTATTCCCTTGTTCAATGTACATGAAGCCTCCTTTTTACATGTAGTATCCAAACATTTTCAGTTTCTTCATCAGTCATGTGGAAGTTAAATAAAATATACAGTTCATCAGACTTGAATTTTAGTATCCACAAGTTACTTATAAGGTTGGGCCTATTGTGATGTCATCTTCTTGGTAATTAGTTACCCATAAGCCCCCTCACTCTCCTTTCTAGAAAAAAAAAGAACAGTAATAGGCAGAGAACAGTGACAGGATCAGAGAAATGGGCTTTTAACTAACATGCAAAGTGATGAATGGATTGACCACAATGTAGACTAATGGAGCCATGGAACTAATTAGGCCGAGCAGAGCTGTGCTTAAATGTAAATGGATTGAGCTGGATGAAACGAAGGAACAGCTGAGAGAATGATGAGGTCCTTCACTTGGGGGTCAATCAATGGCCAAGCAAACACAATCTATGGACCTCTGTGAGGTCGTAGCCAAGGAGTATTATATCTGTTAGAATTCAGGTATTGTTGCATGTATGCTTTACATCCGTATTTATGCTCAGATATCTTATACATAGATCCTGTTTGTCATTGATACATATGGCTGACTGCATGACTTTGCAGAAAAGCTGTAATAAATCTCTAATCATTCTCGTCCCTGGTGCCCAGCTCTCAGACCCTGCAGCTTGGCACCTACCACATGTTTGCTGGCGTGCCCTCTGACTTTGCGGTCCGTGTAGACCGCTTCTGTTGGCCGCGCCTCAAATCTGCTGCTTTCACCTCAAGAATGGCCGCAAAGATAATTAATGCGCTCAGCTGCAACACCTAACCTGCGGTTCTGCTCCTCACATTGAGCTGCGTTTCCCGCATTCGGTCAGTCTTAATGGCCGTGCTGTGACCTTGTAAACATCTGTGGCGTGAAAGAAGTGACAGCAGTTTACAGACTTGGCACATGCGTTTCTCTGTGTGTTTGTCTTTGCCTGCTATGCTTCCTAGTGTGTCTTGTACAGCAATTATTAAGTGAAAAGAGCTTCCTAGCTAGGAGGCTACAGGGTGAGAAGAGCAATAACATCCACTGTGAAGCTTACCGGTTGCTGGGATGCGGTTCATGCCCTCTGTTTGGCTCTGTAGGCGCAGCACATCTCAGAATTAATGTGTGCAGAAATGCAAATAACCCACCCCAGTAAAAGTTGACATTGCCTCCTCTGATAAATTTTTCTGCTGAGGTAAGAGACAATTTAATGCAGAATTAGAAGTCACTCTCCGCCACCATTTACATCCTTAATTAGCTGTAATTTCTCTGCACCCATTAGAGAGAGCGAGAGAGAAAAGGACACAATAGAAGAGGAAGAGGTTAAGATGAGAGCGTGTTGCTCGCAGTGCCAGGTTGGTGTGGGTCTGTTTGTGTCAGAGTGTGTGTTGTGTGAGTTTGTGTATCAGTATGTCCTCCGCGGTTAGGTTGCCTTTGGTGATTGATACACGTCTTGCTCAGTCACCAGCCATTGGCACTGGGGTGGATGTAAACACTGATTAGAGGGAGGAAATGAGGCCCTCACTTTGTCCTCTGTGTCAGGGAGCACTGCGGTGGCTGTCTCTGTTTGTCTAGTTCTTTCCACCTGAGCACGTTTCAGAGGACACCGTTAGCTACGCTTTATAGCCATTATTTAGATAGCGACACAACGGGATGCTCCTTTTTGCTCTTTGACTGACATGCCCAGCCATGTGCTCAGCAATTCAACTCCCTGAATTGGACAAAGTGCCTACAAGTTTGTGAGTGCACAAAAATGATGATGTGTCAGTTTGTATGAAGGAGAGGTTGGACAGGGTGACTGTTGATTTGATAGGAATTCACAAGTAGCAGGCCTTAATTTTACTTTCTGTCAATTTAGCACAGAATGTGAAGTTTATTAAGTGTTTTACCGCTGTTACACCACTCTGTCTTTGTTATGCGTTGTATTTGCAATTTATTAATTTCACAACTTATTCATTGTTGGTTATATGTGACTAGAAAACAGACAGATTCTTGATATTGTTTTTCCAGTATTATAAAATGCATACAAGCAATATGGTGTGCTGTATGTTCACGTTACTGGTTATATTTCGGGATATTTATCATACTATTTACCTGTAATGTTACAATACATGCAAATCATGAAACCGGATACTCTCCCCTTATGAAATTATGACAAACCATTCAATTTGGACAACAAATCGGCTTCAACTACTTTGGTGGTGCCTTATCAGGAAAAGAACAGCAGAGAAAAAGAGTGCTGCACCGAAAAAACATTTTTCTTTCTTTGCCAGGAAAAATGAACTGTCAACATTTAATGATAGATATTTGCATTGTGATACAAATCGTGTCCTTGGCCCTAAACATAAGATATAGATCCATTTATAATGAATTCAGATAAAGTGTCCTTTTTGCATTCTCGCTCTAATGGATTTGTGGAGCCAGCGTCAGTGACCCTGATGCAATCAACAAAAACCTGTGCCAGTGGATGATCAGACAGACATCTATCATTTCCTCTCACACCTTCTAAGACGTTGCTGATACTTAGGTGCAAATGTATTTTTTTTTCTCAGCTAAATGTATGTGTAACTTCTGCAAGCTGGCTGACTTTTTTTCATGGTTTTGTGAGAATGTGTAGAAGAAAGGGGGCAAAAAGACATTAGATTTTTTTTTCCATCATTAAGCTGTGTCTGGGAGATGATGTGCTAGCCGTATGTGGTCCAGGGGAAGTATTTATAGCCCTGCTGGAATCTTGCTGTGCTGCGTTGATAGCAGAGATAATGGGAGAGAATGGGATGCAGCGAACTGTTCTAATGACACCAACAAGACAAGAGAACAGCGAGGATAAATAAATGTTAGCCATTTTCTCTCGCACATCATTTGCATTTTTTCTTGTTAAGGTCACTTATAGACTCAGACATCAACAATGAGGGGAAAAAAACTCTTGCTGAATATAAAATCAGAAATAACAAAAACAGAACTACTTAGTATGCAAGTAATTGATTTTATTTCCTAATAACGTGACATTCAGTTAAAGATAGTGCTGGTTTTTAATTTTTAGCCGCTTTAATTCCCGTGTAGCTGCTTGAGTGGGTTTCCTTGTGAAATAGGGGGAATACAAACAAGATTTCACTTCATTACACAGGAACAAACTGTACAGAAATTGCACTTACTTATGGAAATGACTGTTAAACATGCGCAGCATTATGTGCTCTGCCTGTGCCGAAAATGTTGGAAACATTAAACCATGAGCATATGAGTACAGACAGTGAGCCAGTAAGGAGGACCAATTACCAAGGACTGAGTTTGAGGAGCACTGTTCCCGGGGATGATCAAAAGGGACAACTGATTAAAGAAATACATTGACCTTAAAATGGGCCTAATTTAATCAGCCACTGTTTCTGACGGCGGAAACACACTCTTAATGATAAACTTCCCTTCTTTCCAGAGGCTCACTGTATCACCTCAAATAGTATTCAAACTGCTGACAGATTGAGCCGAGCAGCCGGGCTTTGTGTGTGGAAAATAACTTGTTTCATTTCATACTTCCATCTGACAACGACAGTAGTCGCAGTAACTTTGTGAAAGAGTGGGTCATTAGAGTAACCTCTGGGCCCCGTTTTGCTGCCGGAAGGTAATGAGAGATAAACAGCATGGTCAGCAGTAGGCATAAGTGCTGGGGTTTATGGGCAGTGTGTTGTGTCCCAGGTTAACACTGATGCCACCATTTAGAGCTCTGTGTTTTAGCACCCGCCTGCTAATTGAGATGACAAAGGCCATAACAATGACATTGTTGGCCAAACGGCCCTCACTAGACCTGCGTCTGGCTCCAGTCAAGGACGTCCAGCAGGCTGTAAGTGCAACCTTGGAATTTAAGATGGTGCCTGAGACCTTATGTGTATCTTGAAAACAATTAGCACAGCTCAGGTGGGCCAGCACACATTCTCAGACCCTTTTTAAGTGCCAGAACTGCGGCACTTGTTTTGTTTGTTTTACTTAAAGTCACATAAACCACATCCTCCGCTGACAACAGTAGCACATAAACGGCTCGGGAAAAGCAACTAGAATGGATATTGCGTTGTTATTTCAAAAATCAAGATTAGATTGCCTTATTTGTCATTTATGCTTCTCATTACACACTGAAGTGTCCTTGTAAATAGGCTGCTGTTGTAATATGAAACAACATCAGTTGACACCCCATAAAACATATATAACGTGTTAACAAGAGATATAAACAAGGCCAGCTGTTGAATTATCTTTGACTATCCTAAAATTGTGTTTGTGATCAATTAAGGCTCAGTCTCACAATTTCACATTGAAAACAGGATGTCTTCTGTTACCAATCTAATAATAGTAATGCATATGGCGAGTGTTTTGATTAACATAATGGAAAAATAGCCCACATAATTTATCTTCTAAGTCCGAGGGAGAGAGAGCCAGATTGGAGCCTGAGGACTCAATCCACCTCAACATATGCTGCCATTGTAAGTCTCCGAATGTGGAGTATCTTGAGCCTCGTTCCCATGATATTTATTGAAAAACATTTGACTTTATGAGCTGCATACTTAATGAATGCCTATCGATGCTGCAGCTCAGCAGATGAGGCTATAATTCTACATATAAGTATCGCAATCACACGTGGGTCTGTAATGTTGTTTCTAATTGTGATCTATTCTAATTTCTGTTTGCCAGTCCTGGACTAAAAGACCGCTCTGCACCACCATTTACATTGTTAATTTGCAAGCTATTTTAGAAAGATATATTAGAAGCATAGTCATTTATTTCCTATTGAGGTTAACATTTTCTTTTCATGCACAATAAAAGAGACATAAATCCTGATCTGTAGAGTTGACATCTGGTCAACTTAATAAAGCGAGTTTTTCTACTCTGATTGCTATTGAGATTTAGCTTCTAATATCATTCAGCTGTGTCAATCCACCTGCCATGTGGAATGAACAGAAACTGCCTCTGCTCGATAGGAATGTATTTTTTCTCAACCTCTCATATATACAGCTCCAGCATGATGTGAGTTATGACTGAACAGAAATACCTTTACAGATGAATTCCCTTGTTGCTACACCTCGCTGTAAGGGAGATGTTGATGTCTGGTCAAGCTCCAGTTTTATACCCAGCAAAGACAAACATAATTCAAATGCATTGTCTGGCTTATCTCATCTTGTAAGATGGAAAACAAAACCTGGGAAGTAAATCTCATTCTTATATTTGTCTGAAACCAGATCTGCAGTTGCTACTTAACGCTAGTCCATTGGTTTTGTCTGAGTGATTCACCTATCGGAGGAAAGTTAGATGTATTCCACTGATTGTCTAGCTGCAAGGAAAAATCCATCTCGGAGCATCCTGCGGCTGCTGGGCCTTTTATTGACATATCAGATGGGACATTGGAGGAGAAATTGGCCTCATTTGTTTCTCATGTCACCTTAATGGCAGATCTCTTTCAAGGGGCAAAGAATTGACAGGCCCCCGGTCTCAGTGAGCAAACAGCCAAACCTAGTTTATTGGTTTCCTCTTGCAAACACTCTGCCTAATGTGGCTGGCTAGATCAGCCTCCAAAGTTGAAAAGATCCCCCAGAAAATATTAATCAAGTCCTCTGACTGATTGTCTTTCCATGATAAATTATCTGGAAAGGGACAGTGTTGCTATAGCCCAGGGACATTTATCACACACATAGGCTGAGTTGGGATTCCAGGAGAGAAACGACTGTGCTGACAGAGTGGAAGGGTCAATTAGACATTTTCAGTTGGGATGTACTGTATATAGCATCTCAGAAACAGCGAAAGACGTTTTCGACTGCATTCTGTTTGAGCTGGCAGTGAATGACTTGATGTGTTACACTATATGTTGCCTAGCCCGTTTCAGGTATGACAACTATATCTTCTTCAGTTGTTATCCACCAGCTATCATCGCTGTCAATACAGTCATCTCCCTCTTCAGCAGTGTTAGCGCCTTGTTTCCCGGCTTGATTGAAGTTTCTGTGCGTCACTTGGAAGTGAACAGGTGTCAACCTAGCACAGGCACCTCGCAGATGGCAGCATAATTAGCATTGATTCTGGCAGGCTTTCACAGGCCAGGGTCTAGATGGCCGTGACGACCAACTAACCTCCCCACCTCTTGATGGGCTACCTCTGGGACAGATCGAAGCTCATTTTACTCCTAGAGTGGTGCACACTAAAGGACTTAGTAACACACACCATCTGAGGCACACAAATCCTGCTGTACAGCCTCTGAGAGAAACAACTGACTGTGTAAAAATGCTCTTTAGTTGAGTGTAATAAGCCACGATTAGAGCTTTAGCTTGTCTAAAATGATAATGACTTCAGTTGAAACTAAACTTGTTTCTTTTTTATTTACTAATTAGGGCTGCAACTAATGATTATATTCATTTTCAAATACTCAGCCGATTATTGGTTGATTCCCTTCACAATTCGCCAAAACCAAGTTTACCTATTGAAATTGCCTGTTTTATCCAACCAACAGTTCAAAACACCAAAGATATTCAGTTTGTTATTGTCCTGAACTATGAAAAACAGAAAATATTCACATTTGAGAAGCTGGAAACAGAGATTTCTTTTGCCATTTGTGCATTAAAAATGACGTAAATGATTAGTTGATAATCAGAAATGTTGCTAATTAATTTTTCTGTAATTGATTAATCAACTAATCATTTCAAATCTATTGTTGATCTTAATCTAGATCAGTTTATAGCTTTTTTTTTTTAAATCTAGATCTATCTATCAATGCATCTATCCTCTTATTTGATCAACATTCATAAATATTTATTTCATAAATTTTAGTTTTTTATTGTTCCTTTAATTTGTGAAGGATCTCTGACTGACTGAGACTGAATATCAGCGACCCTCTAAACAACATGAATAAATTAAAGCAATGCAGAAACTAACTGTATAAATATTCTATTATACAATGCTGATTTCCAATTGACAGGAGGATAAATATCAAAAGTGAGGCAGCATCCTTCAAAAGCGGACAGCAGGAGTAAGTGTGTCAACGTTCATGCCTCAGTACGCCTCCTCTCGCTTGGTATTTGTATATTGCAGATTGTATGCAGGAATAGGCCAGCCTCTGCACTTTGAAATGGATCTCATCTAATCTTATTTCACCATGTCAAATGGCAGCATGACATGCTGTTTTACTCCGTAACATTTGGTTGTAGTGAACCAGCTGACTGCATCCGAAGCGAGGAGTCCCCTTGTTATTATGAACCACTTGTAACGGTGTGTCTGTGGGGTTGTTGTCAGAGTCGCTGGGTCATGCAGACATGTTGGTCACTAATACAATACACAGAAAATTGCTTCTGCGGCAGACATTTGTCGTTTGTTTTCATTCTTGTATTTCAGTGTGTTCGATCCATTACAGAAACATAATCTGAATCGCTTGACAAATTTGCACAAAGACCTTTTAATAACATCCAGTGTAGCTTGAATATGGAATCAAAGCAACCTAAATGTCTTTAGTATAGCAACCAAAACAGAAACACACATCATCAGTGACTCGTTATAGTCAGTAGCAATAATATAATTGATGATCTCTAGTGTATTTTTCTGCTTTCACCTCAGTCTTTTTGCCCAAATCCTGTCAGCAGTCAGTTCTTAACAATGAGAACCACCCATGCTGTATACAGCTCTGGTCAGGTGTCAGGATTCATTATATTTGGCTGATATTTGCATAATGCAAGAGGCATCAAATTAAATTTGCATAATTTCTTTGATTACACTTGTTATTAAATGTGAGTGACATTGATTTACAAAATGGCCTGATATAAGGTTAATGGCTGATGTCACCTTCTTGCGCCTCTGTCTTTTCTCAATTATCACAAAGCTTTGTTCAGCGTGTCATTTATGTTTCTATATGCTTAAGTAACATGGCCTTCTACTGTATGCATCTCTGCCTTCACCTCCATACATTACACTGCCTCTGTGCTTGAACTACCCTCTTATACCAGGTTTCTGTAATTATGTAAGGCAGAAAGTAATTTAAATAGGATGAACAGCCATAACATTGGTGTGCCCTGGCCCATTTAAGCACATTTACGTGGGCCATTATTGACAGACGGCTAAGTGTCATTTGTCAAGGAAGGAGGAATTGACAGGGCTAAGAAACAGAGTGAAGTAACGGTCAATCAGACCTACTTTACAGTCGTAAGGGGAAAAAAGCAGACATCTTCAGTGTTTCATTTTCTCCTGGGTGGAAGCGTAAGATCATAATACCTATTTTCATAATAATAAATAAACAGCCTGTAGGCTACAAAATAAGAAGATGGCCATATTCTGTGTATCTGTGCATTGCCTGTCAGAGACAGAGGGGTTTCAATCTCTTTTTCATTTCATCCTGATAGCTCTGCCTTTTATTACCGAGGGACAGGAACGTTTCCTGAGGTAAAAAGGAGTGCACATTCCCAAGATAAAGTTGGAGGTTTACAGCTATTTCCAGCCGTAATGTATTATTCCGTTAAAGCAATGATCAGGTAGTGTTGGATGAATGGGAGATGTTCAGCACCATTACTGCCTGGCACATCAGTGAGGCATTATTACATTATCGCTGCTCTTTAGTAGGAGATTGGGTGTGTGACCGGGTTCTGAATACACTCATCCCGCTCTCCACGGCGTAAATTGCAGATTGGCTCATTGACTTCAATGATAAAATGTAAAAATTGCCAGTAAAGAGAACATAGACTCAGGTTACTCCTTAGCTGTTTGTCAACGGCAGATGTGACTCAGTTGGTGCAGAGCATGTTAAAGAGTTCCATCTCCCAGAAGTCAATGTCATTTATGCCTGAAACTGCTAAAGCAATAGCTCATCTTGTCTCTGGTGTGTCATACTACACTGCCTTTGTCTGAGATTAAAATTTGCTCCAGTGGTGGGCTAAAATCCTAAAATGTCACTTATGCCATAGAGCAAAGATTTACTAACAGATGTAACCAGAATATAAAAAAAGACGCATTCAAATTTACATGATTCAACATTTAAAATTAGATACACTAAAGGCCTGTCCCTGTAAAGATCAAAAGAAAGGTGTGATCTCCTCACACAAATAATTAACTATTACAATACATGTCACTAACATCTTTAGTATAATTTGCGTTTGATAATTGACAGTTAATTAATTAAATAATGCATCAACCATCCATCCCATAGACCATGTGTCCAATGTGTGCTTTAGTGCCACATCAAAGAAAAACCTGGAAGCATTATTATTGTGCTTATTAGACCTGGGCAGGTTATTCTGGAAATGGATACCGCTAATGTTATTTCACATGACACTCCAGAAAAGCATTAATCCATGATAATTACCTCGGAAGGAAGCAAATAAAGACAAACTAATGGCGGGGTTGATCATCAATTTCAAACATTCGACTCAAATGCCCTACATTTTTATGCAGGAAGCGTCTAGTTGCTGTGCTTCTGCTTGGAATGCCTTTTTAAGTGTATATTATCCTGTCCTTGACTGGGGAAGTGCTAGGAGAAATCATTAAAGCAAATTAGACTATTAACATCCTAAAGAGCATTTATCTTGTGGATCAATAGGCTCTCATCTTCTTTAGAGGACCCTTCGGTGTCCTAAATCCATTATGAGCCAGATTATGAGGATAGTCAATTCATTACATGCAGATAGGCCAATAATTATTGATACCATAGGTACCAATAATGATTCCAAGCGCATATCTTTTGCAACTTTTAAATAATTTTTTGAAAAACCAAAAGACACGCACATGCACCATGTTGAATAAATGAAAATGACTAAACATCTTCAGCTGAATTCATTAAAGTTTTCACACAATCTCAGGAGAATCCAGCTGCTCACTGAAGAGGATATTTAAAGCGACCTCTCAGAAAAAAAAAAGAGTCTCTTGGCATTGATGCACTTGTCGTAGATCAAGCAACACTTCACCATATGATTTTTCCTGCTTTGCTGACTGTGTGTGAAGATGCCATACACCGGGAATGGATTGGATCTGCAGTCTACCATCACAAGATCTGCGATGCTCCAATCAACACACAAGATGTTCAGACATTTACAATTGCATCATTTTGCAGTGCCCTGCATGTGATGTCACGGCCGCCTCGTTTGTGTTTGCACGCGCTCACATTTGTGTCTCTTGGATTTGTCAGCAAGACAAATTGACACATACATGTGTTTTGTTACTTGCGTTATTATTTTAGGTATCTATTGTATGTCAAATAAGCATTTAAAGAAGTAGAAAGAAAGGAATAATCACACATCATGTGGCCCAGGAGTCAACATACGCAAATCAACACAGATGCCGCCTTTGACATGATGTTGATTTGATGAACATGATGTGTACCATTATCTCTCCCCGAGCCTTCGTCAGTATGTTGACCAAGAAGGGTATTGTTCAAAACCCATAAATCTCACCCCCTTACGTCGTGCCAATAATAGCCCTAAATGGGAATAAAATGACTTTCCCTTTTTCATCAGTTGTTATGCTAAAAACTGTAACCCTAAAGTGACCGCTGCCACACATAATACGCTGCACCGTTTGTTGTGCGCTGAAAAGGAGAGCGGGAGATCCTTCTGTTCCCCATATGGCCTCATTGTCTTGGTAATGCCGTGCAATGCACCCCCTCCAGAGCGTGCTCCTGGCCCTGCTGTTAGAGAATAAACTGTTGGTTTCACAGAGGCGAGCAGGAGGCCCGTGGACACAGAAGTGTGTAAGATGTGGGGCTCCCATGCGCGTGGCCGGTCGATTCCTCCCCACGGCCGGCGACAAGCCAGCTGAAGAAATGGAAAGCGTTCTCTGAGCAGTAGAGGAGGAATTCTGCACCACAGCAGGATGTGTTTGAAAAGTTTGTCAGAGGTATTTTCTCGGCTTGTAATTAGAGACAGGGAAAGTGCACCAGGTGCAGTGTGTTGAGCTCCAAGTTAACAGCCTCTCGTTGCTGTTATGGATGGATTATATTGGTCTGTTGTCACTTGTTTTTGAGGTACCATTTGATGAGTCACTCCCTGGCACACAAATTTCAGATCCAATTTTCAAATTCAATGTCAATCAATTAATGCAGCCATGAATTTTGCATTGATAACAGATGTAAAAAATAAAATGGAGAAACGTGTCAACTCGGCAGCTATGTAGATTAATTTATAACATCATTCTTGATTTGTGCTTTCAGACACACTCCATCAATAAATAATTACAGCGACCTCCATCAACAAATAATCGTAAATATTTTAATTTATTGATTCATTAGCTATTGGCACAACAGTAGAGCATTGCTGTAGCTGCATGCTTTGTGTGGGCTGTGTGAATATTCCCTCCATAGCTTCCATTGTCTGGCCCCTGGTAGCACTGAAGCTAAACTAATCAGTCAAGGAGTTGCTGAGTACACAAACCCACACAAAACAACAGACCATTAAAGCACTAACTGGCCTTACCAGAGGACTGTCACATTTTAGCTGCTTTTTCAGCATACACTTGGCAGTATACATGTAGAGCTGCAACTATCGATTGTTTTTATTATCGATTAATCATTTTTTTCCCTCAATTAACCATTTAATCAAAAAAATGCAAGAAAATAGTGAAAGATGTCCTGTTTCTCAGAGCTCGAGGTGACGTTTTCTGATGTCTTTTTTTTTTGTCTGATCAACTGTCCAAAACTAAAAGATGTTCAGTTTATTATTGTAGAAGACTAAGAATACACTCACGTGTGGAACCAAAACTGAAGCTGTAGACAGTAAATGTTTGACATTTTTGCTTAAAAATTACTTATGATGATGATTAATCAATTATCCAAATTCAGATTCATTTTCTGTTTCTGCAACTAATCATTCCGCTCTCTAGACATGTATGTTATGCACCATGCAAAGCTTATGGTATCATGTGTTTCTTGTATTTGGTCTCTCATTTTTCTGTCCTGCCTCCTTTGTGTCTTAATAAATAGTTGGCCAGGACAGTAATGAGAGCACAGTGGAGACATGGACCAGGGAGTCTGTGTGGATGGAGCTGGAGGCTTTGAGAATGCAAGGGTCACCTGGTCAATGAATATGAAGGCCCCTCTTATTATAACTTTGTCAATGACAAATAACAAACTGTTGGTATATGAAATGCTCCGTTGTATCATTTTGTGGAGGACAAGGGACATTTTAAGCTTGGCTGCCTGTACACTAGCCTTTGAGCTGGCCCTGGAAAAGCTGTTTGTTTGACCCTAAGGAGTGAGAATTGACAAAGCAAGCCGGGAGCATTTGTTTCATCTGCTAAGCCATAGATTGAAAATGATTTCCCAATGCCCCGTTTGAGATCCCTGTGAAGGGGGTCATCAATTATTTCCTGATACGTGACACAATATTGTACCTATTTTACTGACCACTGCTTTCTGGTTGGCCAGATAGCATCTCTTTTATCAGCCCGTTATTGATGGTGAATGGAAGCACAGTAAACAGACCTGTGGGTTTATTTCTACTTTTCTCTCTGCCAGGGTGCTGCAGCTCTGCAGGGTGAGAAGTGAGGTCAGTAACACAGAGCATGAAAAAGATGCCAAAAATCACAATAGCATGGCAGGCATCTTGCACAAATACTTTTAGAGCTGGTTAGTTGATTAATCAATTGGGTCTCTAAAAAAATATCTACAACTATTTGGATTATCGATTAATTGTTTCAGCCATTTTTCAAGCAAAAATTCACTGTTTCCAGCTTTTAAAATGTAATGAATGTGCTGCTGTTCTTTGTCATAAATGACAGGGAACCGAATATCTTTGCGTTTTGGTCTTTTGGTCAGACAAATGAAGACGCCGCCTTGGACTATTACTATTTTACTATTTTCTGACATTTTATTGACAAAATAATGAATCGATTAATTGAGAAAAAAACATCAGCAGATTAAACAATAATGAAAATAATTGTTAGTTGTAGCGTTAAATACTTCCTACTTCCCTCCTATTCTAAAATATCTTGATTTTTGCGAGAAAAATGTTTCCAAATGCAGTAATAACATTGTAATACCTGTTTATTCAGCCCATTTGTATACACATACATCACACAAAATAAGAAAAACAGACAACTAGAACAATTCCAACACATTCATACACAATAAAACTCTTTTAGGCAATGCTGTTTAATCTTCATTTTGCTGGGAGAAGTGTGAGTCCGCTGAAAGCACACTGTTTTTTGAGCAAATGGAGTTCTAAATTGCTTTTTTTAAGTACCATGCGCCAGGGTAATGTCTAGAGGTACCGACACAGCATTCCGGTGGCAATGATTTATGGTGTGGGGCAGCCACAAATTGACTTGTATGCAAGAAATGTAAATGGAAGTGGGACATTTGATGGAGAAGCTCATTTCCAGCCTTAAATGTTTTAAATTAACCACACAAACTCACAAGGCAAAATGTTAATGTGCATTTTTCACTTTTTTTTTTTTTTTTACCCCCCATTCTTTTCTCCCCCTTAACTTAATCTACATTACAGGTCAATTTATTATACAAACAGTAATGTTGCTCTAGATTTGCAGGGATCAATGGATTTGACAAAGGGGATTCATTTCAGGAAATAAACCTTTGAAATTAGCCGGGGAATTAGGTAAATATTTGAAATGATATATGTTTAACGCAGGACAGTGAACAAAGGAAACAGACTAACAAAGACGGCAGTTCACACATTCCTCAATAAGTGCTGTTTAAAACACAGACTGCAATCCTCTTCTTTTTCTGAAATAGTACTATATAATCTTATTTCACTGTAACTAGGGTTCATACTCAGTGCAAAGGAACGTGTTCGCAGATCTACTACGTAGCCGCCTTGGAATAAATATGAAATCTGTATTAAGTTTTTCATTAGAAAAAAAAAATCACAACTTTCTAACTTTTCTAGCATAATTTATTCATCGTAGATGAAACTGTAGCTGGATAACAGGATGGAGGAGTGAAACGTGGAATCAGTGGTGCCCTCAGGCTGAAGAGGAAGTGGCCTAGAGGGAGAAATTGTTTTCTAATAACAAGAGCTTCTGGTCCCCCGAGGGACAATTACAACCTTAGCTCCCTTGTCAGAGTAAAAGCCGCTTTCAAGCTGCTCCTTTCATAATGCTATCATGTTTGCCCCTGAGATATGCCCATGGTCTTCATGTCTCTGTCTCTTTATTTCTCTCTATCACTATTGATTGAGGGGCCATTTATATTCACAGTAGGGGGCCTTAATTATGAGTGTGAGTGAGGCCAGCCAAATAGGGCTAAGTGGTAACAGGGGGCCAATGCCTCTGCCACAGGGCTCTTTACCTATTTAACATTCAGCGCCTCACTCCATGATCATTGGCAGTACACTTATAAAATCAACGTTGCTCAGTGGAATAATAACAGTTTTTGAAGTGGCTTCAGTTAAGCATGTAAGTGTGACAAAAATTAGGATTTTGGTTGGTACAATTGAAAAACAATATATATGTTATCTCACAGGGATTGCTGTATGACACCATTTATGGGAAGTTGTTTAAAAAAAAAAGTATTCTTGCTCGTAATTAACATTTCACATTATCATTTTTCAACGTTTTTTTTATACTTGTCCTTTGTAATACTTTTCCGCATGAAAAGCTCTTGTGGTTTGTTTAAACACTTGTTCTATTCAAGAGAAAATACTTATTGCTTCCTTGTTTTTCAAGTGTGGTCTTGTGGTTTTATAATGTGCCTGTGCTGGATTATCTACTGCTAAGTGAAAATATTACTTAAATTCACATCCATTTGCTCTTTTTCCGATATGGCAGTCCCCACGAGAATAGCGATGTTGAGACTTTGCCTCCTCTCTAATTTTAAATCCCCTTTATGCAGTTTGGCAAACTGAGACCATCCAGCCAGTAAATGTTCTGGGTGAGTGTTAAGTCTCTACATTTCAGTCAGTCGTGGAAATGAGCTCAAGCACAGCTCCCAGTGTTGTGGTGGCTTCAATCTGCCGATTACACATAAAAAAATAAGCCCTTCATTTTACCTTTTCAGGCTTCTCGCTGTACAAATTCTCCCTTAAATGACAACTGGCAGGAAGAACAGCTCAATACTTCTTATTACTCAGCGTGTGGATGTGCATTTACTTGTTCAGTTCATTTGCATGGACTCTTAAATATGCGATTGATTAAGAAACATCTTTGACTTGTAATCGCTGTTTGAAATAACCGGACTCCTTCTTTTTGACATCTGACCTCATAGAAGGCTGAGAGCGTTTAGGTTCAAGGCCTCTCTCTGTGTGGCAGCGCTCAGTGGTGCGGCCACCATGGTTGAGGCGGTGGTCAAAGGGTCACGTGGTGCCTGGCTCATAGGCCTCTGTATCTGCAGTCGCTGACAGGAGGACATTGTGTTCCTCTTTTTTTCTTTTTTTTTTTTTTGCTTTAACCAGTCAGCCATGGCTTACATGGTTTGTTGTGGCCCCAAGATCAGAAGGAGGAAGCTGAATAATGTCTTCCTATTCTTTAAGGGGAGGGCCACGGTTGGTTGATTATAGAATAGCTTTGACAGACCAGAGGGAACTATGGCTTTTGTCCAATTCCCCACACAAAGAAAGGTAAGTTCAGAAAGAGCTTGGGTTGGCTTTTTTTAAGCAGATGCTGGCTGGCCTACTCCTCATCATGCCGTCATAAACTTATAATGTCTTCAGGGACTCCCACCTATGCAGGCTGTCAAAGGACAAGCAGCACCACTCACACTCTTAAAATAAGGCACGAGTAATTTAAATCCAAGGCCAGCATGACGGAATGAATTTAGAGTTCAGACAAAGAAATCTTAATTATTTATTGCATTCAATGTTGCTAGAGAGGCAGATTCAATTTCAATACATTTTTAATTGTTTAAGTATTTTTTTGTATTCTTTAATTTGTGGTTGATTGTGATTTTTAGGTGGCTGAGTAAATTTTATCCCTATGCACATGTGCAACGTGTGTGACCACACACATGCACACAAAGACCTACAATCCAGACCGTCTGTGAGAATTAGCATTTCATTCAATGTAACAAGGCCCAATATGTTTCCAGAAGTGCTGCCATACTGAAACAAGTCCTTTTACAAAACAGAGCCTGAGGGCACGGGGCTGACTCCTGGGACCCTGGCAGCCTCCACGGCCTATTTGTTCAGCCGAATCTGTTATTCTGTCACAGCAGGCCTGTCACAAGTGAAATCATTTAAATGTCCAATCCTGTATTTAAGCAGACTGTCTCACCACGAGCAGATGAGCGGCACTCTGAATTTATAGCCAGACATATCAAAGGGTAAGCAGAGCAGTGTGCAACCTGGTGAAGCAGTGGTCCTGTGGGAGCTGATTTAGTGGCTCTCTCCCTTATGCAACAATAACAAACAGCCTCTCATAATGAATGCCCTGGGTATTCCTCATTGTAAATTCAAATTCAGCACTTTAACTTTACAGTAAATTTGATGAAGCGTTCTTAATACCACTCATTATCGCTAAAAAAGTTGCTCCTAATCCATCGCAGTTATTATTATTTCTTATTACCAGCAATCATTTCATGTCCAACACACACACAATCAAGATCAGAAATTCAAAGCGCTCTGTTTGCCACAGACAAATTGTTCCCTGTAATATTTCAAGTTGCTTGTAATACTTCAAGTGGGACATAGTGGACAAAAGGGTTCAGACCACCAAAAGCAGTTTGATGTTGGTGTGTAATGGACCTGTCAACTCTGATGGATTTTCAACTCTGCCCTATTGTTTGTCCCACTACAGACAATAGAAAGCTAAGCAGACATGCAGGTCTGTCTGTGAGGGCAGCACACCTTGATCAATAGTACATTTTTATCTGCAATTGGACCAAAATATATAATTGCACGAGGCAGATAGGGGAAATACGATGCAGACTGCTCTTAGGGTGATTTCTCATAAACATAAAAGCTGTTTGGAGGATTATAATCAATGTTGCAACACGACCCACCACGTTGATGATAGACTATCATTACAGATTGTTCTCTGTGAGTAATGGGACCCAAGCAAAAACAGATAATGTGATTCAATAATATATTTACTGAATTTGCGAAGAGAAAGAAATGGGAAAATCTCTGAGTAACCCAGAGGCTAAGGCCTTAATTAGAACTTGCCAGAATTGGGAGGATGTCACAAGATCACAACAGAGACTTTAGTAAGTCAGAGCTGGTCATTGTCTATCTACCGTGTGTGTAGTTGTGTCAGAAACAGAAACAGAAGTGGCTCTCAGCCCCCTAATGTTTGGTGTAGACTCACATTAAGATCGATGATTTGTTTATTAGATTTCCAATCAAAATATAATGGCTTTGAAGCATTAGCAGCTGTAGGGTAGATGTGGCTGAGTGTGTCTGCTGAAGAGCCCCCCCTCCCACCCTCCTGATTTCTTAGCTCTTCCTCTGAGTGTAAACAGACCAGAAAGAGAATTAAAAGAGATTGTATCGCTGTGTGCCATGCCAGTGTGCAATTCCCAAGAGATAAACATTAAGCAAAAGGCAGAATGGCTGTGGTTTTTTTTTCTTACAGTCATAAAAGACCCCACCCTCTGAGATTGTTATTAGCCAGGATCCCGGGGAATGTCATATTAACAATGAATGTCTGGTAGTGAGGGAGATTGTCCTAAGTATGAGCCCGGCGGGGAGCTCTCTTTAACTCTAATTCACATTGGAATCAGATCGCCCTGCTAAGATCTCATCAGTGTTATTACTCCTGTGCCCAGCCACCTCCTTCTCCACTGTCCATGTGCGTCCTACAGAGGCAGGCCTGTGCCATCACATTCTGTCATTACC
Organism: Enoplosus armatus; assembly: GCF_043641665.1. Lineage (NCBI taxonomy): Eukaryota > Metazoa > Chordata > Actinopteri > Centrarchiformes > Enoplosidae > Enoplosus > Enoplosus armatus. The sequence continues at coordinate 7,288,151 of NC_092199.1, read as the reverse complement.
ACTCCCTTTCTCATTTTATATGGCCTAAACCAATGTTGATCAGTTTGAAGGTGGTGGGGTAGGGGGTGGCATAAAATAACGCTCTTCTACTTTGTTTTTGTCACTCTTTCACAGACAGATAAAACTGATTGGTATTACCCTCCTTATTTTTGAAATGTTCACAGGCAAATAAAAGAGCGCCACTTATAGTGAATTATACCTCATGACCAGAAAACCCACAGAAGAAGCAATGACAGCTTTGCACTATATAGACTAGGTTAGTGAGCACTGAAAATATATAAAACATATACAGTACCTCCGCTAACTTTCAAAATTCTCTTAATTATTTATTTAAATAATAGTAGATTTAAATAATAGTAGGTATACACTCAGTCGCCAGTTTATTAGGTACACTAAAACTAGCCTATTACAACAGTCTTGCAATAAATCCTACCTGCATGAAGATTATTGAAACTGTCCACCACATTTATATCAATGAGGGTAGTCTAAATACAAGAATCAATTCTCTGTTTAATGCAATACAGTTCAACAGCAACACAAACCACATCCTCCAAAACGATCATAAAATCACCTCTTTAATTAAAACAAGAACAACTCAACATTGTAACCTTCATACAGGTAGGTATTCGTTTTATCAATGTGTACCTAATAAACTGGCATCTGAATGTATTTTGATCTGTTTAAAACTACAGCTCGATCTAGGTCTGATCAAAATACACAGTGATACACCATCATGCTGACGGACTGATGGTGCCCGTGGTATTTGGTGAATACCTAAATCCTGTCTGGGAATATTAGGGCTTTGTACAAGAAAAGATTGTGTAAAATCTCGAGCGCCACCTACAGGCCATCAAGTTTGACACGATTGCTCAGAGTTGGAAGTGGAGTAACTATTAGTCAAATAATAATAATTGATAAATCCTTTATTTCTTAATTGAATTGGTCAGACAAAACAAGACATTTGAGGACTCTCAACAGAATTATCATTAGCTGCAGCCGTTTCGCTAATTAAATGTAATAAAAGGAATCTTGCAGAATATCACTTTAATACAATATCACTCTGTGAGGTTGCATCTGATCTTATACAGACTATCGTGGTATCAATAATGTGTTGATGTACAACTGAGGGATTTTTTCTCTCAGTTGTCACATATTTAGTGCTCTGTAGCATAGTTGGGCAGTAATGACATGCAAACTATACTAACTAACTTAACACTGAAATAAGTTGTTTATACACTTGTGAAATGCGCTTGATTTATAGTTAACAGCTACTTCATGCAAAGCAGCTGTATTTTGCACTAGAGACCCTGCGGGAAGACTTCACTGTAGCAACCAAGAGGACTCTGGTGGTAATGTGTTCGGTACTGGCTGAGAGGCTGAGGGGGTCGAAGACTTCACTTGTTTTACTCAGATGAATTGGACAGGCTACTAGAGGCGCCGAGGTTTCAGCATCTTGATAGCAAACTTGATAGAGCAATGGGCCGTGGTGGCACTGAACATAGGCTTACATCGATAAAATGCAGCGTACTGTGTATACAGTATATATCCAACAAGATGTGTATTCAGTTGAAACCATTAAAATGCTGAGAGAACCCTATAGCATAAATGAAATTGTTGTACATACTCACTGGGCCCTGACCGACAAAATGGAGTGCAAATGTTAAGTACTGTGAGATGTAAAGTACAAACACATTATGGGCAGGTATTAGCTTATAAAACACTGCAGAGCAGAGAAGAATGTGAACAGTCCTTGAACTGCTGTAGCTCACCCCAAAAAATATTTTCTGAAAAAAGTAGAGAAATTGGATATCATGTCATGACATTTAAGAGTAAGCAGAGGACTGTGCTTCATGCATTATAAAGCAGTCGTCCTTTACTTTTTTTTTTTCCCTATTTATATTTAATAAAATATTTTGGATCTCTTAAGGACTTGGTTTGTTCTACATTTCCAACTTTCAGGAATACATGGAAACATAATCAGCAAATTAAGCATGATGTAAACATATTTAGGTACTTTATAAACTAACTAAATGAGAAATAGCTTATAGTTGTACACCTTAACTGGAAAAATCTAATAATGATATATTTAAGCACATTCTAAATTGTTGCAGACCTTTTCACTGTTGCTGCTAGTCAATTATTCATTTCTGAGGTTTGAACAAATGTAATCTTATTTTATCATGTTTTTATCATGTGCTTCTGCCAGATACATCTTTTTGTGCTATACAGTGTGACAGTCAGGCATAATATAATTGCTGTAAGTAACATGTAAGTTATGATTTTTGCTTTAACAAGTGGAATTATGGTCCGTTTGACAACCGTGTTTGACAACCTTGGTGGCAGTAAAACTGGTGTCATTTAAAAATATACTTCAAACTTTGCCACACTCTTTAGTCTTTAGTCTTGAAGGGGGAATGCTCACTGATTTGTTACCACTCAGCAGTACTTTTCTTCTTAATGAATTTTTAATATCCTTAATGACAGCAGAAGAATGATGTCATTAGGAGTGGATGTTTGGAAAACGCTGACTTGAACTCTTTTGGACGACCATTTTTATAATGATTTAATATAGATTAACGCCCCATAGTAATGAGCAGTTTGGCTATGAGGGGGGCAGCCATTTAAAATAAGACCCCACCATTCATTTGGCTGTACACTTTGAAAACTTCAGAGTTTTTGTGATCTATCACTCAGTTACTAAAGTTTCTTTGTCGAGTGAAAGTGTTGTTGGTTAGACAATCAGTCTCATCTAAGAGTAAACAACAGGTTATGGTGTAACACTGATAACCATGGAGTCATGTTTTCAAAGACTACACTTACACACATTGTGAATTCAGTTTCCATCTCAGAGATGGAGTCACGCACATTTTCAAGGCAAGTATCTTCCTACAACTATCTACATCCGCTAATGCCGTGATCATCTCTGGACAGAGCAGTAATGCCATGGAGGCAGAGAATTAAGATTGTGTCCTCCTGGTAATTTACCTACTGGACCTTGTGCGCTGGTGAAGTGTGAATCAATTTGTAAAGGATAGTTAAATTTCTATAACAACCTCCCCCTTCTTCACACTTGACTATCCCACATCAGCTATTAAAAATGAGAAAGAAAAAAAAATCACGTGGCGTCTTATGAAGATGATCAAGGGGAAGGCCACTAGCTGGGAATGATAAAACGACTGGCTGCACTTTCACCCCCTTTTTTTTTTTTTTTTTTGCTGAATGGACCGACCTCTCCCTCTGTGTACTGTAGGTGTGTATGACAAGCACATGCATTAGGCCGAGAGATAAATAAACAAGCCCGGAATATAAAATGAATAAAACAAGGAGGAGGAAGCAGGCTGGCTAGGACACTGATATCCCTTGGCAAAATGTTTTATCATATTCAGCAAAGGAAGAGCCTTTATTTTATTGATTTAAAAAAAAAAAATCCCAGAGGCACTAAAAGGAACAGGCAATGATTAATGTCCCTCTCAGAAAAAGAAATTATATGGAATAAATTAAACTACTGCGGCAGCAAATTGAAAAATAAGGATGTAAATGAGGTTTGAATACTTAATATCTTATAAAGAAAAATAGTCAATGAGGCCCAAAAATGATGAGGGATTGCCAAAGAAACATAATATTAACTCTAATGACTGAGGCTAGATTTTCTGTACTGTCAGAATATACCTGTCACAACTGATTTTCTGGCACAGACATGAAAAATGAGGGACAGTGTTTGAAGCAATTGAAGGAACTCACCCTGTTCGCAGTGGAAGAAATAAGAACAGAAACAGATGAAAGTGGCATTAAGGATGTAAAATGACTTTAGCTTTATCTTAATACTGGCTTGTATTACATCCATGTAAAAGCTCAGAATACTTAAAACAAAGCCTGACTGCTACATCTGTTGTAATGCAAGCAAATGCTTCATTGTAATCACACATCAGCCTATTACCACAGCATGCAGGTTAGTGTGTGCATCATTGGAGTGCATTATGTTCCTATAAGGAGCTCATGTTTATCACAGACTTCATCTCCAGGCTCCATCAAACCTAAGAGCACGTCTTTATGTTAATGCAAATGATCTGCGCTTGATTTATCCAGCATTATGACGTTTATTTTTCTCTCACTATCACCGGAAAAGGTCAAGCCGCTGAAAGACGCCTCCTGCGATATTTGTCATTCGGACTCTTTTGGATCGTCCTCTTCACGTTCACGTGCTCTCAATTAAGTCAGAGCGCAATCTGGAATCAGTCATTCCTCCAGCTATCGTTTACGTTGCTGTGCAGGCTGCACAATGCCAGCTAGATGAGAAGAAAGCCAAAAGCGTGCGCACGCGAGAGAGAGATCTGTGGTACGCTATCAGTCGAAGTCGTTGTAGAGTTGGCCCCCGGTCCTCCCCATCCATCAGAGGTGGGGTAAAGATGAGAGAGTGAGACGGGGCCTGGGGAGTGGCAGTCGGGTGCTTGCATTGCACCCCATTACTTCAGATGGATAGCAGAGGGGTGCTCCACATTAAACACTGTTCCCTCAGTCGGAACCTTTAATTATAACTCCTCAGTATCACTTACAGCAGCCCAGCACAGATGTTAAAAACCTTTCGCGGCTTGGTTACCCCACCTTACTTAATCTCAAGAAGGGGTGAAGATACAGATGGCATATCAAGAGTCTGAGGATATGCTTGATCTCTGACAACAGAAGTGGTTTGCCTGTTGGGGAGGGTGAAGGTCTGTGTTTGTGTGTATGTGTGTGGCAACATTTTTTTGGCATGTTTTGCGGCGAGTCAGAAGTTGCAAAGTTGCCATAAAAACTGGTGAGGGGTAAAATGCATCGGAGCTCACACCGTCACTAAAGCGGCGCAACCAATTCAGCAGGGAGCAGGACTTGTGCTCTTAGGTAGGGAGGGAGCCCTGTAAATCAGTGTGCCTATGAGCAGCTTTGTTTACATATTACACTCTTTACTCTAGTCTGAAGGGTTCAGCACCCCTTACATCACACTGCCTCTGTGTATGGCTCATAAAACTAAAGAAGGAATATAAAGCTGGTGTGGTTTGCTGCTTCAACACTGTGTTGTGCCATCAAAGAATATGTTGAATTATATCCCAATGCACCATCCAAGCAAAGACACAAAGGAAACAAGCAAAAATAGTTAATGATCTGTGGGGTTCACTAGACCTCTTTAAGAACACCTGAAGAAGAAAAAATCCTCCACTTCACATTTTATTTACAGAGGTTAATATACAGGATTCCTTTTTCATTGAACTTTGGTATGTGCTGTTGTCCACCAACACACTCATTAAAAAAGATTCTACAAGAATTACTTCTCAGTCACCTGCATTAAACCAAGCCGGTAAAACTCACGGGCAGAGAGCAGGGGTACATCCTACCTTTGCACTCAGATCACTGTGTTTGAATTACATTATACCACGGAGCACTACTGTATCTCAATGGGTAACCATTTAAAGGCTGTTACTGGGGTGCAATTTAAAGCAGTGCCTTGGCAAATTACCACACTCAGCTGTGACACGACACTGCAGAAAGAAACAAATCAGGCTTTGTTTGTCGCCGTTACCACTCCATCCGCTCATCAAGAGGTCGCGGCACACCTGCCTCTCATGTTTACGATAGCCTACTCATTTCAAAACGCCATAAATTACATCTGTGTTATCTTGTAAAAGATAACTTATTGCTGTCACCTTCAAGTTTGCAATCACAAAAACTTACTGCGGTGTATTCCGACTCCTTTCACAACACCCAAATCAAAACACTTTTAAAGGTTTTACTTAATTGCGCATCCATACTTAATTGTATTTACACTACCAGTGTGGAGTTATATTGGATCAGTATCAAGGTCATAAAACTTGGTTGTTAACTTAGACTTCCAGACATGTTGCTCACGGCTCTCTCATCCAGCTGATTTTATTACGCAGGATCTAATTAATTGACCTCTCTCATGCTCTTTTGTTGTCATGGGTCGTCTGTAAAACACTGTCTTTGGAGGTGATTTTATATGGGCCAGAGAGTATTTGTGTCAACGTCACGTCAGGCCTGGATACAAGGTGCCACACTCTAAAGGTTTGGTAAGTGTGATATCCTGACATGGAATCCATTTCCCTGAATCTATAAGCCTTGCCTGAGTGACTATGTATTGTGTGAACAGATAACTCCCTCACTCTCTTTCTCTCCTCTGTACAAACATTCATTGCTGATGGTGCATGCATGGTACCTGAGCAAACACACCAACAATGTGTTACAACAACTACATTTCAGTTTTGCCACGTTGCCGCTGTGATGCAGATGAGCTGTCAAAATGTTTCACAATTGGTTCTTTTACATTAAAAAATTGCATTATCACTCATGTAAACCCATCGGGCCTTTTGTCTTAAACTGCCAGTGATTTCTTCAACATAAAGAAATACAATACATATATAAAATGATAATAAAGCCATGGTGTATTCTGTATCACAGTTATCAAACAAGGCAGGTTAGGAGGGGTCTCGCATCTTGTCTGCTTAACCCTGCCTTTATATCTCAAGAGAGTACAGAAGTATCATCAGCAAAATGTACTCAGAATAGTAAAAGTAAAGTTACTCATTATGGAAAAAGGCACCATTCATATTTATCATATACTGTATATGTTATTTGACTCTTAACACTGATGCATTATTGTGTAAGCGGTGACAACTAATGGGAATCCAAGGAAACAATATCCAAATATCAGTAAGATATCTGCCAAATACTTTCTCAATTAAGTGTTTAATCAATTTGGCTATAAAGTGTCAGAAAATACTGAAAAATACCCTTCACAAGTTCCCAGAGCTCAAGGTCTTCAAATTGCTCGCTTGTCCAAACAACTGTCAAATATTGGTTTACAGATATTTGGTTTATAATGATATAAAACAAAGAAAAGCAGGGAATATTCATATTTGAAAGGCTGGAAACAGCAATTATCATTATTATTGCTGCTGATTATTTTTCTGGAGCCTGATAGTTGCAGCTCTAGTATAGTCAAACTTGTAGCCTGCAATCCAGGTCATAATTTACAGTTGAACTAAATCTTTTCTCATTAGGCATTTTTACACATATATCTAGCAAAGAAAGATGAAACACGTTTTGGATGCTGTTTCTGTACATTGTAATCCCAGATGTAATAAAAACCTGCATCATAATTATTCTCATCGTTCTTGTTAACAGTGCATCTTGTGAATCCTCCATCAGCTCAGTAATCTCTGTCATTTGGTGAATATTTAGAACATAAAAAAACAACATAATCTACAAGATGAAAACACCCATGCAGATATTGACTGATGTATATTCTTGTTGTGGCACTGGTATAATATTGTACACTATAGAAGTGACTCCGCTGCACAGCACTGGAATAGAAAACTTAACTTAACAGACCTATGCATTAAACATATTGTGGAATACAGTGTAACATTCATCACTGTCAAGGACAGAGTTTGTATAAATTTAAATGCACTGAAGCGTTCAGAGCATTTTTTTTCTCCTCTTCCTTTGTCTATGGGTGGGAGTATACATGTGTCACTATCAAGCTGCTTTATTTTTTGTAACATTGCAGAATTAAATATGAAGACTTCAACAGTATAATGTTCTTGTTGTATTTAGTGTGGGTCACATTCAAATGATCTAAAATTAGCTTAACTATTAGGGCTGGAGTACTTTGTCTCAATGTGACGTGAAGTCAATTCAATAAAAACCCAAGCAAAAGGAATTGCATTGAGATTTGTAGGAATAGCTTGTTCAAAGATTTAGCCTAGTTTAAAACCAATCATGGCCCCAAGTGCAGAATGTATCGGGAACCAAGACATGGCTGTGTAAGTGCCTGACAGTTTTAACATTAAAATAAATTGCCTAACCTTTCCAACATCCAGTGACAAAAACAGGAAAAATGAAAGATAATGGGTTATTATTCACTGAGGGATCCTATACATAATAATGATATCATCAATAATGGTACACTGGGGCTCATATACTAGGGCTCCTGTGGCTCAAAAAAAAAACATTTAATGGAATTACTTATTTTGAATCATCAGTCCTGGTCCAGTCTTTAGCTACTCGAATGAAAAAGGTCGTGTATGACTGGAGAGAGGGAAAACATTTGTTGGGATAAAAGAAAGAAAAAGGGAGAAACAGAGACAGAAAGGGACAAAGAGAAGGAGAATGTAACACGTTATAATTCTTTGAGGACTGTTTCCAACCTTCAGCCAAGAGTCAATTTGCCAAATAACACAAGCAGAACCACACAAAGGAGGCACATCAGTACCGGCTTAAAGTACATGGCAGTAAGTGGGCAATAGACTTACAAAGTATTGCAGCGCTCGCCTGACAAATGCAATAAACAGCATTATCCTTCAGAGGCGATGCTGCTGGTGGCGGCTGTGCTCCACAGCCCTGTGCCCACCTCCTCCTCACTGTGGAGGCCAGGGACAACACACAACACTTGGTAGAGTCGGGGAGCAGGGGGGGTAGTGGCGCATGGGGTGGGGGGGGTCTTATGGGTGGGGGGGAAATAGGAGTTGCTGGTAGACCGAGACTGGCACCGACATGTGGGGAGGTGTGTGTGAAGCAATCTACAGAACAAATGAGGGCACTATCGCCTGTCATATTTCACATTTTCTTCGTTCTAAATAAGACAAAGACCATGTGAGCAGAAAGCTCTTAGGAGGCATAAACAGCTGGAGAATGCTGCACCTCCACTGCACTGTGACCCATGCTGCAATAAATCTGTATAAAAGTGATTATGATGAGGCAAAGTGATCAAGCAAATGAAATATCTGGGCTTTAGCATATAACTCAGTGAGGTGAGGTGAGCTTTATAGCCCTTGCTCTAGAGGAGCCATACCTTGCATGTCCTGGGCAATTTGCTTCTCTTATTGCATGTTCTGTCTTTACTCTGAGAGGGTTTTGCAATGCGAGCGCTGCATGTTTGAGAGCTTGCAAATGTTGTTTGGATACTTGAAAACAGTAAAAAATAAAGATTGGATTAATTTGTTTATAGGTTCTGCATTCCTACCTTCGAGCGTAAAATATCTCATATGTTGCAAAACTATTTTTTTCACAAGTGGCGAGTTAGTCGACTACACAGCTGGAATACATAGTTTATTACAGAGTCTGAGCTGGCCCGAGTCATACGCAGCTTCGTAGGGCCCCTTAGCCCCAACCAATGAAAATTGGAACTTGTGTTAAAAAGATGACAACAAATTTAAGGGATGTCACACTAAATTTTGACTTCAAACAAAAAAAACTTGACTAAATTTGGGGGGTTCTATGACACATTTTGCAATTCTAACAAATGGGATTGGGATTTAGGGGCTCTATGGGCTACTGGGTTTGGGGAGTCTTCTAAAAATGTTGGGATGATAAGAACCTAGACCAAATTTTATGGTTATTACAACATAATTTGGGGGTGCTGTATCAAGTTCTGTGAATTGGGGGAACTACAACAAAATCAAGGAGTGTAATAAATTGTATTTATTTGTTGCCGTGCACATTTGAGGACAGTGGTGGTGGTTAGTCCGGTGATGGGGGGCCCTAAAAAAGATGGGACTGTCCCTGGCCCGGATGCCGCTCTTGTTTGTCCCGTCCACAGCTCAGCATCGTGGCTTTTTCTACCAGGCAGTCACTCAGCCACTCAGAGTCCCAGCTCTCTGTGCTGCTGAGTCTATATAGTGATGATCTAGCAATGATAACTGGATCAATACCTCCAGCCATGTGGACAGCCGGCTGGGAGCTGCATCACTACCCTCACAGGCGACCGCGTTGCAAACACCTCACCCCCACCACCACCAACCCCACCCCCCTCCCGCTGAGACTGGGAGCTTCACAACTCCTCTGACACACTTCATCTTATAATTTGATCAAGAAAAGTGTCACATTAAGCAGATCTTACGGTCATAAATGAGAAATATGTGGATTTTATGATCTGTAAATGAGTGCCCCTTCATGGATGGTTATTTTAGTGTCAAAATATATTAAATACATAGGAAGGGAAGGCTGTACCTGATCACTGGTTCCATACAGTCAGCACTGCTCTGTAGTTAGTTATTTATCTTCTTACAGTTTCATTTACTTTTAAAGATCATATCAGATTCATTACTCCTCCAGAGAATTTCAGGAAAACCAGCTAAGAAAAATACACAAACATGGATATAAATTGTTTTTTTTAACAAAATGCATAAAAATATAATCCTATACAAGACTGCTGGGACTAAATGTGAGCCTGCAGCATAGGTAAAACCAATGAGATGTTACTCGTAGAGGAATGAAATTGGTTAATACAAAGGCATGTCCGTAATAACAATGTCCTTTCTCCGGTGACAAAGACAAAGTGCCTGCGTTTGGAGCGTACAAGCGCAAGAGACAAGTGATGGCTGAAGGTAGACTTTGGGAGAGCATTTGAATTTCATGTCCAAGAAGAGGCAGCCCATCATTAAAAAACCCTAATTTCTGTGTCAGGTAGAGTTACAGGTAATCGATCATCTTGTCACACCGATTTATTTTTTTCTGCCCGTTCAAAGTGAATTCTACTTCTTTCCAATTAAACTTGTTGCTGAAAAAGAAAACGTCTCTGGCTATTAAAGGCACATTTTGCCGTGTTAGGTCTTTTTCCACCAAAGGTAATTTCTGAACATTTGGAAGAAAGGAGCCCAAGGGAGGCTGTGGCTTCCAGGCAATTCTTCATGTAGAGCTGATGTGAACAAAGCAGACCTTTTGAGGTTGGCATCGGACATCCATTAATGTATGTGCATAGTCTTAAACAATTTGTTTAGATGTTCTTAACTGGCCCTACTGTTGGTTTATCATTTCCTGCACTACTTGTACTGATGTCACATCAATGTCATAATCATAATTGTTACGTTTGTAGTTATGTGCAGCATGTAAGATGTTAAAATGCATCCCCAATTGAGTAGTTTCAACAAAGCAAACACTACCTTTTGTCAAATCATGCAGCTTCTGTGTATAAATACATAAAGTGTGTAAATACATAATTCCAGTTTGTCTACACACGATGAGGCAGCAGTGTGGGGCTGATAGATGCTTTAGGTCTTGAGAGGGGCTTACTTTTGAGAGGGTTTTCCCGCACTGACAGCTTCACTCAACCTTACACTCGTGAACAGCGGCTCTGGACCTGACAGTGTGTGCCACCAACGCACTGGGATATGTCTGCATAAAAGCCATTTATTGGTACATTTCTAAATGTTAACGGTTGTCAGCTTCAGTTTCTTTAAAGACCCACAGCTCACAGGGAGGATAAAATGCATGTGCTGCTCCGGGGAAATACTCCTCTGTCCCTGACAGACAATGACAAAAAAACGCCACTGCTTGTGGCCTCCGCCACTAGCACTGAGGTTTCACATGAGAGCGAGTGCTCCTTTGTCCCTGGGTCTAATTTATTTATGTGGCTAATCTTCAGGGGGTGGAGCGGCCATGCTCAGAGGTGTGTCATTTTACAGGGGGACCCACCGGAAGGATCAGTGACCTTGCAGAGACATTGCCATAAACGCGTGATTCATTTCAATTAGTGCACAAGATCTGTCTTAGCTTGCAATCACATAAACAAGCATTATCAAGAGACACCTCTTCTCCCCAAAAAAGTCCCTAAAAGTTCATACTGCTGTACATCACCTATCACGTTGGAGCACTTCATTCCTCTCCCATCCATCATTTACAGTCGCACTCAGGGGATTCTCAGCAGAGAAGTTAATCAAATTACTTGAAATAGTTCATCAAAGTAAATTTAAAGTTGAGTCTTTGAAAGTTGTAGTCTGGTTTAACATGGCACGAGAGCTGCATCGCAGAGCTCCCGTAAGATTCAGTGTCAGAGCCAAGACTGCATTCATCCTTACCCAACAGCATTTATTTGGACAGAGGTGCAATGGCAGCAGAAAAAGAGTGGAGGAGATGGAGCCTTGATTAGCAGCAGCCTTCCCAGCATGCTCTGCTATGACAAATGACTGACTTCGAACAATATCTAAGGCGATCAGGATAAAGTACCAACCATTTCAAGGCTCAGCAAAATTCTAATTCTAATTAGACTTTGCACCACACACCAAATAAAAATTGTTCCCATGGCATTTTGGCCTATCAACTGTTTCTCCTCTTGCTGAAACAAAACGAATAAAGAAAATGATTAAAGTGATAACAAAGGCATAAAATTTAAATTATTGAGGCACCACATCTGGGATCTGTATGTCACTGCGCTGCCATTTTTACCCTCTCATTCAGCTCTCCATTCTTTCTGCATGACAGAAACTGCAAAACAGAGGGAAGCAAGGAAAAGGAGAGAAAGGGGAGGAAGAAATTGTAACATTAAAAGGTAGAAAGCGAGAACGCAAATAGGCCTTCAGCTTTAGCGTTATTAATGACTCTTCAAAGATCTCCGACTTTTCCAATCTCTCAGAGAAGCGCATGAAGGAGTCTGCAGATGAAGCTGACCTTCAAAATGTTCTTTGGTCTTTAGTTAAGAAATTCACTCGCCATTATGGCATCATTAAGGAAACAAGGATAAAATTACTCCATGGTTAATGGCCTATAGGATCCCCCACCAAAATTTGTTTCAGATCTAATAAAACTGTGCTTAACACACTCGAATGAATTATGAGGACTGTTATGCAGGGTATTAAAATATGGAAAATAGATTTTCGAGAGCTTGGAGGACTGGACTTTTCAAATCAGATAGTAGAATGGGATTTTCTGGGCAATAAATTCCACCATGTCTCAATTTAATTTCTTTTAGCTCTTAAATCTGAAGCAATGATTTATTGTGTGGTTTTGATCATCTTTTAAAATACACTGTTCACTGTGGCCAACTTTGCTATTTCAAAGAAGAATAAACTCTACATGCATGAACACACAAAATACCTTGTTTCCAAACAAACAAGCATTGTTTTGCTTACCGAACTACAATAAGAAAAGCTGTGTAATTAACAAGACATGTCTTATTTGAGGTAATAAGTCATTATTAAGACCTTCATTAAATTGAGGTGTGCATTTACATTTGCTTAACATGCTGCTGAGAGAAAGGATGCAGGGTGGGTTATTAGCATATTGCATCAGAGGGTAGAGAAAGCAGGCAGGAAGCTGTTATAGAGAAAAATGAAGCTGCAGGCTATTGAGGCTCTTCATTGTCTCATATACAACCGCATCGCAAACCTGCAGAACTGTGTCATTTCCACCACTTATTACCTGCTATTGTAATCCAGACCTCGATGCCATCATGAAATACAGACTTATTACAAAGAGGGGGAAAAGTTAGCCCAAGATGGTGCCACAGAGAGGTGGTTTGTGTGGTAATGGCATTTGCTCTCTTTAAACTTTAATCTTTCCTATTAATTCCCTGCAACTGGAGAATGTACGAGAGTTAATGTTCCATGAACGTGTTTCTCACTCCGCAATCTCTTCAAGCTAATTACCTTCAGGTGCTAAATGGTGGGAAATTGCCATCCATTTGGATGAGAAAAATTTCACCTCCTGCTCCCTAGTGAAACATTTTTTTGCCGGGCACATTAAGAAAAAAAAAAGAGGGAAAGAGGCAGGCCTCCACCAAGGTAAACAGTGGTCATAAAACTACCTTTTTCTGGTCTTTTCTTTCCAGCCGCCTGAAACAGGAAACCATGGTCCCTCTCTCCCACCACATTGCAAACCGGCGGAGGTCAGGTAGAGGTCAACAGGTGCTCCTTTTGACAAGGGGAACGCAGAACAGATGTTTGATTGGCATGAATCATCTAAACTGCCCATTAGAAAGTTATGATGTGAAAGGATAGGACTCCTGGTACTAGGACACTTTTTAATTTGATGTCTAAACAGAAAGGAGATCTTGAAGTTGCTGCATTTGTAATTAGACTCCAATGGTTGGATGTCCAGTATCACTGGAATTGCTGGAATTGTGCATCAAATCTGTTGGCAGACAGTATGTTTTTACTGGGATTTTATTACCGATAACGTACATTCATAGGCAATTTCCTGGGCTTAAATTTACAAACTTCCCTATCATTATCATTCCTATCTGCTATAATAACATTTTACTGTATTCAGTAGCTTAGTCACTGAGATGCGTGTATGTATTGACAAAAGCCAGGTTTCCAAATGTAGCACAAATTTTAACCAAATTTCCAGACAATCAGCAAAAGACAATGCGAATGAATGCCGTTGCCATTACCGTTTTGCAAATATCATGACAAACAGTGGAAAACAATATAAAAAAACATGATGGAAATATGGCATTTGTGTTTGTTTCATGTATTGTGGTCTCCACACTCGCTGAGTCTGTTTCCATTGCACTTTGTCGTGCTTTTATCGATACTCCAACTTTTCATCATACTCAGGAGATTCTCAGCAGAGAAGTTAATTAAATTACTTGAAATAGTTAATCAAAGTAAATTTTACTTTAAACAAATCGCTTCTATCGATACACCAACTTTTCCACCTCAGCCAAGCATAAAAACCTTCTGAGGTCGAAATTGAAAATGCTCATAAAAACAGCTGGATGGAGATAGACACAACTAATGCACAGGGTTAGGGTTATTTAGACATATTTTAAATATGTCTATATTATACTGATTTTGAGAGTGAAAACTAAGGTGGCTATAATTGAAATGTGTTATATTGTAATTGTCCACTGCATTTTTAAACATGAGTACATACATAGCTATGGTAACCACATTAGGTCAAATTTGAAAACTGAACTACAATTCAATGGAAAGAACACAGTTTGGTCAATAATGTTCACATTTACTGTTTTTTTTGTCACTTTGAAACAAGTTGCTTGGAAAATATAATTCATTTGAGGACTTTTGCTATTTTCAGACATGTTGTAGTTAATTGTTTCCATGCTGCAAATGGAGAATCAAGCCATGTTGAGAAGCCTTAAACAGTGAGTCCATCCAACTGTATTCAGCCCCCTGTGAACTCCATATGAAACCCTCACGGTGCAGTTCAGCGGGTTCTCAGAAAGAGTCAGGAAGATGCATCATATGAGGGGAGTAAAAAGGCCAGCTGGGATGGGTGGGCCACATTGTGATCACTCACCTTCATCCCTGATTTGTAGTCATTATCCCTACCAGCGTTTGAAGATCAAAAACAAGGACAGGGAGAGTGATGGGGGACAGAGAGAGGCAGCCGGAGAAAGAGAATGGGGGAAATGAGTGAAGGAGGGAGGGACAAAGAGACGGCTGGATGTGTGTGTGTGTGTGTGCGCGTCTGTCCCAGTGACTGCCATTTGCCCCTGTTTGGTGGATGTAGGAGTGTAGGTGGCAGCGATGTTGGGGAGTGGGTGGGGTTGGGAGGAGGGTGGATAAGGGTGATAGCACCTTAAAACCAACCAAGCTGCAAAAGCAATGAATATTAAATTCACGCCTAAATAGCTGGGTCTATGTGAAGCATTACTGTATTATAATTTTAGATTTGTCACCGATGGGATGCAGGTTTGAGTTGGAACAACAAGGCACGTCAGAGCAATCTTTACTCCTCCGATAACGGCAGAGCTGTAAATTGATAATCTTATCATGAATTATTATGAATTTGGCTTTTGGTGGTCTTGCAATCGGACAAATGCAAATAAAGTGTGTTTTATTTGTTGCTGGGGAGTGTGATAAGGTAAGACAGTAAAAATAGGAACATATAACAATTAGAGCCAAATATAATTTCTCTTTACCCATCCATGTCCCAGGCAGAGTGTAAATGTTGAAGGACTCCCATCAGGCCATTGTATAAATTAGTCAAACCCTTACTGTGCTGAAATCTATCCCCAACTGTTTGAGTGAGAAAGCAGAGATTTTTCCCTCCTTTTTTAGATTTAATTATCTTTTGTTGTTCTTTTTATCTACCTTCAAGGATTGTCCTCAGTGGGGGGTTAAAAGAATGGGAAGTGGAAAAGACGAGGGGGGTGTCTGATAGCGAGCGTCGGGTATGTAGGGCTAGTTTGTCCTCTGTTTGATCTGATTCCTTACAATGACACAGCGGGAAATTAAATATGAAACCGAATTAAAACCACTACTTAATGAACAACGGGGAAACAAAGTTGGCTCCCTTCCAAATTAAGCGAAAGTCTAACTTCTCCTCAGAGCATTATCTCTTTAGTTCGGCTTAGTCTGAGGTAATTTTCGCTTCATTTAGACACGACATTTAGGGAAGTGTTTGATGATTTGTAATAAAATCCCAATTTCAAACCATTTATCTTGCAAATATATCTGGAAACAGTGCACAGAACATGAAATCCACACTGACTTTTGACGCTTTGAAGTGTAAAATCCAGCAGTTTAATTACTCTCTTCATTTTTTCTGCGATGTATTGGAGGCGAGTTATCCACAGTGGCAAGCCTTCCCATATATTGATTTAATAGACCTTCTGAAAGAGCTTTGCTTTTCTCCTTTGAGAGAAACAACACATGTAGAACATTAGCTGAATTGACGTTGTTAAATAATTTAGTATCAACCTATACTGTATGTGCAGTCATTCAAGTGAAGGCTGATGTACAGTGCAGACATAAAACATTGTTATTGGCTGTTCGGTTTGTTTCTTTTCTCTGGTGCGTTGTTCTGTACTTCTGCTACTCTCAGCTTTAGATCGTTGCTCTTTAGAAAATATTGCAGCCAAACTACCTGAGTTTCTATTATGTTTTTACTTCATTAAACATTTACAGAAATATATGAAAGTGACAGGAGTAGGTGGGTTAGGGATAAATACAATGTAAGAGAACGCCATAAACATAATCAAATGCTAAAGTTAAGGTTGTATATCTTTCTGTTACCAACAGTATCATTTCTACCTGTAAACAAATGAGCAGATTCTTTTTCTTCTGACAGGTGGAAATAAGGGGGAATCATTTCAAACCGAAAGAATACTGGATGCAACAAAAGCACTGTCGAATGATGCCTTTGGCAGGTGGAACTGCTCCCCTGCCAAACTGTCACCATTTAGGCCCCGATAACGCAGGTAATTGCATTTCCAGAAGAGCAGGAGCAGATGAAACATGCTGTGGACAGATACTGCTGGCACACTGGCCCCTTCTGTTGGAAAATTTCATTTTTCCACAAGGAAGCCATGAATGCTAAGGCTGAATCCAAATCCGTTTTTCCGCACTTTATCAGTGTGTGGCCCACCAAGTGGGGAGATGGAGGTAATTCATTCAGCTGAGACTCACCACCCTAATCCAATTTCCAGCCTCCCCCAGCAAGAGATAATTACAAGTATTAAAGCTGTTAGGACAGGGGGGAAAGGGCCCTCTCTCTGAAACTCTGCTGCAGGCCCTGGAAATATCGACTGAGCTGGGGGATTTCTGCTGGGAGAACTCAAGCTAAGGTATTGTTCAAAACTAAGAAAGTGTGTTAACTAATGAGGCAAAGGGAATCTCAAGGTATAAAAGGACATCCATAGCCACATGTCATTACAGACCCCAGGACTTTTTTTTTTTTTTGCCTCGTGCATCACTTAAGCCTGCTCGAACAATTGGTCATTTCATGTGTAAAGACAAGTCGAGGTTCCTGCACAGTCAGTATGCATATAATAGTCCTTGGAATGTCCCATCGCTTTTAACTGCGTATGAACTTCAGGATCAGATGTACAGCCCTTCACTATCTCTCCAACTTTTCAAGAAATACTCTAAACTCAAGATGTGACACCAAATTTGTTACTTCAATTCCGACAGTGCTTCTAAAACTACCAGAACAGTAAATATAGCGCTGTAGTTTCTCATAACATCTTCTGGGGTGGAAAATCTCACTTTTCACTGTTTGTCCTTGCCTCGGCCGCTCCAACATTACAGCCACCTACACCCCAGCCAGTGGTAAACTATACCTTTTCATGTCTTTGAAGACACAATAGAGGACTGAGGTTGGAGCAGCACAGAGGGCTTCTTTTTTTTCTCTCCACTGCTTAAACTTTGACACCTCAAGGAGCGGAAGCTGCAAAGCTCTAATTAACGGAAGCAGAGACGCTCCTGCGCTCTCCCATTCAGCGCCCCACAATAGACAAACCTATGAAGCAGAACCAGGAATGGAATATTGAAGGAATGAATGGAAACACACCCAAATAAGAGACCCGACATCACCCCTGTCCACTCTTAGTCCCTGCTCTTTATTGTGTATCTTTGTTGAAGAGGGTCTGCCACAGGAGTCCCATTCTCTATCAATTACTGAAGATCAAAGAGGCATGCTGACGTAAAGAAATGTGTTGTCAAGTTTTTATATCATCTGAGACTACTTTTCCATGAAAATATCTTTAGTCACGCATAAATAAGATCTATCTAGTTCCACCTGTTTTGTTAAAGGCTATTGTGAAGGCTGCACACTTGTCTAAATATGTTATTTTACAGTAGCAGTAAAAAATGTTGAGACATTTTTATTCTGCATCTTTATCTTTATCAAAATACATATAATGATAAAATAGTCTACATGTGCAAGATTTTATTTAAAACGTCCTTGGCCCATTGTTTAACTTACACCATCGCAATCTGTTTTTGAGATATCGCAGGAACTAAGAGAAGATGCACTAACAAAAAAAAGAAACAAAGAGCCGCTGTAAAACTAATCTCTTTGGTGAATATTATGGGGTGTATTACCTGATATGTTTCTGCCCTACATCCAGACAATATTTTACTTTGTCACTTTAATGTACAACACGTATCCATATTTAGGTACAACAGTGTAACTGAGTCTAACTACTTGGAATCAACATTGCTTTCTTTAACTCACATTTTAGAGACATCCCACCGCTCCATGCATATTCATACCAGCCATTTTAGAGAGGTGCTAATCCAATTAATGAGACTCAAACTGGTCCTTTCCCATTACTATTTAGGTGTGTTAAGGCTCCAAGATGAGTCGGTTATCCCTGTTTGAATGTTGTGGTAATTCAAGGAATAAGCTCGAAATGTTTCTGCAACAGGTTCCATTAAAATAGATGTTTTTCTCTACCAAACGGTGTGCTCTGGCCTGGTTTTAAGTGAAGAAATCGCCTCCTACTGCAATCCAGAGTTTTAGGTTATTTTCGACCGAAGTATAAATAACAAATACTTTAGAGTCAGTGACAAATGCTCCAAAACCTCAATAAAGCAAGGCAAGTTTATCTGTTTAGCACCTGTCAACAACAAGGCATTACAAAGTGCTTTACATGAGACATAAAATGCATTAAGGCAAGATATCAGAGAAACACAAGGCAATATAAGAAGACACATAAACAGGATTTAAAAAGAGTAAAATGAAATAAAAATAAGCTAAAACTAAATAAAACACGTGAACAAAAATGGCACAGTGCAAGATATGAATGAATAATCCCAAATTCAATAAAAGGCAGTGGAAGTCTATAACCCACGTAAGTCAGGGAGTCGCAAAACACTGTACGGTACTTAAATGGTTGCATATAACATCCAGGTGTGATTCAGTTCTTACAGTAAACAACGCTTGCATTTGAATAAATTGGATATTGCTAATTATCTATCTCATTAAAAGTAAACATGAAGAGGGTCTAAGAAAGGTGTTTACTGTATATTGCTGCTAGAGGGGCAGAAATAGCCTCGCTGCTCATGTTATCTGAAATACTGACATTCCCATTCTTTACCAAGAATGTTTACTGTTGTTTGCAAGCCTTGTTTCCTTGAAATATTACATATCCTCGGTGCAGGGGGAGACTTCTTGTGTGAAGTTTTTAATATGTCACAGGCATAGTGCTGTTTGGAAATGCAGTGTATTTTACTCAGCCCCCAATAATCTATTCTGCTCAGCCAGGCGCACACATTGACAAATGTTTCCAGCATTAGGTATTTACCTAGTGGAATGTAATGGATGTAAAGAGTTTGAAAATGCCTGGCGCACTAACAGCATGGGCAGTAGCAAGACTATCTAGACTGAGGAGAAAATACACTATTCAAAACAGAATCAATGGGTCTGAAGGATGGTGTGTGTGTCGTGTATGTGCATGCGTGTATTTGTGTTTAGCTCTCTCTGTATATATATATATATTTATATGTGTGTGTGTGTGTGTGTCTGTGTGCATATCTGTTTTTTGCTCTAAAGCGCTGACTGTAAACTTACCATAAGTCACTCTAGACTCTGTAATAGTTTCAGCAAAATCCATGCAGTGGAAATGTAAATATTTTTCTTAACGCAAACACAATGTAGAGGCATTAAGTGTCTCAAAGTATTCCTGTCGGAGAGAATAAATGTGTTCTGCCGCCCAAGAGTTTAGTGGCGAGAAGTTGTAGAAAGAATTGCAGGCTGCAGGTTTTTTTTAGAAATACCGAGGTCATCCACCACAACAAAAGCACAACAGTTTGACAGGACACCAAAAACAGGTTATTCACGTAGATTTCTTTCACATTTAATTGGTTCATTCATTATTCAGTTGTGTTTTGTATCCCAGAGCTCTACGTCAAACATCTATTGATGGTCTAAATGCTGTTTTCAGAGAGCCATCTGAATACTGCCAGGAGGTGAGGACAAATCCCCGAATGTCCAGGAAGAAATACCAAGGACAAAACCTGATCTTGTGTCCTTGGGGCTCGGCATCGTTTGACATTTTCAATACAGCTGCCAAATACAATGCCTTTTTTTTTTCTTTTAGCAAAGTAACTTGGCAGTTTTTGCCTCAAGTTATCGATACCCAGTGTTGTTGTAGACACATTTGGTCCGCACTCAAAAATCCTTAACCTGGTAGATTTACTGTACGTCCCTGGCAGTCTGAGAGATGAGGGTTTCTGCTGGGACAGAGGTCTGTTTTGGGACAATCTGAAGGGGCTGATCCCCAGTTCAGCTTGGATTCTCTTCCCCTCATCTGTTGGCTGATCTTTTTCTCTCTCTCTCTCTCCTTGAAACTATTTTTCAGCCCTATAGAGGCCTACACCAGCCGTCTTGTTCATTACATGCACCATGCGTCCTGTCAGACGTACAGGCGGGCAGGACACTTTCAGACAAAAAGCGGTAAGCTCATTTAAAGAACAAAGATTTTACTAGAAGTGTTACTAACACTGTTCTTATCCAAGTAGGAGCAACATTATTGGCTTGTATGGAAAATTGGATCAAATGTCTTGTTATAGTACATGGAAAGTACTTTTCAGTGACTTTAAAGTCGACTTTGAGACTTTTTTGGGGAATAATGTGATTGTAAATGGAAAACCAAATCAAATGTGGTCAGGTTGAAGAAAAGGCAGGTGTGACACATCAAAAGCCCCATATATCTTTTAGAAATGGGATTTATAATCCAGCCTACAACTTGGAGGGCTGCTATGATGTGCAGTCAATATATGGGTGGCTCTCCCCATAAAGGACCCGGCCTCTGTGTTTGATTTATTGTCACAGCAGCTCATCTCAGACGGCCTCATGAAACCTTTGTCAGTCCAGACACTGTTTTTGTTATTTGAAATTATTTTTGTCTTTTTTGCCCATTTACCATCCTTTAACTGTTTTGCTCTATAATCCTGCACCAAGAGTCACTGTTTCTACTTCTATATATAGCAATACAGTCATTTTAAAATTGATTGTAGTTTAAGAAGCAGAGATATGTATTGAAGAAAAGTGCATTTGCTTTTATGATTATTCAAAGCACAAAGTGAGTTGTTCTGCTGAAGTAGGTCTTGGCTCTCTGACTGGAAAGGAATTACTGAAGAATTAATTACTGTTTCTTGATGCCAATGAGCAATGACGCCTTTGAAACTGTACATTAAGTCTGACACACTGCTGAATACAATTTAGCCCATAATCTTGAATAGATGGACAGTAGTATTTTTATTTTAACAATTATCCAATTATTATAGATTGCTCATGTTCAAGGGTGTGGTTTCACTTTACTTACAATCTTATTTTACGCACACACACCCTCCACGTCCTTCCTTTAGTCCTCAACATCTGCTCTTTGTTCTTTTAAATGAGGACGTTTCATGACAGTAAAATATGTTTGTCCAGCCAAAGCTGCTTTCCACATGTCAAAATGAGCCGATTTTAGGTTAACATGAGTTAATATGTTTAATTCTTATTGAAAATCCAGATCAATATAAAAGTCATATTATTAAATTTTCGTGAGAATTTTTTATGTTCCATATTTACTTGATTACTTGATTTTACAATTACAATATGTATTTCTTTATTTTTAGCGACAGAAATTTCCCGAAGTGGCTGCTGTCTGAAACCGACCTTTACCAAAATCCCCTTGTAATTTGAGCTTAACGTTGCTCCAGACGAATTAAGTGCAAGTTAATAATTAAGCTATGAATCTATCAGACACTTGGTATGGGAAAGTTTTCGGGAGGAACAGCTTGGCCCGGCTCAACAATCATTAAAATGTGCTGACAGCGATGGGAGAACAAGTTCCCACTTTGATCCGATGACAGACCTGAGCTCAGCCTCACGTCATCCCCCCCTGCTCTGCCTCTGCTGTCTCACTTTTATTAACTCTGAGGTTCAGACAACGCCTTCCACTCAAAACCTGGCAAATACACACTTACAATACTCATATGAAAGGAATTATGGCATATGAGGAGCATAATCTACCAAGAGCGCACTTAAGAGCTGTGTTGCTTTATTTTGCTTCCATACAAATTAGTTTGGGTCGCAGATTAGCAAAGTAGAAAGCCAAGATTGTGTATCTCTATATCTCTTAATTTCAATAGTGTAATTATCCATTAAGATCTTTTTATTTAGTGTTTGACATCTAACAATCATGCTCATTAATGTCTGTCTGTGCAATGAACACACTGATTTTCTTGTCAATCTTACAGTGATCTGTTCTTATTATCTTATATATCAGGTTTCCATTAATAAATCAATGACGATTTTTCAATGGGATTTTGAATATAAACATATAGTTCTGAATATTTGCATTTAACAATCTTTTGCCGTTAGTTTCGATTACATCTGTAGGGAATATCTTTTGCCATCTGACAACGACAGATAGAGGCAGAAGTAAGCAAGAAAGAAGTTTCTATGAAATCCTTGCTGGATTGTTTGTAGGAGCAAACTTTATTGTTTCTTCTGGGAGGATTTATCAGCAGCCTGAATGGTGTCCTGACTTGAGCCTCAGCAGTAGGTGACAGAGGTGTAAGTCAGCCATAAGCAGCTGCACCAGAGTAGAAATGAAGGTCTTCTGCTGCCCCCCAGGGGTTTATAGAGGAGATCACAGGCATTCCTGCAGCCAGCAACTTCCTCTGCTTCACACATTTGAGGTGATACAGCTTAAATATATACATACGGTTATACTGAGGGAGCAGATCTCAGGACAGCTGTGTGCATTTATGGGAATATCATGCTCTAAACAATTTAAAACTAACTGCTAGTTCTGAGTTACGTTTCTTTCTTTTAATATCTGTAAAAATACATATTTCATTAAACTGTGTCTGTTAAGGCTGCACAGTTAATATGAAGATGTTCTATTTACATTTTAATATATTTTCCTTTTATGTCTGTTATGTTACAGTGAAAAATAATGCACATAATGCGATACTATAACATTGATTGTGCTTTCTTGCGGCTGCTCTGAAGCTGATTTTCAGAAGAGAGTCAGGAAAACAAATCAAATTGATATTTAAATGACAATTAGAGCATCTGTGTAAAACCATAAAAACAATCATAGCCTATATTAATGAGTAAATATTTGCTCCAGCTGCAATAAAAGAAGGCCTTAACAACAAGCCATTTGTAAAGACATCTTATTGAATCGCAGTATGGAGCTTCAATTCACTGTAAAAAGATGAAACGCTGAAGTGCATTAGGATGCAGAAAATGCTCATAACATCTGTTTCCTTTGTGTTACAGAGGATATCGCTTTGTAGCAAGCAATATGTGCCATCAGTGACTGGTGGAATAATATTTGTGTTCCCCCCTCAAACAGACACACTGTCACAGAAGCACTTGTCTACATTTTGTAGTTGCTCGAGGAAAATAATTGCCTTATCTGCAACTGTCAAAATGATGAATGCCCTGGAGAGCACCGAGAATTGACTGATGGAATTGGGGGAAAATCTAATCCCTGATCTGAACACTTTGTATAATACATTAACCCCTCTGGTACAATAGGCTGCACAGAAACAGATTTGTATAGACTTGTAGAAATAAATTCAACAGAGGCTGAAGGATCGATAAACATCAGGAGTTATGGCCTCATCTGTACCGAGTCAAACAGAGTGTCAGCAGTGTATTGAGATGTATGCAGGAGTTGAGTCAAAGAAAATATGATATAACACAGAAATATCTGCATTATCTGCCACATATAAAACTGTAATTGATATGGACAAATAGATAAGAGTAATTCATTAATCCTGAAGGGAAACTGTGGTGTTACAGCAATTAAAAAGCCAAATGATTTACAATAACTAAAATAGAATGAATAATATGAATATACACTGTACAATGAAAGTGCCAAGATATGTATAATGTTTCAGTTACAGTTTTAGTCAAAATGAACAGAATCACTGTTCAGGTATTGATCTGTTTCATGTTAAAAAAAATTTTTTTTTAAATAAATAACCTTATTAATATTTCTTACAATTCTTTGCTAGCAGCGTAGAGATGTACTCTTCAATAATACATGCAGGGCTGAGCAATATGGTTAAAATTAATATCCCAATATGAAGATTTTTCCAATATAAGATCAGATGTGGCAAATTAATGCAAAATGTGAGTAATCAAACAGATGTTTAAGGTATCTCTTCGAACATTTAAACCAAAACTTCATTAACTAATTTTTATTGCAGTTTGCTTGGAATAATTCATTTTGACAAATAATAACACGTTCATATACAAATTCTGTATAAGTATTGAAGGGAATCGTCACTAATAAGCGAAGCTTTTACAAAGGTGCCTGAATGCAACCTTATCTTTAGCTGAACATTTAAGAAACAATGGCAAGGAAATAATGGTTAGGTGAAGAATTGAGTGCTATAAATGAACACAGTGTGATATGCACAGAAGGATGATGGGAAATTCGGTCCACAAGCAGCAGAGGGGAAATCTCACCCACATATGAAGGGATATCTCTCCTGATTAAAAGGATATTAACTTTTCATAACCTAATGTTCTAAAATGAAGTTTGGTAAAAATGAATAGCTGGCACCTACCTGTGAACGAGTTCTCCCCCTTTTTTGTCACACATGGGTGGAATACATTATCCCTAATATTAGGAGAGAACATACCTGTAACAGGTTAATGACCTCACACTTTCCACACCATTTCACTTAGCGGGCCATAGCCAGGAAAAGCTAAACGCTTCACTCCCACTTCACTAAATTATGAATTAGCCAAAAGGTGAGGCGATTAAAGATTCAACATTTTGCGGTTCGACCAATGGACAGCCTCCTCGTTGAGCTCGGGTGGGATATCTTCAGCCATTAGCTGAAAACTGTCTTGATATCCATTACGGAGGACATAAATATTGGAAGAGAACAAATAATCCAGAAATTACCAATCAAAGTGTTTGCAACCTCAGAGAGAAATTACTAGCCCTGTAGTATGAATAAAATCATCAGCACAATCTTCGTCTATATACATTAATGAATAAATAACACATAGGAAAGCAATGAATCATGGAGATTTTAAATTATTTGTCATGAAATGGTGGTCATTTTCATCATGTAACCCAGGACTGATTTTGATAAATATTATATTCAAACCACAATTATCAGCATTACCTTGAATTTGCACAAAACTAGCTGTAAACACTGGCGTTCTCAAACCACCCGAACGCCTACAGTGGCCATGGCTTGTCAGACTTCTTCAGCCTTACCCGCTCTGTAATGAGCGCTGACAGGTCACATGGCACAAACTGTGATGTCTGAATAATTTGAACAAATGCTAAATCATTGCAAAGCAGCCAGAGAGATCAGCAATGTGAAAGTGAAGTGTTTGCGCTTCCCCAAGGCTCAGTGGCATCTGTTCTACATGTGTGCGGCAACAGCATCCATGTTTCACCAATTAATTGTGCTTGTATTTGAGCAAATATTTGACTTTGAAGCGCTAAAGTGTTAATTGGGGCAAAGGATTCTATGTGTCAATATTCCTCAGCAAAATGTGAGTTATTTAACGGGAAACTTTTAAATGATTTATGCTAAATTCCTATTTGATAATCAATGATTTTGAACTCATAGCAGGAGCCTACATTTCAGAATCTCAATTTTCCATTTTGTCAACCCCCCAGCCGCGGAGTCTTTCTTGTAAAAAGGGTTTGTCCTGAGCACAAATCAGCAGAATAAGAAAGGCTGATGTCTCTCCTTAATTCTGTAAATTGGAGGGTTGTGAGTCCAATTACGGTCTGTTGGTTCAGCCTGAGGCCACCAGGGAGAGCTGTGCTTGTTTCTTAGAGTCACTGGAACTAACCACTCCACCAAGCCTCAGCCCTTCCCATAAGGAACGTTATCACTAATTACTACTTCACTGTTTTTTATTGGCTTTGTTGACGTATAAGCACCGTAAAAGAGGTATTTTGTAACAATTAACCTGTCTGAGTTTGAAAAGCAGCTTTCAAAATTACTCGACTATCCCTCCACACTTGACCCTGAACTTTATAAAAACGCCATCATGAGGAGAGGGTGCAGATTCTGGTATTTCTTTTTCTTCGTGCAGTTATGATTGCTGGTGTATTTCTACAATTTGGGATTTTTGACCTGGCAAAGGAATTGTGTACATGAAACCTTTGCAGGATGTAAGGGGTTGTTGGGGTCTGTTGCTTCTACTGGCCATTAACTGGGGATTAGTGCTGGTGGGGCACACACCCCTTTGAAGAGGTAATTCCTCACACTTCCTTGCTATAGAAAATCAGGAAGCAATCATAGAAGAAACCATGCAGATGGTCCAGACAGGGAAGCCCGTGACCATTTCTTTTCCAGTTACAATTAAGACTTGGAGTAGCCGCTGCCATTGTGAAAACTTAGCACATCAGAAAATTCAAGGGGACATCAGAATTAGCAGGAAATGTTCCCGGGCACGTCACGCAATCATGCTTAAAACTAAAAGGGGGGAAAGGGTGAGAGTGAGATCAAATGTTTCTTTTTTTGTAATAGTAAATAGTGTTTACAAGCTTGTGGAGTCACTGTAACTCAACACAGTCACTTCACAGCCCCCCATATATCTGTCAACACGATATATCCGAGCATGAGCAAGGCTGTGAGACTATAAAAGCTGTTGGAGGGGGAGATCAACATGATGTCACATAGAGAGGCTCAAGAGAATGTATGAATATATGTCAGGGAGAGTGATGACTGGGCATGAATCATCGCACTGCTGCTGGAAAAAAAGTTATTGGTGCTGTATGTTGGAGCACACTGACCTCTACAGGGACAAAAGGTTACTGGACACATGTCTCCATTGGGAGTCTGAGCTTCTGCTGACTTTTCAAACAGAGGAAAGTCATCTGTGTGTTATATTTGAATTTAACAACATTCTTCACAGGGATTCCCATGTTAAAATATTTTTAGAAATGTTTTGTGTGTCCTGGTTCTACATGTTTCTCTTTGGTTTCCTACTCGGTGGTCTCTCTGGTAAATTGTTAGCATGTCGTCCAAGCCAACCGTACAGTGTTGTATACAGCACTGGGGGTTTGTTCACTCTTTCAGAGCTGTTTCTGTATTTTTGCTCTCAAATCACTGACTTTGTAAAACCAGGGGCAACTTGGTTTTCCTTGCAAAGCTAAATTGAAGGTTGCAGACTGCACTTTGTATTTAAAGTTTGCACGTAAACTGAGAGTTTTTAGTTTTAAGGCCTGCAGTTGTGCTGTGAGGTTCACACTGGGTGTTTACTCCGTTAAGTTTGACGTGCAAGTCAAAACACAAACATATGAATTATCTCTTTCATGAGGTGTAATTCTGCCTTTACAGAGTTTGCTTTGGTTTCTCCCTGTGAGGAGTCTATAAAGGCAGTCACTTGGACCATATCATGTAGGTTTTATCTTTTGTTTTGATCATGCCATTTTAAGATGATGTCAAATCAACTGTAAAACAGTGATGTCGATCAATATCTCATCACTCTTTGTATTTTCTGGTGGTTTCTCAGCTGTGTGCTTCCAAAAAATGAAAACTTAACGCCAATAAAGTAACTCTGAAAGAGATGTAGCCAAGACAACCCTTTACAAAACTCCAAAACAAACAAGAGAAAGAATGTTAAAATGTTTATACAGCAGAGCATATTCAAAGTTTTATTAGCTGTCTTATTTGGTAGCTTAGTATAGCATACAGAAACCAGCACAAATGTCCTTTTTCAATACTTACTGTACATTTTATTTTACATTATATATAATCTAGGTCCTTTAATGTAACGTATGAACCCTTTACTGTATTTATACGTGAATTATTGCATTTGTTACATACTATATATACAAATGTTTTGTAAGTATCTTAATTATCACTAGAATCTGCATGCAAATGAATTAAATTAAAAGTAAAATATTTATTCAAAAAACGATTTATTCAGTATAATGATAATAATAATAATAATAATAATAATAATATAATAATAATATATATATAATAATATAATAATAATATATAAATATAACACAGGTTACCTTACAGGAGGAGACCATATTTAACTTAATGATAAAGATGCCAAAATATACAAAATGAATTCACACTCAAAGGGGGGCATTGTGTTGTGTACATTTGGTAATTTGGGATGGATCCCAACAAAAACTGTGCAATTAATTCAAGAATAAAGTTTGTTTATAATATAAAATCTATTTGAGTTCAGCTTTTTTTTTAGGTACACTTCGACTATTCGTATGCATCGTTTGTTTGGATTTTTTTGTCCATGAAAATGAACAAAAACAAATTGTATGTCAGAGGTCGTGGCACAGCAACACTTAATTTCCCTGTTAATAAGAGAACATGAACCATTTGTGGTCTGTTGGATCAACACCTGTACAGATGTGAAACCATAACAACAGTGAAGATTTTAGGTCAGTTAATATTTTACTTGTGTATTTGCATAAAAATTCAAACTTCAGTCACTACAATCACATGTCATGTTTCCTTTCTTTTAGCCAAACATCAGCTATGTGGCCCAGCTGGAGGGGCCCCCGGAGCCACAGTCACAGCTCCTTCTGCTCCGAGTTGCTGCCGTCAGATTATCGGGTGCTGGGTTGCACGTCGGCCCGCCAGAGATTTGATTAGCAGCATCTGTGTGAGCAACTGGTCATTTACGAGCCCTGTGAGAGGCCCACATCGCCTGTGGGTGCTGACTGGCACTTTGTTTGGATTTTGTATTATGCCATTTAACCTCAGATTTCCTAATTTATTGTATGAATTGTATTTACTGATGTCAAATTCCATTAGAATTGTAAAAAAAAAAATAGAAGATTAATCTTCTATTTGACAAATCTGACATGTTGTGATCTTATTCTGTACAGTGCATTTTAAATTAATCTTGATTACGTAATACCCAGGTAAAGGTGACTAAGTCGATGTTTTTACCCCCACAGATCAACTGTACCACATTCCTGAATGTTAAATACAAGAAACGAGGTGTTCCATCATCTTCAAAGTTCAGCCCCTGCCCTTGGAAAAGTAAAGAGAGGTGTGTGTGTGTGTGTGTGTGTGTGTGTGTGTGTGTGTGTGTGTGTGTGTGTGTGTGTGTGTGTGTGTGTGTGTGTGTGTGTGTGTGTGTCTTGGATGGGCCTCCTTCCTGCACAAACTAACAGTGTCAAGGTGGTTGAAAGAGGGTAAAGAGGAGTAGGGGGAGGCTGTAGCGCTGGTGGTAGAGAGAGTTAGCCAATAACCAGGCTGGTGTTTGATCCCCTGCTCCTTCTGTACACATGTTGAAGTGTCCTTGAGCAAGAAACTGAACCACAAATTGCTCCAGATGTGTATGTGTGTGTGGGGAAAAAATGAAAGTTGCTAAAGATAAAAGTGAAATGAATGCAATGTCAAATGTAGAACACTGTGCTGAAATAAATGCTAACAAGTAGATGTAATTTAAATGATCTTTTGTGGAACCAATAATGAACCACTAACCTGGCAGCTCTTGAATCCAAAATCTTTAAAGCGTATATTGCCTTAGCTGATACTGAAACACAAAACCACACTTTGTCAGTCACACAGAGAAGCACTTTCAGTCCAATCAGCTGGTGCTTATCTGTCATCAGGCATTAATGAAGGGTCTTGGCCTTACCACCTGTTCTGCATAGTGTGCCACACAGATGTTTATGTAGCTGCAGGCGTTGTTGCTCTGAGGCCAGAAGTGGTTGTCCTGTGCGGTATGTGCAGCACCCGTTTGTCCTGCCGGAGTAATAACAATAATACAAGTCGTCTCTGTTCTTTGTTTAAAAGTATGCACACCTGAGTCTGTCCTCGCCAGGACACGCAGGTGCACAGCGACAAAAAACTGCTTTTTACTATACTGCCCTACAAAGGCAGAGAGCAGTAGCTACTGAAGCAGTGAAGTTGAGGAAAAAAGATTCAAAGTTTTCAAGTTTGCTGGCAAACTGCATAACTGCATAGAAAGGTTGTATTGCTATTATTTTATGCCTTTAGGTTGAAAATGTTACAAATAGTGTTGTACATGCTGAAGGGAATTCGAACGAGATGCGTGAAGTGAACGAAATGCATAGTCAGTGACTATGAATCTTTAAAATGAATTGAACTGGAACAATTCAAATCAGCAAAGTGACCTTTTAGAGTGTAGACACAAAGCCAGGATGCTGTAACTTCAGAGTGCAGTTACGGTTTAGCTTGGTTTTGTAGCTGCAACTTTAAAAAGCTGTTGTCACAGATATATTTTTATGGCAAAATTATTTTTGTATAGTGAAAGTTGTCAGAATTGGGTCTTAACTCTGTGCCTTTGTATGGTAGTAGAAAGATATAGAACCACTTCCTCTGAAGGATTCTCAGGATGCATCTTTTTGTAATATCTTTGTTTTATTAATATGTTTTGTTCTATGACACATTGTAATGCTATTGTTACTGTAAACCAGCTTGATTTACACATAACCAAAGACAGAACCGGTTCTTGGGATGGGAACAATGTGTGTACATATTGTAGGTGCCCTTTTGGGAGTGGACCTCATTGTTTTGATAAGAATCTTGCAATAAGAGAAGGTAAATGTTGGCTTGTTAGACGCATTTGCCCTCTTTATATAACATGTTTTTCTCCAAGGGGAATTTTAGCCGTACTTTATCTACACCCACCATCCATATAAGACCACAGCCTTGTGCTCTAGAAATAGAGCAGCTTTGTGTACGAGAAATGACCGGGGCAAAGGTATGAAAGTGTTCCCTTCCTGCTGCCCCAATCAAAGAGAGTGAGAGGCCACTGTGGAAAGGGCTGACTTGTTTCCTGCCGTGTTGACTCCTCTCACAGTTTTATGCAGTGTATATTTAGAGGAGAACAGAAGGAGAAGAAGCCCATGAAGGGTTTCATTGTCTGTCTGTTGTATATCTCTATTTATAGATCCATTGTTGGGATTGAATTTGATTGGATGTCCTGGAAATACCTGCCCAGATTTTGGGCCACACTGTAGGTGGTTTTCTTTTCATCATCGCTTAAAACTATTTCAAAATCATTTTAAGTGAATGTAAGTAACCTTAAACTTGAAAATGACCATATGATCTTAATTTTGTCATTTTATGAGTTACATACTGTTCTGCTGTGGCGTGGCACACAGGACAGGGGTGCATTCAGTTATTTTAGCACTGTGGTTTGTGGTCAAATGTGGACATAAGCATATCATTAATACAGCGCACAGCTCTATTTTTGTCACTGACCCATATTAAAATTATCACAGTATAGTAAATATAAAAAAAATCTATTTAATGTTTGCTATGACAACTCCAAATTCTGAATCCCACAACAGGGCGCCACAGTCTGTAATTATTGTTCGACTTATACTCAAAATAAACTGTCTCCGCTCCTCGGTTAGTGGTGCATGATACGCTATGAGTAACACAAATGATTCTTTGTTTCTGTAACTTCTCCTTTAAGAAGACAAGACAAACTTCAAAATGACGGGAAAAGGTAGGAATGAAAGCCCACAATTTAGATTTTTCGAATGGCTGCGGTTCAGTTTCTCCACCTTCATTTCCTACATGTAAAAATGGATACTCGTCTGTCTGCTTCCGGTGGTCATTCTGATCCGCTGTGCAAACATCTTTATTGGATCTTTTCATCTGTGGCAGCCATGCAACAGCATCACATGGTTGGTGCTCACATCTGCTACGTCAAAAAGGAAAAAAGGTCTGTCATTACACAGTTGAGGCTGGAGATTAATCTATAATTGGTAAATGCATCAGCACCACATCTTATGGGAAGTGAAGACATTCTCTATTGATGCTTAATGCTTCTCATCAGCTACCCCTGCTCCTTCTGCTCCTTTTAGCCCTAAACTGTAATGCCTGTTTTATTGTGAGTAATTGTGGCAGTAGAGAGGCACTTACTCTGTATTTGGAGCAAAGCCAGCAGAGTGGGACAAATGGAGCGACCCATTCAGTAGTTCTAAAAAACATTTTTTTTAAGCCCTCTTCGCTCTAGCTTGGTGCTGACACAAAAGGAGGTATTGATGTAAGGGGGAAGACTGAAGCTTTGTGTTGTGCCCACCAGAACTGGCAGAGGAAACAGTTTCTTTCACGAACCTTAATTCAAAATGCAAATGGTGGCACTCGAGAAACCTACAGTAGGCCTATTTAATTTGAGCTATGCAGTACATCAGTAACACACAACACAGACATTTTAGAAATCATGCTTTCTTGTTGAGATATTGATATTTAAGCAAAGTTAATTTCTAAATTTAATTCTGGTTCTTTTTTGTATATACCACATGCTGTAATGTAAATGTCCCTACGCACTCCAGTTGGCCTAAAGAAACAAAGAAAATAAATCTAAATGTTTTGTATTTTGTTGCCATGCCATGTTGTGGCTTCACTCACTGTCTCAGGAAGGAATGTGACTGGGTTTTAAATGTCAGCATGATGAGTATATTTCCACATATATAAAAAAGGTTCAGTAAATATAGGAATGACACCTATTCACTGAGAATCAGATCGCTGCTTTGTCATCTTGTTTTCTTTGCATCACCTGCCGACCTAACCCCAAGTATTTACTTAAACTCTCCCCTCACCCACAAAGCCATTGTTTGTACTGCAGGGGGTTGACTGAAACTAAATGTCATGCTAGATTGCTAAGACCATGTTATTTCAAACTAGAATGGATATCTAAATTTAGAGTGGGAGTAATGCTTTATGTTCTCTTGTGGGACTCGGTAGAGGGGTTGGCAGCGCTGTGCATAAACACTGAGCTCATAATCGAAATGATAAAGGACGTTCCAGTGAAAACAAATGCAGACCAAGAGAAAACCAAGTAGGGAAGTCAAAGATTGCCCTGTATTTGAATAGAAAGTCCCTGGTGTTTATCACATGTCACATGCCCTCTAGTACTCTAACAGACCTTTTCTTGGGACGAGGTCTCATTCAACACTAAAGGGTCAACAAAAGTAGCCAAAACATAAATGTGAATTGAGTTCACACTTTCATCTTCAAAAGCGTTGACATTTTTCTTAAGAAGTAGGTTCAGATTGTTTTTAAAAGCACATTTTTGGCAAACACCTCACAGAGAGCTTAATTGTACAGATGTAAATTGGTTAATGCAGTTTTTTAAGCTACCACAGTCATCACAATTACTGTTATTCTGTTTCTTTATGCATTTTGGTGGCTGTAATGGTCAGACAGCTCTACCCACGTCTCGGAGGCACTTTTCACATGTTTCGCTAAATCTAAATCCAGAGAAAATGGGCATCCATTTCCGTTCTGTCAAAGGCTTTTATGGCGTGGTCAGCCACAATGAAGTACTCAAAAAGAAAAACATAAAAAAAGTTGCATTATGTATCATGTCACAAATACCAAAGACATTTTAAAATGTTACTCAATACTAATATCTTCAGTGAAAAGTTGCCCAAATGGGATTTCAAAAGTATTCTGTGACACAAAAGAGGAAACAGTCACTGACTTCCTGCTGAAAGATGAATAGACACATAGACAAGGATGAAAAGATAGCAAGGGATGTACATAGTCATGCTCATTTCTACACTGCTTTTAGAGACCATGTTGACAGCAAACACATCAGTGTAGCTGTGGCACTGAAACCAAACCACATCAGATCTTTGATGTATGTCTATGGTTGTGTGTGAAGAAAAGAAAAATAATAGCGCTCATAAATCCCCAGGTTACCATTTCCTGTTTAAGCTCAAAGTTAGAAAAAAATGTCTGGCTTTAATAACAGCTAGACGGCACACGTGACATTTGATGCCATGTCAATAAATGCCTGCGAAAAAACAGGTTTTATTGCCAGCATTTTATTTGAAGCAGCGTGATGTTGGCCAAGAAGTGCTTCCTATGCAAAGTTTGCCACAGAGCTTTATGCAACATCTGCTGATATGCTGGAAAACTGCCCATATGGATTTTATGTATGTTGGGGGAAATCATCAAAGATGAGAGAAAAACTCGATAACAGTGACACTTCCGATGCACCAGTTTTTCATGACGGATGAAAACTGCTTGATTTGTCTCCTCATCACTCATCAGTTGTATGCATTGAGATTCTGTGCCCACTCCCCGCACAGTCGCTCATTATCACGTGCAACAACCTGAGTTTTATGAATTGCATTCCTCAGTGTTAGATCATTTGCTGTGTATTTAGATTTATGTCTCCTCCTCAACTATGATTATCGCCTGCAACGGCACAAGTTTTATGCGAAGCTCTGAGACGCGTCTGAATTAACTCAATTTTGCTTGTGTTTATCACAGATCTTACAGCACGGTATCATTCGGATCCTCTGCTCAGGCTGTTTTGCATATTTCAAACCCCTCATGGTTGATGTGGCCGGGCACCATATAACAGAGCAGGAGGGTGGGGTTACCTAAATGCCCTCATTTTACTGCAGAGGGGGGGTGAGAAGGCTTTAATTCAGTGGAAAGTGGTTATTCTATATTTGCTCCAACCATACAGTTACTCCACCCTCCACACGTCCCACATAAAGCCACTCCAATATAAGAGTTTATGAATGCTGAACCTCTCCTCATTAGGTTTAGACTCAGACGCTGCAGACCTGGGAACACTTTCTATTAAAATAGAACAACCAGCCCAAACTAACCAGATAATGATCTGTTGGTATGAGTGAACGTACTTCAAGTGCACTGAGGTTGGCTAAGCAATATGTGAGAGCTCAGATGAGTGAATTAATAAATATTTAAACAAAAAAGTCACTTTTGTGTAAAAGAGATTGACTGAGGCAGAAAGAGAAAGACTGTACAAACGACAGCTTCCCTGCGTTTCTATAAGCGGGTGGGGTCAGGTGGACAAAAATGACTTGGGCCACATTATATGTAAAGTCGAGGTAATTACTAGGTTTGGAGACTTAAATAGCTGGGCCCACAGTGGTAAACACACTGGAAGTCAAGACAGCTGCCTCCACAGTATCCTTCCTTCTTGCCTCCTCAGAGACAAACTAGTCAGTGTACAGAAAGCTTAAACATTTGGTTTAAGTAGAACAAAAAAAAAGGCAGGGACACTTCAATTAACCTCTCAAACAAAAAGTAAAAGAGGCTTGGAAATGAGTGAGTGGTTGTGTTTCACAACTAAAACTATGAAATGAACTGTGAATGTTTCTTTTATGGAATTTTTGCACGAAGCCCAAAAGACAGCTCAACAAACTCTTAAATGCACACAAATACCCAACCATGAGAAGTCTTTCTGGTAAAGGAAGGCTGAAGGTGCCAGTATACTCTATCAGAAGTGCTTGTCAGATGGGTGAATAACTTCAGAGACCCTCCCCCCCAGATCTTTCCAACGTCTGACTTTTGTTTAGCATAACACGGCCCTTACAGTTCAACGCAATACAGCTTGAACTTTACAATGTTTAGCCACGTTAGCACAGTGGCTCTAGGGATGGAAATGTCGTTCTGTTGGTCCACCACTGAAATGTCTCAACTATTGGAGTTGATGAAATTTGGTACAGGTAGTCAAGGATGAATCCTACTGACCCGACTGACTTTTCATCTTGTCCCCCATCATGAAGTAGATGTTTGTGGTTTTGAGTCTTCAACAACTAATGGATGAATTGTCGTGAAATTTGGTGCACACATTCATAACGTCAACTTTTCATCTAGTGCCGCCATTGGGTAAAAATTTAAAGTCCAATACTTTAATACTTTATTTAATGACCAAATTGCCATGGTAAACATGCTAAACATCAGCATGTTAGCATTGTCATTGTGAGTATGTTAGCATTTACCTCAAAGCACGCGTGATTTAACTCATTATTGAGGCCAGAGTTTGTGGTGTTGTTAGGCAAATAATCTGTCAATGCTCTTTCAGTGTTGGTGAGTGTATTTGTGCCCACCGTTCTCTTTGCTAATGTAGTGTTCCTGCATTTGGTATAACTGTATTGGCTGTAGTTACATGCAGACCCCCACTAACACTGACTACTACATTAGAAGCTTTATGAAGGTAGTATGTATTGCAGGGGAACTGTTCACTGTGTACTGTATTGACAGAAGGTCGCAGGTTTTTATATTGCCATTGCTAAGCTTCTTTGGTCTTTAAAAAAGATAACTGACAGAGATGGCAAAATGGGGAAGTTGTGCTTGAATGTAAAACTCTTTTAGACAAGTTAACTAAATAAGTCATGTGCCACAGTTATGGATACAGTATGTTCATGCCACAAGAGATGTTTTACAGCTAATGTAAAAGAAAGTTTATTGTAGAAAAAAAATGCAAAAGGAGCAGACTGGAACATCAGCAAACAGAGTGTCAGGGCCTCTTTTTATCACCAGCCAACAGACTTGTGTCAACAGACAGAGACCTGCCGACAAACCTCGCACAATCCTGCAAACCAGCTGCAGTTGGAATGTTTGCATACAGTGGCAGTGTAAACATCTGTTTTTACAGAATGGGTCCTTACTGTCCCGAGGACAACTTCAAACAACTTTTGACCAATTACAAACATGCATTTACAGCAAACTACAGTATATGTGTGCAAGAAAAGTACCCCTGCAGAGGAAGCAGGGGAAAAGAACCTGTGGAGCACATTCAGAGCTGGAGTCATTATGACTTTTAGCAAAGAGAAGAAATAAATAAAGTAGCATGGGACATTACTTCTAAATCTCATGCATAAAAATTACCTGGCAAAACATTGGTATTTCCTCTTCCTGCCATAAGCATTGCAATACAAAGCAATTCATTTTTTTGTCTTTGCATTTTGTTTCAAGTTTCTTTGGTGTAAAAGCAGCTTATGCTGCTAACTCAGAAGTTTCTGGACAAAAATAACTAACGTAGGTTGCTGGAAGTGTTTGAAACAGCTCATTATTGTTCACAAACCCTCTATCTCCCTTAGGACTTTCCTATATTTGCTAAGGAAATAAACTGGACAGGCTGGCAGGACAAGCCAACGATACAGTTTGCTGTGGACAGAAAACAGTCTGGAGTGCAAAAACAAAGATGGCTTTCTATTTTCACCATGCTTTACCCATATTACCCATAAGCTTTAACATTGCTTCAAACACCCTTGCTTCAATACTTAAAAGCTTTATATGTATTTTCCGCTCAACAATACATTTTCTTCATCAAACTATTTTAAATAGTAAAAAACTTTAAATAGCACACATCGGAAAATATATATCTCTCTGTATCAGGGTAAAAGACCCTAATAAATATCAGTCATTCTAGAGTTTTCCAAAATGTTCATGTCTGTCAAAAGTCTATAAAAAGTTGAACACTTTGTCCTCAATCAAACTAATAGACTTATCTGTTAGCATTTCTTCACTGCTTACAAATTTATACCCAAAAAGCTTCATCGTTGGCCCGCAAACCTTCTGTACAACCTGGGCTAATTTGAATGGTAGACGGAACCTCCATTTCTCTACTTGTTCTGAGGAGTTTTTCTGCGTGGAGTAAACACCACTGGTCTCCTTAGAGGCCTGGGTGTTCTTCAGGATCCAAGATTTCACTTGTGGAGTGAACGGGATTCCAGTAAACCTGTACATCTCCGCTGCCTTCCTCATGGGGAACCGAGCAATGTCCTCGTACCGCACCAGCATGTAACGCCTGCGCAGCCATGGTGGCTGTCTGAGGCCGATCTCGGCGGACATCCTAATGTTGTCGCAGTTCCCTTTCAGCTTCCTCACCTCATCATCATCAATGGGCACATCCACATCCATAGCCCACTGCTTCCAGTTCTTGTATTTGGCTTCAAAGGCGACCATGCGCGAAGCTAGTACCGCCCGAGGATCCCTAACCAGCTGAATGAACTTCATGTCAAGGCGTGGGTCCTCAGCCAGAGGACGGAGATTCTCCAGCTGGCGCACCCTCACTGACTTGATGGCCCTGTGCTCTTTTTGGAGGCAGGACTCAGACGCCATGGTCAGGTTCAGGGGCCCACAGCGTCTGGTCCTGCAGTGATAACGCTCAAAGACCCCTTTGATGAAGGGGCTGCAGACCGACTGCTCACACAGAGAGCTGCTGGACTCCCTGCGGAAGAGGGCGGGGGTGATGTGGTCCGCGGGGAGGGGTTCGATGAAGCTCTCCAGCAGGGAGAAGTCACACAGGAAGAGCTGCTGGAGCACGTCACGGTACGCCTTGGCTGCCACTGTGGCATTGGTGCCGCCAGTCTCCAACGTCAACATCTTCTCCACATGCCACAGTGGCTCAAACAGGTAAAACATGTTGTCGCCCTGCTGGTTGAAAAACTCGCCCACAAATGAGGAGCCCGTCCTGGTGGTGGCTAACAGGAGGATGTGTTTCCTGCCCCTCGTCACCACCTCCTGGTGCCTGCTGTAGTTCTCCAGGCGGCGCTTCATCAACATGAAGGCAGAGTCCATCTTGCTCAGTGAGATTAAAGAACCATTGCGCTTCAGCAGTATGTGGGAGAAACCACTGGGCTGTATTGGAGTCTGGGGGGTCTGCTTTAAGGTGAGCTTATCTGACACCCTGAAAGTGCAAGAGAAATCACAGCGTTATATTATCTTTCAAAGTTAACAGACAGAAGTCATAGCCTTGTTATTTAACTCGACATTTGCAGCAATTGTGTGCTGCTCAGGGAGTTTTATACTTCTTATTTTATATCTCTTAAAAGCTTGGAAGAGATAAACATACACGTAGCTGCTGGAAATCACAAAAGCACTCCATTGATCACTGAAATGGACTTACCGTGAGATAATGTTGTTTTCCTTCTCAATGATAACAAGTGTCACAAAAAAGACGATGGATATTGTGTATTTGATCCTCATTCTTGGATGTAGCTGTGCCTGGATATGCTTTTACAGACTGCTTCTTAATGGGTTCTGCCAATCTTGCAAGTCTCCAGTCGCCTTCTTAGAGAGCCTTCCAGTTATTTGTATTCCCTGTTGTAGGCGATGTTTCATCCTGTAAATGAAATGAACATCAACCTGTCAGTTACACATTTTGCACATTTGAGCACGGCTGTGAGTTTCTACTCGGGTCTCAATTCGAAACACTTTATGGTATTTGTTTTAACTACTCATGGAAATGGGGAAGTTGACAGTCTATTTTTGCATAAGTATAACTGCACTAAGATGACAAGTCAGAGTAGTGGTTATACAGAGTCTCCTTCCCATGCCTCTTTTCTTCCTCTATTTTTGCATAACATCATTGTACTGTATTCTAGACAACTAATGATGGAGGCATTTACCCAGAGACAAAAATATCAGAAGGTAAGAATAGAAAATAGCTGAGTGTGTTGTATTGGAATCTGAGCCAGTTCTTCCCACGAGGAAGTCTTTGTTATCTTTAAGTGCACCAGTGCATTTCAGGAACATGCCCACCCACCATGCAAGACTGAAGGCTGGTGCACATAGACACACTGTATTTATAAGCCAGTCTTTGTAGACGTTATTTACAAAATGAGCAGAAAAACAACTGTGAGGGCACAAATGTGAGTGACAGACTGCAATCAAGCCCAATTTTGTAATTAAATTGTAATTCAACAGCTACAAAGCTGCCTGCTTAAAAACTCAGAGTTGTCTGAGTTAGAGTGATGATCCTACCTCCCACTGATAGGTAGCAGAAGCAGCCTGCGGTCCAAACTGGCAGCTGCTCCTCCATGTCAACACTGGGAGGTGATCTTTTCAACAGCGGCCCTCAGTGACATGAGCTAGTGGTACAGTAGACCATCTGGTGGTGGCTAATGGCTTGCTGCTTCCTCATAATATGCCTTTGTGCTGCTAAAACACTGACTGAGACTGAGTGGGACACATGTACAACACTGATAAGTATAACTGCACAGTGCTGAAATTGAAGGGGAAAGCCTGCTTGTCATGGAGCCGTAAATTGTAGTGCTCTGAGCCTGCAGGCCATTCAGTACTTCTGGTAGTGTGTAGAGGGCAGGCAGTGAGTAAATGAAGATAGGAGTGGATTTAATGATGCCTATTTGGGACAGTCTTGCACATTCCTGAAAGATTGATATAAGTTCACTTTTAAGATAATGGCAGCTTGGCTCAGATCCCTGACTAATCTTCGGATTTTAGCATAATCCTGCCTCACCTCGTCTGCCAGTGAAAGGGTCAATAACACGGCAAGAGTAAATGAGACAGTCTCCACCCTGAGGAAATTGGCAATGTGACATTTTGATGTGTGCCCACAAAAATGCTGAAGTTAGAAAAGTATGTAAGTAAGCACACAGCGGGTGTACAGTCTGTCTTTTAAGATCCTGAATCAGACATCTGGGTTTGTGAAAAACATTCGTTTATTGGATCCGTCAGGTGCAACACACAGTATCCTGAGTGTCTGTGATTTCTTATGGATCACCGTTAAGCGATTGCAGGTCTAGCCTCAGGGGCCGACACATTAGTGAAACTGCTGCTATTAATCAGCAGAGCCACAAGCAACAAACCAACCTTTTCACTCACTACAGCAAAGCTAGTCATGTGTTTGACGCGACACAAGTAGCACTGTGGAGGAAGTGAAAAGCCTGATACATGACTACGTCTGGAGGTCCAGTTCTAACATCCTGTTGCGACCTACTGCTGGGTTTTGAGCACAGAAGCCAGCCCAAATGACTTCAGTCTAAACACAGGGAATGGTTGGACGCTGCCTGCGAAATTCTCAGAGAGGGAAACGGGAATGCTCCAGTAAAGAGCACTGTTGACGTGGAACAGCGTGTAAAAGGTGAACGGCCTGTGTACTGAGACACGTTTTCACCGGGAGGAAAAATCAGCTCTGTCTTGCACCACCCTGCCGCATGCCACAACCACAAAGGTCTCTTTACACATGAGTGACTCTGAACCTTCTTTGGGCTGAGAGCAAGGATCATAAACTCCCAGGTCACTCACACGTCACAGGGTCAGTGACTAACCCCCCCCGGATGTTACAAGTCATGTATGGTCAGATAGTCGGCAGAGTCCTTCAGCCATCAGTGGTCTTGTAACATTGTGCAAATACAGACAGTTTGTCTAAGAAAACAGAAGATCTGAGTATATCTACCGTTTGTACAACAGCATATTTGTTCTGCAGTTTATTTTCTCCTGTGACTGTACCTAAACAAATGAAGACAAACACCAAAAATGATTTGGCCTAATGAACAAGACATGTGTGAACGATTACTGCTCTCAGTGAAAAAGTTGATTTGATGAATTTAGAGTACTAGCAGTATAGTTCTGTGGGATTGACTATGTATTTCAGCCGTTTTAGTTCTCC
Source organism: Enoplosus armatus (assembly GCF_043641665.1). Lineage (NCBI taxonomy): Eukaryota > Metazoa > Chordata > Actinopteri > Centrarchiformes > Enoplosidae > Enoplosus > Enoplosus armatus. The sequence goes on along the minus strand of NC_092199.1, from coordinate 7,246,544 downwards.
ATATATGATTTTAGAATAAAGCAACATCAATAATTCATCAAGAAAATAAGTGGTCTGTTTTTGTCATTTATATGGTAAATTAGATGTACACCAATTATCTCAGCTTATTGCATCTGCTGTGTAAAGAAAAAAAAACACCACACACACGAGCTGACATTCTTGAATATTCACAAACCACTGAGGCGTATGACACTTTTGATCATCTGCTCATAACAAAACCGCCACTGCACCATTTATCATCTTGCTACAAATGCTTTTAATAGCTGCCTTTTATTTAATGTAAATCTTATGTGAAGACAAATGAAACATCACCCAGCCAAACCCACTTTGCCTGAGATATTGAAAGTGTACACTGTAGTGTTGCAAATAAACACCATATATATTTACAGAACATCACTTTCCAGTCCCATTGCACTGTTTTCATTTGTGGCTCACAGATAAAGGGAATTTTTAAGATCCTCTCTGAAATATAACAAGTAGGCGTGATAATTACAGGATATGTCTCAATATAGAAAAATGAAAGACTAGAAAATACAATATTTTTGAAGTCATTTTGTTATACCCGGTCATATGATGGTGTCATGTTGAAGTCATTGTGGGCAATGTTATAAATCAGTGAGGGAAACATTGTATAACTAGTACATTGTACTTCACTGTATTTATTTGATAGCTGTAGTTACTGTAGTGCAAATTAAGATTTTACATACAAAACACATCATTCGTGTATAAAACATGATGCATTGTTATACACGAAACTATGAATTTGGTCACACTAGCTCGTCAAATTACTTTTTATTTCCTTTCCAGATAATGTCCAATTTACAATCATGACATGCACTTACCAGAGGAAAACAAGGTGGGCTGTGTTCAAAGTTTGCTCTTGGTCAGTTTCAGTGAGAGTCATTAGGGGCTACCTGGTAACCTCAAGAGGCACTGTTGCTATGGTTACCGGCAGTATAATGAATGCACTCATTTAGTAAGGTGGGTTAAACTGGCAACAGGTTTAATTAAAATCTGAGTGTAGAGAGATTCATACTTGTTGATAAAATATGTTGTTAAAAGAGTAGATGTAGAGGCCATGCAGCACATTTGTAAGTTTTTAAAGTACGCATGCGTGATATCACTAAATCCATGGATCCAGCAGTGACTCTGCGAGCAACTTTGCTGATTAATTAACAGGTTGAACAGAAACCTTGAATGGGGACAAAGTCAGACTTCTATAATGCAACGGTGGTTAACGTCTCTGGAGAGCATGCGCTGCAATTAAAGGTCAAAAGGACAAAGTGGCCAAACTGAAGTCATGCTTTCTTAATAAAAAGTCCCTTGAAGGATCAAGTGACTTTTACATCACAACCATTTTATAGTGATTTCATTGTATTTTATGGTGTCATTAGAGTTTAAAAGTACTCCAATGTGATAATATTAGTTTATAGGTTTTTAGTTATTTTTAAGTATCAATCAAATGTATAAGGAACAGTCTGTCCGCTCTCCATACCCACCATCATGATGAGCTGCGGTGTCTGAAGGCGTCCCCGCTTCGGTTAATCCGTGAAGTTGATCAGCCTCTCCTCACAGATCGACTCCGGAGAGGAATTAATGCCATTACTTCCCAAGACTACTTCACTTGTGTGACAAAAACGAATCTAGTTCAAAAGAAGCAGCTTGGCTAGTTTTCTTAAGTGAAACCTGTGGATCAGATGGAGTCATGTTGGTGGAGGCAGCAGGTCAGGCTGCCCGCTGGACCGAGTCTGGAGTCTCAGTGAATCACATGTGAAAGTTTGGTCCAAAGGAGCGGCGCTTCAGGCAGGAGGCGCACTGCCAGCACCCCTCACAGACCCTCTGTTTCAAGTCTGTAATAATACATAGCAAACAAACTTTATACACTTTAACCACATGGTAAACAATGTTAGGGTAAACAACGGGGTGTTGGCCTGATATTTTATTATCTATTTGATGTTTTTAGTAGTTATTGATGTACTCACAATAAAAGAAGAGGCAAGCCCTCCACCTAGTGGAAAAAAGAACAAAATGCGTCTCAACTTTTATTTATTTATCGACCTGCAGGTGAATAGAACAGGATGATTACAAAACATTTACAGATTATGTCTATAACGTGATTTATATTCAATTAAATTAAATCAAAAAGCAAGTACTGTACTTGTACGACATTTCAAAGGATATATATATATTTGACAGCTGTAATTTGTTACTTTGCAGATTAAGTGTTTGACTAGCCTATATAACATGAAATAACTTCATAGGATGTTACATTTTTTTATATATTTTAATGTGGTATGTAAAGTAGTCAAAATTGGACCAGTTACAAAATTAACACATCGCTCTTTGCATTTACATTACATTTATTATATTATTGCGTCAGTAATAATAAAACGATGATTTAGTATAAAATGAAATAACACACTGAAAGGGGCCATTGTGCATATTGAGTGGCCTACTTTTACTTTTGATAATTTAAGTCCTCTTTGCTGATAAAACATCTGTACTTTTACTTTACTGAATGCAGTACTGTTTTTTATATCTTGTTATTTGCTCGCATCTGAATACTTCTTCAACCACTTATTACAGCATTACAGGATTATAAAATGCAGCCCGACTAAGAACTACAATTCCCATCAAACCCGTCGCTTAATGATGACGCACTATTTGAGAATTTTCACGAAGGTTGCAAAACAATTGCGTCAGAAAGTTGCGCACTAGTTTCTGGAAAGGTGAACGACGATCATTACTCTCGGTATGTATCTTTGATTTACATCTTCGTTTCTTGAAATTACCATTCATACCTCATTGTTAATGGTATTATTTAATGTATTTGGGTAGATTAAACACCGTTATACCTGTAGTCCCCAAAGACTTTGCAGTGAATGGATCCTAAATGCTACGCAGCTGTGTCGTGCTAGCTAACGTTAGCTAGCTTAGTTAACTAACATGACATGTAACAATATAAAGTTTATTTTACTCTTACTTTGTTTCCTGACTGGCTTTGTGACTCTCAGCGTAACAAATATAGACAAATGTGTTCATACATTATGTCACACGGCTGTCCGTCAGTTACTGTACCCGACGCTCTGTTTATCTGTCTGACTGATACAGGATAATATATTGTGACCATGTTGGTGGCGAGGCTAACATGCCTGAGGAGTCTTCCTCTCGCTGGGCTCCGGCCTGTGTTGTCACAGGGCTCCCCAGCCCTGAGAACACCCACCCTGAAGGCCTGTCCACCTCTGCTCAGGCCCCAGCAGGTACTGTGAACATGTAAAGTTAACACTAACGGGCTGGCATTCATTCGTGAAATGAAGTTCAATAAAATGGTGTACCCACACCAAATTGACATTGGCCAAATGCATTTTGCACACTCCCTGATTGTTTTGGCTGGGGTGGGAAATCCTAGCAACGAAATCAACAGTTGCAGTTCAGTGTAAAGTTTGTTTTTCTTTCCCCAGGGTTATTCCTCTAAGGCCAGATTTGGTTTCCGCCGTGGGAGGACAACCAGAGACCAGCTCCAAGAAGCAGCTTTTGAGCCAGCAACAGATACCGCCATTAAAAGTAATCACTATTGCATACTGTTGCATAACAGGAGTTAATGCTATCCACTCTCTAAAACAAGATGCTAGAGCTAGAGAGTGATGCTAGAGTTCACATATTTTGGAGCCTTCTTTGAGGGTTAGGGGTTATCTAAACTGCCATAATGCCAGAATTTCCCTTTGTAACACAAATCAAACAGTGACAGTCACTGTATTTATCTTTTTTGTTTTCATACAGGTTTATTACATTTCAAAGTGTGTCTAAAATAGTTATTGTTGTGTGCACAGTTGACAGTATGGGAAGAATGATTCTGGCTGGAGGGGCAGCAGTTGGCCTTGGAGCTCTGTGCTACTATGGACTTGGCATGTCCAATGAAATCGGTGCCATTGAGAAAGCAGTGTGAGTAACAGCTCTTTGTATCTTTAAATTTTGTTTTTTGAAGCATAGATCTATGGAAAGTGTTTGTTACCTTCTGAGAGCTCCATATATACCTGGCTCTTCCCTCTCTGTGCAGGATCTGGCCACAGTATGTGAAGGACAGGATCCACTCCACCTACATGTACTTTGCAGGCAGTGTTGGAATGACAGCTTTGTCAGCTGTAGCAGTGAGCAGGACCCCGGCACTTATGGGTCTGATGATGAGAGGATCCTGGCTGGTAAGCTTTATAACTCAAGTGTACCCAACAGAGACAAAGGTGTTTTTGCAACATTTATTTAAAACTTAAATTGAAGTCTAAAACACCATGGAGCTGGTTTAGTAATATCTGTATGTTTCATTGTACATGTGTGTTTACAGGTTACTAATATGAATGCCTGATGTTTTTTCTAACCCAGGCTATTGGAGCAACTTTTGCAGCCATGATTGGTGCTGGCATGCTGGTCAGGTCCGTTTCATATGAGCACAGCCCAGTGCCCAAACACCTCGCTTGGATGCTTCATGCAGGTTTGTAAGACGATGACTAGTGGGAAATGATAACTCTGACATGATGTCCCACTCTGCCCTGTTGTTTCTGTTATGTAGTTGCCCAAATTGAACACTAGAGGGCAGTCATGTAAAGGCTCAGAGAGTAGCAGTTGTTTTGGAACATGGTATTCAGTTGTCTTTTTGCTTGTATTTATTGATAAGGTGTGATGGGTGCTGTCATCGCTCCCCTTACTCTCCTGGGAGGGCCTCTGATGATGAGGGCCGCCTGGTACACAGCAGGCATCGTGGGAGGTCTGTCTACTGTGGCCATGTGTGCCCCAAGTGAGAAGTTCCTCAACATGGGCGGGCCATTGGCTGTTGGCTTTGGAGTGGTCTTCGCTTCCTCTATTGGTTAGTATAATGTTGTTTCACCTCTTAAACGATTATTCCATTGAACGCTTAATTAAAGACTACTGCCAAATATTAAACAGTATTAGGTGTTTCCACCATGATAATGTTCCTGTTGCTGCCTCATGAGAAGCTAACAGTGTTAGTTTTCACACTACCAATCCTGTTGGTTTATGCAAATGAATTTGGTTGATGTCACGTCACACAATAGGAGAATATGTGTGTATGAATTCATTTGCATGAACTAGAGAAATGAACTGAAAGAAATGATGCCTAGCTAAATCCTAATTGAATCCTAATTATGATCATACATACTATAATACAGGCATTTTCTATTTAGATTGTACAGGCTTGACTTTTACTAATAAATGTCCTATTTATTATATAAATGAAGTGAAGGTGAGAAATTGAACTGTGTAAAGATGCAAAGACTTTCTCCATGTCTGTGATTGTCAGATAGTGTGTAGAGTGTAGACAACCTCTCCTTTTTAAAATCTTTGAATCCACAAGCGTGCACAGTCTGTTCTCGTCAGTCTCACAGCAAATGCTCTGGTCTTCTTTAGGATCAATGTTCCTGCCTCCCACCTCAGCGTTCGGAGCAGGCCTGTACTCAGTTGCCGTCTATGGAGGCTTGGTCCTGTTCAGCATGTTCCTCCTCTATGATACACAGAAAGTCATCAAGAGGGCAGAGACACACCCACTCTACGGTGTACAGAAATATGACCCCATTAACGCGTAAGTCACTCCAGCAAATATTCAAGAACACTTTAAATGCAGGTTTCTGCGGAGTAATGTTAGTTATAAACTTGCACAAGGGATACATCTCATATAATAATACTTATTATTATTATTATTATTATTAATCTTACAGGTGTATGGGGATTTACATGGACACACTGAACATCTTCATGAGACTGGTGATGATTCTGGCCAACGGCGGCGGCGGCAGAAGGAAGTAAACCGCTGTATTCTGACTTCAGCTTTAGTTTTACCTTCCACAGAGCTGAACAAAGTCATGTTTTATTTCTAGCAGCATACGCAAGATGTTGTCTCTCAGTGACAAGTCTTTTCTAACTGGTAAATAAATAAACATGAATGCTTTGCAAGTGTACGAAGAAGAGGATTGCACTATGGTGCAAAGAAGACAAATTATTGTACATTGATAACACACTGAGAGCTCTTACCTTGATTGTGGAAGTATCTGGTTTATCCTGGGGGGTTGCAGATAGGTTAAATCTGTCAGCATCATTTCGCTTGCCTCAGATGTCCTTTGTGTTCTTTATGTTTTATATTTATTTCCACTTGGTTGTGTTTCTGTTGAAAATGAAAGTTGAAAAATATCTGGTATATGCAACAGAAATGCCACATATGTGAACCATAGACTGGTCCAGACTCGGTGTACAATACATGACTGTGCTGTACGGACTTACTCCAGTATACACTGATATTGCACTTTTGTGATGGGGCGTTGAAGCAGTTAGCACTAGCTCATATATTTCTGAAAAAATATACAGTAATTTCAACAATGGAATCACTCAATAAACAAATCAAAATTTATACTTTATTTGTCTGATCTTACTGTTGTGTTTTTTTATTTTGAAAAGTGATCTTAAAATCCAGCAGAGGGTGAGCTGACAATATTCCTGATATAGGCCTTTTTAAACATGTTGACATGTCACAGGTGGAAAAGCCATAATAGTAAATAATACAACTAACGATAACCAAAGTTGCTTCAGTTTGGTTGTTATATTTTTGCGTCTTAAATCAATTGTTTAGCTGTTAAAAACATTATAATGGTAACAATAATTGAGTTTTAGGTGTCTACTATAAGACATGTATTGGCTAGACCTGCGAAATCAAACAACTCAAGCAGCAGCTGAGATTAGTTGTGAGCAGTGTGTAAAATCAGTGAAGTTGTGCTACCAAATAAGCCAAAACGTATATTGATATTTCACCATTTGTCACTCCACGCTCTCAGCAGCTCTGACCAGACTAGGTGGGGCCGGTGGGGGTCCACCTTGTATTTGCCTGTAAACAGTCAGTGTGTAGCAGCAGATGACAAAGGCTTAGCGTAGTAATCCTCTTGTCCACCATCTGGCTGCCCCTCTAAAATTAAACCTCCAAACCAGGGCACTTGCAACAGATGCTAACATCTGTAAATATGCAGGTGCTTCATTAAAGCACGTACACGTGGAGCACACAGCTGCCAGGCAGTGTTTCAATCTCTCAGATCATGTTCACGTTGAGGACACTTATGTTTCCTATATACTGTGTATCGAAAAAACCCTGCAGATGGGAGGGATAAAGAGGGCAATAATGGAGGAGATTGGGGAAGGCTTCAGCGTGTGGAGATCTGCCACTACTGGGGATAAAAGTTGCTCTCTGTCAGTCATTTTCAGATTGATATTTGTAACCAATATTTGGTTAGGGTTCAAGGTTTTTACTGCTTAATGTGGGCATCACGTGTGTGTGTGTGTGTGTGTGTGTGTGTGTGTGCGTGTGTTAGAGACAGAGAGAGACTAGACAATGAATAATGGCTAAGGGTATATTAATTATAGTCTCACCACAATACATTAAGAGCTCTGACCTCTCAAGCACTTTGTCCTGTATGTGGCTAAAGCTGTTACTGTGCAATGTTTCATATCATTTCTTAAACAGACTGAATGTCAACAACTGCAACTATGCTATATTATTCCTGTTAAACAGCCTCAAAGAGCTGCTAGCATGGCTGTAGACACTCAGTCTTGTTCTGCTATTTACTCCCTCAACTGATATTTGTATTCTTTTAGTTTTAGATGGCAGCTAAGTACATTATATATTATAAGTATTTAAGTACATTTTTGAGGTACTTGTTCTTGTACTTTAGTATTTCTTAATGAAATATACTACTTAAAAAATAAATGACTCCACTACATTTCAGTTGGAAATTGCACTTTTTATCGCAAGACATTTATCTGACAGCTATAAAACATGTACATTTTGCTGATAATACTTTTTTTTTCTGCCTTAAATCTTTAAATCTTTAATATTCAGTAACATTCATTCTTTTTTGCATTGTCAAAGTTCACTATGAACACTGAGCAGTCCTTGGATTCTGTGTTTATTTTAGTGTGCAGAGCAGATTTGTCATTGGCTGCCAACCAGTAAGATCTATGAGTGTGTCGTTGAACGTCAGACACTATTTTTGTACCTGTGAATATAGGAAGTGCACACGTCTGCACCTCCTAAGTGAGTAAGTCAATACAGTTAACACACCTTGCAGAAACGTGCACTCGCATGACACCTGCTTGTGAGCGGGGGAAAAAAAAAAAAAGGTGCAAAACTCTCCCAAAGTGGAAATTGTATTCAGACATAAAAAGCATGACATTTCTGGCTTTTGACTCTCATCAGATACGAGCAAGGTTGCTAGATCAAGATGTATTACTCAGTTTTCCACTTCAGCCTTCAGGGAGTGTCGGATAATCAGCTGTTGAGCTGTATGAGAGCAGCGTTTTGGTCGTCACCTGCCTAAGCTGCAAGTGATTCATACCAGGAGGATTTCTTACCATTTTAAACTGCTTAGACAACACAAGCTAAATACAGCTTCCTACATTGTGTAGGTCCACTAGGAAAGATGAGGGGTTGCAGTTTTATATAGTGGCTTTTTTTAAAATGTGAACCTCTTTCTTTTGGTCACTATTCATCCTTTGAAGATCTTCTCCATCTCCTGTAACTCTCATTCCCATGGTACACCACCCTCCTAAACTGAGGCAGGGTTTTTTAGAAGAACTAGAGCTGCTATCTAAAATAGCAATTGACTGTGACATAGTTACCTTAACATACATATTGACAATCAACCATGTAACTAAGCAGTTTTAAGAGTTGATTCTTTTGATTTTAAACATGTCTCCTGTTCTACTCACAAATTGTGTCAAACAGTACATTAGATTTAGTGTTTTCCAAAGGTTGTCAACTGCTGTGCTATCTTTTTCAACCTGTGCTTTAACTGTGAACGAGCCAAAATTAAACTAATTGGATCAGAATTGTCACATTAATGAAAACAGTGCTAACATGTTTATCCAGGAGTATTCTCTGTGTACCGTACCACCCCTTTGTCTTCCTGTGACGACATGGTAAACACTTTTTCTGCTACACTATCTCAAGTATTAGACCAAGTTGCACCAGTGAAAACTATGTTATAACAATGAAATAAAATGTTCCAGACAGTCTTACATTTCATAGTTAATTGCCAATAATCAAACTCCTGTTCAGACTCCTGTTCCTCACTATTGATAAGCTGATTCATCCCACAAGATCACTTTCCTCAGAATTTGCTTCTTCAAAAAAAGTTTGCAGTTTTCTTTCAAGACAAAGTTAGAAAGAGTACTTTAACTATACTTCATAATATTCCATCATCAACACTATCTTCACCTCTTAAACAATGTATGACAAAAAGTTTAATTGCAAACATCTTCTGTATCATGACATACTTACATCAAGCTTAACCAAAAATGTAAAGTAGGCTTGCATCTCGAAAATGTTAAATCAAACAATTCCGATTGACAATACTGACTTTTTGTAAAAGGCTTGTTGTGTGTCTTGAGGCATAGTGATTGACAGGTCATTAGGTTTCCAAGGGAAAGTGGACTGCAAAGGCCAAAGAAAGCCTCTTGGCTATAAGTACATCACAGATCCACAAGTGCAGCTGAGGCTTGTGTTTGGTCAGCGAGCTGCCAAGGCGAGTAGCCACGGGGAGCTTAGGCCAGTGGGACTCACTACATGTGACCAACAAGACTGTTGAAACCCTTTAGCGAGAGGAGCCAAATGGGCCATGTGTCCATACAGAGAAACAAAGAGAAACAAATGGATGTTTGTTTGAGGTTCCCAGTGTGTAGACTTGAGTAAAATTAACATAATAATATGCATCATTGAGTCTAAACATGTAAAGCAGAAGTGTTATGATAATGTCACGAAGTCTTTTTTAACAGTAATCATGGCTGCGGTGCCTCATGTGTACATTGTCACACGTGTGCAGAGGTGTGATGATCACACCACATTGTGTGAAACTCTCTTCCCTCCTCGTGTAGTTTTTCAGGAGAAATCGAAGTGAGAGCAGTGTGGTAGAAGATGTCTGCGGAGGGAAGGGATGCGTCACTGGATTAGTGCCTGAGAATCTGTCCCAGCCTCTTCCTCCTGATCTGCTGAGACGCCTCCAGAAGGGCACGACACTCGCTGTTCGCTTTTCCCTCCACCAAGCCTTCCACATGAGCCAGCCAAGCCTTACCTCCCCACCAGGATGAAGAAAGAAAAGAAAACGCATGCTTTAGTGTTTCTCCTCCTGCTTCACTTTACCTTGGGTAAGGCTCTGCTTTTCTTCTTTTTTGTTCTTTGTCTGTGGTTAAGACTTCTTGCCTTGCTCTTATCTGGTTAATCCTCTAACACACACAGAGGGCATGTCCATCTTAGCGTAGACTGTTCATGCTGCCTGTACTTCATATTTAAATGTGTGGTTATATGTTTGTGTTGTGGTAGTGGAAACTTATACCCAAATATATTTATAATTCATCTCCATCCTCCTCCTCCTCCTCCTCCTCTTCCTCCCTGCTTTCGGTTCCTGCCCTTTTTAGCAAGTGAGTGCAACAGTTATCACTTAATTACATAAACATTTCCATTAGCAATAGAACAAAATATAGACAAACCTATATGATTTATGTGGTATCTTTCAGGTTTTTAAAATATATGGTGTAGCTTGTTAATAGGTTATGTCATTGTTTCATAGTTATCTTCTGCTCAAGTAACTTGGAGCATGTTTATTTGTTTTCCCATAAAGGGCAATCAGACTACGCTCCATATTTTTACGATAATGGACCCAGCAGTACAAATGGGAATATGGCCTTGTTCAGCATCTCCGAGGATACACCAGTTGGTGAGTCTCATGTGCAATCTAATGATGATAGATAGAAGTATGAGATAACGTTTAGTGTAGTTTGAAAGTGTTTATTTCACGTGCGTAGGTGTAAAGATGAAATTATTACACTGGTATTGAGCCTCCAGCTAATCACTGTAATACCTCTTGGATTGTGACGTACATCAAGACTTACGGGATGAAAACAATATGGGTGGTGGCTCATCTGACCTGATTATTAAACGTGCCATTCACACTGAATAAGAAACACTGATAAATGAAACAAAAAGACATTTGCACCTTCCCTGCATGATTTTAATGAACATAGAAATGCATTTGACAGTTTGACATTATTTACAGGGACACAGATATACATTCTGAATGGCACAGATCCAGAGGGAGATCCGGTACGATATGGTCTGACTTTTGAAAAGGGCTCCAAAGAATATTTTATGGTGGACCCCAAATCAGGGAACGTGACTCTAATTCAGGAGCTCAACAGAGAGGTGAGACTCTTGTTTTGAAGAAATTTGCTGTAAATCTGTTACCATTGTGGCTCAAAGTGACATTTACCTCTTCTTTTGTAGAAACAAGATGAAATCTCAGTGCTCGTGAGCATAACAGACGGTCGCAATAAAGTACGTTTATGCTCTTAATGTGATATATGTTTAGACTTTACTGTCATCAATTCACTGCATTAATCACACCATTGCTGGTTTCATAACCTCCAATCCTTTATATTTTTACAGTTGTGATTCTAACACCACAATCTAACTGTGAAAACAAAAATAGACAGAGAGAGTGAAATAAAAAAGAAACAAACAGATCGTTTTTATTTGTGGTTCTTTTCTTGTTGCTTTCAGGTTGTTGAGACCGTGAGAGTGTTTGTCACTGATGCCAACGATGAACCACCTGAATTTCTAAACCTGCCTTTCATCATTGATATCCCGGAGGTACAGTATATCACAAACAACCTCTAAATCTGCTAATCTAATGAACTAATAATTGAGAATAAAGTGGGTTTTAGGGTTATAAAATCTCCTGTCTCTTCACCAGGATACTGCTCCAGGAAGTAGCATCTACAGAGTCCAAGCAGTGGATAAAGACATGGGCTCAGGAGGCAGTGTCTCATATTATCTACAGGTAACCCTACAGCTTTGTTATTATGCAGATGATGCACTTTTTGAAATTGAGTGATGGATGGAAAATCCTTTTAAAAATAAGACTGTTCAGGGATGTTCTGTGTTGTTTGCCCAAGTCTACGTAGGTCTAAACACTAAATCTTAGTGTTTATTTTGACTCTGGTGAAAAGAGTTGTCCAGATGTATAAAATATTATATTTCCTAAAATGTAAATCATGCTTTTATTATGTCTTGCTCAGACTACTGCATCTATCTTTACTCATTAGGCGGAAAAATCTCTCTCCATAATACAGCAGCCAGCGGCTTTTACAGTAACGCTTGCCCGGAAAAGTGACCTCAAGTAACCAAGGTTAAAGTAGTTAAAGCTATTTTAGTTTTGAGTTGATTGTAAGGTTTTGCTTATCACATGTAGAGCTGTTAATAGCTTGGCTCCATTCTACATCTCCAGACCTTTTCACACCCTGGTATACACCCTGAAGTCTGCCAACAAGTTTATCCTCTCAGTTCCCGAAACCTTATTTACAATTTCTTACAATTTCTTACTATTTACTTTATATATTGATGCGTTTCTATTCTTTGATCCCATTTCCACTTTGTAATCCATAAAAAATATATATTATTTTTGTTATTACGACTACACCAATACTATCCACATAGTGATACTGTTAACTGGCTCGGTATAGCCCTAACGCTCGACTCGTACACTCGGTACGACTAGAGCTCGAGTTGACATGGTGAGAGCTGTGCTGCCATGTGGAGGGAGGAAAAAGGGCATTCGAGTGATGGGCGGAAAGATTAATCTCATACCAGAGCGCAGTCTGGAAATGGTGTTACTTTAGTGGATTAAATTTCAATTACATTTGAGCAAGGCACTGAAGGCTTAATAGAGGCTTAGGTTTGGTCCGGGCCAACAGCTGACAGCACAGTAGTTGTTCCTGTTCAACTGTGAGACAAAAACTATCCTAATGGAAGTGTGGAGGAAAATGGCAAGGTTTAAGAGAGGTTGGTGGAAAGTTAATACTGATTAGAAGAATCTTTGAAATTAGCTTGATTGCTAACTTCAAGTATAAAAATAAAACATGTGTGTCTACTGTTACACTAAACTCTGCTAACTGTGTGGCTGTTTACATTATCAGACCTCCCCGTTTGCCAAATTCACCATCGATGGGCACAGCGGTATCCTGAGAGTCAAACCTGGTGAGACTTTGGACTACGAGACCACGCCCACACACTTTGTGACAGTGGTCGCAAAGGTGAGAAGTTGCTGTTGCCCCTTTGCCTTTTGGTTTGTCTTCTCAGGTGCCCCAAACACACATTCACACTGTGAGCAGCTCAGCTTGCAGGTTTCTCCATCCTGACCAAGTCTTCTGATTCATCCATGTTGTGGTCTAGTTTTCAACATTTTAGCAGTGGTGGAATGTAACTAAGTACATTTACTTACTTATTTCCATTTTATGCTACTTTATACTTATACACCACTATATTTTGGAAGCTAATATTGTACTTTTTGTCACTACATTTATTTGATAACATTAGTTACTAGTTACTTTGCAGATTCAGATTATTAATAGAAAACATCAACATGAATGATGTATTATTATGGATTAAGCTACCAGCAGAATATAAAGTAGTTAAAATTAGCTCCACCTTTACCAGCTGCAACATTTAAGTGATTAACACATTAATGCATCACTAATTATAATCCAGTGATCTGAAATGTGCCATTCTGCATAATGAGTACTTTTACTTTTGGTACTTTAAGTATATTTTGATGCCAATACTTAAAGTACCACTGCATTTAAGTCATGTATTTTTGCCATTTATTGGAGTTCATTATACTTCGTGAGTTAACACAACAAGAAGAATCAAACCTAAGCAGAGAAAATGTATGAAATTACCAGATTTTATCAGTAGCCCCGACAACCTTTCTCCGAGAGCATTGCTTCTGACACGTTTATACTGGTGGTCTTCCAAACAAGATCCCTCAGGAACTGGAACATTTTTTTAATGGCCTGGTATCTACCTCTGTACCAGTTTGCACATGAAAGCAAGGCAGCACAGGTCTGCTGGTGGCCAAAGATCATGAAAAGTTCAGTCATGACTGAGCTTTCTGAACACCAAAACTTTGCTGAATTCCAATGGAAGTCTGGTGAAGTGTTGACAGTGTTGCTCCCAGTGTGAGTAAAGTGTGATCTGTGAGTGACAGTATGATGGAGGGTTTGTTTTTCTAAGCTCAGCTCTGTGTGTCTGTGGAATAACATATAGCACATACAGCGTCTTGAAAGCCTGATTTTAATGACGCTTGATAAATACATTTAGACACAGAGAAGTTAAGTTGGTGTAACCAGTTCCATAAATGTAATGGTTAAATTGAGAAAATACATTGCAGCATATTGTCCACACAGAAAATCGAGTCTCTGCATCTTTCACTCTCACTGAAGCACAATAACATAATTAACATAGCCATGAAAATGAAATTACAGATTCCACTGTTTCCAATTATATTGAAATTTGACATGCTAAGTGTGAATTAAACTCATCAAACAATTTCAAGCTAGACATCTGGTTACTTTCAGCGAGTGGGAGGCCTCTAATCATATTTTGTTTGGGTAAAATAGGGAACATAAGTAAAGTAAAATCTCTGTATACAGAATTCACATGAATCCTGTATCTAACATCTTGTGTGTCCGTTAACTGCCAAATGTAAAATAAAATGTCCTTTTCCAAGACTTTTTTTTGTTTCGACTGTTTTATCATAATGGATAAAAGTACAATCCAAAGTCTGTAAACTTTATACAATGTGCTAACTCTGCCTTCTGCCCTGCAATTCGTTTTCTCAGGATGGAGGTGGGAAGTACAAGGGGAAGCACCAGGTATTGACCTCCACCGCCACCATGACAATCAATGTAATTGACGCCCAAGACATGCCTCCATCCTTCATAGGAACCCCTTACTTTGGCTACGTGTACGAAGTCTCAGTTCCTGTGAGTCCTCCTCTTATTCTTTACACACCAGTGAAGGGGATCAGGGTTTGTTAATATGCAGTAAATATGTACAAGATTAATTCTGTTTTTTTCTTCCAGGGTTCTGAAATATTCACTGTGTACGCTAAAGATGGAGATCAAGGCAATCCCAACCTAATACATTACTCCATTATGAATGGTAAGAACAATACATACTTGTTTACTCTTTTCAGCCTTTTTATCAGACACATTTACGACCTTTCTTTTGTCACTTTTCAGGTAGTGATGGTGTCTTTGACATAAACGGCACCAGTGGATGCATCACCCTGACAACATATCCATCTCTGCTGAAAAATGAATTGTATGAAATTAAAGTCAAGGTAATGTTATGTTTTCCTAGAGTCTCCTCCCACTTGTTTCCTGGCAATTGCACTCCTCTCTTATAAGTTCATCCTACTATGACTACTGAACATGTTGATCAATGTTGAATCAATCACTTTTTAAATCCAGGCGTCTGAGGTCGGACCAAATGATCAAATGCTGGACTACGACATTACCACGGTGACGGTCCGGGTGGTGGATCTCAACAACCATCCTCCGACCTTTTACGGAGAGAACGGACCTCAGAGCAAGTTTGAGGTCACCATGTATGAGCACCCCCCTGCAGGGGAGATCCTCCGAGGCTTTAAGATCACCGTCAATGACTCCGATCAGGTAAATTTGTCCCCAGGTGAACCCTATGCATCCTTTGACTCCTTCCTCAGGGTTTATTGGTCTGTGTGTGCCTGCTGTATTTCAACTAACATTCATTTTAGACATGTGTAGACATAACTTGCTGTTACTTGTCAATAACTGTGACAAAAGCGTGTTTTCAGAATTGATGTTTCTTTCATGCTGACTTTGTTCCTCTGCTGACGGATACATTAATACCTCCGGGTGCAACGTTGCATAAATATCTGCCAACCAGCCTCAGAGTATGTGCAGTTATGCAACATGTAAAATGTTCATGAAATCTGTTCATTAATTCAAGATAAAATGTTACTCATTATGCCGTCATGTTTATTCTCTCCATCCTGCCTCAATGACTCATGTAACATTATCTGCCAGATTATTTCTCTTTTTTTAAATTCCACCAAGGTTTGCTGAAGTCATCTTGAGTCTGATGAACCTTCACTTTTCTTGTTTTTCTGGGCAGCTACATTCTTATTTACTTTACTAATTCATAGTTTCTACATTCTGCTGTTTATTTTTCTTTGCAGGGAGCAAACGCTAAATTTAAACTGCGACTCGTGGGGCCAGGTCGAGTGCTGCGAGTGGTTCCCCAGACAGTGCTCAATGAAGCGCAGGTGACCATCATTGTGGAAGACACATCTGGCATTGACTATGAAAAGGGACCAACCCTTTCTTTTAAGGTTAGACTTCACATATCACTACATTCTCTTGGTTATATTTTTGATTGATCAATTATTTTATTTGCTAAGAGCATAAGATGATGTCTTCATATTGTAGCAAATTCTCATATTTGAGAAGCAAGGACTAACAAATGTTTTTTTTCTCTATAAATTAGAAACAATTGATCAATTATCAAAATTGTTGTTGAATCATTTTTAGCCTCATGGCTCTAGGGATGACAAAGGCAGTGTGTCTGTCCACTACTTTGGTGTAGACTGAAATATCTCAACAACTATTGGATGGATTATCATGATATTTTGTACAGTTCATGGTACCCAGAGGATGAATCCCTGCTGTTCCCCTGATTCTTCCTTTAGCGGTCTTTATGAACTTTGGGGATCTCTTAACTTTCCATCCATCCTCAGTTTCCCATTAGCCTCAGCTGTGCTTGTGTAGCGCTACTTTGCATATTAAGTTTTGCATATTTAATGATAAATAATGTATGAACTATAAAAAACCTATTCATTTCTTATGTATTTACTCAAATTACAGTATATAAGAATTCACTACTAAAACCAAGGACTGTATTTTGAGGTTAAAAAAGGTCTTTTAAAATTTATTCAAGAGAACTGAACAATTTCTGTTGGTAACAAAGGGTTTGCCATTATTTCCAAATTTAAAGAACACATTTTGGTATCTAACAATTTGGTGTACAATGAGCATTACGGCCTCACAGAGCTGCCAGTGAGGCTGTCTTTGTCTTTGCTTGTCAATAATAAATAATAAATTGATCAATGGACTAAACGTTTCAACCTTAATTCGGTCACACTTTGCATGTGTCTCTCTGCAGCTGCTGGCGGTGGAGATCGACACTCCTGAGAGGTTCAGCGCGACAGCTGACATAGTGATCAACCTGCTGGACACAAACGACAACATCCCCAAATTCACGTCCGAGTATTACATCGCCAGGGTCCCTGAGAACTCTCCTGGAGGCTCAAGCGTTGTGTCTGTAACAGTGAGTCAATCAAGATTAAACTCTGCTTTAACCCAACCAAAGTGATTATATAATCCATCAATCCTCCAATAAATGCATATTACTCGGTGCAGTTCATTAGATGAAAGCAGGTTGTCGTCAGACAAAAAAAAAGCTCAGCCGTCCCCTGGCTTTGTTTTTATTGGTCCTTGTTATGAAATTCATGTCTCCATGTGACATTCTGGCATATGCCCTAGGTTTTACCTCAGGCAGGGGTTTTATTAATAGAAATATTGGCACATTTGTCTCTTCCTTTCCATCATACTGTATGTATCCTGCAGCCAGGCAACATGTCCAAGCTATGCAGTGTGGAGTAAAAAGCTTAATTTTGCCTCAAGGTTAATCATGCTGACCTACACCTCCCTACCATCCCCACCCACCACAGAGAGACTTATAGCCTGCCCCACCCACTGTACATGAGCTTAAGACCCTAGCTGGTTATCCTCAACCAGTGAAAAACATCTAAATGGACCACCTTCAGTCACCTTGGTTTAGTTTTTACCCCCCCAGTGTAACTATATTGAATGAAATGTATCAGATCACATTTTTCACATTTTGATGTATATATACTGTTTTTATTATATAAGTACTGGGCTTCTAATCTCTGTCCCGTTATTTTCCTGCAGGCGAATGATCCAGATTCAGGGCCTTGGGGTGAAGTCAAATACACGATTTATGGATCAGGATCAGATTTGTAAGTAAAAACCTTTCACTCATGCCAGTTTAGGTTTGGTCTGATCAGATACTTAACTCTTGCACTTCCACAAAACATATTTTGACTCACATATATATATGACTCATGACTGCTCAGAGGCTCAGGGTGTTTGGTAAACTCAGCCAGAAGGACACCAGCCTCGATTCATCTTTGTCTCTTTGATGGAAGCGGTAAGCAGGAAACCAGTTTGATTGGCCCCTCTGCTGCACAAACAGCTCGCTCTAAAATGGCTGCAAGATGCTGGCTAATCTCCTAATTGGATTGGAGGGTTAAAAATAGACAGCCTGGCCCGTCTCACATAGGGAGAGCCAATTAACATGCAATGTGACAGCTGGAGCCACAGAAATGGCAGCTTTGAAAAGCAAGGCAGCATGCAGCGAAGGAAAAGTGAGAATTTATGCTCGTCCTCAGGCAGCGACCTGAGTTAATTGTGTGAAAGTTATCAGTTTCAAGGCAACTTGTGAAATTTCACAGTGGGAAAACGAGACAGAAAAGACGGCTGAATAAAATGGCAGTAAGCCCGATGTTGAACTGAGAAGCACTCAGAAAGCACAAGCCGACACCAGTGCTGTCGAATACTTTAAATTGATTTCCTGTGTGTAAAATACTTGTGTGTTATAACAGCTTCGACGTTATTCTGATGGCAAACGTTTTTGTTTGTGTGGAAATAGATGCAGTCTATCACATAGTGGGGGGTGTATCAGCATGCACTGCTGTTTGCCACAGTGTCTGTTTTTAATGCAATCACTGGAAAATAAGAACATCTTCAATAATCTCCTATTCCTTGGGCAATCCTAACGTTTTATCAAATGTCGTCAACATACACAACAGATATGATAAGAGTGTAGCTGCCCACAAAAGGCAATAAGAT
This sequence comes from Enoplosus armatus, assembly GCF_043641665.1. NCBI lineage: Eukaryota > Metazoa > Chordata > Actinopteri > Centrarchiformes > Enoplosidae > Enoplosus > Enoplosus armatus. The sequence goes on along the minus strand of NC_092199.1, from coordinate 7,227,689 downwards.
TAAAGGTTAATCAGAATCAACAGTCAAACAAACACATATTCAGGATAACAAGCATCACATGATTGGCAGAGATAACTTAAGACTTTGTTGATATTGAGACTTTACTGATCCTGAAGGAGGAAAATCACATGTTATAGCAGCACAGGAAACAGACAAAGGAGGAAGAAAACATTAAAAATAAGTTGAACTAATTAAAATGAAACAAATAAAATGAAGAAATTAAAGAAATGAAATTCAAAAGCTGTATACATTATATACATTACAAAAGTTCATATTCACTTCTTCATGATTTCTGAGACAAGTGATGAAGTTTTGGTGTCTTAATTAACTGTTAATTGTTAACATAAACTAAACATTCTTCTTCCTGCATATTGTTTGGTCACCTGGATTAACTTCAGTATATTTTTTACAAAATGCTCCCTGTGACAATGGATGGAAATTTGCTTTTTATAGTGAGCTATTAGTGTGAGTCATGTGGAGATTCACAGGATGTCACTCCTGCTGTAAATGAGGAGGCCAATATTAGAAACACCTGTCTCGTTGGAAAAGCGTTTTTGACACATGGACAGCTGTGGTTATGACTCACACACTGCCTGAACTGCTCTGAACCTGCAGGTTTGCCATCCACCCGTCATCAGGGCTCATCTCCACGCAGCCCTGGACCAGCCTGGACGCAGAGGTCCGGTCTAAATACAACTTTTACGTCAAGGCTGAAGATTCGGAGGGGAAGTACAGCTTGGCCGAAGCCTTTGTCACCGTCATCGACATGAACGACCACTCTCCAGAATTCAATGAAAACCTCCTGGAAAAGACCATGATTATTGGTACACCTGTCAAAGTAGAGGTACACAATGTCAAATCATTTTCCCCTTGTACTGACATTTAGAGAACATGGTATGGAAGTCCAGGACTGCTAATATTAAAATGAAATAGCATAAGGCCAGCTCTTATTGACATCAAATCCCATGAAAAACCAACAATGAATTGATCATATTAACAAGTGTTGCCTGTGTACCTAAAGCCTGATATGGATTATTCCTTTGTGCCATAGAGCTCCATTGTTGTTGAAGACATGCTCCTTAATTACAAATATTAATCCGCAGCTGAAAAGAGTCCTCAATAAATGCGGCATTGTGTTTGAGTAACATTATTTATTTGTGACATAAATCCTTAAAAGATTATTTGCTTTTTAAAGATTGACATCTTCCACAAATGTTCTCTGGGCCTAAAATAAGAAATGAAAACTGGTCTTAATTTGAATTTAAATCATAATCTCAAAAATGAAATTAAATGAATCATGGCAGCATTCTCCCAGACTTCTTTTCTGAAATTATCCATGAAAACCAGTGGGCGGGATATAACAGCCAGTTGCCTTAAACACACCATTTAATGGACACCATTACACAGCTTGCCGTCTAGCAGTTTTTTTGGCCAAGGTTGTTATGTCTGTAAGAGAATTTGAGGATTGTTTTACTACAGACTACAGAGTTAAATTTAATGGTACAGTAATGTGGTTGCAGGTTTGGCTTCTTTCTTGAGCTTTTTTGTGTTTAACTGAAATATCGTTTACTATCCAATTCAATGTACATCATCTCCATGCCCATAGTTTTGTGGGCTTGTTTTGTGATTTACAAAGCAAATATTAGGCTTTCAATTGAATACATTTACTTTAAAGTTTGCAGGTTATTGAAATGATGGAAATATGCAACCATTTTATGTTGTTCTGCTTCTTTTTACAGGCAGTGGATGAAGATGCAGAGTCTCCAAACAACGTCATCGAGTACTCCATCATGACAGCCGATCCTGACAACGCGTTTGATATCAACGCCGACACTGGGGAGATCAAGCTGAAGCCGTACATCAAGTCCATGGAGATTGTGCAGAACATCACCAAGCAGAAGGACTGCAAGTGGTCCCTGGTGGTCCAAGCCCGGGACAGAGGCTCTCCGTCCTTCAGCACAACAGCCGTGGTCAATATCGATATCACCGAGGCGGTAAGACCAGCTCTGACTCGCAGCGCTTTTTCATTCCCAGCCTGAGCTTTAGGCGAGCTGTAGATTCAAGCAGTTTAAGATATGATAATAGGCATTGTTGCCATGCTACGCAGCTGCTAATTCAGCATCCTTGTGTCAGCCAGTCACATTTCATTGACCTCATCCTTCCTTAAAGGATAGTGCTGGTAGATCAACGATGAATTTTATCCTGCAAACAAGTGAGCTATGCCTCCACTGTCATCCAAAAACTATGAGAACAATTTTTGGGTTGCCAGGTTGTGAAAAATACCTGGTTTCAAATCTTGTGATTTCTCTATGACCTCAAATACTCACGACTAAATGTACAAGAATCAACGTGAAAGTTTGGTGGAAAAAAACATCCATATGTATTATGTGAAGAGTTTCACTCAGGCAGCACAAGAAAACAATCTCACAACTGTCACTAGATTTTCAAATATTGCTGCATTCTGATTGGTGCACAGGAAAATATGACATCACTTTTTTCCAACTGAGCCCCGCCCACTTCAAGCCAGTGAGAAGACAAAACAAACCAACAAAAAAAATTATTGAAAATCCCTCATGTGAAATGACCAAACTGTTCAAACCTTGGCAGAAGATTGTGTGTTTATGTTGGACCTCATCGTTCACATTAAGTTGGTAATCCATTCATAAATATTCACTGGTTTCTCACTTTTTGATGGTCATCTAGTTTGCACCTATAAATGTTAATAAGTTATTGATAAGGGGTTTGCAGTTGTACATGTTGTTAATAAATGGATTTTGGTCCAAGCAAGAAGTCAAACTGTCCAACGACTCAAAGGGATTTTTCACAATTTTGCAAACACAGCTGCTTTCCAAAGCGGTAAATTTGAAGATATAAATTTGAAATATAAAATATCAGCAGCATTATCCTTTAAAGTTTTCAGTCATTTACATCAAACCATATTCTTCTGATATGTTTTCACCATGTATTCATTCCTTCACTCTACATGATGAGATGACTCAGTGTTTTCGGTGTTGTTTCTCTGTTGTGTATCGTGCATTTCAGGTCAAAGGTCGAATTGTTTCATACTTCATGGGCCTCAGCAAGCGTCCGCTGACTGTTTTTGGAATTTGTCTCAGCATTGTCACTTCCCTCATTTTACTAACAATCTGCATATCCACAATCCTGTACTGCAACGCAGTGAAAAAGTCCCGAATCAACCCTGAGAGTAACTATATTAAAGTGGTCCGCAGGATCAAATGAGAAATGTTTGACACCTGTACTTCATTCATAACCTTTAAAAAGATGTTTTATTTTTTTACTGGTTAACTATTGTCTGTAAAAGAGTCCTAAAGCACATTTGAAGGAATAATAGAAAAGTTTTCCTTTTTTTAAAATTAGTTTTATATCTTGATTGGAAATTATTGTAAACTATTTTCTACTAATATATTTTGGATCACCAAACCCCCATCTTTGATAATCTAAAATACTTTTTTTCTCTAGAGCATGACTCAGACTATTTGGCTGTCAAAGTGACTAAAATGGAGCCTTTTACTTTGGATTTAAACCTGGATTTTCTCACTTAATCTCTATTTTTTTCTCACACAAACATGCACTTCACTCCATTTTGGTCTCATGAACTGTCATCTCATCAGTCACATGCCAAAGAGAAGTCCTAATGCACCGCACTGCCAGACGCATTCCCAACAACTAGTGTTGTGCATAGTTCTTAGCTTTGCATCAGCAGTCCTGTGCTGTAGGACAGAGGAAGACGGATGACTGAGTGTGAGTGTGAGTGTGAGAGCATCACGTTGTTGGTAGACATGTTGTCTGGGCCTCCTCTGTCAGTGCTTTGCGCATCCATTTCTCATGCTTGCATGCTTTGGAGAAATGCTGCGTTAACACTTGGATTCAGTCCCTTGGACTTGATTTAAACTATTTTATTTGTGCTCTTTTACAGACTCCTCTCAAGGGGCCTATGGCGGCCTTTTTAATGAAAAGTAGGGACAATCCTATGAGAGCTCTAGGCATGGTCACTGTTATCATTAGTGTATTGGTTGGGGTGACTGTCTTGATCTCTACGGCTTTGTACATGCGCAATTCAAAGTCAAACAGGATCATGCCGGCACGTCGCATCATTAAGAGGCGACCCAGGGACCAGCAGCCCTGGACCTTCAAGATGCCCGTTATCAAATTCAACGACCCTGCAGATAAGTTCGTCATCGGCAACCCAGAGAGCGGCCTGCAGCGGGACACCAGCAAATCCCGGCCCAAGCCTCCTCCCCCCAGCGCTCCTTGTCTGCCCCCACCACCTCCGTCTAACACTCGGCCCAGTGATAGGCTCCGGGCGGTCCCAACAATATCTGGTGCGCTGGCCTCCAAAGGCTCTAAGAAAGCTAAATCTGGTCGCCGCAAAGAGGGAAATGTTAGCTCTGCTTTAGTGTCAGAGCTTAAAATGAAGCTGGAGCAGAAAATCATTGAGAGTAACAAAGGTTATTATTAACTCTGTCACACAAGCATCATGTTTAAGGTTCACCCGGCCCATTCTTTGACGACTCTACTGCTCTTAGCTCATCTACTGTCCAAGAGTTCTCACCTGAACCTCATGTGATGATCTGGTAGCTGGGCCTGCCTTCAGATTATTCATGAGTAAAAGGTACAAGAAGAAGGTTTACAGATATTTTTGTCTTAGGACGAGATATTAAACAAGTGGGCGCCACTGTATCCTCAGTTGATCTGGCTTAGGTAAAGACAGGAGAGAGCTCGAAGTCTGTCTCTGATGCAGTCAAAGATAATTCATCGCACTGCCATCTTGAGGAAGATTACATCATCTTAACAGTTAGAAGCACCACTGGAGAGGATTACTAAGACTTACTGTGTATACATAAGTTACATAACTTCCTGAAAAGTGTAATGTAATGTTTTCAATGCAGACACTAGGATTTCACCCAATAAATCCTACTAAGATTTCCTCTTGCTCACTGGAGCATGCAGCTGAATGACACGGTCATGAAAAAAACAACACTGCTTCTTATAAAGTGCTAAAGGACCCGTGTGTTAATATTTTTACTGTGTTACATCAGCCGCTTGAAAGCTGAGGAGTTGCTCTTTTGTATGATTACAATGTGCCACTGTAGGTTTTCACAGTAACACAAGCTAACAGCTTTTATTTATTTGACTGTGTCATTCTAGAAAAAATGCTTTTATATAAATGTACAGCATTGTATTATTTTCATTATTCTGAGTATACATTTATGACAAGATATGAACATTGTATCTTGTAGCACAATAATCATATGCAGATGTATATAAGCTGTTTGGACATTTCTTTTAGAGATATAGATATTGAAACATAGAGTCTGAGTCATTTGTCATTTAGAGTCCATGCACACTTTCCATGTTACTCTTCAATGCCTTCCAACTGCAGGCAAATTAAATTGGAGTCATTTAATTGCTGTAATACATATCTTGTATCTGACTATATCTTAACTTATAACTATCTCAAATAAGTTGAGATAAACCATATATCTTAACTGTAAATTACATTGCCTGGTCCTTCGAAGTAACATATTTGTACCGTCTTTGTACTGTCTTGATTTTGAATAAATATTTGAAAATAATTTGGTCTGTGCTCCATTTTGTCCAGAGGCTATATTCATTATTATTAATTTAGTTTAGAACACTTTATTTTATTTTAGGTTGTTTGATTAATGTAATATTTTAATAATGAGAAAAGCAAAGGATGCGTGACACTTTAAAATGAGAAAGGTGTACAATGTTTTCCATGGATGTAAACAACATTTATGAATACATATTCATATATGTGATATATATATGAATATATGATTTACATTATGTGGTGAAAGTAAGTTCATTCACTCAAGTACTGTACTTCTTTTGTACAATTTTGAAATACTTGTGCTTTACTTGAGTATTTGCAGTTTAAGTTACTTGATTATTGTATTGTTTACTCAACAACATTTATTTGACAGCTATAATTACTAGTCACTTGCAGATTAATATATTTCATTATACATTTATATACATTTTATGTATATAGATATATATTTATATACATACATTTTTGGCTTGTAACCCTTTACAATGAAGCAGTGTTGAGTTATGGCACAAATCGTTTCATTCAAGGCTTAAAGAGGTAAGATTATCCAATATTTCACAAAAAAATATACAAAAAATTCATACAGATTTGCAGCAGAACTTCTTTCCTACTCTATTAATCCACACACGACCCCTCAATTTATGATGTTACTGTTGGAGGGGCCCGCCCCCTAGGTTGGGAACACCTGGACTAAACTACCAAACTGTATACAGAGTGGTTAAACTAGCAACTGTAAAATGCTGCTTACACATTGATGCATCAGCATTAACGATCTAATAATGTAATATAACCATAATATATCAGCTTCAAGGGCCATTTTTCTGCAGAGGGAGTACTTTTTAAGCTAGGCTTGTAAATGCAGGACTTTTACTTGTAATGGAATATTTCTAGATTGAGTTTTTTGTACTTAAGTAAACGATCTAAGTACTTCTTCTACCGCTGCTCAAAATATTACATCATGTAGAAATAAAATCATTATAATTATTTACAATCATATTCAACAATAATTAAAAAAATATATAATAATATGGATGTGGATGTGAACTGACTAAACATCATTTATGTTACACTAAATCAAATTTCTATCTTCAAATATATCTGTTTAAGTGTTAAGTGTCTTTTACTAGATAAAAAGGAACTCAATATTTACAAAAGTAATTGAAAATGTACACATAACCTTTTTTTCTGATGCACAGACACAGTGAGCTCTGAGCTGTCATTAAATGGAAATATCATGTCCCGATGACTCGGATTCAGATAGAAAATCACTTTAATCTGCTTACGTGTGTATGTATAAATGCACAGGAAAATGCTGCTTATGTAACAAATCCCCTGAGTGATTCTGCCAAAAAAAATCAGAGTACGTCTCAGCATTCGTCTTTGACTTCCCTTTAATCCACATCATACATCCTTTCATCCCATTACAAGACAGCAAATCTGTACAAAGAAAAACAATTAAAAAAATACATTTTTTTTTACATAAAGTGGATTCAAATCTCCTGAACCATGAACCAACACACTATCCCCTAACAATAAAGAAATATACAAAGTATTAATTATTTTACATTTTCTTTCATTTATGAATGCATGTTTTTACGTTCAGTATCAAAACGTTAAGAAAAAAAAGAAATATCAAATGTATTTTAGCACAAACTTTTTTGTACAAGTATATTAACACAGATAATAACAAACTCTCCTCATAATAAGGAAGAAAGGCATCTCCAATTTGAGCTGATAGCTTGACTTATATTTACAGGATGACTCAGAGTAGCACCAGTTTGTGCCTCTCATGTATTACATTCAAGTCACAGAGCTACAGTAAGCATCCCATTTTATGAAAATTAAATACACTGCGAGCTTTGAAAAAACCTAGAAGATCAATTAACAATATTTCCAAGATCCTCAGACTTTTTTTTTTTTACAGTTTTACACATTTTTTCTCCACAGTTGCGACTCTTTCTTAGTCCAAACAAAGATGGCAGCTGGACAAATCCTTGCTCGGTTTTTACGGTGAACAGTGACTACCACTTACATTTGTCTGTATTGATTTTACTTTCCATTATTTTATATTTTCAAACAAAACTATGGGTTCATATTTTTCTTGTGTCACAACTTGGGAAAATTTGTTTTTGTTTTATTTATTTTTCGGACAATCTTAATGCTTACTGTAGTACTGTGACTCACACAGACATCTCTTGACTTGATACTAGTACAGATGTGCTGCACTTCCTCCTTTGCACCTATCCTCAGACTTCCGCCTCTTTTTCGGCTTTTCCTCCGAGTCCCTGCACAGGCCTTCATCGCTGGCCGCCTGCAGGCTGTCGAAGGTGCCCTGCCTCTCCGTCCTCTGCAGGTCCTCACCGTGCAGCCTGCGCTTCTTCCACAGAGCCATGCAGCGCTCCACGCAGCTGAACCTGGCCTCCGTGGTGCAGGCGTACATGCCGGCCGGCACTGCCAGCACCATGGCGCACACAATGACAATAATGTGGATAAGCCTCTCTCTTTGCTCCAGCTCACTGATGTCACTTCCCGTCACGAAAACAATGCACTGGCCCTCCCTCGGCCGCTGGTTCTTTAGGGTCACACACACCTCATATTTGGTGACAGGAAACAGGTCGCTGACGGAGTAGCTGTTGATGCCGGGGCCGATGTAGATCATCTCCTTTTTTGGTGAATCGTATTTGCCAAAGTGGATGGTGAACCAGGTTTCTGCTGGGTTGTCCGTTGCTGCATACCACTCAAGGGTGATACCGTAAACTGTCTGCTTGGAGATGCGGATGTCAATGTAGGTATTCTCATCAGAAGACAACATGGGGACAGGTGGAGGGAGAGGAACAGAGGAATTGGAGGAGCTGATGTCAACCCTGATGCTGACAGAGGAGTTGCCAATGAAGTTCTTGGCCATGCAGGTGTAGAGTCCTCGGTCTGCCAGGTGAAGAGAGGGGATCACCAGCTGGGAGGTGATGGTCTCCTCATCTATGTGAGTCTCTGTAGCTGCAAAGACAAAACAGAGCATCATAGCGTACTGCATTTAAATCAGAGGCTTGTTTACATCTGATGGTAAGGTTAACCTAGAGAGGGTATTGTTCCTGTATCTTTTCATAAAGCCGATGCAGCCTGAAAGTTCAAGATATACTGCACTAAGTGCTCCCAGAGCAGGTTCACAACAGTTTAATGGATGGTAGTAATAAAAAAATCTTACCAGCAAATCCTCTTATAATCTTCAGACTGTACATCCACTGAATGGTGGGGCCTGGCCTGGCCTTGACTAAGCATGTGAGTGTTGCATTTGCTCCGAGAGGTAACGTGATGTTGGTCTCTGGGGCAGAGGCCACCGGATTCATGCATGTTTTTAACTGGATCTCGTGGAAAAACTTGCCAGCTTTGGAGGAGGGGCCCGAGCACATCAAATAAGAGTTCATCAGAATGATCGGAGGGCTGACCGCCCTGATGAATTCAACAAAGCCTTTGAGGCGGCAATCGCACAACCAGGAGTTGTCATTTAGCGCCAGAACCACATTGGAGACCAACCCCTCTTTTCCCCAAGCTTTCTCTGCTGTTCGGTAAAGAGGCCAATTAATAAAGACATCTTTTGATATGACACTAAGCTGATTGAAGGATAGATCTAAGTAGGTCAGCGCAGATAAGTGTCTCAGAGCGTGTTCAGGCAGGACATCCAGTCGATTGTGCTTCAGGTCCAAAATCTTCAGTTTTGGTGTTTCCTGAAACGCCGTCCATGGTACTGAGGTCAGCTTGTTCCCTTGTAGCCTGAGCTCAGTCAGGTTGGCCAGCCCCTCCAGGCTTTTGATGTTCATCAGGGCGATCTCATTGAAATTCAGCCAGAGGAACTCCAAGGTACGAACTTTAGAGAAAGATCCTCGAGGTAACTCAGTTAGGTGGCAGTTTTCAATTCGGATTTTAGTGAAATCAGGTGGGATGTCCACTGGGATTTGTCCCATGGAGGTTTCCATACATAGTAAAGACCTAGAGTGGTAAGACGAGATATGTTCAGACAAGAGAAGCTAATGACAAGAGACACAGCTACTCATATACAGCTACTCATATACATACATATACATTTCCACTAATTTCAAATAGTGTTTGTCTATAAGTTTTAAAACAATGAACAGATTACATTTAAAACCAGGTTAAGGCTAACATAACCTACTTTCAAGATTTTTGCATCGTTTTAGTGGTCATGTACCTTCCAAAATTATCATCTGTGCAGGAGCAACCGATCAGACAAGTTGATGTCCCAGGGGTGATGAGATAAAATACCAAAGCAATATATAATGCGACATAAAAGGCGTCCATATTCCTGGAGGAGCTTGTGAAATAGGCCTGTGAGGGCAGGACATGCTCATGGGCTGCGTGGAAGAAAGCCTATTACCTTAATCTTCCTTGACGTAACACCTAAGACACCAAGTGACATGTGAGACACACTTAGGAAAGGTGTATTTATAGCAATGGTCCACTTTGTCTAGAAAAGGCAGATCTCCTCAAAAGCATGAAAACACTTACCACAAATGTTCAATCAAGACTCTGTGAGTTATGCCCAATTGTACTTCAGTTCCACTTTCAGATATGACCCCCAAACTGCTTTGCATCAGTCTAATTTAATTCATTTATCCACCACCAAAGCACAGGCATTGACATGACAGGAGGTCCATCTGTGTTAAGTGGGCCGGAGCCCGTCGGGCTTAGCAGCACAGAGTGGGAGGGCTGCAGAGAGACAGATGTCTGGAAAGGACTGTAATCTGACCTCAATAATCTGAACACTGGTTGTCTCGCAGGTTGTTAAAGGCCGAATCAGCATATAAAGCAAGTGTGAAAACAGATGACATCCGCAGCACTGTAGTTTCAATCTTTAACAGACATATTTCCTTTAATGTCCAAGTTTTTTATAGGCGTACATCCTAGTTTAACAAGCCTTAAATTAATCCTTAAATTAAGGATATAGATAAAGGTGATTCCTTATTGTTAGTTTGTTTCAACCAGAGATGTTTTCCAAATAGCTTTGATACACACTTTTTAATGGCTTTAGTTTAATCAACCAAGACGCATCCTTGTGCTGAAGGGACTAAACAAATTGGCCTGAAGTTGATTCAACATTTTTATTGACTGAAATATTTGAGAATGAATTAATTGAATTGTGTCATTAAATCCTAGATCTTGATCCCAGAACGCTGGTGTTACTGACGCTTAACAAAAATAAAGATGAGCTGCTGTGCAAGGCTGTGCTTTGGCACAGAACCTTCGAGCTGAATACTAACATGCATGTGTAACAGGTATAATGTTTACCATGTCCACCATCTTTAGCGTGTTTGTAAAATTTGCTAATTAGCTATAAACACAAGGTGAAGCAGAAGCTGGTGGGTATTTTGACATAAACCAAAAGACAATTGAACAAATTAAACTTTTTAACTAATGATGGCACTAGATTAAAAGTTAAAGGATCGCCAAAGTTATTGCAATTCACATTAATGTCTGTACACCAACAGACCGACATTGCCATCCATAAAGCCACACCACTAACATGGCTAACAATGAAAATTTAGTGCTTTAGGCAGAAAATCTTCACTGCCACTCTGATTTAAAGAACACAATATATATATATCATGTAAAGAATCCTGAACTACTACTTAAAGCAGGTTTTACAAAGCATTGTTAGCTTTAAATGCTCAGATTAGCTGTATGTTTGGCAACAGCAGCGTTCCTTTTTCAGTGAATTAGCGATGTGCATAATATATATGTTTACGTTACTTTACATTCACATTAAATTATACTTTTTAATGCACATAACCGGCTATTTTCTGCTTCACTCAAGATGAATATTTATCTATTCAGAAATCCATATTCTGAAATAAAAACAAAAGCTTGAGAGCAGAAATCAATATAAAAAATATTTATTTTTATACAGTACATTCATACATATACATAGATTTCAGGTCACAAATATTTACACATAATAAAATGTACTGTATTTTAGGTTTTTGACCCAACAGCAAACCTGGCACGTTAACATACAAAATAGACTAATAACTGCTGGTTCATCTTTTCTCTAAATACTTTATGTTTTAAATGAAAAATTTAACACAATGCAGACATTACTTCTTGGAAAAAATAAAATTGATTGGGTTTTAGACAGTTTAGGGCGACATTTCAAGACATTTTCCTTTGCAAAACATTACCTTTAAAAGTGCATGATGAATATTTTTTTTTTACACATTTACACCACATGTAAATATTGAAACCGTGTCACTGTGTATATTTTCCCTTTTTTGCTGTCCACCAAAAGACTGGTGGTTTTTATTCCCACAAGGCTGTAAAACACTTTCATATATCCAATAGTGACAGAGATATCAGGGTCCTCTGAAGACCCCTAACAGGGGATCATTTGAGTCTTTCGAGTCTCTGAGCTCAGCGTTTTATCTATTCACATCACAGGCTGTTAGAAAACAAAGTGCATCCTCTGGAGGTTGTGGCATATGTTTGGTTTTAGCAGAAGTACTCATTAGGTGGCCCTTCAGTCCTGGCTGTGGCCTCTGAGTCAACACTGGACCTAGCTGAGAGCAGTCTGTTGGATTCGTCAGGATTTAGCCTGGTCAGATACTCGCCCTCCATCCCTTTAGCTTTGGCCCCGGGGCCGAGGGTCTCAAACGTGACATACGAGTCCTGCATTTCCTTGGACTGCCGTCCCAGCAGCTTTTGGCAGCGCTTCTTTAGCGCCCCGCAGCAGACAATCAGTGTCAGGGGGACAGCAATCACACACGCCACGGTTATCACCACCACATTAATGAGCCTCTGAGTGCCACTTGCACTGGCCGCCTCATCTGTTGAGAAGATTACACACTGCTCCTTTTTCGGGATCAGGCCTTTCACGCAAACACAAGCAATGTACTTTGTCTTTGGCACAAGGCCGTCGATGGTGATCCGGTTCTTTCCGGAGCCTACATTGATCCGGCGCATATCTCTCTCACCAAATATGGCATATAGGACACTGAATTCGGTGGTGTTTGTGGCTGTAGGGGCTCTCCAGTTTAGAGAGACAGTATGGTCGGTGTCACCGATCACCTTCACCGAACGCACTACCCTTTTCTCCGGAGCTTGCTGCAAGGATGAGGCATTGGCTGCTAAGTTACTCAGAGCATCCTGCTCCACCTCCACTGGTCTCTGAGGGTCTGACGCCTTGCCTCGTCCCTGAGAAGCACCTTCAGAGATGCTGTAGCTCTCGATCTCATACGTCCCGGTCACGCCTTTGCCATTTAGAGGTTCAATGATGGGTTGGGCAGCAGTGGTGGTTGGTGGAGGAACATATCTGGCAATAAGTTTCTCCTGGTATGCAGCTCTTCCGATGCCGCCAGGTTTCTTCCCTCTGGTTCTCTTAGAAACGCCGCCACCTGTTTCCTCTGACCGAAAGGAATCTGTGATCACCAAAGAGATGATGGCATCTGCAGTGCCTACAAAGTTGGTCGCTTTGCACACATATTTCCCAGAATCTCGGTAGGCGACTGCAGGCACGCTCAGAATCGACCAAATGATGCCCTCCTTTGAAATCTCTTCCTGAACTGAAAAATAGAAACGCAGACATCCACAGAGTTAAGCAGATTGGCACAAAAAGAATAACTTTAAACTTTAATTAGATAGTGTTCTAATCTAAGCACATCTGGAATTAGTTCATCAGAACTCACCGGTGCCGTTCATTTTCTTGCCATCAGCGCGGCTCCAGGACAGCTCCGGGATGGGTACTCCAACTGTGCCACAACGCAGCAGGACATTGTTGCCCAGTGAGCTTCGCACACGAGCCACGGCCGTGTGCACCCGAGGGCCCTGGCACCTCTGCAGCTCCGCTTCGGTGAAAAGAACCCCTGACAGGCTCTCTGGATCAGCACACCTCAGCCTAGTGTCGATGAGAGCCACGGATGATGACGGGGATTTCTGAAACTGGACCAGATCGTACAGCCGGCAGTCACAAAGCCACGGGTTGTCATGGAGACCTGGAAACCAAGTGTGACAAAGTGCTGTCAGTGAAAATGAAAAACGGATTTGAACACCTACAAGTCATTTAAGACCAAGAACGTGTGGCTGTGAGTTAAAATAAATAGAATTAATCAACTTGACACACAAGAACTATAATTAGACTAATCCCTAACTCAGCTTTTAATGCTTCTGGTGTCAAAGAAGCATGCCAGGCAGCTTAAAAAGAATATGTTCCGGTATCCTAATATGTCACAGCTTGATCCTCACCTAGAATTAGTTTGGAATCGGTGTCCTGGGGTGGCTTCACGCTCAGCCACATTGTGAGAACGTCTGCAGGAACGGTGTTCAGACTGTTGCTGGATAAGTCCAGATAGGTGATATTCTTTATGTACGTGGTGGCTTCGGCAGGGATGGTGGAGATCTTGTTGTTGTGTAAGTCGAGGAGCCTCAGGTTTGGCATATCAGTCAGAGACTCCCAGGGGAAGGAGGTGAGGGCGTTGCCATCCAGCCGGAGCTCGTCCAGGTTGTAGAGGCCCCGGAAACTGTCAACGTTCAGTGAATTCAGTGAATTGAAAGACATCCACAGAAACTCCAGGTTGTTGAGGTAGTGGAAGTTGTCGCTTGAAATCCGTGTGATTGCTGTCTTTTCAATACGCAGCTTCGATGTGTCAACTGGAAAATTTGGGGGAACCACAGTGATCTCTGGATCATTGCAAAGTACACTCCTGCAAGAAGAACAAAAGAACAAAAATATGATTATTAATAATATGACATTTAAGAGAAACAATATAAACCCTACTTTTAAATTGTAGGGGTGTGTGGCTTTAATAATAAATATAAATATATAAGTATGCCTCCATTTCACTTAAGAAATAACACAGTTCAGCTCTCATTTGAGAAAAACGTAGTAGCCTATTGTTCAGTAACAAGCAAAGGAGATTAAAGGGCAACTCCAAGTTAATCCTCCACTATACAGAGTAACTGAACACAAGAAAGCTGCAGTGAAAATCAATTTTGCACGCAAGATAAAATAAAACACATGTAGCCTGCTGAGAACGAAATTATAAAACAGGAGCATTTAATAATTGCTTAAATGTTTACCTTGCTTTTGATCCGTCGCTTAACTTGTGGAAGAAGCAGCTGCATTGTGCAGGACAAGAGGTGCTCAGCAGAGGAAGAAAAACTAAAGCCAAACAAAAAGCAGCGGCAAAATGTCGACTCATTTTTTCTCCTGCAAGCTTCTAAACGCGATGCAGCTAAACTAATATTTCACAGAACAGCTCGGTTCTAACGGGGCATCGGATGCATCGTGGTGGTTCGCAGGCTCACAGCTCCATACTGCTCTGACTGGTCTGAATCCTGAGATAAAAAGGATAGGCAGGGATTAGCGAAGGACTTGGGTTATTTTCATTCACACGATTAGGCTATTGCTTCCTGGAAGCTGATAGGCTGCATCGTTTTTACTTTCATTCTCAGGGAAATACTTTCCAATAGTTGATTGGATGGTTAATTAAGGACGCGACAAACTGCGCAGCGCCTACATGAAGGCTGCAGGTTGAACAACAGAAGCTCAGCATCTGCAAACATGTAGTTCACCATCATGCATATTTCAAACAGTCAACTTTTCTTTCTAAAATGAGGACTTTCCTGAAAGTTTTGAAATACTTTTTGTTTTTAATGCTGTCAGTTTTTCCATATTTTCACATGAACTGCCAAATGTTGAGTAAACAGTAGAAGAGTGAGAGGCCTCTAGTCACCAAAAACACACAGGTGACACCTCTGATATGAAAGCACATGGAGGTCCTACAGTTTCACAATATTTTAATAAACGTCTGCCCTTGTTACGTTTGTCTGCCTTAACTTAGTGCGTTTTTTCTGTGAAATGTTTGACAGAATTGAGCAACAAATGACCACTAGATGGCAGTGTAGAGTTACTACCTGCATTTACAGTATTGTGTTACTCACCTTTCTAGTTATTAGACCCAAACTTCACACCAGAAAAATGTCCCCTGTCAACATTACAGAATGTAACCCCACAGCTGATCACTGGGTTTAAAATAACAAATAATACTTTTCTTTCAATTGAGATAATCCTCATCTTTTATGTATATTTTTGATTTACAAGAGAATATAAACTCACTCACCCCAGATTAGACTTTAGCAGATCGTATTAACACCCACTCCTCGTCTTCTCCTTTGTAAATACAAAGTCAAAGAATTACGTGAGAGTAATCTCACATTTTTAATCTTACTATTGTACTATTATACTGTTGTATGTTTTCAGTAGTATCCTGCAGAACACGCTCATATTTTGTGTGTTACTGCGTGTGACACACTTTGTGGATGACAGACAACACGTCTGTCTGTCACAGTCTCTGAGGGTTTTTCACAGGTGCAGAGGTTTAAAGCGGAATTTCAAATCCTTTAATCCAGCCATCTCTCTGTCTCTTATTAATACATCTTTGTTCCATTTCTTTCAGGAGGTTTGTCCCAGGCAGGACCAGGGAAAAACCTCCAACCCCTCCCTTTCCCATCTGACCCCAGGGGGAAGCATGGATCAGGGGTTGGTAGGAGCTGATATACTGTCTCAAGGTCCAATGTTCAAAAATGTCTATAGTAAAAGTAAAAAAGGATTTGCAATAAATGTCCAATGGCCCCTAATGAAAACATGCAATTTATAGGCAATTGTAACTAGTTCAGTTTTTCATCTTTGCTCCTGATCTTCAGAGTTTGTCGGTACAAATGAAATTCCAACACTGAAACCTTTGTTTCGTTGCAAAACCAGCAGCTTATGATGGTGTAATTAACTGTTGGCCAATGCATTAATGTGCAACCACTGCAAGCACAAAAAATGATACAGACTATTTAGGTCGGTTACATGTTGTGGGTTTTATTCCCAGATTTTCATTTGTAGCTAGCTCTCCATTACGATAATATTAATTAAGAAGTTAAATAAGATGCTGCATCCATCCTGATTTCTTCCAATAAGTTAAGGCTTTATGGTGCTGACTTTTGTACCATTTTTGGTCCACTGTCACTCAATATACACCGCAGAAAGAGAAAGTAGAGCAGAAAACAATTTTTAGGTTTTTTTGTTATTACTTCAGTGTAACTTTTGTCCCATATTAGTAAACCAGATGGTGTAAAAACACAAAACGAACCTCCTAAACAAAGAATACAATTTATCCCAGTTGATCAATCCTCTACATTCATGATCTAGACCGGCTCTTACTTCATCACCCTCAGCTGCAGTAGATTAACAGATTGTTTAATTGAATCTTTTGCATTGTGAAATTGGCTCTCGGCTGCTTTACGTTCCTGTGTGGCCCAAACACTTTAACGTGCCTCCCGTTGGGATTTGAGGCAGCAGACAAACATTGTGAAGAACAAATCAGACGCTCCAAACTGCCAAACGTTTGAGTCACATGTATCAGAGAGACGCAGATGCAGTGAAAAGCATCGACACTGCAGCTCTTTTTTGCTTTTGCTGAATCTCGATGGGACGCTGAGCTTTCAGTCAGGACAATATGGGTAGTTTGAGAAAAGGCTATTATAAGTCCATTGGGACACATCATTACTTCATAGTTAATGAGTTTGTGGTAATCTGTGAACAGATTAGTGGTGCAATCAGACTCTGCCCAAATGTTACATTTTAAAAAGATTCAGGCTGCTGCGAGAGCCAAAGGTCACATCTACGCTGTCCTCGTTTTTTTAGGGTTATTTGGATCAACAGCTCAAGTCAGATAAACGAGTAAATGAAAAAGGTCCTGATGCTTTCACAGACTTTTTTTTTTTACACTTAATATAGCTAGTAAGAGTTATCTGTTGAGATTGTAGTAAATTGTCAGTTTAACCCTTGAAGTTATTGTGAAAAGATTACAAATGATGCTCAGTGGAAACGATGTATTCATTAAAAGTTAACTAAAGATGTTATACTGTTGCACTGT
Source organism: Enoplosus armatus (assembly GCF_043641665.1). Classification (NCBI taxonomy): domain Eukaryota; kingdom Metazoa; phylum Chordata; class Actinopteri; order Centrarchiformes; family Enoplosidae; genus Enoplosus; species Enoplosus armatus. The sequence goes on along the minus strand of NC_092199.1, from coordinate 7,210,166 downwards.
TGTCCCTGCAGCTGAGCTTGTTCAACGCACCACCCAAAAATCAAATAAGGTAAGTACGGCTGTAGAGGAAGAAGCAAAGTACAAATATGTGCAAAGTCCTTCACTGCTTGTTTATAATAGCAGTTGGAATAAATGTTGGAAAAAATAAACAAAGTTGGTTGTTTTATGTCCAAATGACTGAGATCTGTGGTGCAGTTTACTTTACATGCATGGCTGATGATCCAAGGAAGTTTTGGTTTGTTTTTAACAGGGAGGAAGCTGCACCAGGATGTAATGTGGCGTGAGTTCAGACTCTGTAAAATCTCTGCTCTACAAACCAACTTTACTACACACCATACAACATATCACTGAACCTTCATAATTCATTCATGTCTATGAATACACATGTATGTACGTATGTATGCAGTTTGAACATAAATTGTTTTCACAATTTTCTCATTTTACTGTGGAGACAATCTGAAAAAAACATAATTCAAAGTCAAATTTGCAGCTTCTGTTTACATTTAACAGATGAAGTCAAGAAAATCAGTCCAATAATAATACAATGGTGGAAAGATTTCCTGAATTTGAGCATTAAAAAAAAAAAGTCCAGCCAATTTTATTTATAGCCTCAAATGTGCATCAAGGGGCTTTACAATCTGTCCAGAACACAATACCCTCCATCCTTAGACTCTTGATTCAGATGAGGGAAAACTCCCCCCAAAGAAACACTCAGAGGAGGGACAGACGTGCGAGTAAAAAACACGTTAAACGACAGCGGTGTTGTTATCATTCCATCATTGCCTCTTCTGACACTTAACAAAACATGTTCTCTAGGAAAATAAAACATTAAATAAAAAGAAAAGTGGAATTTAAACCTGCTCTAAACCACTGAACAGAGTGAGTGTGTGTAGTACATTTAAGAGTTAGAGTGTGTGTGTGTGTGTGTGTGTGTGTTGGGGGGGCTGATCAACTGTCTCACAACTCAGAGTGACCACATCTAAAATTCAGCCTATCACATTACTTTGTTTAAAAACAACATTTCCCATGTTTCCATTCTTCTTTTCTTATCGCAACAACAGCTGAATAAAGTAAAGGAGTTGTGGGGGAAGTTCGTCTCTCCAGGTTTCCTGCAGAAACCTAAACAAATTCACTAAAATCGCAGTTTACGCACTTTAGATCAAAGACTTGCGCCGCAGACGCGCAAACTTTAGGCGATCGCAAACTTGCAGGAAGTTTGGCTCGTTAGGACATTCTTCGGGGGATTGCAAAAGGGGGTTTATTAAGATAAGTCTCTTCATGCCCTTTCACGTGAAAGAGCCTTTATAAGGCGACATTTTGTCGGAGACGGTGGTGCGCTACACAACACGAACGGGACCTGTCTTTTTGTGCAAAAAGTCTCATTTGTGCATTTCAACATGGCAGCCTACACGTTACCGGAGGGCTTCACGGAGTTCGACATGTTTTCCTTCGGCTCAGCGCTGTTTGTTGGCGGTAAGTGGACCGAGCACACAGGGAGGCGACTTTCTATGAGAATTAAAGGGACAGTTCACCACGAAAGCGTTTGTTCTTGCATCTTAAGTTTCTGAAAATCACAGCAATGCATTCTTTTATTTTATTTAATTTTTTAGTCTAAACTCCAGTTGTTTACTTCTAATGGTAAAGCTATATGTTTTTTAAAATACATTATAATACAGGCTGTTTCATGAGGGTGACATGACTGTGCTGATGAATTCAGACTGATAACAGAAATTAAAGGGACATTTCTCTTATTTTTTCAGGCCTGCTCGGGTTCTTCCTCAATGCCATCAGCATCGTCTCTTTCCTCACAGTGAAGGAGATGCGGACTCCCAGTAACTTCTTTGTGTTCAATCTTGCTGTTGCGGACATCTTTTTGAATATTAATGGTCTCACGGCTGCGTATGCGAGCTATCTCAGGTATCAATCACAGAGGACAGGTTTTTTTTTTTATCATGGTGGGGGTACTACCATTCTTAGTAGGCTCAGTATTCATTATTAGCCAATGGGTAGCACAAGCTAAATAAGCCTTTGGGTTTCATAATCCAATCCACAATCCACTGTAAAGTCTGTAAAGTTCACATTTCTCAGGAAATCCTGGTGGACGTTACCTAACAGGATCTTAATTGAAATGTAGCAACATTTAAGTACAATTGTTTTGTCCTGTTTAAACCTCTTACATATTATATTAATTTGTTCCCAACCTGGAGTCAGCAGGGCTGGATTAACCCGCTAAGAGGCCATGGTGTATGTATTGCGTGTGTATTAAACACACATTTATTAAGTAACATTAACCATGTAAGCACAATGAACTGAAATAAAAAAAGGCCTTAAAACTAGATTATGAGTCAGACAATGGGTCCTCAAGATCAGGTGATGTTACAGGTTTTGCCTATTATTTCATTTTATAATGTGCTTTAGTGGTATTAACAAACAATTAACCACAAACTTATTGCCAAATAAAACAATCTGAGAAGAGCAAAATGCCAGAAAGGTTGGGAACCAGTGAGTTCATCTGAATCAGCTGCGTAAAATCATTATTTTGTGACCACCGTGTTTCTGGAGCATAATCACGTTTTGTTGTCTTTTCTAGGTATTGGCCATTTGGTCAAGATGGATGTGGCTATCACGGTTTTCAGGGGATGATAGCGGTCCTGGCCTCCATCAGTTTCATGGCTACCATCGCTTGGGACAGATATCACCAGTACTGCACCAGTGAGTACAACACAACACCAGTACTGCACCAGTGAGAACAGTAAAGTTCAACTCACTGCCCAGAAGAGCAAAATATAGTCCATTATAAATCACAAATACTCCCTGAATGAAATCATTAAAATAACAGTTGTATTTAGTAGTTTTAAACATAATTAAATGTTGATTTTGTAAGCTCAAGCAGCTCTAATCATTATGTTGAGAATCACCAACTCTGCACTTCACCCTCAAATCTACGGAGCGTTTTAGGGGTTTTGAGCACCAAACAGCAGAGAGACAGAGTTAGCGACTAGCTGGCGAACATAGTGGAGCATTCAGCAGCTAAAGAGGCAGATCTTTTTCACAGCCTCACCAAAACAGAGCTTAAAGAAGAGCAAATATTATCTTTAAGTTTGCTGGATGACAGACTGAATGCTTTAGATTCAGTCACACCTGCTTTTGTTTCTGGTGAAAAGCAGAAACATGTCAACACACATGTCATTAGATATATCTAAACGAACAAATTAAACTTCTAATCAAATGTTTACTCACATCCAAATGATGTTATGCATGTTTTTATTCTGTAGGACAGAAGCTCTTCTGGAGCACGACTCTGACGATGAGCGGCATCATCTGGATTCTGTCCATCTTCTGGGCTGCTGTTCCTCTCATGGGATGGGGCGTCTATGACTTCGAGCCTATGAGGACTTGCTGCACGCTGGACTACACCAGAGGGGACAGGTAAATAATTAAATAATAAACATAGGAATGATACTAAAACTGGAATGGTGGCATCTACACTAGGTATAGGAAATGCAGCTATCAGTAGCATTTTGACAAATATTTACCATATTACATATTATTTTCCTGTCTCTCTCTTTTCATCAGGGACTATGTGACCTACATGCTAACTCTGGTGTTGCTCTACCTGATGTTCCCAGCCTACACCATGTTGTCATGTTACAATGCCATCTACAAACACTTCAAGAAGGTTCATCACCACAGGGTACATGTGCTGCAACAGTACACTCCACTGTTTCTTTTTGTTTTGATGTTAGATCAGATAAAGTCTACTTAATTCTTAGTTCATTCTTTCTCCTTCTGAACTGCTTGAATGTTAATGAATAGTTAGACATTTTGTGAAATACAGTTTTTCACGTTCTTGCTGAGAGTTATAAACTGGATACCACTCTCGTGTCTGTACAGTAAACATGAAGCTACAGCCTGTAGGCAATAAGCTCAGCTTAGCACAAAGACTGTTTTAGTCACATGCCTCGTATACATCCTGGTTTATACATTTCCTCGCCTCAGCCTGTTCACACAAGCTACCAGATAATGAGCAGAAGTCATCTAAACTTACATTTCACCCTTCACCGTTTCATCTTGTCCTTCTCTCTCTCGGAAACTTCAGTGCAACATATCAAGCTCTAACTGACTAAATTGAAATGTTGTTGTCTTATTTCTAGCTGAATATTGTTTACTCTAAAGCCACTATATTACATGTGTTAATCTACAGTAACACAATGAACTTTGTTTCCTAGTTTAACACCAGTTTGCCCTTGAGGGTAATGCTGATGTGCTGGGGCCCCTACGTCCTCATGTGCATCTACGCCTGCTTCGAGAACGTGAAGGTCGTATCTCCAAAGCTACGAATGGTGAGTATTTATTTAGCTTAATTCAATCCAACAGTTTGTGGGGAAAAATACAGTCAAAATGATGTAGAAGTCATGTTATTTCTGACTTTGTTTAAAGGATAATTTCAGTTTATTCCAAATGGGTCTTATTTTGTAGTCTTGGCCATCATTCCTATGAGTAATAATATCATTGTACTCACCAAGTTAATTACTGAGATCTGGGAACACAGCAATGTTGCTAAAAAAGAAGTCCAATTATCATACAGGATTTAAATGAACCTCCAGGTTTGTCAAGAAAAAATAAAGGCAAACAACAAAATTATTACTTAAAATGTTTGTTGTAAACATCCATCACATTTCTGTTGTGCTCAGTTTCAATTTTACTTCCAAATAAAGTGGTTTGGAAAATATTTTGGTAATCTGGCTAAACTGTTGGCTTGTTTACAACGTGTCTGATAATCTCATGTTTCCTACTCTGTTGGGACTTTGTTGTAGCGATGTCATCGTCTTCTTACATCAGCAATTGTTGAATACGTTGTTCTCATAACTGATAGAAATGACGGTCAAAACTACAAAAAAGATGAGGCCCAAGTTGTAATATACTCAAACTGCCCTTTAAAGCAAGTACTTGTAGAATGATGGAAACACTTGTTTCCCCTCGCAGGTGCTTCCAGTTGTCGCAAAGACAAATCCCATCTTCAACGCTCTCCTCTACTCATTTGGAAATGAGTTCTACCGAGGCGGTGTGTGGCACTTCCTCACTGGGCAGAAGATTGTTGATCCGGTTATTAAGAAGTCAAAATAAAAAAAGGAAACTCAAAATGTTCTGGAAAAAACTCCAAAACCATCATTTCCACTTAAGATAGGTTCCTCATACTGTTGATAAGGTGTTGTAAACATCAATGAACCATTTAGACGTCTGTACAGTTGTAATATTTTCACATGTGGACAGTAGCTGAAACTCAGGACGATCTTTACATTTGGAGCCGTCGCAGCAGCCTCGTGTTTGATTTGTGTAAATCTACAAAAATGTGTTGCAGGTAATTTATCCATTGTCAAATGATTGCATTCTTTCTACAGCAATTTGTATTTAACCTGCACTGCTCCTCCGTCCGTGTTTGACCACTTACAATAAACACATTGTTTTGCTGCTCCATCTAGTTTAAAGTGCTTTTCAGTGTGAATAAGTGAGCTGACCGTTGACCAGCGTCCAGAGAAGCCCTCTCACGACACGGCCTGTCTCAAGCTAAGCAGATTAATCAATTGTGTTTTTGTTGGGAAGACAGTTTGAGGTGATGTAACGTATGTAAATATAGTCAGTCACTGTGTTAAGACTGTATTATGCAATTATACTATAGTCAACACCTGAGGCAAAGTGGCCTTTTCTAAGTGAACTTATTATTTAAATGCATCTACTAATAAAGAGGTAGTGTGGCCGATTTTTATCTCATATTACCTTACCATGGAGACACTCATATTAACGTTTTATGGTGTATTCTAGTTCAGATTCACTTAATAGAACTTATTTAGCAGTTTTTACATTGAGCTGAGTTGCACAGTCCTTTCTAGTAAGACAAATTGCAGACTCTGGCCTTGTCTGTATTTCCCTCCATGTGCAATGAGTAAAGACCAGATATCAAAGATTTAAAGAGATCAATCTTAGGAACATAGGTAGGTTGAATGACAGATAAGAAGTTATGCAGGTAGACTAAGACTGAGAAATGTGAGGAATTAAATCCCTGCTGACACCAACTAGTAATGGCATAATTTAATGCCAGCATTTAAATGTCTTTTGCTGTGTTGTAGCCATTTCCTTGGATTACATGAAAGCTATTCTAAACATGAGCCACCTTTAAGTGTTAAAGAGTCTGTGAGGCCACAGAGAAGAAAACACTGCAACACTCTGATCTCTGAGCTGCTAAATACATGCACTCCAGAAATAAGCCGCAGTGAGACAAAGTCTCTGTCACACTAACCTCAGAGGCGGCTGACGTCCCTGCCAGGCAGTCGTCAGCAGGTGAAATCCTCTCTCTGTCAATGGCAGCCCGTAATAACAGAGGAGGAGTCGGTCCTAATGAGCAACAGTCACGCAGATTCAGAGCCGTCTACAAATAGTCCTGTTGACTACATTAGAATAATGTGAGTCAGTTGGTGCACTACTTCATGGTCCCCAGAGGATGAATCCTACCGACTGTAGTGATCCCCTGACTCTGCCTCTAGCACCACCATGAGGTTGACATTTCTGTTTTTTTGGTGAAATGTCTCAAGAATTATTGGAAGGATTGCTATGAAATTTTGGCACAAACATTCATGTTCCCCTCAGGATGAATTGAAGATCTGTCATCTAGCGCCATCATCAGATCAAAGTGTTGATTTGTCCAAAACTTTAGGCCCAAATACCTGCAAAAACTAATGACATTCTAATTAGCAGCAACACTTTCTGTCATACTGCTAATTGGCAAATGCTAGCATGTTAACAAGCTAAACTAACATTATACCTGCTTAGCATGTTAGCATTTAGCTCAAAGCACCACTGTGCATATGCACAGCCGCACAGAGCTGTTAGCGTGGCTGTAGACTGTAGAGTCTTGTTACATCACAAAGGAGACCCATACGTTTAAATGAAATCTTTTGGATTGTGTATTTTTGTGTGTATTATTTCCTATTTTTTAAGTCTGACATTTTACTTTCTAAAAGTCTAAAAAAGAAGCTGAACTTAGATGTAAACTGAAAAGTTGAATTTGTAAAAAGAAAACAAGACTCCCGTAATCACACGGCGACTCTTCAGTGTCGGATGTCCTTCCAGCACACGAACAAGCTCTTCTCATTATGTTGGGCATAATCATGTACTTCCTCATAAACTCCTCTGATCAGGGGTTTTCTCAGGAAAGACTGAGGAATCCGACAGATTAGCATCAAATTCTTGGAAACAGTGTCCCTTTTGACAGACAGCTGATTAGAGACAGTGTCTGTGGACTAGTGATCTAATTCAGTCAGAGCTGTAGATAGAAGCAGCAGTAATAGCTCGCCGGTAGAAAACAGAACGACTTGTCACAGACAGATATAGTCTCATTGAGCTTTCTCCCATTACACTGTACAAATAAGTCTGACTGCAACCCTTTTACATTCAGTAGAGTCAGGATTTAGATCACCAGCCACCCGCAAGGTGAGGTGAAGGTGTTTGAATACTAACGATAAGTGTGTTAAACCTAATGCTAGTCACAGACAGATGGTGTAAAAAAGAAAAACATCTGTCGTGAAAAACCTTATGCAGCACAAACAGCAGCCCCACCACACATGGCTGCACGTGACATTTAGAGAGATTTAGTTAATCAGTGTCAGATTTTGACCCTTAAGAGTGCCAGATCACCAGGGCCGCAGCCAGAAATGTAGAAATACTGAGGTCATGAGTTCCCCAAGGGCAACCCCAACCCACCAAGATATCATTTACATCATCGCCAGTTCTCTCAAATAGTCTCCTCTCATCATTGTTACTGAACGTATCACCTGAGCATATAGTTTAGCGGCAAAAAGTCAAACTAACGAAGCACTTTCTGAAGCAACAGCGGCATTTGAAGCTTTGGACGTCATCAGTCAAGTGCTAATCAACATTTGACACAAGCTCCAAAGCAAGGTATTGAAATAGTGCATTTTGCAGGGGTCATAAGCTTCGGTGCCTCGGTGTCGTGCACTCATCACTTATAAACTCCAAAACACCTGAACATTTTCTGACCGTTTCAAATTTTTATTTCATATTTTATTTAATTCAACAGTACTTTCTGTGTATATGACGGCCTTGTAGCTATTTCCAAGCCTACCGCATTGAATATAACTCAGGTATAGAAATATGGAAATAATAATAAAAGTCCCTTCATTAATTGTTTTGCCTAAAATACTCAAGGTTAAAGATGCTAAAATGAGCCTTAAAAATCTGCCATGTGTAGAATGTAAATTCTTCCTCAGGTTAGGGTCAGTTAAAATCCCCAAATTCCTAGAAACAATATTGAGGACTTGACCTACTCAATGTTAGCTACAGCCCTGAAGAACTTATTAGGATTTTAATTTCCAAAACAATACAAAAAATACATAAAAACATTTACGTTTATATTAACTGCAGCTGGATTTGATTTCTGCAAAAATGAAGATGCATGAGTTTTTAAAATGAAACAAACGGATTATGGTTGAAGAGCACTTTATCTTTCACCAACTGATGATCTGTTTAAGTGCACAAGATCCACTGCTGAGTTACAATTTGGGAAAGAGAAACATAAACAGAGCATAACAGACTTTACTGAGTAAAACTTCAAGAACAGAAGTCAACTGAGGGAAAACTTCTAAGTTAATGATCACCTTTGGATTGCCCCAATAAGCACACTGGTTGATGTTTATGTTAAATAATACTTTACTAGTCATGACAGGTATGTCTACCCTCATGTAAAAGACAATCCAGGTCAAAGGTGAGAGCAACTTATCAGAAAAGAAAAGCAAAGGTCGGAGTAACTCCTACACTTAACGTTACACATTAGAGTCCACAGGCCAGATTAGATGACACAGTGGAAGGAGACATGTCACATGACAAAAACAAAGATCTTACATAATGCTGTCTGGGTGTAAGTCATAATGACTCGTCGTTCACCAACGTTAACTCATATTTTCATTGTAACACAACCACAAATGGTGTCAAAGATGTGACAAATCCCCTGTGGATTTTTCTTGAAGTCAACGTTAAAGGGAGTTTAATCATAGCATAATCTGGATTAGATGATACGTGCGTCACCAGCCTTTAGACAGCCTTTCTTCTGGTATCATTTATTAAACCTCTCTCGTATCGTCTTCACATCAGAGGACAAGTCAGCGTCTGTATCTCAATGCAAGGACAAAGCCGGCACTCTGAACTCCTGCAGACGCTGCCAAGTTTCTAGAATGAGTTAGCAGATTATCCATGTAGTCACATGTCTGCACTCGTATGAAATCTGTATAAATCTATACGCATGGCTGCAGCATCAGACTATAATGTAAAAATTGTTTATCTAACACCTGCTGCTCTGCCAAGCCTCCCTCATTAGTGAAATTGGGCAGTTAGTTCCTGTGGTGTGTTAATCCTCCTGTTGGTGTATTTTCTGCATCAAATCATCGACTGAACACACTGTAAACACCCCGCCCCTGTCACTGCAATCATCCTAAGTGTTGATATCAACAACTAGAGAAAAATATGCTCTCTTGGCCGGGGCTGTTACACACACATGTAGTTTAAGATATATTGCCACGTCGAGTAAGGCCACATAATGCCCAAACTTTATCTTATTATTTCAACTATTTATACTGGGACAAATACTATAAACAATAGTATAGTACACATTTTATACTAGTAATTTTACAAATTGAAGAGTTTGACACACAGGTTAAAATGTCCTACAAATACAATAATGGTCATGATTGAGAAAACTGCTGTTTTCACAAATATTACTACAAACATTTTTAAAGCATTTCGTGGCACCAGAAAACTTTATTAATTTATTTCTAAACTTAGGTTGGATCACTTAGATTCATTTAGATTACTTGGTTGTTGTCTAGTGTCAGAGGAAGGAGATTCCATGTGTTTTATTATTATTTGCAAGTCTTCACTGCCCTCTATTGGCAAATAGTAATAGATGTAGTTAAACACATGGTTTTTAACATGATTCTGATTTTGTTGTGGTGATTTTTACACTACAATAAAATAAATTAATCTGATCTAAAATGGGTTTGTAACTATAGGAAACAAAAAGAATGATAAATAAACTGAAACCATCAGAAATAAAACAAATCTAATTGCAATTCTAAACTGTTAATTGGGAATACCATTAGGTTACACTGGTTGTAATGATGTAAATAATTGAGTTATGTTTTAACTGCATGGATAATATAACTGAATAGAGGCACCAAGATGATTTTTATGGGTGTTGTGTGTAATTGTAGATTTTCACCACAAGGTGTCGCCGGTGTCTTGTGTTAAATTAAAATCGTGACTGTGTGGCACGATTTCATCTCAGGACATAAGAGCTGCGTCTGCGAGCAATAGTTTTTGTGTTAATACACAGTTTTGTTATTGTTGTTGTTGACATACTTTGGTTCCTCAGCTAATTTTTAATTCAGTGAGCAGTTTAGTGAATGAAAAACTCTTCTTCTTCTTCTTCCTTCATGAAGTGCGTGTTTGTGCGGTGACGGGAGCTGTCCACAGCCTCGTGGTGCTGAAATCTCTTCAGCAGCTCGTTTATGAGTTCATGTCTGCTTCACAGTGCAGGAAGCTCATACTGTAAACTACAAACTTAAGCAGATAATGAATGTAAGGAATATTTTATTAAGTGTCACTAATATTTGAATTTCAAAAAATAATTATATTCATAGAGACTGGGTGGCGAAAAGTGAGTTTATAGTGGTTTTATTTATGTTTGTGGTGTTTTTAAAGTCTTCTTTAGATCTATGTACAGGCTAAGGACATGTAACCATTGTGGGTGTGTGTGCGCACACACGCCTACTGATGTATACTGTGTTTGTATCTTATCTTGGCATTAATATCGGATATATTTTCTTTGGTAAAGATTTATTACTGCAGATATCTCGGCTGTGCGTGTGCGTATATGTTTTTGAATTTAAAGAGGAACATTGAAGAATGTCTTCCTTAACAGCAAAGTCAAGAGTCACGCTGGACATTAAGAATAAGAAAGCCTTTTTTTTTTTCTTTCAGGCTCTTGTAGAGGGGTCGTGATGTGGCGCTCACTGGCTCTTATTGGTTGAAGTGATTGCTGCCATGGTTGGAAATTAACATAAAAGAGGCAAGTGGCGAAGGGATCCACTTGGGGGCAAGCTGGTGATGCGTCATAGCTCTCGGTGAAAAGAGGAGACAAAAAAGGGACTAAAATAGCGCCAAACCTGCGGGTTAATGTGCACCAATGGCCACGAAGCCACTCGTGGTCTCAGAGCTGAGCGCAAAAGTGCCACAGGTGATAGGAGGTATGGACACAGAGCTGAAGGAGTTTGAGCGTCCGAGGTGTTGCAAATAAGTAACAAAAATCGCTCCAAAGTAACTTTGCCATGTAAGATTAGCGGCCGAAACCTCTGCACGGTGCAGAAACTCTACGATTTCACCACGTCACTTCTCGGGAGATCATGAAACAACATCGGATGCGGCTGAGGCGAGGACAAGTTGAAGAAGCTGAGGAAAGCCATCTTCACCGATGAAGCAGCCAAGTTCCTCTTCGCCTCTCCCTTTACGCACAGGCGAGGTGAGGACGGAGTGCATCACATCAATGTAGAGGAAACACCAATGAGTCATCCGAGGTGTTGAGAGATCGGCAGCAGACGGGAGAAGCACAACTACATTTTTTTAAGTCGAAAATTAGATTTTTTTTTTTAAAAAGCACACCATGGATGGGGAAGGAGGATCATCCGGGCTGGTCAAATCAGCCGCAGTGAAACTGTCCGAGATGGGCCAAAAAACTAAGCAGTTAGGCACCGCGATGAAGGATCCTCACCAGCAAAGACGGATCATATTAGTGATTGTTTGCGTGGCTCTCCTGCTGGACAATATGCTCTACATGGTAATCGTGCCAATTATCCCAGACTATCTTGCGGAGCTGGAGAGTGAGCAGTCAGAGCACGTCCACGTAGTGATGCACCCCAACTCTTCAGCCAACAGCACAAGCCAAGACAAAAGCCTCAAGGACAACTTAGATGTCCAGATAGGAGTACTTTTCGCATCTAAAGCCATCCTGCAGCTGTTAGTTAACCCGCTGTCGGGGACTTTCATAGACCGGGTTGGATATGACATTCCACTTTTAATTGGACTGACTGTTATGTTCGTGTCCACCTGCATATTTGCTTTTGGGGAGAACTATGCGACGCTCTTTGTGGCCAGAAGTTTGCAGGGTCTGGGGTCTGCTTTCGCGGACACCTCTGGAATCGCGATGATAGCCGACAAATACACGGAGGAGTCCGAGAGAAGCACGGCGCTGGGCATCGCTCTGGCCTTCATCTCTTTCGGGAGTCTGGTGGCGCCTCCGTTCGGGGGCGTCCTGTACGAGTTTGTGGGCAAGAAAGTGCCCTTCATCGTGCTCGCCTGCATTTGCCTGGCGGACGGCTTTCTGCTCCTGACAGTGATCAAGCCGTTCTCCAACAGGACTAGAGAGAACATGCCAGTCGGCACCCCCATATACAGACTCATGATTGACCCGTACATAGCGGTGGTGGCCGGGGCGCTGACAGTGTGCAACATCCCCCTGGCCTTTCTGGAGCCCACCATAGCCAACTGGATGGAGACCACCATGCACTCCACTCAGTGGGAGATGGGACTCACCTGGCTCCCAGCCTTCTTCCCTCATGTCCTCGGTGTGTACATAACAGTTAAACTGGCAGCAAAGCATCCAAATTTGCAGTGGTTCTACGGAGCTTTAGGTATGGTTATCATAGGGGCGAGCTCCTGTACGGTCCCCGCATGCAAAACTTTTGGGCAGCTCATCGCCCCGTTGTGCGGCATTTGTTTTGGCATCGCACTGGTAGACACTGCCCTGCTGCCGACACTTGCGTTTTTAGTTGACGTGCGTCATGTTTCGGTGTATGGTAGTGTTTATGCTATAGCAGATATTTCCTATTCTGTCGCGTATGCTATGGGTCCCATAGTAGCCGGCCAGATAGTGCACACTCTCGGGTTTGTACAACTTAATCTGGGTATGGGTCTTGTCAATGTGCTTTACGCACCAGCCCTGCTGCTGCTGCGCAACGTGTGCCAAATGAAACCGTCCTACTCAGAGAGAGATAACCTGTTGGAGGAGGCTCCGCAGGGGCTGTACGATACTATCAAGATGGAGGAGAGGAGAGCTAAAAAGAAGGGCTACAGTTCGGCAGGGAATTGTTTGTCAGTAGATGAAAATGGGTTTGACCCCTTCAGAGCACAGCGGTCCTTGTCCGAAGAGTCGTCCGGTCCAGAGTACACTTAGACCGGCCACACTCTGACCGCCCCCCGAAACATTCCCTCCCCCGGAGAGATTTGGAGACGAGGCAGGATATAGTCTAGTAATTAAAACTTTTATGTAAAGTACCGATGTGCAATATAAACACCCAATCACCAAAATCATGATTGTGTGACACGTTTTCCAAAGTTTCTCTTTTCTTTTTTTGACTGTGATTTCATTGTGTCGAACAAGTCTATGTGGCGTTTGTCATGGACGTGTAACTGGAGTTTTGTGAGAGATCTATCAGCTACTGTTGAATTTGTGTGTATCACTGAGTATTGTAAAAAGATATAAATAGATAAACGTGCGTACAAGATTATATGGGACCAACTATAAGCAGCACATTTCCCCCCTTACACAAAAATAGCCTATATTTTTAGTCTCTGAGGAAACTTTTTTTACTTGCACATCAAGGCCTGATTTTCCTTTTTTTTTGTTGTTAAAGATTTCGTGAATTTCAATTTTGTAACAAGTGGGCCTGTTTGTTATTTGTTTTTATTTCAAATGGGGTTTTTTTGTTGTTGTTGTTTGAAATTAAATGTATCATAATAAATGGATTTTGTACATATGTGGATATATGCACAATGTAAATTGTTAAAACATACGTGGACCTCTACAAAGTGTGTGTGTTTGTGCGTGTGTGCGCGCGCGTGTATGTATGAAACGTTTTGTCAAGACGTAACTAATGAAGTCTCCTTCAGATGAGCAAACATGTATTCATTTATCAATTGTCGTTTTAATAAATCTCTGTTTGGATCTGTGTGACGGCGGTGAGTTCATTCTTATTTCAAGCTTCAGACGCATAAAAACACAATAAGGGTGGAACTTATTTCGTTGGATAAATAACGAGTTTAGATTATAAAAGTGATTCTAATTCCACATCGCTCTTCAACACGTATTAAAACCGCATGGTGGAAAAAGACAAATCTCATTTCATTATGTATGAAAGTTGAAAATAACATGAAATATCCTGTGATTAATGAAAAGTAATGAAAGTTTAATTCAGAGTTTAGATTTTCACAAGTTGAAGCTCTCTCACGGTGCACAATCAAGCGCACCCAGAAAGGACAGAGAGCGCACTATAAGCCACAATATGAAAACAAAGTATATGTACATAAATGAGCAGATGAAAGTGCGCAGTAGCAAATTAGGCTTCAGCTGCAAAACTTTATGATTTATTTTCCGTACAAGTGCATTCCGTATTGTCTTAAATCCGGCTGACAAACTGAACAGTAACTGTCATCTCTGTGGACCCACCGCTGGACCTCTGAACCACACACCGAAAACCAACTCTCACTGCTTTTTTATTTATTAAAATTATTATCGGTTATGGGCGGTGGGGGTGGGGGTCGGGGGGTGGGGGGGGGGGGGGGGTGAAGCAAGCTGTTAGATAATATGTTCCGCGAATAGATTTCGATGGGAGGAGTTTCTTGCCTCAAGGGGGTAGGTAGACGCAAACACCTTCAGCATCTTTTCCAATGCGCGCTTTAATGTGGAGTCACAGCCTTATGGCGAGGCGAGGGGACGGGGCAGCAGTCCGGCGCCTGTGCGGAGCTTTACACTAATATGGGATTTCACGGCGTGGACGTGGGAGGAATTCCATGTGAACTGACAGCTATGTACAACTGACCTCCTGAGCGGTGCACAGATCAGGTAAGGCAACTTTTTTTCACTTTTAAATATTGTAATTGTTTATTACAGACGTAATATCCACAATTTGAGCCTCTTTTCCGCACAGCGAGGATGATTATTCATCCTAAAAACTAATTTAAGATACTTCAAAGTCCACTTTGCTCTGGAAAGGAGTTTGAAAAGTTTTGTGATTAATTATTTCACTTGTTTTCAATCAAACCAGCTTCCATCTAATGATGCAAAATTATCTACAATTTTATTTATATTTTTTGTTGAAGATATTTACACTATTTTATTAAAATATATTTTAAAAGTGAAACTGCACTGAAAATGAGTACAAATGTTCTGCTTTTATTGGCTAAATACATTTGGGAAAAAAATGAAAAATTAAGCTTTTAAGCTTGAAATAGAGATGAAATGAGTTTTTAAGATGCATATCTCTTTGCAGTGGTGAGTGATGAGGCGCAGCTGGAATTCAAGGACATACAGTATATTGCATTAGGCTGCAAGATGATGAAAAATGGAAGCCTGCTGGTTCACTTTCAGACAGCACTATGTTGCCCCATTGCTCAGTAGGCCTAATTTTATTTACTGCATTTTTTTCCTTTCTCTCAAACATGCTTCGTGCAGGGAGGGCTGAACCCAGAGCGTCTCAAGAGGGTTTCCACAGTATTTTCCCCTTTGACTGGACTGGACTGCCAAGATGCCAATCCTGGAGAAAGAGACGGCCAGAGACCGAGACAGCCAAGTAAGAAAACATGTCATTGTTTCTGTCCTGAAAGTGTTTTACTTTACACCATCTTCGCTTTTTAGAAGGCTTTGATATTGAGCACTGTCGCTGTCCATGGTGCTGAAGTTGGCAAAGTAATTGTGCAGCACCACGGACAGCGGCAGCTTCACTGACGCGGATGGACCGCTAGGGGCGAAACAGACAGCAGGCCGTTCATCTTTCAGGGATGTAAAACCTCATTCCAGACCAAGTACACTCACCTATGTGCTGTACTTATGTACAAATCTACTTTTACATGCGTATTTCCATTTTATGCAGCTTTATACTTCTACTCCACTACATTTGTCTGACAGCAGATTACACTTTTTCATACCCTTCCTGTCCAGTGAAAACCACATATCTCCAAATTTGGTGATGTTGAATTTGAATTTGTCTGATAAACTGTAGATTTAAGTTCCTTTATGCTTCTTAATAAACTATTTCAATCCCCCGTTGGATTAGCTTCTTCTCTGGATTAGGTTCTCTCAGGACAGCGACACTGCAAACATATGAAGTTCTTATAGAATATGAAGCACTGCTGTAGAACTAACTTAAACTATCCAATAGTATATCAAGTTGTTCAATGAACGCAACCATGAACATCTGCAGCAGTAAAATGCAACATACACATGAATGCGCCAGGAATATTAATCCAAGAACATCATATATAATAGTAAAGCAATGACAGGGACCATTTTACTGCAGAATGAGTACTTTTGCTTTTGATACTTAAAGTATTTTCAAAGTATGGTGCTGCTACATTTACTCATGTAAAGGATCTGAGTACTTTTTCCATCACTACACATAATACATGTATTTTTTTGTGCAGTAATTAACTCAACATTGAGCCAGTGGTGGATTATAATTTTTTTTCCCCCATTTCCAGGAATCCACAGCCAGACAACCTATTTTACAATTCCAATGTTCCGGTCAATATTAACATCTGGGGTTACTAACAGTACTATTATTCAAATGATCAAACATCAGAAACGATAATAATCAATTTGCATTTTCCATCCTTAAAAAACAACTCCCACAAGGCTGTGGGGTTTGAAAACACTTGAAGCATTTAAGATGAATTATTAACTCAGGTTCTAATAATAAAAGCATTAAGAAAAGATGTGAGGGAATTACCCCCTTTAACTAATGAACCCTCTGTGAATCGGGGAAAGGACATAAAAATGAACAGCTGCTGTCCTTTCGGTACTCGTTATGAGTGTTTATACTGATCTGTTGTGTTTTTATGACATCAGGTGTTGCCAAAGGTCCCTGTGCCACCACTGAAACAAACCCTTAACACGTACTTGAAGTGTGTCCAACACCTGGTGAAGGAGGAGCAGTTCAAGAAAACAAAGGCCATCGTGGAGAAGTTTGGGGCTCCTGGAGGCGTCGGAGAGGTTCTCCAGAAGAAGCTTCTAGAGAGGAGGGACAAGACGACCAACTGGGTAAACTCTCAGATCTACAAGATTTTAAAAAAAACATTGCTGCTCTTTGCTGTAGAACAACTCCTACTCAATTTTCCACCTGTGTCAATAAATAATATTTGTTGTTTTTATTAGTCTTTATTAGTGTTTCTCCTACCTTTTTCTAGTTCATTTGGAAAACACAATACAGTCAAAATCATTGTCTAATGAGTTCTCTTCAGTCAATATTTATTATCATTATAATCCACTTTATTGAATTTGACCTTTTACAATACAGTATTTCTAATCAGCATCAGCTTTGATTGGGTTTTTGTTTTTAATAATAAGGTATCGAATTCATCTGCATCTGCTCTATTCAGTCTGAAAATAAGAATGAAAATTGCCTCAGATTTCGTGTCTGTCTAAAGTAATATATAAGCCATTCATAAAAGCTGAAAACACCTCTCGATAAAGATTTATTGGAGCCTCTGCTTGTCCTTTGTTGCTTCACTCTGTCCTCCTGCGTCTGGGTGATCGGTCAGTCCACAACTCATCCAGCTGTGTGAAATCTATCACGCTCCCACTCTCACACCGACTCTCTCTCCCACTCTCCTTTCTCATCTGCCAGTGATGAACTGTAATGTTTTTTTTTCTTCACTTCATTGCACACAGGTCTCAGTTCTGAAAGTAATAACTTGAGTCCAAAACGCTTAACGAACCAACATTTCTCAAAAAAAAAGCGCCCCTGTGTTTTTATTCAGGTCTATGACTACTGGCTGGAGGACATGTACTTGAACAACAGGTTGGCGCTACCGGTCAACTCCAGTCCTGTCATGGTGTTTCCTCAGCAGACGTTCAGAGATCATAAAGACGCCCTCAGGTACGTGCTGGACTTTTGGTTCTGCTGTTGTTGAGACTGTAAGACGTTTACATGTGCTTAAACTCTGATCCACATTACGCTCCACGCTGTGATTCACACGCTGAGACAGAAAATACTACCACTAACTGTGTAGGTCGATGAGAAGAGCAATTCAAAAGAAACCTAAATCACTTTCTACTGAAAAAATATCTAATGCAATATGTAAGACAAATAAAAACATGCAAAATATTTTCTCTATTAACTGATTTGTCCAGAAAATAGTACAAATTTCCCACCAAGGTTTCCCAGAATCCAAGATGATGTCTTCAAGTTTCTTGTTTTGTCCAACCAACAGTCCTAAGCCTGAAAATAAGAGTTTACTCTCACATAAGACAATTAAAAGAAGCAAATCTTAACAACTGAGGAATGTTTAGAACGTTTTGCTTATAACTGACTTAAACAATTACCAAATTTTCTCTCGATCCACTCATTGTTTCAATAGTTACTCTGTGCCTGCATTTAAAACCAACAAGCCGAATGGTTACGGAAACTTCAAAAAAGTAATTTTGAGAAATGTAGCACGTCTCAAACTTGAGTACAAAAAGTACATAAATGCACCAAGTGTCACTAAAAAAGCAAACCACAATACTTCATATCTCATAATAATTCCCAGAATGCACTGAACATCACAGGTTGTTGGCATATCTCAGTGTCAAGTTCTCAAATGTGCTTGAAAACTAGTGAAAACATCCACTAAACTCAACTACAGGTTTCGTTTTCCAACCACAATACAGAGCACACAGTATATCACTCAGTGATGTAGCCACTGACAAGGTTTATGTTCTTCTCAGCAGCCACGGACTCAGATTACGATCTGAATTACAGACATGGAGAAAATCACTGGCATCATCTCTTGGCCAATACTCTGCCCATTATTAAATGAGCCACCAGACATTACACCAGACCATCCAACGTTAGCTTTTGTCAGCTCGTGCCGCACTAACTGAATACTTCCAGAGCACCCCGAGCTGGTAATCTACTGACACAGACACTTATTAGATTGGGAGTGACAGGACCAAGCTCTCCGCAGAGACTGCTAGTCAGGCCTCATTTAGGGGTGTGGTGCACTGCGGCCGCCTCCTTTGTATTGATCTGGCTTTGAACGTAATAACACTAAGACAAATGACATATAATATAAGACCTGACAGGGCTCTGTGTTTTCCCTATTTGCCCACCGCCCACTCACACATACAGACTGGCTCTCTCTCACTAACGCAGATGAACACACACACACAGCTCGCCCACTGTATCCTAGTAATCTAACCATAATGGGATTACTGTTAGCCCTTTGAGAGATGAGAGTATATCTCATTATAATCACTGGCCAGTCCGCTGTGCATGCTCAGTGTTTTACGGCGCCCTGTTTTGTTAATATCAGACTTCTCACTCTTTTAAGATTTGCTGCTCGTCTCATCAGAGGAGTGTTGGACTATAAGGCTCTCATTGATGCGTAAGTTTAACCTGCACCCTCAGCTTCCACCTCCATGTCCTAAACCTCATCTATGTTATCTCCGCAGAGTAAAGTCAGTGAATCCAAGATGAAAATAAAATGGAGTATAATAATGTACTGATAAAAGCGAGAGCCCTCAGATAATGTGATGTGTGTAATTATGTCTCTCAGGCGAGCGCTGCCAGTGGATTTTGCTCGAGGCCAGCTAGCTGGGACCCCTCTGTGCATGGAGCAGTACTACCGCCTCTTTACCTCCTACCGCTACCCGGGGCTAAAGGCTGACATGCTGAAGGTCCAGATGAGCGCAGCCTCCTCAGTGCCGGAGCACATCATCGTGGCGTGCAAGAACCAGGTCAGGACGCTGGCCTCTGAGGAGACTTTTCACACTCCATCACACTTCTAACTGGAGACAGGGTCCTGAGAAAGTAAATGTAAGAGGTTTTAATAGTATATTCAGTTCATCGGTAGATGCTGAAAGGTGAGAGTTGTTCTCCAAAGCAGTCAGTACATCACATCAGACATAAATGTCAATGACTTCTTTCTTACCACTACATGCAGCAATACTGGCCTCTAGTGCAGATAAACTATTCCTTCATCAGATTTCAAAGTACAGGACTATCCTGAGCTTCTAAACTGGCAACAGCAAACATATTGTTATCTATTCTGTCAAGATGCCATCTTTGGATGTTATGTGTGACAGATATAGGGACATGACCATTTGCTTTCAACTGAAAAAGTCAAAATCTTCCACCCTATTAAACCTTCACAGTCGTGAATATGAGGTTTGTTTTCCAGTAATAGGCAGTCGAGAACATTTAAGAATATTACATTTATAAAACGTTTAATTACAAACATGTCTCAAAGGACTTTAAAGAGGATGCATTTGCCTACATTAAATAATAATCACGATGTACTAGAGTTTGCAAAGAAGGACAGAAAAATCTAGATACAAAATACTGCACTGTAGACAGAGTACAGCACAACGGGCTTACCAACTGTTATGCCACACATACTCACCATCTTACAGACCCTTCGTCTACAAGGCAGTCTAAACAATACGACTTCTATTAGTGGGTAATCATTTGACTGATTTTATTTATAAATTACATTTCTAAAGGGATAGGAGAGCAAGGCCAGCTGCACTGTGAATTTTAACTTTTTTCCAAAATATGGTGTATGGTGGACCAAATCAGACAAAGAAAAACTGGTGACCATATATTTATATATGGTTTATATTTTAAGTTACCTCCACATACAGTACATGGCCCTTACTGATGCAAAATCTGCATTTTGTGTGTTTTTCAACTGATCATGATTAAAAATTGTGGTTTTATTCCAGAGTTTACAAATTTAGTGGTTGTCTAGTTGAGTTTTGTGTGAGTTTGTTTCTTTAAAACCACATGAGTCCACTTCCACATCCCCTGTACCAATCCAGCGTGTCTACAATCTCCCAATTTCCCCCAATCCTGACTGATAATCCTCTATAGAGATTCCCATAAATGCATGAATTTGATTACATTTAGCTCATAGATTGTACCTTTAAATTACCACGTAAAAAGGCACAGAAGGAGCTGTCACCTGGAAATGGTTCTGGGAACTATCAATCTGTGGCACACACACTTAAGGGCCCGTCCCCATGGAGATACAGACAATTAACTAAATTACTGTTAATTGAATCTGCCACTTTGAGAGCTTCCTTGAGACGCATGTTTAACTGATCGCAGTCGAGGAGCCATATTTTAGGTGGCAATTGGCCATATTTAGTCCCTACCATTATTACAAGTGTCCTATTTATCTCAGCTGTTCAAATACTGTACCACAGCAACAAAAAGCTCAGAAAAAAAGGACTATTAGCAGGCAAGGACACATCTAAACACAAGTATTCACTATTATAATACATAATGGAATATTTAAGACACACATGATTTCTGTAATCTGTTTTTCTCACTAGTTTTTCGTGTTGGATGTAGTCGCAAACGGCAAGCAGCTCAACGAGACAGAGATCTTATCCCAGCTGGAGAAAATCATGAAAATGTCAGAAAACGCTGAAGAGAGACTTCCTCCTTTTGGTATCCTGACGTCTGACGGGAGAACAGAATGGGCTCAAGCCAGAGATGCACTAACGAAAGGTCTCAGTTCAAACGTTTCTCTAATCTTCTAATCACCTTCAGAAGTTTTAAACAATTTTCAGACAGATAAACAAAGACATAGCTCATCTCCTGCCCTCCTCTATACAGATCAAACCAACAGGGACTCTCTGGCTCTGATCGAGAGCTGCCTGTGTGTGGTGTGTCTGGATGAGCCCAGTGGCCTGGGACCCAGTGATACCAACAGGGCCCTGCTGATGCTGCATGGCGGCGGCCGTGAGAAGAATGGAGCAAACCGCTGGTATGACAAGTCAATGCAGGTAAGACTACGTTCAAGGCACTTCAATCCACCATGAACATAGAGTTTGGTCTGTTAGATAATCCACCTTCTCTCAGTTTGTTGTAGGAATGGACGGGACATGTGGAGTCGTGTGCGAGCATTCAGCATTCGAGGGAATAGTTCTGGTGCAGTGCTCTGAGTATGTGATGAAGTACATGTAAGTCAGCCCATCGCAGCAAGATATAACCATACACTGAATATTGTTGTCTCAATGAAAGCTGCTGAGGCCAACAGTGAAGGAAGTGCTGTTGTTGTCCTGAACAGAACAGGGAGTCCCTCCAAGATGGCGAGAGCATCCAGCATCAGAGAGCTTCCCCCTCCAAGAAGGCTGCTCTGGAAATGTAACCCACACATCCAAGGACTCTTAGCAGCATCCGGAGACAGACTCCAGAGGCAAGACCAACACAAACAAACTAACCCATAAACATATCTACAAATAATTCCAGGTCTCACATCTTCTGTGCTTTCTCCTTCAGGCTGGTGAATAATCTTGACATGGATGTTTTCAAGTTCAAGGTTTATGGGAAAGAATTCATCAAGAAACAGAAGATGAGTCCAGATGCGTTCATACAAGTTGCCTTACAGCTTGCATTTCACAAGTAAAAGTTCATTCATGATCTGTATCTTCACATTTTATGACAGAACTTCAAACATGCTGATATTGATGCGAACATGTCTGTCGTGAGCTCAGATGCAGCGGAAGGCTCGTGTCCACTTATGAGAGTGCGTCCATTCGGCGTTTCCAAGACGGCCGAGTTGATAACATTCGCTCTGCCACCCCTGAGGCCCTGGCCTTCGTGAAGTCCATGACAGATGAGAGGGCGAGTTTCACCGTGAGTCATTTTTCTCACTTTGACCCCAATTACTGAGTAACTCCCACATTACTGTTCATCACGCCTGCTTAAATGAAACAGGTGCGACCAGCCACCTCTGCAGGCCAAACTCAGTGTCCCCATCCAAGCAGATGATCTCCCTGCAGATTTAACGGGTCTATGAAAAGTGAATTTACTGGCTGTACTCGCTCTATTTTTGTACAACATGATAAAAGCCCTGTGTTTACTTTTTTCTATAAATCATTTTTCAATTCTCCAACAGGATTCAGAAAAAATGAAACGATTGAGGGATGCAATTAATGCCCAGACAAATTATACAATTGCAGTAAGTATTTTAAACCATTTTTAAAAATATATTTTTTCAGAATTTAAATGTGTAAACTAAACTGAACATTTAGTTAAAATGTCTCCAACGAGACTTAAAGGTATAGTTCGAAAATTTGGGAAATGCACTTACTCGCTTTATTGCTGAGAGTTAGATAGAAGATTGATACAACTCTTATGTCTCTACAGTAAATATGAAGCTCCAGCCAAGACACAGTTAGCTTAGCTTAGCACAAAGACTGGAAGCAGAGGGAAACGGCTAGCCTGGCTCTGTCAAAAGGTTACAAAAAAATCCACCCACCAGCACCTCTAAATGTTGTTTGTTTAATCTGTGCATAAACCAAACATCAATTTGTGGTTTTGTTGACTACTTCTTGGCCAGGGGCAGTGATTTGGTGGAGTCTTGCCCTTACCATGAAGTTGCCAGGCAACCAGAGGAAACTCTAGGAAGTCACTGTACCCGACCAAGAGACAGTCCGGCATATAACCACAACCTGTCTTTTTTTACACTTCAGTTTTTGTGCGTATTAAACAAACATGATATGATGTAAAATATTGATCTTTAGAGGTGCTGCTAGGAGTATGTTTTGGACAGAGCCAGGCTAGCAGTTTCCCCATTGCCATGCTTTATGCTAAACTAAGCTAAGCTAAACTAAGCTAAGCTAAGCATCTCCTGGCTAGAGCTTTGTTTTTTACTGCATAGATGTAAGAGTGGTATCGAACTTCTCATCTCACTCTCAGCAAGAAAGCGATTAAGCTTAATATTTCCCAAAATGATTATACAAAGTTTATTTCATCATCCTGCACAGAGGGCGACAGCTGTGGTCAGCTTGAATTCATATTTGTTACTAGATTAAGTTTAGTTAATAGATTTCAATAGTTACCACTTTTAATGGCAGAAGAAAATTACTTTGGGTGGGGTATTGTTCAAAATATCTAAAGGCACAAACCAGGTATTCATATTTATATTCCAATCATCAGAGTCCACATGGTTTGTAGTAATTGCAATCTAATATGATGTAACAAGATTGAAAAGGTACACAAAACAAGGACAGGACCTGTAAATCACTTCTGTGCTTGATGTTGATGTTCCTAATTGAAAATACTTCATTAGCACTAAGCAAAAGTATTAAATATTATATATTTTTCAGGCTATTACAGGAATGGCAATAGACAATCATCTCCTCGGGCTTCTGAGGATCTCAACCGAGCTCAACATGGAGAAGCCAGAGATCTTCTGTGATGAGACGTATTTGGCCAGTAACCAGTTCATCCTTTCTACCAGTCAGGTAACATGCAATCCCATTCTATTCTATTCTAATTCTAAAGTATTGCTTTAAAGTCCAAGCTCATGATTGACAACAGACAGGAAGTATAGTATATGTACAAATAAATATACTTACCCAGAACCCCGACTCATCAAGTTCCACATTTGCCTCAGGAAAGCTGCTGCGATGAGACAGAGGGATTCCTCCACTGAGATCAAAAGAGAAATATGAATTGGCTTTAGAGTTATCATTTGATGAAGATAGAGAATACAGAGGAGATACTGTTGAGGAAATGCTGGTGCTGATGATATCTTATCTTGCTGGTGCTCATAATATTTGCATGTAATCCATCCTAACTTCCTCCTCCTTTTGTGAGCAGAGATACAGTGATGAACACATTTAGCCACTGAAACAGAAATAGATATACAAACATACTCATACATAATATTTGAGCCTGATTAATCTGCGAGAGGAGATATAGTTCTGGCAGCCCAGGAACATCCACTTGCTCTGCTTTTTCACTGCCTGATCACAAAGTCCACACTGACTTTTAAAATGTTTGTTGCCACCTGAAATCAAGTCTGCTAATACTGTATTTTCTGCATATTTACCACAGTTGTGTGTGTATATATTTCAAGGTAAGAAAACACAAGTTCACTAAAAGCTTAGAAACACTTAGTGGTTTATTGAACAACTTCAAAGGCACGACTGTATTTAGCACTAAGCTGTATAGTCAATAAAGAAGTACAAATGGCTGAGGCCTTTCAGAAAGAGTCACTGAACTCTACTGTAGTCATAGAAACAGGGACTGGCACTGCAAAAGCACACAACAAAACTTTACAAAATGCACAGGACTAATTAAAAATATTTAGTGTATGTTGGTGTTTGGGATCCTGACCGAGGTCCCTGTGCTTCTTGTTATAGTCTTTTTAATTGGTGCCATGCTCATCTATCCCTCACCATCTCTGTATTTAACTTTAGCTTTCCTGAAAGCAACCCCACACTTAAAATAATAATACATTTGTTTACTATTATAAATTGCTTAAGGCAGCCACATACATTATATGGAGTACACATACTCACTATACTACACATTCACAGAGCCTGACAGCTGCATTGCTACCTGACTGACAGAGAGGAGCTTGTACAAGTGCATGAAATGACTTTTGAGCTTTGGTCCAACATCACTTAGACCAAGTAATAAAACTCTTACTGGGTAGAAAATCTAATTTAGAGCTTAGTTAATTAATTGATGAACAGAAGATGTATCTTTTGGCTAATTTATCAAGACAAAATGCCAACCATTTGCTTGTTCCAACTTGTCAAATGTGGCGATTTGCTACTTTTTCTGTTTTAAATCATTGCAAATGCGATATCTTTGTGTTTTGGACTGTTGGTTGGACAAAATAAGCTATTTGAAGATGTCACCTTTGGCTCTGGGAACTTGTAATGAGCATTTTTCTCTAATTGCTCTAATTGGCTAATTGATTAATTACAAAAAGAATCAACGAATTAAGCAATAGTTAGTAGCAACCCTTATCGGATAATTTTTTCTCAAATATTCTTGACTAGCTAAACTGGTCTAACCCAGACTGTGTCCTCTTGTATCCAGGTCCCTACCACAGTGGAAATGTTCTGTTGCTACGGCCCCGTGGTGCCCAACGGCTACGGCGCCTGTTACAACCCGCAGTCAGACCACATCATCTTCTGTGTGTCTAGTTTCTGGGAGAACACAGAGACGAGCTCGGCTGTTTTCGTCAAAGCCCTGAACGAGGGCCTGCTGGAAATCAGGGACCTGTGCAATAGAAGCAGTGCTGCGGCTACCAAACTGGCCGATAGCTGCCAGGGAGCCGGCCAGCCTCATAAATCAGGGAAGTAAGCCATACTGAGAGAGCACGCCCACTCAGCTGCTCCACTCTTAGACCTAGACTTTAGCTTTAGACTCAGTAGTCAAGATGCCTTTGTGTACTTTGTTGTCTGTGCAATAGTGTTCCTTTAACAACAAAATGCAAAGCCTTAAAGTTCATATATAGTATGTAAATATTTAAAAAATGTGAATGAACACTGGAAAACATTTTTTTGTTGGATGTGTGTACACATCAGAATGATTTCGGGTCCAACACTAAACCCGCTTGACTCGGTAGACTGAGATTAACTTGTCTGCTGCCTTTAGGAAACTGAAGCCATGCCTGCTTTGTAGCACTGATGTGAGGGGCAACTCCTCTATCAGAAAGTGAATCAACTGAGTTATCCCATTGTATATCTTACACACAGTGAGTAGTAATGTAATCTATGTGCCGTAAAAAAACCCCCAGATATATTTATGTGACTTAAAACAATCATGACATCCTGTAAATGTGATCCTGCCAACCTGTTTCACTTCCTGTGTGCCATCACGTCAACAACAAACTGGATCAGTTATACTATAAGATCCTTTTTAATGTGCTTTTTACTCTTACTGTTAAGTAAATGTTTTGATTCTACTGACGCCATCAGGTTGCCAAAGAGGTTGTGTGTATGTGAAGTCTTGTCTGATGAGGCACTTTAAGATATTTATATACAGATATGAATGAATAACTGTACTGTAAACGTAGAGGACTGGCTATAAATAATGTGTGTAGAGGGAAAACATAGGTGATATGGTTTCAGTGGCACATTTGAAGTCGTACTGTGTTCTATATTATAGCAATAGTTAATGTGTAGAGTGTGATGAACAGTCCAGTGCCGACTGAGGCAAACCACTGTGTTCATGTGTACATAACTGCTTTTAATTTGCACCTTGAGGTAGAATGAGGGTAGGGATGTATTGTTATACTGTAGGTACTTTGTGCAATAACACAATAGCAAGTGTGATGAGGGTATATGTGCAATTTACTAAATCAGTTCATTAGATGCATGGAGCTTATGTATTATTAAATTAACTCTTAATATTTTTGATATTCAGAAATATTGGACATTATCTGTGACATTAAAATGAATTACGGCAATCTACATCATGCATGCTTGTTTGGTCAGAAAATGTCCATTCAAATTGTACTACTGTGACTTGGATTCTTCTACAAACGTATATTGTGGGTCTATCTGTGGTGGTTCATGTTGTCTTTAGCAGTGGAAATGTGAGGATGTTTGTTGTCCAGTGCCCAGATGACATTTGTTTGTTATGTGTCTATCGATCATAAGCCAAAGTGAATGTGAACCATGTAGATGATTCAGAATCCATGTCAAGAAAAGACTACAAGCGACACACATGCATGTTTATTCTTACATACTAAGTGTATTTTTATATGATCACAGCAAAAGCTAATATAATGATATAGCAAAATACTGGTGAAGACACATAAGTAACAAAAATGCCTTAAAGTAAAGTGATGCAAACTGTTTTCCATATTTCCTGCCAGATGTAATATTCTATAAATGTTTAATGTTTTACCTCTGATGTTACTTTGATCTGTTTCTACTTGGTGTTCGCTGTCTATATCTGAATGATACATGTAAAAGAATGTAATATTTGTCATGTGTTATTCAATCCCTGTGAGTAAATCTGCTCATTGTACCACAACATTAGTGTTAATGTGGCCTGATAAATTAATGTTACAGTCGTCCATGATAACCTTGTTGTAAATGGTAATTAATGTGTAACACGTCGTTGACAGGAAGGATATAGTGTTTTACGAAGTCATTTAATATTCAATGAATGTTCAGTGAAAACTATGTTCATCATTATGAAAAAGAAAACAAAAAACACATTTATTTTTTTAAGGCTACAATAATATTTTGTTCATAGAAGACAATTTAAGCTGTAATAAAACTGTCATGTAGCAAAAATAAATTCCAAAAATAAAATGAAGTTCAAACTATTATATTTAAGAGTGTCAGTGTTTTCTGTTAAAAGCCCCGTCAAGCTAATTTTCCTTAATATATGATTCTCAAATTAGTTTGGTGGCACATCACAGTCTATAGAAATGAGGCCATCACAGTAAAAATCAAATGTTGTGTTGTTGTCTGTGTGTTTATTCAATTTGTGCCATTTGGTAGGTTACAGCACCAAGAGCCATAATTAAAACCAACTTAATATACTCAACTTATGCTGGAAGCAAATCCACAGACCTGAGTGGCCTGATGGCACCTTCCTGGATTTAATTACAGTTACAGTGCTGAATTCCACTATTCCATTATTTAGTATTGCCACAATGAATACAACCACTCTTATATGTTGAATGGGTGCTAACTTTTTAAAGCCTACTTAATTTTGTCACTGTTTCACTGTGACCGCACTACTACTACTACTATGCAGTACGGCATCTGGATGCAGCTTACTACTTCAATTGCTTGCACAGTGTAACACAAGTTATCTGCAGCAGAATGATTGAGTTCCTCAAGTACAATTGGAGAAACAACTGGACTCATTTGCGTGGGGTTGTCTGTTTGCAGTGTGGCCACTTCACTAACACACTCCCAACAGATGGCCTCGTTTTACTGGCATCTGATAAGGTCTTTGGGGAGAGCCCCAAATTTAATTCTCCATTGGTTAAACCACTGAACCAGGTCGACCAAGTGCCCAAAAAAACATTAAACATTTAGTCAAGCTTCCATGAACTGGTCCAATTCAATTTGGAATACAAATATAGGATGGAAATAAATCATTCAGACTCATATGAGTTAAACAAACAGTGCAGTGTGGTAACGAGCACAAAACTGTCCAGTTCCATGATATTGCTGATCATTGCCTCTGTATCCCGGCTGTGCGTTTTATCACAATTCCACTGCTGAACTAAGAGTTTGGTTTAACTAAATTTGTAAAAACTTGATTTGCATTAAAGCAGTTGACAAAGTAGCAAAGGGAATGAGAATACAGAAACATTAAGATACTTATTTTGACAGACAATTGTACCATTATCAGACAAACAATAGCTCTTGGGCATTTTACAGCATATACAGTATGCGTTATAAAGTAATCAATTTGTGTTATCTTAGCAGGGATTCAAACCAAAAACAGCTATGTTGGTGGGGGCATATTGAGACATGAGATGCGATCCAGGAAGTCCAGTTGAAGTACAGATTAATGTGTTTAAAGGCTTATCAGATGCCAACATGTTTATAATGCTCACAGACAGGATTTTACAACTTTGTACAAAGTTACCATGGCAGCAGCTATCTCATATTTCGCCACGACAATCGTGAGGTAAACAGTAGAAATACTACATTAACGCTACAACGTAATCTGCCAGGGATGTGCGCTTGCATGTATTCGATTGGCCAATGCCAATGCCTGGCTGGATGACGTCACATTGCACTGCAGCAAAAGTTGAGCCAGGTTCACCTTCTTTGCCAGACGACCCTGCGTTGGCACCCACGCTGCGCGGACAGACTGGATTTTTTTCACGCTGGGCTACTGTCAGTTTGAACACGACTTTAGACTCACAGAAAGATTTATCCCATTTTCTCATATTACAATGCTGAAAGAGAATTAAATGTAAATTCTCCTATTGAGTGGTAATCTGAACTCACAGCCACACGAATACGATTACAGGAGATTCATATCTCAAGTTTCATATACATCTGTGCCTCATTCTGTTTGTCCAGGCTGAATTTAGGCATTGAAGACCACTGTGGGGAAAACATGTCCCCTCACAGTTCTAATGTCGGGTGTCCAGCTGCGAGTCTATTGACAGAACATTAGGCTGGGTCGTCTAAAGCCAGTGCCGGCGGCGACCAGGGCTCTCACTGCGTTAAGAGCAGCTAGTGACAGGCCTTGGCGTTGAGATCAATGGCGGAAGCCCACCTGGAGATGGATGATGGGAGTACATTACCACTAATAAGTGTCTGCCACGCTGCAGACGGAGACAGAGCCTTACCTGCTGGCTGCTATCGACTCGAGAGGAGAGCAGAGAGGAGCAGAGCTGTCCATCCAGACCCCCTCCTCCCTGCTTAGGGGCCTGCCAGAGTCCAAGAGAAATGAAAGGCCACTGAGGCTGGGTTTCTCTTCAACTGAGAATGACAAAAGCAAAGCGGGGGCAGTGTCTACACAATTTAGGACCCTCATACATAGAAACTTTCCCCTAAATAGGTAGAATGCCTTGGCAGGATGAGTACTTTTAAGCCCATAATTTGAGTTTGTATCCTCATTCAGAAGTGCAATTCTAAAAATCATGAAATATGGAAACAGCAAATATCTTTAAACAATGAAAAGAGCTCTTGAAAAGAGTGCACAAGGCATCAATTAGTGAAAACTGAACTTCCTGTTCTTACAGCTGACCGATGAGTACGTCAGCGCTCACAAATCATGTCACATGTAGTAATCACTAATCACCATGCAGTCATAATGAGCCTCTGTAATTGAACATGTGCACATGAATGAAAAATAACAGCTACAAGATTACAGTCTGACTCCATTCAACAGCCAATTAGTTACACTGAACCTGTCATCCAAATGTGTTCCCAGGACTATTAATATATTAGGTAATTCAGAAGCCATGAGCAGTGATGCAGCCATCTTTGAAAGTTAAACTGAGCTTGACATTTTCCCTCCAAAATGGAACCAGAAAGAAAAATGTCCCATTGTCTTGTGTTTCAGATATTGACATTTAAGAGGAAATTCAAAGATAGTACCACTGCCATTCTTACAATCTTTCAATTAAGGCTGAGTCTATATTATAAGCTGTCTGTTTTCACTCAGACAGGAATTCTGATAATGGCCATTCTGGCATTTATAAGGAAACTGCTCCCAGTGCAGAATCTACATTTACACACCATCTTGGAGCCTAATTGGGCAAGAAGCGAATAAAAAAATAAATAATTCGCCACAATACAGTATATGCCAAGAGCTGAAACAAAGTACTTCCATGGAGCCTGTCCCATTTAAGTCAGATGTAGATAACAGCACTGATACTGCTATGACAGACTGACTGGCTTCCATTATGGCTTCTTAAACAGGGAACGAGTCCGAATTAAGAGGTATGTGAGGAATTTGTTTCCATCACATAAAAGAGGAATTGCCAAAATACAGCATGAACTGTCCATACTGCAATTATTCTCAAAATGAACGTATTAAAATGAAGGCAGTCATAGTGACATTGTTGCATATCACCACAGTAGAAAAGCCAACTTCAAGCTCTTCAACTCAGCGACTGTCAACAGTTTCTTCAGCTGTTTTGATTTCTTATAATGAGGCTCGGCTGGATGACAACATGACAACTATTCATCTCAAAAGTGGACTGCTTCTAATTTCTTTTCCTATTTACTCCCTGCTCAGCGCAGGTACTTGTTTTCTCATGGTTCCTAAACAATAATCAATCCCCAGGCTGCATATCAGCAGTAACACAAGGCACGCTACTGTAAACATAGTACCTAAACAGTGTTGGCAACGTATGATTCATTTTGTGATTGGAAGATCAATAACCAATTTGAAGATGACCTGGTGGAGAGGATCCAGATTGCTTGGTTGCTGAGGCTGTGTTTCGATGTGCAGCGTAAATCTCGGGTGGTGGATGTGCGTCTCGGCCTGCCACAGCTCCTGCTCTAGGGAATGATTTATGCCTCAGTCGCCCGGCGACATGTCCTGTAACAGTTGGGCTCTCACCGAACGGCCAGAGCTAATTTGAGTGGCCTCGGTGAAAAAAGGTTGCTGAGTGAATAGTGGGGATGGTAAGCGAAAGGGTCAGGGTGTTACAGTTAAAGAAAGTGCAGAAAGCCATGATTGGTGTGGAGGACAAAAATCTCAACAGTCGTTAATCATTAACTTTATCATCACAATCATTATCCTAAGCACACTGTTCAGTTCACAGGAGTATAAATGCCTCGACTTCTATCGAACACACACATGCACTCACTAGATGTGAGGAGACAAACAAAGAGAAAAGGGGGGAGAAGTTATGACTGGATGTGAGTTGAGAAGGTAAATAGTTGTGCCAGGCCATCATCTTAAGACCAGAGTCAATCATCCACAAAAGCACTGCAAAGAGACAATCGCTTAAATGCTCTCCTCACATCGGAGTAACAACCGTTCGTCTGCCTGCATGGCCTCCCAGTTCAGCATGAGAGCAGCTCTGAGATCCGGTTGCATAAGTGCCAAATATGAATGAATCCAAGGCGACAGGAGGGATAAAAGTTAGATGGAAGGAACTCATTAGGAGCGCTGCACTCTCCTCACAAACGCCATCTCGGTAATGCAGGGAAATTTGTGAACTGGCCATGAGTTCTGAAGGGTATCTCATAACGCTTGACAAGTGAAAACAACCACCAGGCAGCTAATAGCTATACTGTCATGAGGGCAAATAAAAAGGCATGAGATTGCATGCATGTAGGCTTTGTGGCTCTGGTCACGTGAGACACACGCTTTGCAAAGGGCAATTCCCTCACTCCCTAAGTTCCCCAACAGATCTGTTCTGCTGCCAGGCCAGATGGAGGGATTGTCGGTGTTGGGGAAAAGGGGTTGATTGAGGAGAAGAGGAGCAAAAAAAAAGGTGTGTGCTTCATTAAGTGCTCAGCTCCCAGGTGGCCATCTGTCCCAGTAGCGTTGTCCCAGTGGAGCAGAGCTTTGTGGGGTGGAGAGGAGATGAACAGAGGCCTGAAGTGAGCAGCAGCAGCAGCATCCTTGAGCCCACAGCTGCCAGCAGCTCCATCACTCTCATGACTCCAGTAACTAAACCACACGCCATGGAGCGCCCGCTTCCTGACTCCGCCAATTACAGTGACCCATTAAGAGGCGCGAACGCAGCTTCAACAGATGGGAGAGCAGAGGTGTGTTCACTCGCTTGTTTGGTGAAAGAAGAGACAAAGACTATGTTGATGCTGATGGACTTTTTTTGCATTTGATCTAAAGAAACAAAAAGAGACTTTTTAAAGTTCCCATAATGGATCACGCTCATTTTTCAATAAAAGAAATGTGAGATGTTACTGATACGCTCTAGTTTTCCATTGTCTTTGCATTACTTTTAGTCAACAGACTATTTAGATATTCCATGACAAGTTGAGTTTTGCTGATCATATTGCAACTAAACACATGCATACAGGAGAGTTAAAGGGCATAATGCCTTCCCCCTAAATCTTCTTCAGATCATGCTTTTCAATACATCCACAATTTCACGAAGCAAACAACACAGTTGAAACACAAACACCATGGCAAACGCACACACTATGATCAACAAACACATTACGCTACACAGTTCACAGGGGAGTTTCTTCTGAAATAAACCTAATCCAACCACTAAGAGATGTTATGAGAAATAAGAGGCATTAAGGACTTAATGGGCCACACAGCTGTGAAGTAATACTGCATGGCCAGCTTTCTCAGGTTTGGCTCATGTGCTTTCTGTATATTCTCAAGCTCATTTGTGTTTATTTACTTCCAGGGGGCTGTGAAGGTAGATGAAGGAGAAGCAGAGAGGAGCCGAGCCGGAGCTGTAAAGTAATGGTTCCATCTTTAATGAGCGGCTGGGGACCGCAATATCAAGTGACAGAGAGGGTCCCCTCTGCCGAGTCTCTGTCACGGTGGAAAGGCTCATCCTAAATCTCGCTCTTATTGCTATGAGCAGCGCAACAATATCTCACTCCGGAGACAGAACTTCAGGTTTTTATGGGTGCTTGGGTAATTGAACAGCAGGAGGAAAAAGGTCTAATCCACTTATCCGTAAAGGAAGTGTACCCAAACTAAATGACTGGTGAATTAATATTGGTATTCTCTCTTTACCCCCTCTCTGTTGCCTTTCACTCGCAGTAGTTTGTCAATGAGATTTGTTTGTGAACCAGCAGTGTTTGGCACTGGAGCGATGGTATAACCTAAGCTACATGTGTCCTGGTGCAAATAAGCCTGTCAGTTTAGCCACTAGTTCATATGTAATGGAGGACAGGACTGAGGAATGGTGGCAGTGCCGTTTTATGGCCCCTCACATCACACTTGTCAGGGAAACTGGCACACGAGACAGCTCCGATGGGCACGACAAATAGGCTTCGTCCCTGTAGTTTACAATTACCCAACAAAGAGACAGACTATATATCATTTTCAGTCTGTAAACTGACTCGGAAATATCAGCTGATACAGACTCGCTGTTGCTTTTGCCAAAGCAATGGCAAACATTACAGCATACAATAAAACAACTGCAAAGTCAGACTTTTTCTTCCACAATCAAACAAAATACTGTCAGCTATGTAAAGCAAGAAAGTGATTCAAATTGAGACAGAGATCCCAATATGACCGTCAAGGTGCTTGGGCCACAATATCATCCTACTGGACATCTTGACATTTTGTACACAAAACAGTATATTATCATCAGAATACTGAAAAATTCTAAATGCTATCCAAAGGAGGTGCAAAAAACAGAACAGTTATACCTATATATGTGTGCATTTTCACACAGGCCCTGGCACCAAATGACTTTTTTTCTTTCTTTGTGCTGTGCTTTAATATATCCTCTTAATCCCAGATTAAGCACTAGATCATGAATAAGAAAGATAAAGATAAAAGAATCTATCTGTGCACTTCTTCTCATCTCAATTAGAAGTCATAAATCCCCCAGAGTTATGATACTTGCGATCACTTTAGCATGTCTCATTTATGTTTTGATTAAAAGGGATGTCTCTGTAAGGACTGGAGGGCTTTCGCAGATGAAATCCAATTAACATTCAGTAAAAAGGCCCAGCAGGGATTCACTTTCTAACCAGGAAATCCTCAGCCCCCTGTGCAGCCTCGCTGGTGAATCAACTGTGCTTTCAACACATTGTAATTACAGTTTTGCAACAGAAAAACAGACAAATACTAATAGTTTTGTTCCTTAATTTATCTGTGAATAACCGTCAAGAAAGCACAAACAGACATCTTAACAGAACTCATTTGCTTGAGCCTCTTTTTACGCTCCACATACATCCTGTCCAACTTCCAGGAAAGGGGTCGTTGCATTGTGTGCTGCCACGATAACAGTGACAGCTCCATAACAAGCCCAGTGCACGGCAGAGCCTAGAGGTCCACTCTGCCAAAGCTACTCTGAAAAGCACTAAAAGGCACATGCAGACAGCTCCCTCCTCTCTATGGACAGACCCACTCAGAGTCGACCTGAGACACGTGACAGGCCCTCGCCTCAAGCTGCTCGGTTCTGCTATTCCCCACAGTCCACTGTCACAAAGCGCTCACATACATGCAGCAACAACATATCAAGCACTTTGAGACGATTGAGGTTCCTGTCCCGAACAAAAAAAAAATCCAGAACCCGAGGTGACGTCTTCAAACACAGTCCAAAACCCAAAAGATATTCAATTTACTATGATATACAACAGAGAAGGAGCAACAAATCCCCACATTTGAGTAGTTGGAAAAAATCTCTGTTTGGCATTTCTGCTTGATAAATGACTTAAGCGATTAATCCATCATCACAATAGTTGATTCATTTTACACATGACTAATCAATTAACTGACCAATTGTTTCAGCGCTATATCTAAGAAAGTAAAATACGCTCAAACATATTCGCTTGACTTTGTTTTTCTCCCAGTTAATGACTGTTGCCATGTGTTGGAGCCTAATAATATCCTGAAAATGATCAAGGTGACAAGCCAGAAAAATGTCTCCTTTGAAATGTGTGGGAAGCATCTGTCTCTGGCACCTTTGAAACCCAGAGAGAGACATCTGCCTGATGTGGTAACATGTCCAAAGTATCCTGAGATCAACATGTATGTGTACATCTATACATGTCATTCAAACACGTAGCCCTCTGCAAATAGTGGTGTAATTAAAAACATTTTAAAAGTTAAAATAAAACGTGCGTTTCGTATTCCCTAATAAGCTTCCTGTAGCAGTATGAAATCTTTGCCAGGGAGCAGAATATATTTTTCCCTTTTTGAAATTATGATTGGTCTTGTGCGGACACGGAGCAGATGGTGTTATCTACCTCGTGGGTGGAGGGAGCAACAAGTGTGCAATTAAAAGGCCTGAGGAGATGCCTTCAGTTCAAAACAGATAAACTCGGGAAAATAAACCAATTCAGCTATATACCGGCAAAATTAAAAGTTCATACCTGGTGCATTTAAATAGAATGCTAATATATGGTAAAAGAAAAAAAATCAGCAGGCATGCATGAAAGCTAACGAACAGTTCATGCAATTTTAAGTGGTCAGCAATATGTGGACTGTCCCTAAATTAACACTTTGTGCACACACACTTGGAGGTAATCTTCCTTCCACAATTGCCTATCCAGCTGTTTTTTCTCACTAAACATGCTGAGGTTGTTCGAAAAACACAGTCTATAAATCAGTGAATTTCAAATGAGTTTAAATGAGAAATGACGCAACACAAGTAGTAAGTAGTTAGCTAGTCAGTTTTTTTTGCTCCCATATATCCTTCAAGGGCTTCTTTTAGTTCCCGTGGCGATCAGGCTACTCCTTACTCTTGTGTGGGAGCAGCAATGGCCTTGCTCCATCTTTCATTCAAGCTGAGTCAGTATCAATCACATGACACTCCAATGATAGATAGGCAATCTAATAACACTAGGAGCAAAAATAACTTCACTCACTCAATCCTTGACCTTACAGAGCGAGCAGTCAGTTTGGTTAAAAGCTACAGCTATCACATAAAAATGGATTTTTCTTTTGGATCAATTGCAGTGGAAACATTTGAACTAAAATGGCCATAGAAAGCTGTCACTAATAAATAATTGCTGTTGCATTGGATTTGTGCACCGCCTCCGCCTCCTCCATGAGCAGCGAAGAGTGTCTTTGACTGCAGGCTATTTAGACAGAGTTAAAGACAATGCAAGCAGGTTTTCAGAGCAGTGAAGGAACTGCCTTCGGACGAGGAACCATCTCAGCATGTGTAGAGCCAGAGGAGAGACGCAATTACCATCAAGCGGCGGCGGCTGTGGCGCTGCTGAGGCGCCACACAGGACACAGAGGAAGTGGTGAAACATTTAGGTCGCACCAAGTTCAAACACGCTCACAGCTACAGCAGTGAGAGTCGAGGACACTCACAGATGCAGTTAATTGTGATGGCACAAAGCTGATTTAACAGAAGAGCAGTGTTTAAAGAAGACGCATGACAAGGCAAACATCCTGTCTGCAAAGGAATATTATGGGTCACTGATGGTTGAATAAACTTGCTGATGGCTGGGAGAAAATACTGATGGGTGTCTATCTTAGCGGCCGTAACGCATTCCAATAATGAAGATTAGTGTTTAGCAGTTTGGACCCTGTAAGTGTTTTTTCTATATAACCACAGCTTTACATTTTGGTTTTATGCGTCTTGGTGAAGTGTGTAATTACAAATGATTCACCGTTTAGCTTGGTTAGCTGTAACAAGATGCACCTGTGCTGAGGGTCCTGCATGCCAACAAAAAATAATTTCTTAATAAATCCCTTTGGAAACTGCAATACACAGATTAATTAGAGTAGGCAAGAAATATAACTGCCTTAGTGAGCTCTTTGATGTCTAAAATTACAATTTTCATGTGATGGTGTGGTCATACTGCAAAGGTTTCAAAATGAAAAACAAAATACACAGAAGGTAGCCCACAGTGAAGGAACACATGAAAGGAAAATAAACAGGCACGAATTCTTCCCCAATATTAAATTGGTGAACCTAATCTAACTTTCTTTTTGTCTTTTGATGTTAGAATTGATTACTTTCACATGTTAACCATCTCTGCTAGTACCAATAGAGTGTGAAATGGTAATTATTCATGAGTAATGTTCCAAGATTAGAATCAATTGCAAATAAGATGCATCCCACAAATGTCGAATGCCCCATTTGTATGTGCAGCATCCATCTTTTTTTCATAAAATAAGACGTTTTTTTCATGGAGAGGACAAAGTATGCATAATTAGCCAAAGAGAGCTCATGACAACGAATCCTATTTTTGTCTTATATCTTCACTCCAAACAAATGTAAGCCGGAGCTCCCAGGGTTTCATCAAACATATCAATATTCAGCTGATAACGCCTTTAATCTGGGGCCAAGCGAACCTCGCAGAACTCCTCCAAACACTGCAGGGAGTTTCCACTAATGAACCAAAATGATAAGGAAATATGGAGTAAATAGCTTATAATGAATTTAAATGGGCCTCCCCATTTATAATACCGCACCCTAAATTATCATAGCTGACCTTCTTGGATGGAAACAAAGCAAAAGTGGAAGAATTATATGGCAAAGTCATTCCCACCTCAAAAAGAATCTAATGATGAACTGTTTGATGCATTTTATTTGTTCTCTGGGGTCCATTGATAATTCATACAATCAACTAAAGAACTCGGCGCTACTGTAGTGCTGTATATGTATGATCACAATTCAAATGCATGAGCACATGAGCACATTGTACCTGTTAACGGTTGCTTGATCCCCGATTCTCCACACAGTTGTCGTACAGCTGAGTTTAAGAGTATGAGTGAAATCTTTGACCTGCTAGTGGCATTGCAGGAAAAGTTAGGGGATCCCTAAAGTTATTGGATAAATTTCATGGCAATCCATCCAATAGTTGTTTAGAGATATTGAAGTCTGGACTGACTGACCAACCGACCAACAGTGCCACGTCACTAGCACGGCTAAAAACAAAACAAGTAAAGCCTCTGTATAAAGTGACAGGAATTTCAATTAAGTTAAATGATTAAGTTAATGTTTGCCGAGCTTCTAAAGTTCAAAGTCATATTTGTGAACTGCGTTATTTACTTAACTTTTCCATCCCAAACTGCAGTACAGTCATTTGTCTAAGTGTGATCATGTTTAAAAGACTAAACACTGTTTGCGTTTGTGACTTTATGACAGATGGCAGGCAAAAGGTCAAAGACACACATGGGGCTCACTGCAGAGGGATCAATCCAGTAGGATACCCCTGTGTGTCTATGGTGGATCCCCTTGGGAGAGACGCCACCAAAGGCTTTATTTGAACTCAGCACGCTACAAAGAGAGACCCCCTACTTCAGGTCCTGATTCCATGAAGGCAGACAGCACCAAGCTTAAGAGACGCCTACACCTCATTCAATCACTTACAAGATCCCGGGAGTCCATTCAGTACCGCGCACTCTGGGGACAAAACTAATTTAACATTCAACCAAAAATATTTACTCAATAAACTCCTGCTGGGTAATCTGTAAATTGACAGATAACAGCTCATTAGGCATGTAACTAGATGAACTAGAAAAAGTCACAACATGCATCACTGAAAGTAAAAATGTGTCTACAATCAACTGACCATAAGAGGCTTCAATCAGTATCAAACGGGGTGTTAACTTTCACTCCCCTTTCATCAGATATGTAGCCTAGCGTAACATGCTTTGTTATATGGTGTTAGTATACATTAATGTTGTGAACCCATTGTCATATATGTCTACAAATACCACAAAATATGTATGTTGCTTAAAACAAATGCATGTCATCAAACCTAAATACAAAGTGCAAAAGGTCTAACCTCAGTGACTTGCGTCAAGCAGATTCGTCTTGATGCAAATGAAGCAGTGTTTAATTCAACAGAAAAATCAGCCAGAAGCCCCACTGCCTGACTCTCGCCTCTGACTGGATGGTCTATGATCTACTCTTTACTTAATGAGGTGTCATGTACACTTTATATAAAAGGTATGACCTTATTAAACTGTGAGTGAAAGGGTGAGGCAATAGCTGGGGAGAGATAAATGGCAAGGCTGTATAGAAACTAATTTTGCTCATGGGACAAGAAGCCCTCATTCTGATTGTTCGGAGATGTATTACTGACATTTGTGGCTCCATTCAAATGGTGCTTCAGAATAAAACATTGGCATTATAAAAAAATTGAATATTACATTATTTAAAACTGATTTTATTTGGGCTGTTTGAAAAACAAAATCTGTCAGAAAAAGACTATCACTTTTAATTCAAATGCAGCTATACAACAATTATCAAGAAGCCCTACAAATAACATATTTACACCAAAATCAGTTGTAAAATACAAACAAATCAACTTTATATTTTAAGTGCAGCTGCGTTGTTTTGAGCAAAGAACATGGCAAAGACCCAAAAAATGTATTCTTAGACCCATGATTGTAACTAGAATTTTAAATAAATGCAGAAGGTAAGAGCCGGGCTGCTCTTTA
Source organism: Enoplosus armatus (assembly GCF_043641665.1). Taxonomy (NCBI): domain Eukaryota; kingdom Metazoa; phylum Chordata; class Actinopteri; order Centrarchiformes; family Enoplosidae; genus Enoplosus; species Enoplosus armatus. The sequence continues at coordinate 7,169,790 of NC_092199.1, read as the reverse complement.
AATCGAACCACTTTCCTGTGACCGCTCCAAGCTTTCCAAACCTGGTTCTTGTTATTATTTTCCTTTAACTTGATTTCTGACAGCCAATTCAATTAGGCTGGATATGTGTGGGTGTAAAAAAGGCAACATGACAAACCCAGAAGATGGATGGCAACCTTTGCTTCACCATTAAAATCACGATTGCATCGTATTGAAGCTCAATCTATTGGCGTATTACCAGCAGCAGCAAAATGAACACTGCTTGGACTGCAGTGCCAGACAGGGTCATAACTAATCACCTTCTGCTGTTCAGTTGTTTTTGAAAAATCTGCATGCTAGATTTTCATTTCGGTCAGTGTTAGAGACCGCATTTGGTATATCTGCAACTGTTTATTAAAGTTTGTCTGACAAAGAAAATTAAGATAAAAAATAAAGCTAAAAGGTAGATTGAGAATGTTTTAATTCAGTATCTGACGATAAGGCACGGTGACTCATCAGCCACCTGACCTTAATGGCAGTCTGCAGGGACGTGTTGTCTGGCCGAGCCCCTGTCGGAGTCATCTGGCGCCAGGGAGGAGCTGACCTGTTGGTAGATGAAGGAGTAGAGGCTGACTTCAGGGCGCCGACCGAGGCAGCTCTTGCATACTGAGCTGTAGTACTGCCCCAGGAGATCATACACCTCCCCTGTGATGGAAACAAGGAGAGTGTGTATGTTGTCTAGTCTCTCCAGTGGACTGATATCACAGAAAGCAAAATGTGGACGTGTGAATGTTTGTTTTCAGGAATAATAATTAGCCATCATTGTTTCCTGAGATTACATCATTTCCAACAGAATCCTAAGAGGATATATTATTCCAAAACATAATGAATCATCTTATTATTTCATGCATCACACAATTGGCAGTGCAATAAAAAAAGTGCAAAAAAGAATAAACACAGCTGCATATAAACAAGAAGCAGGCAGGGCAGAAGTTTGCCTTACCGACACTGATCTTCTTCTGAGTGAGGAAAGAGTGAATGTTGTGGACATCTGTCATGAGCTTGCTGTCACCAAAGGTGAAATAGGCCACATCTCGACCCGCCTCAGCAGCTGCCAGCATCTGGAGCAGAGCTGGAGGAAAAGGAGCCCGTGTTAAACCTCAACAGTGAGAGTGGCACAAAATCAGTTTCAGTACAGGTAAAAGGACTTTAAGGTTTATTTTTTGCAGGTTTGTTCACACAGTCTCATCTTCTTGCTTAAATGCAGCAAAGTTTAAATAAAGAGAGGTGAGAAGTGTCATCCAGTAACTGATGTTACTATTAAAAGTGTACGGCACCAGCCTCTGTGGCATGTACAGTAAAAGGTAAGTAATCGTGGGAATAGGTCTCACCCCCCACTGAGAACTCTGGATTAGTTACAAAGAGAGGCCAGGTCTGGCCCCGGAGAGCTGTGAATATTTTAAGAGACTGGAAATATGTCTGGTGATTACTGAAGGTTGGGGCACTGGCAAGTTAACGAGCAAAACTGAATCAACATTTTCAGAAGAGGGCTAAGCTGAATATGCAATTTCTCTCTCCTCCTCTGTTTCAACTGCTTTTTTTCAAAAATGATCTGACAATTAAAAAAATGGGCGGCTGTGAGGCCACAGAAGGTAAATACAGGAGGAGAAGGCACCCGGGAGGCATGTCATTAAGCAGACAGTAGGTGATTGTGCCTATGGAGGGCTGTACCTTACTACAGCTAATTAACAAATATGCATGGATGTACGTATAGTTTGCAAGCAAAGTGGCTGTAAGTCAGGAAGAAAGTGAGAAACAGTGCTACTACAAACGGTTAGCGTAAACTCTCCTGAAGCTCCCTGCTCAGTGACAGTGACACAAGGCTCAGACAGAGAGCTGTAACAGATTGATGGACTCAAGCAGGAGATCAATTTCACTATTAATGAAACATATTAACTTTGTCATTTGATCAATAGAAGGAAGGCGACGAATAGGCCTTAACTAAATGAATGCATTCCAGTAAGACAAATGGATGACCACGCTGATCTGCTGGAGCCTTTCAATCTGAAATGTATTCCGTTTTATCCGGGAAGAGAGTCTGCTTAGACTGCCAAGTGCACAAAGATGATCTGAGCACAAGATCTACTGACGGGAGCGTTACGTCAGAGCTTACCTTTCAGACGTGTGTCACCCCCAAAAACACCACATCCCCAGTTCCCTGTAGCCACCGCTGCAAGGTTTTGGCTTTGATCCTCAGGGCGAGCAAAGCCACAGTAGGCCTAAAAGAAGACACATATTAGGAACATATTAGGAAAATTTAAATTTTACACTTAGAACTTGACACTCCAATAAAGTGGCAGAAATTAAATATAACACACTAGGTAGCAAACAGGGAGTGATTTAAGATACCGCCATTGCCTTACAATAAGCAAAGCCCTTCCGTCATCAAAACTGTGAATGAACCAGATCTTTCTGGGATGACATTACGTCAAGTTGTCAGCCACATGAGGCTGTGCTGCCCAAGTAAGTGGGGAATGATATGTCATTTGGTACATAAAGGAATCAACTCTGATGAGCCTCAGGTCTTGGGAACAACTTACTGTTCCAGATCATTGGTATGTTTGGTATGGTACGTTGTGTGGAACCAGTCCCACACAACGTGTCCATACTATCAAACTTAAATGAAATACAGAAAGCAACAAAGTAATTCCATTTGCCTGCAGGCCTGAGCTCCACACATCAGCCGATGCATGAACACATAAAGGTTGGTTGGCCTGGCTGAACATACATTTTTAACATTGTGTCATTTCACACCTATTCCCTCAATGGAATTGCCATTGGTCTGAAATTGCCGTGGGTTTTACATATTAATAATTGCACTTTACGCACTAAACCCACGTGCATGAACGAGAGCATTTGACATGTCAGGTGGGATGTATGTCACAGAGGAAATCATTTCTAAAAGCAGGAGAAGTTAAATGGAAGATCTAAAGGGGCCCTGGACATTCATTTTCACATGGGAAATGAAGTGAATAGTGAAAATGAATTGTGAGTGCCCATCCTCCGCCTGACCAGTCATAAATTCTTCCTATGAAAGGGCAGATATGACAGTTAGCTGAACAATATTTGAAACAGGATTGATCTTCATGTTGGTGCATTCTTCACACCCTTGTCAGAGCTGTCAAACTCCTCTGTGCTTTCTGACGGCCGACTTGACAACATCAACATCTTGATTTTCTATTACGAATGAACATCTCTGACTGGGAAGATTGCACACATGCAGGGACTCGGATTGATACAAATCTGTGACGTAAATGTAGTAATTGTGATTAATGGCTTTGAGGTCAATTATATTCATTAAAATTAATTCTGGGCCTAATGGACAGTGTAATGAATAAGATTAACCTTATTTTCTACAAATATGACAGTCCATCTGTCTGTGTTACATACATATGACACATATATAATTCAAATATTTACCTTGAGAACACTAAACATGAGTCAATGTTATCTCAGCTGACATTTGTGATGACACTGTTTTCCGATTACCAACCAAATGGATTGACGCTAAAATCTGTGTCTCTGTCATTAAATCTGTGCAAACCAAACATGAAGAGATTGGCAAATAAAGTTAAAACGTAACAATCCTGCAGACGTACACTGTTAAAGAGACATGACCATGGAAGATCAAAGCGTAACATCAAAGAGTAGTGGTATATTGCCCCCACACTTCCACTGCCATGAATTATACAAACCGTTCATTTGTCTACAAAACAAGAAAAATACTTACAGCAGCACACACCAGAGAGTTACTAATGCCTGTTTCCCAATGAGCTGACATGTTTTGTTTTTGTTCTCAGATGTTTTCATCTAATCCACAGTCTAAACCACTGCCAAGCACAAGGCACAACCCAGTTCTCATGTTTTGTGACACGCAGAGCGAAGAAACTTAACAGAAAGACAAGAAAAAGAAACACTCAAAGAAAGCAAGCAGGAAATACAGATTAAATAAAAACTAAAGATAACCTTGTTGAGTTCTCTGTTGATTCTCTCCGGGTGAAACTGTTCAAGAAAGTTCTTGAACCGCAGCGCGTCAATGGCCACAATCTCCGTGCATCTTCTCTGCCAGTCATCTCTGAAGAAAATCAAAGAAATGGTTTTGCACCGTTTTACGTACAACAAAACATTAAGGCTTTAGTCAAATGGGACAATCATTTCTCGTAGCTACATCATCAGAACTGGGAAGTTGCACAAAATAAAGTCAATAAAACCTGACAGAAAACATGCTTTGAGACTGTTTTTTCTGGCTAGATGAAAGGTAAGGGGTTCACCAAAGTATTTACAATTCACCCTGAGGGAGACGAATGAGATGAATGTCTGTACCAAATTTTATTCATCTATTCAATACTTGTTGAGATATTTCAGTCTGAACCAACCGAAATTGCCCTCCCATGAGCTAGTGCGTCTAAAAACGATTGTAACAAAGGGGTTAAACCGCATTTCATCTTTATTTAATAATTTTAAGGTCTCTAAAGCATCTAGGTGCAATAAATACCTTGGAGTTGTATCCGGGTGGCTGCCATCCCATTGGTAGGTCTGAGCATAGCCTGTGTATTTACTGTACTGCTGTGTACCTGGTAAAAACAAACAGGGACATTAGTCACACACACACACACACACACACACACTGCAAAGCATTCACATATTAATCTTGATTTCTAAACATGGTCAGAATTAAAGAATACTTCCAGTAGTATTCAGGTGACAACGCTGAAAGGCAGGTTTGTTAATAGGCACATACAATCCAGTTTAGCCACCAATGATGCTAAATGCTAAAAAGGAAAATAACAAAAGGGTTTCAGTTTTTATATAATAATTCTCATGTAGCTAAAATCTTTCATTTTGATTCAACACAGATTTATAAACTCTGATATGACTGCCATTGATACACTACAAATGGTGGATGAATTATGAAAAGCTTGTGTGGAAAATACCATAAAACCAACAACAGGCAATCGAAATATATCCAAATATTTATTAATACAAACAATCAAATAAATTAACAGCAAAAACACAAAGAAAAAGGAACTGAGGAAAATGTTGCAGGTTTTCGCCTGATGTGATCGGATGAAACAGGAGCAGCTGTCTCCTGACAAGAGGAAGGTCAAGTTATTAGCCCCCCTGACACGACGTGAGAAGCAGCGACTGACCGTCAGCCCACAGGGAAACACTCACCACCCGTAACGGAGGAGCGGAGGGTGGGGAGGCAGCAGCACAGTCAAACAAATGAGGCCACAAATTAACTTCCCATTCATTAGCGCTCATTAGTACCTGGTTGTCAAGAGCACTCGCTGAGATGCTTCATGCTGCAAAGTGAATAAACCAAGTGATTAGTAGTGGGGCCTTGATCAGCAGGTATTAGGAGGTGCACATGTGGGGGGGGGGGGGTCTCTAGAGCGCCCTCCACTTGACAGACACTAATAATCAGCCTGCCTCATTTTTTTTTTTTTTTTTAAGTAATATGGAAAATTACTGCCTGAATAAGACACTGAAGTATCTAATCTAGTACCAGTCTGCCACTAAAACAAAGCAGTTGAGCTAAAAGCAGAATGGGCTATAGAACACAGTACCTAACTTTATAAAAACTTTGTGGTTGGCCAAGTCTCAGCAGCATGACAGTGAAATATCGAGGGATTGCAGCCACAACAACAGCTTTATATTATCCAACTACTGGCCACATACAACTTGCTAGATGAACATTTGTATCTACACTAAACTGAGAGCTTGTATGCTAATAGCACAATTTATGGACAAACAAAAGGAGGTAAAGTCTGTGCAAAGTTGAATACTGCTGGTTCATAAGACTTCTAGACAGTAAACTGGCACAAAGGGTAGATAACAGTGAAATATCTTCTCGCAGAGGATAACAGAATATGTTTCTTTGTGCTGTTCAATACCACCACGTTGAATGCGGCAACCCTTATGTGGGTATGTTATAAATATTCTGCTGACAGCTTTAAAGTTTGACTAATGTATTAGAAGTGGCAAACAAATCTCATCCCCTTTATTTGGAGAACCTCTAATGAGATGCATGTACCAGTTGGAAAACAATAAATTAAACAATTCCATATTGTACTGATGCTTTTCAAAACAATACAAATACACTCACTGAGTAGCTACAACAGAAAGTATGTTGGTAACAAGTTGGATAACATCTTATGAATACAATGTGAATGACTAAAAAAAAGCTACTTATATGTATCACTATATAAGTAACTCATTATTAAATATTCTAGTGATGTTAGAAGTTAGATGTACTAAAAATGTAAAAGCTAAGTTCACTATGAGATACCACTGACAGACGTTTGCTTAGCTGATAATGTTTAATGCTCACGGCGTAAAACTAGATCGCCTTGTGTTAACTTTGCATACACCTGACCTTTACTGGTTATCTAAAAATATCAAACTCTATGATCAACCATATTTGCGTTTGAAAGGACCAACCTTCTCGAACAATATGAATTATGATTTAGATTTGTTATGCAACCCATTTGTCATTCAAACATTATTTGTAGTGGGAAGCAGATCAATTTTGGCCAAAGAAAGATGAGTCTGGTTATTAGGATTTTTTTCTAAATAACAAATATGTGAAGGTTCTGAAGGTTGTTCTATTCATGTGTAAATACATCAAAACAAAGTGTCTCATATTTGTGGTGGACCAGAGACTGTAAAAAGGTCAGAGGCGCATCTCATTGCCATGTCAAAGCAAAAGCAGGAAACTGAACAAACAAGGATAATACTCACCTTAAAAAGAAAACATTAAGGGATTAGAAATAATTGGTATGGCCACCACTGGTTTCTCTGAAGACCACCATTTACACCGATAAATGAATGAGACAAGATTTTGTGCAGAGTCAAGAAAAATGTCCCAATATCTCCTTTTTGCGCCAAGCTTGCACACACTTTCTGGTCAGTACTGCCATCAATGAATCATATGACTTCTCCTTGATACTATTTATACTTTTGACCGCCCCGATGGCAGCCAGATATCTAGCAATCAAGGAAAATTCAATTAGGGGCCTGGGCACTTTTGCAAATTTCAGTGCAGAGGTAAGATCCATTAGCTTCCCCACTGTATGCCAAAATGTATCACAGGGGAATTTGATTTACCACATGGCCACAATGCAGCTAAGGCCCGGACTTTTACAACGGAGGGACAAGAGATACGGGCAGGGTTTAATAAAGATGATGGAATGGAAGAGTCCATTAGCGGGGCAGGTCTTGGGCAGGTCTTCCAGCTATAATTAATTCTGGGCCCCAGTAATAAAGTTAAGTGGCGTAAGTGTAGGCGAGAGAGAGATGGCCGGCAAGAAGTCTGAAGGTGACTCTGCCAGAGCGAGGAGACCTGATGCAGCGGTATGATTGCTGATCAGGAGGGCTGAGACTCTGTTGCCTCACTTCCTGTTCTAATCCAACCCAGTTGTTATGCAATGTTAAGGTAGTTCATCTATTTATAGGGGATGGGTATTATTACTTATTTACACATCCAGCAAATACGGAGCAACATTAGCATTCCTTTGGAGTCCCGTTTCTGGCCATCTGGTATATAAATACTCACTCTCCTTTTTACACAAACTCCTGAGGGAAATATCAGAGGATGTTGACCAATTAGCAGCTAATATCTTTAGCTAGTTGCTAACTTAATCTTCTGTTTGGTACTAGACAGGTAGTGGATGTGAAGTTTATGAGAGTTTTGTCCCTAAAAACATGTCTGGAAACAACACAGATGAGAGCGTGAGAACGAGCCAAAATAGTAAAGATAAGGGCTGTAAATACAAAACTATGAGCTGTAAGAAGCTGAAATGCTCCGCAGAGCTGAAGTGAACTGCAAAGCAAGTCAAGAGTATTTATATAGCTCCAAATCAATAGTTTGAGGTTTATACTTCACTGCAAAAGAGGGCTTCCAAGGCAAACAGCTGCCATTTGCTCTATCTATCAATTCATGTCAGCTATAGCATGTATTCAGACACAACGTACTTATGACGCGCTCACTAGATCTATTTAAATAGAAGTAGTTATCGTTTTTAGTAACCCGGCTATAAAATCTACCCAGGACATGAACAACATGAACAACAGGAATTATTTCTGTTGCTGCAGAATGACAATTGGAGTTGTTTTTCCTAGCTATTACTATATTACATAACATTTGTTTTCTAACCTCTTAATCAAAGGCAATCAAGCAGCTACAACAGTCTAGACAAACAATGTTAGATAAAATCAGAAGAAAAAACTGACAGGAGTCATCAGCCTCCTACTGGGTCTCCTTAAGTGTAGCTCTTGTTACTGGGTCTACTGGCCTGCCCCAACCTTGTTTGCTGCAACCACTCAATACTGAACTCAGTGGGGATTAGTCAACAGAAAGACCCAACAGAGCAATCAGGACAGCCCAATCTCCCGACTGATGCGACTCTCCCCTTCGCAGCCAATCAAAAGGAAACATGTGACAAGGACAGATACAGAAAACAGGGCAATTGCCACAAACATCCTTTAGCCTCCTGCTGAGCCGGGATGGGGTAAATCGAAGGTGCGCAATGTGTACTCCATGCTGTATGTGACCAAAAACGCCCATCATGTTTCTTATGTCAAATTATAGGTCAAGCATGAGAAAAGTGAAGCATTATTGATCCGATCTGGATCAACGGACTAAACCATGAATAATTGAATAGTAGGATTCCTTCAGTGGAAATGATGAAACAACGTTTGGGAGAGTTTTTGATCACTGACCTGTGATGATCAGACATTCATTATGACCCAGGGCTTCAGTGAAGAGGCGAGAAACAATAAGCTCGGGGTTGATCAGGAAACGGATTTCCTCTTGAACTAGACCAGAACCAGTGACTCCTCCTCCCACAAACTGATTGGCAAAATCCACCTGCAAAGACAGACAAGTGATGATGAAGACTATGAAACATCCATGCTTTTGCAGAATCAGTAAAATGCACATATTCCTATAAAACAAAACAGCAAACATAATCTAAATGAAAGTAATTCTATATTTTCTTTGACTATGAAATGTATAGTTTTCCCAACTTGGACAACATGAAAGGGTCTCGGCCCTTTTTCTTTTATTTTTGACAGAATCCCTGACAAGCTGATTGGGAAGGTGGCCTTAGGTGCTGGCATTACTCAGACATCTGTCCCCCATGCCAACATGAGCTCTCCCGAGGAGCTGCACTTAAGTGTTCTGCTGCCAGTAGCAAATATCAAAACAAGAGAGCAGTCCTACAGTCCAAAGTAAACATCTCCCTCCAGTCATAACATGCTGCTAAATTGACTGCTGACTGATGCCTATGATATCGTTTGCTGCTTGTGTTCTTCCGGGGTTGCGGGCAGATCTATGGGTGACACCGATTAACTTGTTTATTTCGGTCTGTTTATGATTCAAAAGAAAATACGCATCTCATCGTTTCAGCTCCGACACAGGCGTGACAACTCATTGTTTTAGTCAGAAGGCAGCCATGTGGAACATATAATCCAATTTCAGGATTGACAGTTGTTGCTCATTGGCCTGTAGACAGCCCAGACCAACCCCGTCACAACCCCAGGAAGAAGCTGCAGAGGGGTGAGCAGCAGTCTGAGAGCAGATTTCCCCAAACTGGTCACTCAACTCTGGGACAGCGAGCCAGCCTCCAAAGTCTGCTTTGACAGGCTGTCAGCACCAACCCCACCCCAGCAGAGCATCCATCAATCCGTGCCCCCGGAGCTGGTCATGTGTGCACATCAGCTGTCAGCTTGTGGCAACTGGAGGCAAACAAAAGGTGAAAGGCAGAGCGGTCCATCCTGACAGTGTACAGGAAGCATGGCCAACGAAGAGAGCAGCGGAGGCTCAGAGGCCTTGACCCCAGTCCCAGCACACACTCCCTGCGACGTGTCACAGGCTCCCTCAAAGGCCTTTTCAGCAGTAGTAAGCATTCTGGGTGAAAGACTCCAGAATGTGGTGGCTCAGTGATTTGACTACAACAGAGGGAAAAGAGGATGGGAACCAAGCACAAGGAGGAGTATCTCTCAAACTAAGAGCTCCCTCAAGCAAAAGAAAAGGATTCTGCAAGGTAACGTCCCTCTAAATCACACTATCATGTTGTCTTTGCTCAAGTGAACACTCCTTCTCCTCCTCTGCGTCTTACCTGAAGCATTCCATAACCATCATCCTCAATGGTACCTTCACAGGTAATGTGGAGCTTTGTGAGCGGAGTCTGTGAGCTGAAACACAAAGAATGAGGTTACCGACTACAGTTGACACGATGGATCTTTGATTGCTTCCAAACAGTCTACTGGATTTAGCAGACTGCAGTGACTAATAGTGACAATAATATTTTTCTTTGATTACAGTGTCAATATATTTCACCTTTTCCAATTCAGTGGTTTATCCAACCTTTTTCGTGTGAATGTTACAAGTCCTGTAGGCTCTGAAAAGCAAAAAAGGAAAGTAAGAAATGTCAATATTGTCTCGTACTTTACATGAATAACAACATATTGCTGCAATATTAGAAAATGAAATCTGAACACCTACTTTGCTCAGTGAAACCTTTGAAATAGCACATCAGGGTTTTCAGCTTCTCAATCTTCATTGAAGAGGAGCCCTCAAACAGCCTTAAGGCAAGAAGAGATAATTCATTTAATTCAATTCTTGTTGACAATAGACTTCATATTATGTTCCTCTCCTAAAAATAAAGTATGCTTTTTAAGGAAGCTATACATGGCAGCACCACCAACTCTTTCAGTTCAGTTCGCCGACGATTAAACAACAAAAGCCAAGACCAGGAAAAACGACTCTCTGTATAAGCAGTGCCATAGAGACACAAGACCTCCACTTCGGCCATGTGAGTTCAGTCATGCTTTAACTTTTGATATGAATTAGTTCATCTCTCACTCAGCTTCCCTTTCAGTCACTGGCCGATTATGTAGGAGTTCCTTCGTTGTTGCGACAATGGAGTTGCCCCGGGCTTGCCATCACAGAGTCACACTCATGTGCCACTTCACAGCACTCACACAAAAAAAGGAACAGAGAGGGAAACAGGGCTCCCTCCTTGGGGATACATTAAGAAGCCCTGTGTCCCTTTTAAGCAACAGAGTCCTCAGGAGACAAAAGGTCAATCCCCCTGAAAAATAACACACAAACGAACACACACAAAGCTGCTGGTAGTGAGGTGCAGTGGGCGGGTTTGGATGCACTTTCAGCATAAAGCCCACCATCTCCCTCTCGAGCAAACTCTATAAAGAACCGCCTCACTTGCCATAATAAAGAGAAAGAAATTCCATGTGAGTGAAATGAAATAACGACAAAAGATTGATGCACTGAGAGCCCTTCAGGGGCCGGGAAACTCATTCATCGAAGTCAACTCCTGAATTTTTCTATTTTCTATTTTTTGTTAGTGTGGCCCATAGAAACAATGGTGCGCCATGTAGTCCTCAGGGCAAACGTCTTTGACATAAGCTAGCTGCTAGTGAGAGCAGGCTTTTACCAACAAATCCCAATATGGTCTTTGTTGAATAGAGAACATAACATCAACATACCCCCCACAGATATGCAGAAATCTGTGATGCAACTCAGGAAAAGGGTATAAGTGACTACAGTATGTATAACAGCTGGGTTTGTGCATCATCAGCAGGAAGAAAAAAAAAAGGGAAATCCAGCCTGGAAACTCTGTTTGAGCTGAATGCACTTCATGGTAAAAAAAAAAAAATGTTTGCTGAAGAACACTTTGAATGACAGAGCCAACGTTCAATCAAGCCCTAAAAAAAGTCTAAATAGGCTGTTCTTTAATAGTCTGTTGTATCTCAATGCAAATAAGAAGAAAATAACATCTGCAAAGCTTTGTTTTCATTTCCTCTACCTATTCCTGTGAAACAAAAATACAGAAAAAAGCTTGGATCCCACAGATCTTTACCAAAAGTAATACAATTAAAATAAATTACTGCTTAAAATAAAAACACACATTTCAAAGCATTTGATGTCTAACAAATTGGTGATTCAGGACAATTTTAGCGGCAGGCTAAAAAGATGACACTGGCTTTCCTTTTCAAATCACAGCAGAACCTTTATGTGAATGAAATACTGATGCGATTGAACTCTGTTACAGCCTTCTGCGTAACATCCAATGGCCTTCTTCATTGTCAAAAGCAGCCATCTGAGTCAATGTTAATCTAATACCCTCTTCCATTTAGGTAATTACACTGTGATGCCAACAGAGATGGGGGACATGACTGAGCAGTGATCTGCAGACTGATTTTGCATTACACCACCCAGACGATCTCCACAGTGAAAGGTTGCAAGGATTAAAAGAAAGGCCCTTCTGCCCTCCTCTTTGTCATATGCATATTTATTATTCTGGTAAAACTGACAAGTGGCAGAGAAATATAGAAATTACCAACAAATAGTATTGTATTGTATAGTTCTGGTAAGTAGAGCAGGCTAAAGGAATCGTCTGCCCTGTGCTTTAAAATGTGATTACACAAAGAAAAAACTTGGCAGCTCTTAAAAATGTTCAAATGAACAGTGACTGATGTGCTCAATGTCTAATTTTGAAAGGTAAAATCTTTCAGATCAGTGTGTAAATAAGTCACACTGATCAAAGTCTCTCGTTATATGATGGTGTTTGGTCATGTGTAACTAAAGCGATGTACAATGTAAATGCCGTTTTCAGCCAGAAGATAAAATGATTACTGAGGAAAGCATATACAGTAGTGCCCCCTCATGGAAATGTAGCTAGTTGTCACAGCAGCATTATTTACAACCAGATTGTCTGACTTTAAACATCATTTGTGAATCTACCGCATCCCCACATTACCTGAAGAAGTTGATGTCTGGGTAGTTGTAATACTCAGTTCTTCTGGAGTTCCGTCGGGGGAAGGTGCAGAAGAAGGCGTTGGCGAGCAGACATGCCACCTGCTCCTGAGACATGGTGATTGAGTGGTTCATGTCTCTCTTGAGGAGGGGTATCGGCTAGAGGAGGAGCAGAGGTACAATTGAAGGTCAAAATAATTAGTTTTGTCAATTTGCCAAATGAGACACGTTACATAAATCTACTAATTTGGCACTGTGCTTCTTGAATCAGCCATCATAATTAATCAACATCCATCCTTGCTCACAAGAGATCCATACTTCTAATAAAGGCTATGGGTTGATAAATAAACAGTGCATCTGTATAAGCAATTCTCTAATGACAACCGGGAGAGCTTGTAGACGAACAGGAAAAATTACTTTATTTGGGTAAGTTACATGGCCAAAATGTTTGAAAATGACCAATTTAGAAATAACACAGCAATAATGATGAATATTTCTCACTTTCAAGTTACTGTTCAACACATTCAGTTCAATTCTTATGTTGTAGTAGATCAGCAATGTAAGAGCCCGCTAAGTTTTCAGAATCAATACAATTTTTGATTTATTTTAGATCAAAAACAAATTGTTCTATTAGAAAATAACTAATTGGTAAAAGTGCAACACACAACACAACTTAATGAGTAACACTGAGTTTGCCACACGCATCACTTAATACTGTTTTAGGACAAACCTGTTCACCTGGGAAATGTTTTTACTTGTGTGGGCCACTTTCAGTGTTAAATTAATCAAACTAGAAATACATTTAGCACACAGATGCTGTAGATGCAAATTAGATGATTGGCTGCTTGGCCAAAAGAATAAACAAAACCTTTTTAATGATACTTTTTTGGCTGCAAACACACATTGCTCTTAATCTTCCACACACCAAAGAACCAGATGACAATCAATAGCTAAGTGCCTTGACCTCACCATTTTTACTACCATTTCACAAGATTATTTGTCATGTCGTGACCTTTGGGATCAACCTGCTGCAGTGATCTACTATGTCACAGACCACTGAGCCAATGTCTGTTGGTTAGTGATGGCTCTTACCTTGGTACAGAGCTCAGATGCTCTCAGTGCTAATTGCACCATGTCTGGCAGCAGGGAGCCAAACAGATGTTCAGACTCATCAGGCTTCAGGACCTTGGAGAGAGCAAGAGATCTGTTTATGTTTGTTGTTTTGCCACAAAACTCAGCTGTGACATTATTAGCTGTTGGGGCTGATTAGTTTGAGATGGACAGATAAAATAAACAGCTCTGATCCATACCAAATGTTGAGGCTTTGTGTATAATTTTACAGGGAATCAAATATTAATCAAATATAAGCAATGCAAAACATCAAAGGGCAATTCTCTCTTTTAATGATTGGTAAAATTCATCTACTAGACCTACAATACTAATAATATTAAAATACAGTTTTTCGTTAATAATAGTATCACCAGAACCCAATATTAAAGTAACATACCATCCATCCATGACTTCACAACACTGCCTAAGTGCACGTATCTTAGAAAATATATACTACTTGTATTTATACCCATATTGGCTACAAAATGTCAGAATGATCAATCACAGAGCAATTTCATCAAGGTTGCACGGACATGCCAGCTGATTAAACAGTCTTCCTGGAAGAGATGCAAATGACCAAGCATTGAAATAGAAAGGACAGTGTGTTCCCAGGACAAGGAGCCTTGCCTGGTGATTTAGCCTAGGACATTTATATTATGGCAAAGGAAGCCTGACTAAACACTGTCATAAGTAATGACCTGGTTGACATCATAAACTGCTGCTAGAGGCGTAATAAATGAAGGCAGTTGACAGGGAGAGACGGTGGATATAGCTGAGGTAGTATAAGCCGAGCTCTTTAAATCAGCAGAAGACAGTGCATCAAATCAACTGAACTAACTCTCTGTATGACTTGATACAGGTCTGTACATCACACAAAACTGACAAAGCAATCAAACAAGATGCGGGGGTGTGGGCAGTGAAAAAGCTCCTGCACAGATTTAACACAATGCCTCATGCTCCTTTTCCGATTCCCCACAGGTCCGCGCAATAAAGCAATCTGCTTGACTGCGTCTGTGGACGTGTAACCGTGTAAAAATAAAACACTTGTGTGCTCATAACCGTAAATATATAATATAATAAGTAAAAACACTGGTTGGGCTGGAGAAAGAGAAATCAACAAAACCGATGCTGTCCG
Source organism: Enoplosus armatus (assembly GCF_043641665.1). Lineage (NCBI taxonomy): Eukaryota > Metazoa > Chordata > Actinopteri > Centrarchiformes > Enoplosidae > Enoplosus > Enoplosus armatus. The sequence goes on along the minus strand of NC_092199.1, from coordinate 7,154,743 downwards.
TCAACAGCTTTTCAGTTATTCATGAGGTGTGCATGCAAGGATGAATATTCAATGAAGGTGCCTGACCCGTCACTCTATGCCATTCATGTCTACTTTTCTCTGACGCTCAAAAGCTTCCTGCTACAGTGTCTCCAATCTGGCCTCTGCAGGGGAAAAGTAACAAAGTGAAAAATGGGGTACATTACATTGCACTGTTTGCTATTCCCCATTTCAGTTGTGTGCTGCACTGGAAATAAATCAAACATGTAGGATCATCTGTGATTGGTTCCTTAAAATTAAATGTGTTAACAAACACCAACACTGTAGTCTGTGAGCTATATGAGCTGCTTTCTATCAATATATTACAGATACTGTACATGTAACCTAATTGCTACTGCTGCTACTGCACAGATCCATTACTCAGTCAAGCTGTGAATAAATTCTGTAAGGGGCAGAAGCAATAAAGAGGAACTGTGTGTGTGTCAATTTTGCAATAATATAAAGCATACATAAAGTAAATATATTCTGTATGAGCTACAATGACATACAGTATATGTGGCTCTAACACAATTTTTCATTTTTCACACACTTTTCATCTTACAGTTTTACGACCAATCATCAATGATGCCAAAATACCATCCTCACCTCAATCAACAAAACAGTGAGGGATCAAATGTTTGATTTCATTTGCTACAATTTACGTGGCACCTCACTCTGTTTCAATATATTTGATGCGACTGGACATTTTGTAGTCTGACAACATTCCAGTAGACTTGACACAATACTAATTCAGCTGCAACAATAAAACTTGGCCTATGGCTAAAATATCTCAACATTTTCTGATTTTATCTAATAAAATTCCCATTCTAACATGATTTATGACATGCAGCATCACACAACTGATTCAACAGAATAGGGCTGAAGTAAAGCATTCTCTGGGAAGTAATGTCAGCCAATTCCAATTTTGACAAGTTACTAAACGTGACCTTTTGGCAAAAGATTAAATTATTTCTCTAGACTACCACTTTGCCTCTGACGGGCTGCAACATTCTCCTGTGTGAAATCCATTAGTGGTCTTGTGCAAAATGACAGAAACATATTTGACATACTGGCATTCATGAAAAAGAGTTGCATGTACTTTTTTCCTGAGATGTGAGATATCATAAAAACATGTATTCTAGGTGATGCCATGCAGCACAGAGTGGATGATTATTTGTCTCCTCTTAAAGGTTTCTTATATCAGACACTCATGTCACAACGCGGCCCATCTCTCCAAATTGAATATTCCCATTCCCTTCATCAGCCAGACAGTAGTACAGCCCTCCCTGATTTTCTATATAGGATGACGCAGAGCGCATCAAGACAGCAGATGATGGATGGCCTCCGAACGAGGCTGGAGAAGACAACCAATGAACCAACAGCACTCGGGCCATCATGATGCAACTCAGGCCTATTTTACCCTTGGCCTGTAAAGAAAATGACAAAGCTGGGGACAGTAAAAAACAACATAAATAACATAAATGACACCTTTAAAATACAACCTTATAATCTGAGCATCAGAACTCCAGACAGCACAAGAAGATAAAGTATGTACAAGTGAATGACATTCTACTGACTGTGAGCAAGTCTTGAGATTTTATGCAATGCTGCAAAAACGTTAGGTGTGCACACACACAATGCTTGAGAAAGCCTTACAGAACAAATTGTTTCACAAAACCTATTAAGCTGGAACCCTAACCCTTAGCCACGTATTTACTCAAATAATAAGTATTTTTTACTTTCAATCAGTCTGCATGACAGGCTCATTATACTGTATGTACTAGATGATAACCGACACCTATATGAATCATTTCAGCATAGGAAGCTTTTAAGCCAATCTATCGATATTGATTCACAATGCCACTTAAATACTGTTCATACTAAGCTAAACCTAATCTGGTGTCAAATGCGCCATCCGTATCACTGTGTCTTCCTCAAACTGAAGATAGTATCATCACTAACTAATGAGCCATCTGCACTTTCTTTGACCCGAGCTCTATGAGAAGCACCAACACCGGTTTTCGATGCCTTCTGTTGGGCAATCAAGTGTCATGATTGGACAGTTGATGGTTCATTAGTCTACAGCTAATCCTTTAACATCTTCAACATGTGTGTCCATCTGTGTTTACATTTCTGCATGCCACTACTAATTAAATTACTTCCACATAGGTGCTTTTTGATAACAAAAGAAACTGTATTCACTACTTCTGGGGTCAAAAAGATCTGTAATCACAATCAACAGATATTTATATTGTTTACCTTAGTGCAGTACAAACGTAATGCTGTGAAGTCCCATTTCTTGGCTTGTGAGGCACTGTATTTCAATATTGCATTCTGTAACAAACAAATTGAACAATTACTTAACATTGAGAAGAAAAACATTATCTGAATTGTCATTTTAAGTTAAATGTGTATTAAAACAACAAACAAATTGTCAAAATATCAAAATTGTGAGAGACTGTGTGCCTCTCAGTTTCTGGGCTCATGACGCCATCTTATGGCGGAGTGTGGTAACAACAACTGTAGTGCACCATGCCCTTTGTTTTATGATGTGAAAAGCATTAGGTCTTGCCAAAAAGCTGATGTGAAACTTGCCTTCAACTCAACTGGACTTGTACATTTCCTGTTTAAAGACTCCTTGATCAACTCCCACCGACTCTTATTCTGCCGTTCCTGTGTTTCCTGTGGAAGCACACATTTTGTTAAGTCTCTGCAGGTGAATTCAGTTTGCTTTTCATATGCAAAGAATAATACAGCTGTGCAATTGTTGTGCCTGTTTCTCGCAGTGATTTCATGAAAAGTATTTTGCCTCATAATTTCCATACCGCCATTTGCCTCCCATTGAAAAGTGAATGTGAATAGCTGCTCTAAAAAATGGATGGGTAAGCACCATGATTGTAGACACTCTTGACAGTCTTACCTGAGGTGATATTTCAGCACTTTTAAACAACACATATAAAACTGAATATCATCGTGCTCATCCTATCATCCTCCTTGGTAGCAATAATGTGATTGCACTGTTTACATGACCCATATTGAATCACTGGTGTAAAATCAGTGCAATTAAAAGCAGTCTGGCACATACTTTAATGTGCCCTTTATATATCTTGATAACATAAACTATAATAGTTTTTTATACAGGTCTATAAACACTTGGACTATTACCTCGTCTTCTACAGGAAAAAGGTTGCTACTGGAACAGGGCATCTTGACATGGACATCATCCCAAATATCCTTAAACTTAAAAGGATATGGAACAGGAACTTTACCATTCTGAAGAAGGTCTGTCTGTCATGGGAAATGAATGAAAACAAATGGCATTAGTACATGAGAACCAAATAGTCCTATTGACAATAAATTATAGATCTGTGATAAACTCAAAGTATAATCTTATCAAGGATCATGTTGCTGCATGTTCACACTTTTCCTTTGCATGCTTACAAATTAGTCTGAAACATTATGTTTAAGGTTGGGTTCCATTACCCGGTTCTGTTTTGGATCTGGTTTTAAGCTGGTAAAATACTGGATTCAGAATGTGATGATATGATACCGTTAATTTACGTTAAATCTGACCATACTAAAATGGTCAAAAAATATGCTAGAATAATAACTTCTACATTTCCAAACAGTGCAGCAGTGTTGCTGCACCCATTTAATTGGGTTGACCAATTAAATCACTGTATGTTTCTATGACTTAACCACCTGAAGTGCTGTGAACAGCATAAAAAAAAAGAAAGGATTGCACAAACCCTTATCATCACGGTATGTTGGCCAGGAACATTCTTCAGCGGAGGAAGCGGTCCACCACATTTAGGCATTCTCTTTAGCTCATTGATTGGCGTCCCCATCCATTTGACATCAGGCTTGTCAACAGCAGAGGTAGTTTCCTTGTCTGCATCTTGTTTCTGTGGAGGCTTATCTGCCCTGCTCCGTCTCAGCGGCAAACCTGGTGATGAGGTCCCTGAAAAGAAGTCTGTTATTTTGGTAACGTGTTTGACAGAGCCCTCTGAGCTCTCTGAGCATGTCTCCATGTCTTCCTTTTCTAGCCCACCATAATTGTGCGGCAGTGTCTGCACAGGCCCACTCCCTGTACAATCCTGGGAAGCTGGTGACACAAGATTGTCTTCATCCAGGTCTTGTGGTGTCAAGGGTTGGGTTTCATCATCCGAATCAGATTGAGTGGGTTTTTCATCATTTTGGCAGTCCAGAAACTGAGCTGAGGTGCTTTGAAAGCCACCGTCATCTGCCATCTCTATGTCCTCTTGGGTTTGGCACAAATCAGCTGTACTTGGGTTTTTTGATGGCTTAACCAACCACCGTTCAAGAGTATTTCTGAACTTTTGTTGTTGCCTGGGGCCAGTTCTTTGATGGTAACCTTTCTTTTCCTTTACACCTCGCAAACCATCTGCTCTAGTCTTTGGCTGCATATCCATCTTTGTCGCTGTGTTGTTTTGCCTCCTTTCTTCTACTGTTTCGTTGTCTCTGTTTTGAATACATAAAGATGGTACTGAAGAACAGAAAAAAAAATTGTTTTAAAAAATGAAGCCAATAACTTGTTTGACATATACTCTGATAAATGCTAGACAATGTTATTTCACAAAATTACCTTTGAGAGAAGATGAAAAGGACATTGGGGCACTGATTTCAACCCTGAGTCTCTTCGCTAAAGGTTCAAAGTCTGTCAGCGCAGTCATTCTGGAAAAAAAAAGGAAAAAGCAAAACATAACACATGTCCATGTTATTTTGAGACAGAGGTGCATCTTGGCAGCTAAAAAATAAAGACACTAAATGTATACTCACAATACAACTTGGGCTGACACCACCAACGAGGTGTTATTTGGTTTTGTCCAGACTTGTCTCTTGGGCAGTTCTTTCTTCAATAGGTGAGCAAATCTTAAAATGTAGTATGCAGCCATACATGACACAATCTATTTCAAGATAGCACATACCGGTGCTTTAGTTAAGGACATAATTATCCGTGTTGCAATTAGACGGATTGACTAAATAATGTTATGGAACTATTGAGCGTTATCGAAGTTACTTACCTAGTTAACGTTAATGATGCAGGAAAATGCTGTTTTGTATTTTAATATTATTCAGACGTTTGCTTTAGGTTGTAGTTAGCTGTTGTCCAACGATAGGTTGGTAAGTGTCAAGAAACGACTGTCAGACAACCATAGCTAGCTTAAATGCTAACTAGCTTTGGACGACACTGGGCTGTCAAAACAATAGCCTGGTTTAGAATACCGTCAGACACGTGAGCAGATATTGTGAAGAGTGACAGCTTTCTATGAAAAATACCTTCAAAGTACACTATGAGAACATTTGTTGGTCTTTGGTTAATGTTAACATGCAATTGTACTTTTTACTCTTACTTTACATGGATACAATACAACAGTACCGCTGCTGCTTAAAGCCAAAACACTTCCGCGTGCGAGTGACGTAACAACTACTAAAATAACGCGATATCTCCAAAGCTGCGCTCAACGGTTTTAACGATTAATGTTATATTTGCTGGAAAAAAAGCAAAGTTAAATGTTATTGTAGACTTGCTGTGTCTGTATATTAACAACGCCGATGAACTGAGGAATGTCAGAAAACAGAAACTCACCCACTTGAGACAGTTTGTAGTAAAGCAAGTATTGTTTAACCGTCTGTAAACACTTAACTATATTACTGTATAACTGTCTGTGAAGTCCTTTCACAAATATTTACTTGTCTTGTCACTCCACCATCGCATTTTGTTTGTTTTCCTAAGCCGTACTGCTCACCTGTCTTTAACCACACCCATTATGACGCACCTGACCAGCAGGAAGCAAAGGCACGAACGTTGAATTCATTAATAGTAGATGTACCGTAGACTTAATGGGAACATAGTCATCGTCTACTTACTTTAACCAGGATCATGGTCAAAAAATACCTCTTATTCGCTGTTTTCTTGCTGTGTTACGTGTCTGGGATTGACAATGAAGGTGAGGCACAGGTGACTTGGATTACATGTTGTGCAGTCTTTCGATGGAGCAGAAAAGAACGTGTTTTTCTTCTTTTCCCAACAACGATGGTTGGACATCGTTTTTTTTGCCATCAAGCCTGCTTGTGGTCTACAAAAGAGAAATTTTATACGCTCCATTTTGTTTTTGTTTTTTGTTGTTTTAAAGGGAGATAATTTCATCCTAAGAATACAGTAATTTACAGTAATTTTCCTTTTTTGTATGTGGTTGAATTTGTGGGTGCTTTGTGTCCTGAGAAGAAATAGCATTAGTTAACCCCAGAATACTTTGTCAGTATTTACAGTTTCTCTGTGTATTCACCTTTCTTCCAGATATTTTCAAAGGACTTAAATTAAATCTCTCCAAGTACTCCATTGTGAATCCTCAGGCAATTCACAGATGGACAAGGAGCATCAACGCACCACCACAGTCAAAAGAGGTATTTAACAACCCTGATTAAATGATCTTTTTAACTGAGATTTTAATATGACAACATTAAGAATGCTTTATGTTTTTACCCATTTCAGAAATATGGAGAAGAGGCACTATCATATGCACTCAACATAAACAACAGAAAGCACGTCCTTCATCTACAAAAGAACAGGTATGCACAGTGTTAAGACTTTGTTAATGTTACTGACATTATTGTACATCCTAGTGCATCAAATTAATTATCCAATGCATTTTCTTTTCTCTTCTTGTCAGAGACTTCTTACACCCAAACTTTGTTCAATATTCACGTGACGCCAATGGTAACCACAAGGCATCATATCCCAAAAAACGCGTAAGTCAACACTTCCTCATTCTGGTTTAATAGGCTGGTTTGACCATCCACTCTTGAAGCTGTTTTTACTTTTGTTTTCCCAGGTGCATTGCTACTACCACGGAGAGGTGGATGGATATGAGAATTCAGTGGTTGCGCTCAGCACATGCTCTGGCCTCAGGTTTGAACACCTTTCTGCTTCCTACTTCGAGTGATAGAAGGAGCTGGAGCTGGACTGTGATCCAGTATTAACATTTATTGACTTTCACCATACTTTGTCGTCCAAATGAATGATCCAGAGCCACAAAGCCGTGTCTGATGTAATGCATAACACTGTTCATTACATTGAATATCAGTATTGGGAAATACTCTCATTAAGATGTGATTCTGATTTCAGCCATATTTCCAAGGGTCCAATTTTCTATCACCTATCACGTATTTTCCTTCACTTATTATAGGAAGTTTATTGTTTCAAAGGTTCTTATTAGTCAAGTAAGTACGTTATGGCAGGTAATGCCATGTGGGATTGCACTGGCACACCCCGGCTTTGGTACAGACTGAAGGCATTTATGTAATTGTGTATTTGCTATGCACTACTTCTCTGTAGGGGTGTGATCCTCCTTGGAAATGAGACCTATGGACTTGTGCCTGTGCCACGGTCTGCCACAAACGAGCACCTTCTGTACCTATTGAAGGACATTCAGTCTGAGCCCGCCACCTGTGGGGTCGTCAATGAGGCCGCACCGACGGAAAGCTTTGAACCCTTTGAGCCTGGCCAATCGCTGACTTCACTGCTGCGGGTTAGTATGCTCACTGCGTTCACCTGAACTTGTGTTTATATTTATGGAAATTGCTGAGGTTCTAAATGACTGCTTTTACGTCTTTACTGTATGTTGTTTCAACAGAGGAAGCGCAATTTACCTCAAACCAGTTATGTGGAGTTGGTGCTGGTTGTCGATAATCTCAGGGTGAGTGTGTGTGTATCTATTTATGAATTCCCTTGTATGTAAGTGAGAATGAATTGGCTGCATCAGGTCTCATCAGCCTTGTAATAAATAGTTAGGAATGTGCTTTTTCTCTCAAATGTTGCAGTGCTTTTCTCGTGCTGTGGAATACACTGCCAAATGTATTAACCAGTCTGTCAAAACTTTTTACAATTGTGTTAATTGTATTTACAGTATAATATTATGAAACGAAATGATACGGCGGTACGAGATGAAATGGTGGAAATGGCTAATCTACTGGATGGGGTGAGATTTCAAGTTGTTTGTAAAAGAATTATCATCTTTTTGTACTGTGCGTCATAATCTTCTGCTTTTATTTTCTGTTCTATTCTAGTATTACAAGAAGCTGAACATCCGCGTGGTGCTGGTGGGCCTGGAGATATTTAAGGATAGTAATCCCTTTAATGTGAGCGGCTCTGCAGGACAGGTGTTGGGGAGTTTTGTCAAGTGGAGGAAGACTTCTCTGTTACCAAAGATCAGGCATGACATTGGTCAACTTATTGTGTAAGTAATGTGTGTTATTTGTCTTTGTTTTTGAGCTATATGATGTCATCAGATTATATTGCTTGATAGCCACATAGTCAAATTTGTGACTTATGTCTTGGTCTACTTGTTTCTCAGTGGTCAGCCCAAATCATACGAAGGAGGTGTATTAGGTATGGCCTTCGTGGGCACAGTCTGCTCCGTAGCGAGCTCTGGAGGAATCAATGTGGTGAGTTCAACTCCCTTTTTAACTTCTAACACCAGCTGACGCCACGGTGCTTTGGCAGCATGAGCTTTTGTGCAGAAACCGATACCATCTGTATTATTCATGGAAAGTTCTATAAGTGCAGCTCATTCTCAGATGCTCTGAATAACACAGGAGTCAAACAGGTTAGACTTGAACACAGTTCTACTAAGCGCCATGACAAGGCAACTTTGTGAGGTTAATTTATTCCTTACATTCTTTTTCATTGTGATGCATTACAGTGTTTTAATATCCTTTTTAAAGTCACATTGGAAAGAAAAATGTATATTTTTAAAATTAAATGTACCACATGGTAGTTTGAGACATGTTAGTTTCTGACATTTATAATGTTCGCATATTAATACTTTTTACTTCCTGATTAACGAAAGATATTATACCTGTGAACAAAATCCAAACAAATAGTATAGTTGAACATTTGCTGCCCATCACATAAAACAAATTTTATTTATGTATCTCATATCCAATTGATCTATACTTTAGAAAGATCCTTTCATGCCAGATTTCTGCGTCTGATATATCCTGATTCAACAGTAGATGAATAAAATGAATCAAGTGAAATGCTCTCTTTCACTTAAAAATACTCTTGTTTAAGGGAGAATTCATGTACAGTCCAAGCTCTTTTTATTTTTTTTGATAATATTGGTTAATACCTTTTTAAATTTTGAATTCAGGATCATATATTTAGATATATAAACTATGGAGAATGTAAACACTGAATGTATTGGGTGTGTTTTCACAGTACAACAACGACAACCTGCCTTTTGTCTCCACTGTGGTGGCCCATGAGATGGGCCATAACTTGGGCATGAATCATGATGATAGCCGCTGCAAATGTGATGGAGGAAGCTGCATCATGGCAGGCAGTGCTGGGTAACACATCTTCCACAAAATATGTATTAACCCCTTGACATGAAATGGAAAAAAAGCAGTAGTTAAAATATTACAGTATGTACACATTAGTGACTCTGTACTTTAGTGCTATAATTGTGTATTTGTTCATGTTTTTGTATAGGCTCCCAAAATGCTACATGTCATACAAAAAAAACGGTGCAAAATTAATGTTAATTTGACAACAGGAAAGGTCCTCTGTTCTATGGTCAAAGATTGTTTAGTAATGTGAGGCTTGTCCAAATGGATATTTCCATTAATGGTTTATCCTGTTACCCTGTAGTGGTTCCACCACTTTCAGCCGCTGCAGTGGAGAAGACTTTGAGACGCTGATCCGCCGTGGAAGAGGCACATGTCTGAAAAACCAGCCCTCCCCATCAGATGTTGTTGGTACTGCTGAATGTGGCAATGGCCGGCTGGACGAAGGGGAGCAGTGTGACTGTGGCAAACCAGAGGTAGAGTACTGAAAGTCACACACACACACACACACATTATTATGTCTTGGATAAGTATATTTTTGTAAAACATAATTTTACTGTAATGTAACTGATGGTACAGACAGAAACAATGTAGGGGATGAGTGGTTGAGAATGTCTTTGAAATGTGCAATCCATGAAGCTGAGAAGTTTGTGATATGGTGCAAACCAGTATTTTGATTATGAAAACAAATTATGTTTAGAGCTATAATCAGTATTTCTTTATGTAAATCAAGTAGAGCTTTTTGGTGTAACACAAATGTGTACAGGTACATCTTACTTTCACATTTACACGCTAGAGTGCCCACACGTCATGTTACAACCTCACTGATCTAATAATATATAATGTAAAATATTCTGGCAGTGTTCATTTCTTGTACTTTTTCTCTCTTTTAATTGTGGCGGTGAGCTTAGCTTTTCTCTGTTTCCATTTCATACAGGAATGTGATAATGACTGCTGTGATGCTGCCACCTGCAAATTTACACGGGGGTCCGTCTGTGCTCAGGGGAGCTGCTGCGACAACTGTCAGGTCAGCATTATGTTGGACTTAACGCCATTATTTATGTAGCTTATGACTGCACTGAATTGAGGCAAAACAAAAAGTAGGTATTTTTCTCTTGTTTTATGTGATTGTTTTTTGTTTTAGATCAGAGTTTCTGGAACGCCATGCAGAGAGTCTATCGACACCTGTGATCTTTCTGAATACTGTGATGGCAAGGCTGCGTCCTGTCCCGAGGATTTCTACGTCATGGACGGCCTGCCCTGTCATAACGCTTACTGCTATGAGGGCCGATGCCAGACGTATGATTTCCAGTGCAAACATCTCTTTGCACCAGGTACATTCAATAATGCTACTAATTTAACTCCAGAAACTGTGAGGTTTTTGTACTTTCAGTCATCATTTCTGGCTGTGAGTTAAACCCTGTGCCAGTCAAGCACATGACTTTTGATTTCTATCCGTTTGTGTAACACCCTAAATATGGATAATCCAGTCAATAATACATCAGCCCAAAGTCTACCAGGAGGCAGTGGTCACCTGGCAAGATATTTATTCACTTCTCTTATCATTAATATTTTATCATGGATATTATATCTCTCTTGGGCAGATCAAGCAACAAAGGCAGACGATATTTGTTTTGAGAATGCAAATACAAGGGGAAACTTATTTGGAAACTGTGGAACCACCAGCAAAGGAGTCTATATCAAATGTACTGTAGCGTAAGTACTCTGTTCTGTAAGTACTCTGAATCACTGAATACTTTGGACTAGATATTCAAGGTACAGTTTTTCCTATGATCATCAGGCCAAAAATCAAATCATCCATCCTCTCAGTAGAATTGGGTTTGGCAAATCAATCTAGATACAGCTGTAAAAGTAATGTTTCTAAATATCCAAGATCCTGTGAGTTTGTTTTATCACTGTTGTAGAAAGCTTTTCAATTTAATATACTTAAGATGGTAGTTTTAAACAAAATGATGGGATGCATCTTTATTTTGTCAACTTTGTAACTCCTTAACAACTGTGGGAACTGACCGTGCTCTCTTGAACCTGCACTGCAGAAACGCCATGTGTGGAAAGGTGCAGTGTACTAACGTGGACCTCAGCACCATCCCTTCTGGTGCCCATATCAGTGTCCAAGTAGTTCAAGGGTCAACTTGCATTAATGCCGACTTCAACCTTGGCCCAGATGTGCTCGATCCTGCCTACGTTAACCCTGGCAGCCCTTGTGCTAAAGGAAAGGTAAGCAGACTTTGAAGACGGGAAACAATTTTAAGAAGTGTGCACGACAAAGAGAAGGAATGTAACCAGGAACAAATGTGATTTGACCCGTTCCAGGACAATACTGTCATTGTTAAAGTGGAAATGATTACACCTAGTGACTCATTTTGATTGCATCAATAAGATGTAAGTCTTCTCTTTCAGACCTGCCTGGACTTTCAGTGTGTGAATGCCTCTGCTCTGCTCCCCCGCTTGGACTGTGATGCCCAGACCACCTGCAACGGCCGAGGGGTGAGACTGTATTTTCTTTACTTTCTTTAGTCAGTTACTAGGCAACAATGACATGTCTGACTTTTCTGTTTTATAATGTTTCTTTCAGGTATGTAATGACCAAGGGAACTGCCACTGTGAAAATGGGTGGGCTCCGCCTCGCTGTGACAGGTCAGGGCGAGGTGGCAGCATAGACAGTGGTCCTGCTCAGATCGGTGGGTTTAAATTTATATAATCAATTTACTTTTCAAGATACACAGAAAGTCAAAGGCACTCTACTGTATACAGTTCACCTATTGCCACATTCATAAGCTCTAATTGGGGCAACAGACGAAAATCAGCAATGAAGTTCTCTAGATGTATCACTAGATACACAGTAATCTAATCCAGGAGTGTGTGGCCCATAGTAGTCTTACATCAGGGCTTCATGTTACTCATATATTAATCATTCTGTCCTCTGCTAGCATGACTGTGGTAGCAGTGGTTCCGTTATTATATCTGTTGCTGCAGCGCCCAGGTTAAATAATTTCAATAATGTTGAAAGTTTATCATGTCAATTTGTCCTTATGTCTGCTGGATCAGAAACAGGTGTTCATTCACCATTAATCCCCTTCACAGGCATGATTAGTTAGAAGGAACTAGATATTCTATCTGCTATTCTACCATTAGGTATACATAGTAAATTGTATGTTCTGCACCCCTTCTCCACTGCTGATGTGTTCGTGCATGTTATGCTTGTCTTATATTGTCTTCGAAAATTGAAAAAAATAAATCTTCATAGCAAAAATCACTGCAAAATCAGCAAATCAATTTGATGTAACTAATGCAGTTAAATATACTGTAATGCTCCTTATTCACACATGACCTTTTCTACCTCAGATCACTCCCTCAGGAACGGCCTGTTGATCTTCTTTCTGTTGGTGGTCCCTGTTCTGGTCCTTGTCATTCTGGTGCTGCTCTACATCTTCAGGAGAGATTCCCTGGACCCGTGCCTAAAAGGAGGCCTCGCCAGCCGTCTCAAGTAAACATCACCTCACATTAAGAATAAACTCATAGGTATTTTAAAGGCTGCAGATGTAATGTTTTATTATTATATTATATATATTTTTTGCTTTCACAGGTCACGCAATGCTCAAAACGGAAATGCAAACAGACAGCCAAACAGCAATGTTCAAACAAGTGCCACAACCCAGCCTCCAGCACAGACTCCTAATGGGGTAAATATTTTTGTTTTTCTCAATAATCATCACTGCAGGGAAGGCAGTGCCATGTTGATTTTGCAGTGCTAAATTAGTTTTTCATTATCTGAAAATACAGTCACACAAAAGGAAAGAGGTAAATCCACCAAAAGAGGCACATGTTTTGATTTCAACATGTCTTAAAAGACTGCCGGATTATAAATTGTTTTTTCTTCTAATTCTAGCCTGGATATCCACCAGCAACCACAGTTCCAGTTCCTGGGTATGAACTGATTTAACCTATTTTGTATTTCACTCCATACATATTGCCCTCACACACAGATGGAAAAAGAAACTTTCAATACACAAGCAGACCTGTATAACTGGTTTAACTGAATCTGCAAATATCAGTTTCAGGTATGGAGAACTGGATTATTGGAATAAAGAAACAAGCACTGCCCCTGCACAAGCACCAGCTCCTGTGCAGGGCCCCGGAGTGCCTAGACCAATCCCGCCCAAGCAGTAATCGAATTGATTCTTTTTTTATACTAAATATTGTCAATTGTATTGTGAATGTATGTATGTATGTGAGTTTATTACAACTCAACACTGTATGAAGAGACTATTTTAAAACACTGTGATAATAGTAGACTCACTGTAACTTTTTATGGTCGGCTGTCGTAACGCAGGGGTGGATGAGGCTGGTAGACGTGTAAATATTTATTGGAATATGTTTGATTTATTATATTCCTGTTTATCACACACACTGGGGATATGTGCACATAAATTTTTTTTTTAAAAATCACCAATCTTTTGTATTTCACGCTACTATATGTTTTTTCAATGTATTTAAAAGATTTGGTGAATTTCATGAATATTAATTATAATAAAAACTTGTATCAGGCAATTGGTGTCACGCATTTTTTATTGTAAGAGTGTGAGTTTCTTGGAATTATAGTAATGCTTCTGTACTACTATTACTACTACCACAGTAGCTTTGCTTTTTGCTTTGCGATTGAGGTATTTAAAGAATCATTGAAATGGCCCTGAAGTGAAACGCCCTTCCCTTGCTTCTCCTCTTTCATCGGTAAGTTTTGACAGGTCAGGCACTGGGTGTGTCACTTCTCTACCAGATAAAGAATAAATTACTAAAACCGCCATTCATGCTCTTGGGCATAGATCATCTGAATAACTGCCTTTCCAGTCAGTTGCAGGTTCTCATATTGGCCAAACAAACCTACCTAGGTTTGTTTGCCCCCCCCCAGTGTGGACGTGAGCTGTGAACAATTCAAAGAGGGATTTTTCCCTCTCGGATTGTTTCATTTAAATTATTTTTAGAGGGTGAACAAATATCTGGTGACCCCTCAATTTATTTCCTCGGATGTCTTGAGGGGTTGGGAGTCACTGTCTTAAACAATGCACCCCTTGTGTTAGAAAAAACATGTTGGACTGTCACAGGACTCCTACATTTGCATAAACTTTGATGTTTTCCCCTAATCTGCAAACATTTATTTAGCTCACAGGGCCCCGGAGCTTCAATAAAGACATTTTCCACTTCTGCTGGACATCTCCCTTCTTTACATGCCTTACTTCCTATCTTACTGGGCTTTTATTTTGAAAGTAACGTGCCCGGAAGTTACACATATTCATTTTGTTTTGACACGGCATGATGCGGAAGTTAGCCTTCACCTGCAACTACCCATAGCTACAACACCATGTAAAAAGCTGAACTTTAAAGCGGCTCTCTGGTAGCTCATGGCAGCAGGCGAAGCTGGGGGTGTCGGCCGGGCCTCGGCCTGTCTGTGTGTCCTCTGCGGGCTCCCTGCTGCTGGGAAGTCCACGCTGGCCCACAAGGTCCTCAACACCGCTGCACAGCACGGATGGAGAGCCAGTGTGGTGCCGTATGACGACCTGATCCCGGAGCATGCTTTTCATACCAGAGTGGTGGAGGACGGTGTCAAAATGCAAGACATGGTAAAGACAGTTAAGCTAAATTGGCGTATTTGTACTGCGAGTTCAGGATTTGAATTAATCATACCGTCTATCTACTGGCAACTCCAAAAAGTGCCATCTGATGACACCGCATTCAGGGTTTTATATTTAATGGAATATCTTTGGGTTTTGGACTGGTCGTTGGACAAGACAAGCAACTTGAAAGGCAACTTAGTCTGTGGGAACTTGTGAAGGGCATTTCTTTTACAATTTTCTGGCATTTATAGACCAAAAACGATTACTAAATTCTAAAAAAGTACCAGATTTGGGTTTCTGTGTTTTGTGCTATAACAGTGTAACTTCATATCTCAGATTTTATTAATTGACGAATTTTTCCCTCCTTTCTAGCACACTAAGTGGAAGTTACACAGACAAGCAGTTTTGCGGTGCATTGAGCAGTTCTTGGAGAAACCTCACGTTTTGGCAGAGCTGCCGAGCAGCTGTCAGATCAACAGGGCTGCATGGGAACAATGCATTCAAACTCTTCAGCAGCCTGAAGCTTTGGACCACTCTCAGGCTGACCGGGCATCTCTTCTCTTTCTACTGGATGACAACTTCTACTATCCAAGCATGAGATATGAAGTGTACCAACTTGCAAGAAAGTGTAAGCGCTTGGTTTTCTGTCTACAGCATAGGCCACTAACTTGAATGTTGATAAAGGACCACACTGGTACTTTTCAAGTACAAATGTTGTATATTTTAGACATCTGCTTACAAAACCAGCCGTATGTCCTTTAAACAGTGTCCCTTTGGTTGAATTAATTTGCCACTTGTCTTTTTAGATTCTCTGGGTTTCTGCCAGGTGTATCTGCAGTGTGATTTGGAGTCCTGCATCAGCAGAAACCAGAGCAGATCTCAACCCATTCCCTCTGAGGTGATACTGGAGATGGTGAATCGTTTGGAGTCTCCCAATCCACTGAAGAACTCATGGGAGACAAACAGCATTTCCCTCAACACCACAGACAATTTGTCTGCATGTGACATGTAAGACAGCAGAATAAGCAGTTATTAACCCTTATTACCGAAGTTCACGTGCTCAGGTATTCATTTGTAACTCTCTGTCTGTTTCTCTTCCTCAGCCAGAGGGTGATGGAGTTGATCTCCTCTGCACTGAGCAACCCGCTGAGCCCAGCTGAGGACAACACTGAACAAACGGTGAGTCAACATAGCTCCTATCAGAGTTAATGTTAATCGTGGATTTTAAATATGCATGAAGAATTTATTTGTGTTGTGATCTCATACGGTGCAGGAGGCTGACCGCCTTAAATGTGCCACTAGTGTGCTTCACCAGGCTGACCAGGCCTGTCGACGCCTCATCTCTGAAGCCATGAAGACTGCCAGAGGCCAGTTGTGAGCTTTATTAAAACTACACGTTTAATATTTTACTCAGTTTGTCATTTGCAGCCCAGCATAACAACCATTTTGTCACCTTAACTTTAGAAAATCAAGTAACCCCCGAGCACATGAGGTCTTTGGCCGCTCAGCTGAATGAATCCAAAGCAACATTTCTTCACAACCTGCGGAGACAGTTGCTTCAAGAAGTGCCTTTCACCCAAGAAGAGGACATTGTTGTAGAACGTGTGGTGAAGACGGCAGTGGACGTCTTTGATCATGAGAAAAGGGAAATCCTGTTGAGAGTCATAAATGAAAATAAATGACTTGAATCTTTTCTTGGATTTTCACAAAGGCAGATTTAATGGCATCAAAAGTCACAAGTCAATGTGTGATACTCTGTACTTAATTAAATGTAAATAAAATGTACTATGGCTGGTCGCCTGCTCTTCAGTTTGGGGATCATTGTGGCACTAAGTGAAACAAAGAAAATGCATGTATCGTATCATTTGATCTAGTAATTAATAACTTTTTTTTTGAAGCCAAACTTTAAACTAAAAACGTATTCAAACTCAAGATAGAGGGATACACTACAGGTCGTCGACATCGTCTCTGCAGATAAATGTTGACCAGATAACATTTGAATCTCTATCTGGATACACAATATAAACTAAAGAAATAAAAGCCCATTAATCTCACATTTTCACTTTCCGTTCATAATAAGGTAACCACATATAAACAAGCCAACCAACTGAATATTAATATTAATAAAAGTAAAAGTTAATAAAAAGTAACTACATCACATTACATCTTAATGATTTTTACAGTGTCTCAACATCCGCTACTATACAAATAAGACGTGGCTACAGTGAAATTAGATGCATTAAAAACTGGTATGTACAGTACCACAGAACTACACAAGACAATAATAAATGTAGAAAGTTGTTTCATGAGTATAAATTAGTAACAAAAAACATTATTTAAATCGATCTAAAATATTACTGATTGATTTAGTTGGCACCTTCTGTCTATGGAGTGAGGTATAAATAAATGTCACAACAGAAAGCAGGATTATAATGAGTCTGGCTGCTGGACACAAACTTGTTTTGAACAGTCAGTCTCTGAACATCGGCAACTAATTTAACTGAGACGGAAACTTTGGTGTATAATTGGACTAACAAGTGATATACAGATGGTGGACAAAATGACAGTTTAACAGCCCCACAATAAACACTGAGCTGCTGAAACTCGTAATGTTTGGAGTTAAATACCATTTTATTTAAAATGTCCTGTGTCATTGTGATTTACTTTAGGAGCCGAGTGAAATCCTGATGATTCACTGCAAAGTAATGAGACATGGCAAATCCCTAAAATCATGATAATGTGCCAAACACAAGCAGCTGCATTGGCGAAAAGGGACAGTGGTCACACTGCGCTAACTAATACTGACTGTAGGACCAGTTGAAACGACATTTTGTGGACTTCAATTTGTGTTTTTACTGCAGAGCTGTTGTATTGCAAGATGTTTCTGTTGTTTTTGTCCACCCTTTGTATTTATCAATCCAAAACAAATATGAAAAGCTCAAAGCTCAAAGTTGGGAGCCATGTCGAACTGCAATAAGTATATATGCTGCAACATAGTGCAGTTAGTGAGTATAAAATAAAATGTAATAGTAAACTGTACATAACAAAAATATAAAATGGAAATCAGTGTCACCATGTTGAGATGCCGTACAAGCAATATACTGAAAACACCAGGATGTAAGTCTCCATATGCATCTATGTTGCAAGGAATCACTTGTTATGTTGTCCACGGGCAAAATGGCATGCAAAGTCGTATCTGTCTACGCACATGTGGCCACAGATGTTGCACTGGAATGGATGTTCGTAGCCATGGCAGCCCATGTGAATTGTGTACAGGATATTATCCAGAAAGTGAATATCACAATGTTGGCATTTATGTGAGAGCTGTTGGTCCGGTGTGGCCAGGGCAGGGGCGGGTGTGCTCGGCTGGCTGTTGCTAACACTCGCAGTAAGAGTGTTCATGCTGTTCTCAAAGCCGACGCCGGGAACAGGACTGCAGCTCCCGTGGCCTGAGGTGGGAGATTCTTTTTTAGGTGGTGAAGTCTGCACTCCGTTTGAACACATTGCAAGTTGTTCACTAGAGACCTGTTGTATGAGGATGGGCTTCTCGTCTATTAAGGACTCCCTGTCTGGGGATACAGGAGTCTGAGACTCAGGGTGAAGGTCGGCCAACTGGCCAGCAAGTGTAGACAGCTGGTCAAGCGGGTTATTATAAGTCAAACCATTAGTGCCTCTGTTGCGACTGTCGTTCTCATCTACCTTGGGAAGGTTCTTGTACTCACTGCTGTTCAAATGGTGGTGGATCTTGTGGGACAAGTCATTCAGATAATCCGTCTTTGGCATCACCATGGAGTTAGGGTTGAAGTTGATGAGCAGTCGCCTGCTGAAGCCCAGCGACCCTGTCCTCTTCTGCAGGGAGCTCAACATTCTCTTGTTGGAGAAAGGAGAGCGGACGACCCTCGTGGGCAGAAGCTTGTGGCGGCGGCGACGGTGGTGCGACAGGTTGCTGCGGTCACTGCAGCGGAAGGCACAGAGGTCACACTTGTACGGCTTCTCTCCTGTGTGCGAGCGCATGTGCGCTTCCAAGTGGCGCTCGTATGCTGAAGCAAACGGGCACAGCTGGCAGCGGTGAGGCTTTTCTCCTGGGTGACAATCAGAATCATCAAGACATCATTGCAGTTATAATATTGATATTACCAAACATAATTTACTGTGAAAGAGTGGTGAGGCAGGAAGTACTATGTAGAATGTGTGCTACACAAGGGATTATACAAAATGGGGCCAGATGATATAGACAAAGAGATAGCAAGAAGATCTTATTCTAATATTTCATCCTAAATTGTCTAGTTGATGTAGGTCATCTCATAATTGTCATTTCATCACAAGCAGACATTCTCAAGAATCAACATAAATTAGACTTACTAATCACTTTGTATTGTTAATTTAGACAGAATTGCTTGCTATGATTAACAATATAAAATCCTAGGATACAATTTATGACAGGACAAATGATAAACACTGATACCAGTTGAACTTGTGATGAAACATTAATAACAGGCTAACTGGGTTTTTGAGAATTAACTAACTGCACATCTGTGTTCAGTCTATGACCAACTAGAATGCGAAACTATGTCAGTCACAGATTTGGGCAGGATTTTGCATTTAATAAGACAGGAAACTGCATATGGGAGGACTCTATCGTAACACTATCTACACTTTAAGTGAGAAAACAGACATGTAGCTGACATATATGGTACAATTATGACGTAGTAGTTGACTGGGAACAGATTGACTAGTGTTTTTAGCTATGGTGTTGCCTTAATGAATAAATCCAGTGGAACCACTGACCTGTGTGGATGCGAATGTGCTCTATTAAACGAGCCATGCCCTTGTTGGCATAGCTGCAGTAGCTGCACTTGTACTTCCCATCGCAGGTCCTCTCCAGGCCGTCCATCTGTACATCTGACCCATCCTCCATGGACAGGCTCACCTCCACAGACGGAGGGTCCAGACCATTCTGCTCACTCCTGGGGGCAACTAAAACCGAACGCACAATGACTTTAATATTTTACTCTTTACTTATCAACGATGTTTTTGCTGTATAAAATGTATTGTACTCGCTTCCTACCGGCTTGAAACGGCTCCCCAGACTCTTTTTCTCCGCAAACAGAGCCCGAGATCATGTTGACATGCTGGGTTTGTTGTGTCAGGTATTCCTGAAATTCCCTCACAAAATCCACAGGCTCGGTCTTTATCTCTTCCATTTTCCTTCTTCTGTATTGAAACTGAAAATATCCAGAGGAGACGGGTCGATAGTCAGACGTGAGCCACCTCAGCTTTCACATGTGACTGCTGAAAACCTAGAGTAGCTAACGTAGCTGCCTATAAAATAGGTTAGCTCATAGCTATTAACAACAATGCTAACGTTGCCTAGCTAGCTCGACCCGTTACAGCAATTTTCACTATTTATAACGCTGACTATCTAACACCGTCCTCAGCGCAGTTCATATACCTTACCTTTCAGCGTCTAAGTAAATAAGTTAACATTATCGCTAAGCAGAGGGAAGTGTGTACATTGGGCCCTGAGGATAAATTATCCGGCTAGAATTGTTACCAGGTGAACACTTCCGTTTTCAGTTCAACACCCCCAAACGCAACTGTTGCCTTCGGGACTATCTGAAAATACAAGGTCCATCAACTTCACTCATACAAACGAGTCTCAAGAACGCTTCTTAAATACGTGGGGTCTTTTTCTATGTTATCCGGGTTGCCAAGAAACCCCAGTTAGTCCCTTTCATGTAATCACAGTATGTCACAGTCTATAATTAAGTACAAAAGTCACATCTTCATAAAAAAAAACACATACATTTCTTTACACGCAGCAAAGCACTTTCAGTTTATTTTTGTTCAAACCTACTGATAACGAGCATCATGACTGGTAGCTTAAATTCGTTTTGTGCTTACTCAATAGTTTTATCTTTAAATAATATATGCTACCAAAGTTTCGAGTGCCTGACTCGTACAAGGGGCACTTGAAGGTAGCATCACATGTAAACATTTTGTAACAAATCATGGCTGCCCCGTTGGTCCGGGTTTTCTCAAAGGTGAGGCTGCATATCATGATCGTAGTTATTTACATTTGCAGGGTTTCTGCGCTGCGTTGAACATATTGTCCACTGTATCAGTCCTTTATTCTTGAATTACGTAACCTGGCTGGCTCTTGCTGATGTGACTTTACTAGCTAACGGACGGCTAACGCTAGCATGCTTGAGAGCACAAACGAACTTCCTTCATCACAAACTCGGCAGTAGCTGATCACTAAAAGAAACGTCTAATTGCTTAACATTTGTCGTGAATGATGACATGACAGCCTAGCGCTGTGCATATATACGCAAACACGGAGATGCACATTTCCACCGTTGTCTGTCTTGTTTCCAGTCTTGCAGACAGGTCTGTAGACCGTGGGGTGCATGCCAGCCTGGATGGAGGAGCCTGTCCAACAGACCTTCCCCAGATGTGGCTTCAGACCAGGTGGTGTCCTTTCCTCCGCTTCAAACATATTCAGAGGAGGAAAGCATGATGAGGGAAGCAGGTGAGCTGTGAATCTCGCAACACGTGTCCTACAGCTGGAGACAAACACTAAACATCTGTCTTGTTTTTTTTGACAGTGAAGAAATATGCACAAGAGCGTATTGCTCCGCTTGTGTCGAAGATGGATGAAAATTCTGCCATGGACGCGGAAGTGATCAAATCTCTCTTTGAACAGGGTGTATGTAATTCATGTAATTGTGAATTAACTGATGTGTCATTAACATACGTCAGTGTCAGTGCCTTTTTTATATCCAGTGACTTTGATATTGAATTTTTTTTACAGCTCATGGGCATTGAGATTGACCCAGAATACGGCGGCACTGGCTCTACATTCTTCTCCTCCATTCTGGTCATTGAGGAGCTGGCGAAGGTGGACCCCTCTGTGGCCGTGCTCTGTGACATCCAGAACACACTGATCAACACACTGTTTGCCAAACTGGGTACACCAGCCCAGAAAGAGCAGTATCTCAGCCGACTGTCAACCGACATGGTGAGCCATGTATTATGAAGATGTTAGATGACCAGCCACATATTCTGAAGTGTAATACTGTAGATCTCTTGACTGACTGTTTATATTCTGTGTTTGTTGTAATGTTTTCCTGCACTTCCTTTTGTGTCATGTCACACAGATTGGAAGCTTCTGCCTCTCTGAAGCAGAGTCGGGGAGTGATGCCTTTGCTCTGAAGACACGTGCTGAAAAACATAAGGACTATTACGTCATCAATGGATCTAAGATGTGGATCAGCAATGCGGAGAATGCGGGTGTTTTCCTGGTGATGGCCAATGTGGACCCTTCTGCTGTGAGTAACTGCTCACAACTTACTCAGTTATTTACTATGTTTCTCTTGGAAGATCTTAATGTAGAAATACGTGATCTCATCATCTTACAATAAAGAGTAACATCTGACTTTCCCTGTCTGCTTAAATGCACTTCAGCTGTTGAGTACCATGAATATGTAATCCAAAACTGCAACATCATAAATTGTAAAAACAAAAAGGATCATAGAGTTGAATTACGACTTCTCTTTTGATTGACAGGGATACAGAGGCATCACCTGCTTCATCGTGGACCGGGACACAGAGGGGCTGGAGATTTGCAAGAAGGAGAACAAGCTTGGCCTGCGCGCGTCGTCCACCTGCCCCCTCAACTTTGACAATGTCAAGGTACTACCAAACACTATGTACTGAACCAGATCAATGTGAAACAAATGCATGCTGTTACTAACTTTCTGTTCTTTGTTGTAGATACCAGAGAAGAACATTTTGGGACAGATCGGTCATGGGTACAAGTACGCTATCGGAATGTTGAATGAGGGCAGGATTGGAATTGCCGCTCAGGTAAACCATCAGACATTTTTTTAATGTAAAGTATTTTAAACAAGGTAAGTGTGCTCTATTCAAGAGTACAAAGTGTAAAAATGGAAATGTTGCATATGCTGACTGTGTGTTTCAGATGCTCGGGCTGGCACAGGGTTGCTTTGACCACACTATTCCTTACACCAGACAGAGGGTGCAGTTTGGAAAACGTATCTTTGACTTCCAGGTGGAGATCCAAAATTGATTCCATTCCCTTTTTACATAACGTGTTTGTGATTAGTCGCATTGTTCTGGAGGCCAGTGTATTCAGTGATGTTGTTATGGCACTCTTTGTGTTCCAGGGCATGCAGCACCAAATAGCCCACGTAGCAACGCAGATTGAAGCTGGTCGGCTGCTGACATACAACGCTGCTCGTCTGATGGAAGCCGGGAGACCTTTCATTAAGGAGGCCTGCATGGCTAAATACTTCACTGCAGAGGTGAGCTTCCTTATTCACTGACTACAGCTCAATACAAGGATGGTGTTGCTGAGGGTTTTGGAACTTTCTTTAAATTTATTTTATTTTAATTTTGTTTTCAAGGATTTTTGTCCTTATAACAGTACTTGGCTGTTTTATAGATTTTACATTATTTCTCTGATCTCATCTGTGTTGTTTAACCTTGATTACTCTCTTCACGATTCATCGATGTTACAAGTGTGTTTTATATCTATTCTATGTGGTGCTACTAGCTTAGCCAGGAAACTCCTGTACAAAAGATATTTTCAATCTCTGTGAAGCATCTTCCTGGTTGAATTAAAGTCATTATAATATCTGTTATGTTTTATCTTCCTCAGGTTGCAACCCTAACCACATCTAAATGCATTGAATGGATGGGAGGGGTAGGCTTCACTAAAGACTACCCCATAGAGAAATACTACAGAGACTGTAAAATTGGTAAGCATGACTGGACACATATTGACTTGTGTTTACACTATGTTATATTGTTGTTTAGATTAGAGGCGGTTTAGGTAACTGCGACTGAAGCTATAGTGTGGAAAGGACAAAAATCATGAGGGCTGCAGGAAGGTCAGGTGTAGCTGCCTGTGATTGGACCAGAGTGGGGTGGAGAGAAGGGCTGATAGCGGTGGCTGTAATCGGACTCTGCAGGAATTCCCCTGTCTGACCCCTCAGAGTGCCATTATACCAACACACAGCCAAGGAAGCTGCCAGGGCAAAATGTCATTATTCCTTTCATCACCACCATTTTGGCTCCACAATTCTCCAGCTGGAGCACCGGCAGACTGAGCTGCATAATAAGCCCCCTTGTCTCCTGATAGTGAAAGCTGCAGATTCATGTGCTTTGCAGGGGAATGCGACAAAATTGACCTTGTTTTGTAGAGAAAGAATTCATTCTATTGCTTTGTTTTGTCTCTATGTGCAGGTGCCATTTACGAGGGCACGACAAATGTCCAGCTATCGACGATGGCAAAGTACATTGATAAGGAGTATGACTACTGAAACCATCTGACCGGTGCCTGAAAGATTGCTGTGTTACACTCCATATTCTGTTCCTCAAATGACTTTGGTGGGATTAATGTAGCAGCAATGCATTGCTGTAGAGGTTTGTTGCAGTTTGTTTGTCGTCTATATCACCAGCTTTTACTCTACTCCCACTACTGATGTTACTGATGTTGTGGTTACATTTCCCCAGCTTTAGGGTTAAAGTTGCTCTGTTGTAATTTTTTTCCCCCTGTTTTCTTTCTTTTATGGTGATAAATCCAAATCAGAATAACATTTGAAATGACTTTTTGACAGACATTGATGGGATTTTCTTTGAATGTGTCAGTGCCTTCAGAAGGTCTGCTATGACTGAGATCAATAACTTTCGTTTCTTTGCACGATACTCTAAAATAGGTGGATTGTAACAGTTCACTCACTTATATGCTCCATAAATACTGTACAGCTCCTTGTTGAGTAAATGAGGAAGTTATTTCACAAACAGTGATCTATCAATGACAATAAATGTGAATACATGTGAAGTATGCTGTAGTGCAATTAACCATCTTTCTTTGATGTGATTGAGGGTTCACCTGTTTGCAGATTAATACCACCTTGTGTCACTAGATGGCAGCATTCTCCAGAGTGACAACAGAAGTCTGAGTCTCACTGAAGGAGCAGTCAATTACCACGTCTTTTAACAGCCTGTCACCTCTAATGATATTTTATATCAGTTTAATTATGCTGGCGCTTCAGTTGAGAAGAGGCTGCCTTGCATAATTGACTCACTGATCATTTTTCAGGTGAGATTGATTATATTTCCTTGTGTTGTGTAAAATGAGGTCTCTTGTTTTACACAACACAGACAAGCTGTGTCCAAGTATACAGACCCGTAATAGCCTTTATCCAGGATGACCCCTTGTAAAAAATGAATGTATGTCTGTTTAACAAATAGAAAGCCATTAATCACTGACACTACTTTAGAATATTTATTAACGGGTGGGAAAAGTCAGATTCATGACTGCTGCAATGGTGGGGATTGACACTATTTAATGGCAAATATGTAGACATTCACTTTTCCATGACCTTAATGGATAACAGCATTTTCATGCGCTCTAACCATGCACAATTATGTCATATTTCACGACATTGATTAAACTTTTATTTTAACAGGGAGATAACAAAGTTCTCTTTCTCTTGTGCCCTGAAACCACGTTTTAACACTAAACACAGAAAAGTAAACTGGTCTATAACAGAAAAGTAAATGTAGTAATATGTAAAGATACTTTCGGTTGACAAACCATTCTACAACAGTAACTAAAAATTTCCCATTGTGTCATTCTACTTACTGAATATGCTACAAAAAAAATCCAAATGTTTTGTAACCTAATTTAACAGTTATTATTATGATCATAAGATTTTATTTACTATGATAAATATTCAGTGTCACATATTGACACCAGATCAAACACAACAGTTATTTGGTATTTTAAGATATTCTCCACATAATAGATTATATTTATCTGAAATATCTCCTGTGCTCGTGAAAATGTGTATGTTTCTGAGATGTCAGTCAGACAGAGAGTGACCAACATCAGAGTCTTTTCATCATCATATCCTGTAAAAGATGTATTCTAGTGCGTGAGTAATTTAAGCATGAGTCTTCACTGATAGAACTAATAATCTGACATGAGTAGAGTCTATTATGTGTGATGTAATTAGATTAAACCTCTGTACTTTAAATCTTGCCCTGGATCTGATTAACCTGAGGATACAATGGGTGCTTTCGTATCACTTTGGAGTGAACACGACAGGTTCAAAATGAAGCCTCGACAGACTGAGAGCAAAATGTTACTAATAAGATCAGCTCCATGTTTGCCCAAACATTTCCAAAATCCACTAAAACGACAAAATTGAAAAGGGGAAAGCAGGCCTGTGTTTGCATCATTGATTGAGTGTACTTTGCTTCCCCCTCTGATCCACTCTGACTTGTTCTGTCTATTGTGCAAGTCTCTGTTTAATGAACATAATCTGATGGAAACGCAGCTATCTGCTTTTCACTTTGCATTGGCAAAGGCAGCTCAACTAGCCTCTTTCTCCGCCCCCATCTTTAACACAGCTATGAGACCTCTAATTATGCAGGGATTCAAGTAGCTTTTCACAAAACACAGTGTTGTCCTTTAGAGCTGGAGAGCGCTCCATGAGCTAAAAGGACAGGCTGCATGTTTGTAGGTTGAGCAAATTCAATTTATTAGATTAGTTCTCTGCATCTGCTTCAAGTTTGGTTTAAATGATTAATCTTATCTGAATCCCATGTGTTTTTTTAAACATTTATTTTCATTTTTCAACCATGTACACTAATAAGTCTGAGCCAAATATTACCTCACAGATAAATACAAAACCATCTTTTTCCAAAAGCTGTACAAAAATGTGGAGGGTTTTTTTCTTCACTGGTCCACAGTGACAGGTATATATTTTTTGTGTGTTTGCTTTGCTGAAGTGACGTCTTATGTAAAAGCACATACTAGAGGCCAGTTTTATGATTGAGAAATCCAGGATTCATCGTACCTGTCCCTCAAGCAAGCATACATACACATACAGTCAAGCTTACATAGTTCCTTCAAGCAGTGTGAAGGCTTACAAATGTAAACTCAATCTCCCTCCTGTTCATTTTGTGTCTTTTTCTTCTCCTGATTATTATCTAATGTGATCACACTTGATCATATCAATGTCTCATTACACATACAAATGTAATTTGCTGCATCCAAGCTCCGGTATTGTTATAATATGTGACAGATACAAGACTTGTTGTGTCATCCCGGTGCATTACATCACCTGCTGCCCCTCTGTGTTTGCAGACTTTTGTACAAAGCTGATTTGAAAAGCCTTTATCACAATGGTAAGCATTCAATTTGATGTCTGCCTGCAGCACTTCCTGACTAATAAAATTACATTGAAGTCAGTGAGCTGTGGTCCAGGAGAAATGAACAGTGCGTATTGCTTTCCTGTTGCACACAGGTGGAACGGAGGATATTTGAATATTTGATACAACAGATGAACCACAGGTTGATCCTCAGCAGGTCACAGTGTTCAGCAACAGCTTCAAACAACATCGTCGATAGTCTTTCTGTGCTGTAAAAACTAAATATAATGTCACTTTTTAAGTCGAAATTTCAAAATATTTATTGTTGTTATATGTATTTTCGGTGGCTTACATTAGTGCGTAAAATATGCGTAATTTATGTAATATTTTTGCCAATGCCAAGCTGCTAACAGCTCCATGTTGAGGTGTGATAATCCCTGGACCGTTTATTCAATTTACTGACAGGTGATTGCCGCTCATGCACGCCCCCCAAAACCCTGAGACACTTTCCTCTTTAATCTAATTGGATGATAAGTAGGTGCGTACTGTTGCGCCCGAAGGCAAAACGCTTGCGCGGCCTCTTTCTTTGGAGTCTATTCTCGTCACAGCCCCTCGCGGTTTCATCTCAAATCCCATTTGCTATTGTACCTGCCCAATAGCAGAGACCGAGCGCGTTTTAACTCGGATGGCATTCTTTATTTCATCATTACAATCCAGCGCGAGTTTGACGCAGTGATCTCTGCGCTCTCACTCGGATCATCCTCAGGAGCTGGACGCAGCTTCGGGTGACTTTCTGTTTTTTTCTCTCTCCCTCTCTCCCGTATGATTTTAACATAGACTGTAAAACAAGACTATCTTTTTCAGGTGTTTTTATCCCTCGATAAGTTTTAATGGTGAGCCACATCGAACAGTAAACGGTGATGGCAGACTCTGATGCGCAGGAGACTCGCCAACCCGCAAAAGACTCGCCGTTCTCCATAAAGAACCTGCTGAACATTGAAGACAAACCCACAAAACCGAAAGGCTTCCTCGGCTCGTCCAAAGGAGTGTTTGAAGGCAGCTTCTTCTCTCGGCTCGGCGACTTGTCTTTCCCTCGGTTTGAGTTGTCCTCACAGAGAATTGGACTATCAGCGCAGTACTTGGAGAGAGCGTCCACCTGGTGGTATCCATACGCGCTCGGGACTCATCTGAGGACTGGAGGTAAATATGATTAACTCTGAAGATAAAGGAAATGTGGTGTTCTGGAAAAATCAGATTTCAGGTTCATTATACAGCAAAAGGCCTATCATGAAAGATGTGAGTAATGTGGGTTTTAAAATATAGATGATTCCCTGAATGATATGGAATTGTGTCCCCAAACTTTCTAGTAAATATCAACATTTTAAAAGGAAAAACGCACATCCCACCAATAAATGTCTAAATGAATAAAACAAAAACAGGCGATTGTCATTGCAGATCTCGCGTTTATTTGCTTAGAGGATCAAATTTGATTTTTTTTTCTGCAGGGTCTGAGAAGGCCAGCCTGAGGGAAGCATCACCGGCACCGGACAGGCGCTCCCCGGATCTCCTAAAGAGCGACCAAGATGCCAAAGAGGAAAGTGCCGACGACGATATCGCACTGGATGAAAGTGACTCGGAAGAGCCAAAGAAAGAAATAGACCAGGAGGACGACTGGAGGAGAAAAACGGACGAGTTGGACTCCGAGAGGAAGCCCTGTCGGAAGAAAAAGACGCGCACGGTGTTTTCCAGGAGTCAGGTCTTCCAGCTGGAGTCCACCTTCGACATAAAGCGCTACCTGAGCAGCTCGGAGAGGGCAGGCCTGGCCGCGTCCCTGCACCTGACAGAGACGCAGGTGAAAATCTGGTTTCAGAACCGGAGGAATAAGTGGAAAAGGCAGCTGGCCGCGGAGCTGGAGGCGGCCAACCTGAGCCACGCGGCTGCACAGAGGATTGTGCGGGTTCCCATACTTTACCACGAGAACGGAGCCGCAGAAACGGCCGGGGGCCCCGCCGCAAACTCACCGGGCAGCCAGTCGCTCCTGGCTTTTCCCCACCACATGTACTATTCCCACCCGGTCCCCCTGCTGAGGCCTGTTTAACACTGACTGAGGCATCATGCGCTGTTCATATGTTTTTAAATGAGAGCGACCGTCATTGAAAAAAATAAAGTTTTGTATATTTTGTAGATTCAATGGACACAATGATAGGTCATAATATTATTATTAATATTATTATCATTATTATTGTATGTAATTATCCATATCCTGCTGAGGCGTCTTTGAGCAAGACACAGAGTCCCTATTTGGATCCAACTGGTGTTACAGGAGGGACATCCTAAAACTATTATTATTATTATTATTATTATTATTATTGGTGAAATTGTTACATGCTCACAAGAGGGTGAATATATTTTAATGTATTCAATTTGGAAAAAAAGAACAGGGTCGACTGTCCATATGTATTTTACAGAGATTTGTGTCAGTGTTTGTAGCAAAAAATGTGGAATTTCATATTTTGATATTTTCCAATATTGTGCAATACTGTTGGCTTCACATTAGGCTACCTATAGTTCACTTTTACAGAAAACAAATCACCCATTTTCTCTTTGTAATAGTGAGGACAATCATGTGATCCTTAAATCCCCGAAAAACTGCAGGTGATAGGCAATTGTTTTTATGACGCAATGTTTTGCCGGTAATTTTAAAGCCATGAAAGAGCCAAAAATAGTCTCTGTTTTTGTGTATGGGTTTTCTCTGATATTGTTATTAAAGTTCTGTATATTATATGGTCTTACGCTCAGTAAAGATTTCGTTCCAAAATGAAATGTATCTTAATATAATTGTGATGTGCATGGAAGAAGAATCATTCATTTAAGTCATGTCGTAAAGATCTTTGTTTTCAAACATTTGTGAGGATGGAATGATTTAAAATTGAAGGTATACAGAGATCATGGTGCTCTCCAAAATACAAACCAAAAATGTGATCATTTTAACAGTTAACAGTTAATTAATGATGGCCATCTTTTTTAATCTGATGACCTGTGACACTTAGAGAGATGGCAGCCTAATTTTAATTTTTAGCAGCATTTGAGAAACCATTATTCTGGATTTTTTTTTAGGACTACAGACTAACACTTGCTATAGGGTTATTGTTTTGTTATTATTTCTAACATTTCTTAAATAGCACTGATAGATACGCATATAACAAAAGGCTGTCTCACACAATTAAAAGGCAAATTAAAAGGATTAAATAGTCTAGGAGTCAGACATTGCTAATTTTTCACAAATTTGAATATTTCAATATTGATATTGTGTTTAGAAGGCTGAGTTATTTTTCTTTCTTGTTGGCGTCTGAGAAGAGGACTGAAATAGTCTATGACCTGTTGGCCAATAAAAAAATGTTATTCTCTTACATTAGACATATTTTAGCAAATGACTCCTCAAACCACAAAAAAAAGAATATGAGGGAAGTCTACTGTATATAGCCCACAGATAGAGTAGGCTTATATCATGCAATAGCGTAAGCCATCGGGGATAGGCCCATATGCAGCCTATCCTTGCGGATATTGAATTAACTCAGCCAGTCGACCTGTTGTAAAATCATTCGCGAGAAAGAGAGACAGAGAGAGAGAGAGCGAGAGAGCGAGAGAGCGAGCTAGAGCAGTCCTTTGTCATGTGATCTGTGTTGAGACAACGGAAATATCCTTTGAGTTCAAATCAACCAATCATATCGCAGGCGGGAATTTGAACATCCGTCTCAACCAATCAGCATCCTCTGGACTATATGCGGCGCTTGCATGGGAGTTAGCTTCACGCAGCCACATTGCTTTGTAGCATTTCCACGTTATATATTATATTTTATTGTAAACCAAGGCATACTCATTTGTCCCGTTAAAGACAAGAATCAGGAGAGCCCGAACGGCACCAAACTGAAGTGGTAAGTGAAGCGAAACGGCAAACACCAGGGATTTAGCCGACGTTATCTTTGCCGTTACTAGATAGCGTTAGCAACTACCAGTGGTAGTAGTGGTGGGCTTTGTGTAATTGCTGGATGTAAGTTAACGAAACAATTCATGTTGACTGTGACAGAAGAATAAAAGTGATCGAAAACTCACAAAGTAAAGTTATTGTTCCACCAGCTCTGGCAACAGAAAACCATGTTATTTAGCTAGAATGTTAGCTAGTTAGCTAGTTAGCTAAATCCGCATCCGCTGTCATTAAGCTAGGCTAACAACAAGCAGGAAAGCCATTGATCCACCAATGTGCCAGTATCTTACTCCTAGTGTAATTCTGGATGGAAATTTAATTTTGACAGTTGTTTTTCAGACAGACAAAATTATATAACACATGTTTTATAACTCTAACTTACAGCTTTTATTGATTTTAGCAACTCAATTAAGTGATCTAACTGTTAGCTAGCTAAGGATTTGGAAAATACCGTTTCCATATCAGAGCCACCCACTATTGTTCGAAAGATAAAACAACTGGCCTTTCCTTTCTTTAAAAGCAAACCAACTCTATATATTATGGTTCTATAATATCCTGAACTTTAACAACTGGTATTGTCAGCGGCGGCAGTAGTTTATTTTCAGTTGATCTTTGTTTTTCAGCTGTGTCAGAGAGATGTTGATTTATACTTTGAAGCTCTAGTTTGTGGTGTTGTTGAACTAGGTTGCACAACATTTTAAGGTTTTTGCGTCCCCCCTGTATATTGTTTTGTGTTGAGGTGTAGTATTTAAATGTGTCAGATGTATCAATTGGGTCTCATTAAAGTCACATTGGAGTGTCATATTGTCTCAATTTCAGACTTTGATTTCCTTGTTTTGCAGATGACAGGCTCAAACGAGTACAAGTTGAACCAGGGACCAGAGGACAGCATCTCTGCTGTCAAGTTCAGCCCCAGCACAACCCAGTTCCTGCTGGTTTCGTCCTGGGATTGCACTGTCCGTCTCTATGATGTCGGAGGCAACACCATGCGGATGAAGTATCAGCACACAGCTCCAGTTCTTGACTGTGCTTTTTATGTAGGTCACAGATTATTATATTTGTTTAGGTCCCTTATTGCCATATCAAAACATAAAAGTGTGGTACGCACCGATAACGTTCCCCTTTTATTTGCAGGACCCAACACATTCTTGGAGTGGAGGTTTAGATGCACAATTAAAAACCCATGATTTGAACACAGACCAAGGTATGTCACAAACCTGCCAAGTACTGATAAAAGGCTCCAGTATCACCTAAACCTATCGCAGAGCTTCATTACCTTGCCCTTAATCTGCTGTATGTGTTTTATTTATGCTGTTGTTTAATATGTTCCTTAAACAGATACTATAGTTGGAACACATGATGCCCCCATTCGTTGTGTGGAATACTGCCCAGAGGTTAATGTCATGGTAACTGGTAGCTGGGACAGATCAGTTCGGCTGTGGGACCCAAGGACCCCCTGCAATGCTGGCACCTTCACGCAGCCTGAAAAGGTAGAGCAAATACACAGTATAGTATAACTGCAGTAAATGTGTGCAAGATATTATGAGTGACTTTCTTGCAAAAAAATCTAAACAACTTACTAGCTTCTCTGTGTGTTGTTTGTCCCAGGTTTATTTCTAAACCTTAATGAGACACAGCATTTTAGATAACTTGTTGTTTAGATGACATGTTTTCCAGAAAGTACCTTTAATTAAATTGGATTTGGACATAAATAAGAAAATGAAGGCCATATAATTTTGTTCATTGACTGTTAAATAGCTGTGTTTCATTATTATTTAATTGTGACTCATTTATTTTTACATGTTTATGTAGATATCAAGTAAGACTTTTGGCATTGCCAGTGTTGTGTCTCCCCCTTGTCTCATACTTGTCATCTTTGTTAAAGGTGTATACCCTCTCTGTGGCTGGAGATAGGCTGATCGTTGGCACAGCTGGAAGACGAGTCCTGGTGTGGGATTTGAGGAACATGGGCTACGTACAGCAAAGAAGAGAGTCCAGTCTCAAGTATCAGACTCGCTGCATTAGAGCCTTTCCCAACAAACAGGTACATCTTGAATTGGAATTGACTTTCTATCAATTAAAGTGTACACAGTACTAATAAAAGATACAGACAGCAGTTAAAAGTTGGCGGATAATTTACTCCTAATAGAGCATCATGTTACAGAAACAGATTCCGGTGTTAATGTGAAGAAGTTGGATGGTAATTTCATATTTTCTGTCTTGGCTCCAGGGCTACGTCTTGAGTTCAATCGAGGGACGTGTAGCTGTGGAGTACTTGGACCCAAGCCAGGAGGTTCAGAAGAAGAAGTACGCCTTCAAGTGCCACAGGCTGAAGGAGGATGGAATTGAGCATGTTTACCCTGTCAATGCCATCTCATTTCACAGTGTTCATAACACTTTTGCCACAGGTACAATTGGCTAGAATAGTACTTGCCAAAAGCAAGTATTTGTTTCTTCCTACGTTTAGTTTGTTTCCGTAATGGGGCAATCTGTTTTTATAAAGCTTACACATTTTCATATGACCTTTAGCATTGAGCTGCCAAGGTTGCACGAGGAACACAGTTATTATAGATCCGTATCTCAGCAGTAACGCAGCCTAAATCTTTTGAGGTTGACCTTGATCCTCTCCTTCCACCAGGTGGCTCAGACGGCTTTGTGAACATCTGGGACCCATTCAACAAGAAGCGCCTGTGTCAGTTCCACAGGTACCCGACCAGCATCGCCTCACTGGCCTTCAATAACGACGGCACCATGCTTGCTATCGCCGCCTCCTACATGCATGAGAGGGGAGACATCGGCCATCCAGAGGACGCCATCTTCATCCGCCAAGTCACTGATGCCGAGACCAAGCCCAAGTGAGTCTTCCTCACCTCTTGTGTCCTCAGTATGACAGTTTGCTTCTCACTGAATCTGTGAGCAGCTGCATTTACAAGGAGCACGTCCAGCTGCAGCATATGCTGATCTGTATCTCTGTTCGTCCACTTTTCAATATCCGACAGTTGAAAGATAGATGGATAAAAACTCTAAAGTCTTCCCACCGGTTTGTGTGTCTATGCTGTTGTAGATATACTCTCAGTGACCAGACAAATAGGAACCTGCTGTACATTGTAATGCAAACTACTACAATAGCCATGTAATAAATCATGTCATTTTTGAGGCTGTTTGTGTTTGTTGTATTGGCTTGTGGTATATTGAAATGCTTTTAGTTTATGATGTTTTGGTTTTCCATGTATATCAGTGAGGGTGAAGAAAATGGTAAAAACAGTGATTAGTAACATTACTAAGTGTGTTCAATTTCAATCCTGTTGGTATTTTTCTGGTCACTGCAGGTGTAGAACAACTTGACCTCTAAAGCCCTGTAGTAAATATCTTACAGTTAAGGCTCACTGTTAGGAAATAAGCTGGCATTTAAAAGGACACATCAGTTAGGGATGTAACTAACAATTGTTTGAATATTTTATTCAATGTTGATCTGTTTTGTTTTTGATTCATTGTCAAAATTGATTTTAGTCTATAAAATGTAAAAAAAAAAAAAAAAAAAAAACTGAAAAATGCTTATCACAAGTTCCCAGAGCCCAAGGTGACAAATTGCTTGTTTTGTTTGACCAACAAGATATTGGGTGTACTATCACATAAGATGGAGAAATGCAGCAACATTGAACGTGGAACCTCTATTAAACATATTGTGAAACAGTATTCAATGAATGGGATATCACTTGTCTCCATGCATTGGTTCAGTGATCGCTCCTGAGTTGATTGAATCTGTTCTCTCCTGTTTTTGGTGTGTAGGTCAACCTAAGTCCACCTTGGAATGGTTCGCTCTGCGTATGAAGCCTTTTATCACATTTGGGTTATCTGCTGGCATCCAGTGTACCATTACCATATTTCCTGTCATTTCTTTCTATTCCAATACAACCATTTTTCTTTCTTGTAAGTTGTCTTCGTTAAAACCTTTCTTCTCTGTTCTGGCTCTTGTTAAATATTTTATTGTTTCATGTATGTTGTGACAACCAACTATTGTTTTTCTTGACTAAAAGTGATTTTATATACACCTTTTGACAGTTTGTGCTTGATCATTTTGAAGTCATCAAACATGAAATGTTTTTTTATGATAATAAAATGTTGTCGTAAGATAGTTACATTTAAAATGACACTGAAGCTGTCCTTGTCCTTCAGTCTTTTAACACTGAGTTTGACACTTGCAGCATAAAGTCAGTACATACTTTAATTTCTACGCTACCTGTGTAAGAAAACCCAAGAAATGCTAGGAATGTGTCAGTACAGAAGAGGCCGTTGTCTTGATGATGTGTTGAGGGAAAGCGATGATCCACTCATCTTGCCGAGGGCTCCACTTGCCCCCAGACAGTGACCTGTGCTGATAGACATCAGAGGTCTGTGGCCTAACCCAGATCCTGCTTTATTGTTGGGGAGAATTGGGAGAAAACCACTAAACTGGATGACCCTGCTGCATCTGCCAGACTGGGGAGGTGGAGGTTCACGCAAAAAATTAAATGATCATGGGGCTAATTTCTACATTTGTCTCATTTTTAATGGTGCATTATCAGTTGAGTACCCAGAGTGGTAAATTCAGGTTCATCAGTGTGGGAGCACACTGCAGACTGAGTGCTGGCCATCTTTATGATTTCACTGTGTGGTGGGATTGTTTTTAACTTGTTTATTGAGAATTCTATACAGAGGGGGAAAAAATCATAAAAATTAAATGCATTCAACTAATTTTATTAATGTAGAAGATAAAGGAGGATGAAGATGTTTCAGTGGGCTAATACTTTTATTCATCATTATCACTGAATTTATCTGCTGCTGTTTTGCAAGTTGTTACACTGGTGACAGAGTCAGATGCAAGGCAGACCTGTTTAATGCAGTATTCAGCTTTATGTGAATGGGAACAGTGAACATAGAGCAGTGTCCTGCAAAAGTCTAAGTGGTGTCTTTTTCCTTCAGTTCAGATTTTCAGTTGCAACTAATGCAATTTCTGAAGCCCTTCAGCCAAAGCAGCAGAGAAGATATAGATGTCAATTATTCTCTTCTAGAGCTCCAATTTTTTTCTAATGGCTCTATCTGTTTCTGCGGTATCCTGGAAATGATTAGTTAGTATCGGTTAAATGATGTAACTAATTCCCATGATTGTCGATAATGAGTCCGTCTTTGACATTGGATTATGACTGCAGCTTAATGTGAAATGGCGTTCATTTTGGGACATAATTACTGCCCATGAAGCAGACGGAGAATGGCCGGGGGTTTGTTGTTGGGGCTACAGCAAATTACCTTGTTTCCTGTCATCTTTGGCTTCCGCTAAATTGGAAAATTGAGTTCTTGAGTGTGCATTAAAACTGTTGAGGTTGTCTTGTGTATTGGATAGCTGCTTTGTAGGAAAAGGTAATTTTGTAGCCAATTTGTCAGGTGCATTAAAGCAATTATGTTAACACAGTTTGCAAAGGTAGTCCCTTTTTATTCAGTACATTTAAAGGATTTATTAAAGTCTTTTTCTTTTGTTCCTTCAGCAAAGGCCCAGTTAACCACATTTGTGGTTGTGTGGCCAGGCTCTGGTTTCCAACCACTGAAGTGTTGCAGACACTTTGGCTCTACATGAAACCGTTACATGACAATTAAAATGGGTGATTGTGCTCCAACAGCCTGTCATGTGCATTTAACCCAACCACAAAAGGCTCTTATGTTCACTCAAGAGGGCACAGATGACCTTCAACCAGACACCTTATCTCTCAGGACTGGTTTCTAATATTATATCAAGCTGATGATACCATCCTTCATGAGCTGTGTGGAAATGGGGAAATCACATGATGCATCAGGGAAATATTGACAGTGTTCTGTATTATGGTTTGTCTTCTGTTTCACTGCCGCACGCTGCCGACCGGAGATGAAGACACGCTGACACCATGCAAAAATGCAGCTTGTTCTTCCTTTAACAAAGTAAATTCATGATTTCAAGTAATAAAGATGAAGCTCAGTATTTTTTGATAAGCACACAGCAGCATTATTTCATTTTCAACACCAGCAGTATTTACACACCACAAATAAATTGTTTCATTGCAAGGCTTTCTAACCATGTTGCAAAAAAGATGGTGTTGCTTTCCATTGATGACAGCAGTTCAGCAGCTCTTTGTGATAATGATCTTGTCTCAGTGAGTGTGTGTGTGTGTGTGTGTTTTCCTCCCAGCTTAGTTGTCTTATGGAGTGTCAACCACAGGAACATGCAGATGTTTCTAATAAAGCGTACTTCAGAAATTAATTCCTTTACACATGGTTTATAAATGCTATGTTCGTCAGTAATAAAGAGCCATTAATAAGGACACGTTGAGCTGCCAGGTTGCAGTGAATATCTGTGTGGCTGGTACGAATCCTCCTACAGCATATCTTGCTTTCTCTTTTAAATTCAACAGGAAGACCCCTTCAGTAACTCTCCTTCTGGAAAAGGGCAGCAGAGCATCTACACAAAATTCCACCAGTTAAAGGAATAGCTTGACGTTTTGGGGAATACGCTTATCTATTAGCTCCCTATATCAATGATTATTAGTGATCTGTAAAGCACTAAATTACTTACAATTAGTGTGAATACACAAAACCTATATTAAAATGCAAGCCTTATTAGAAAGTGGTCTGAATCAGGTACAGGAGTGCAACATGTTCCTCTTTCATTTGAGGTGGTTGCACTTACAGATGAACACAGTCTGTATACCACCATCAGACTAGGCCAAAATGAAGATCCTGGTCTTGTCCTGTATAGAGTTGGCGTCCTGTTGCCAGTACATCCCAACTGGGGAATGAAACCTGAGCTTTTCACTTGGATGTGGCTGTGACCTGCCACAGCACCTCACTCAGAGCTCCCCCTGCCCCGGGGAGGCTTTTAAAGAGCTTTTGGTGGGCAAGACAACATCTCCTCGAGAGCATAGTAGTTACATTAGAGCCTAATTAGACGGTAAAGCTCAAGGCCATGTAACCCACTGCTAGGTTTCACACTTGCAGCCATCCATCTCCTTACAGGCCGGGCAGGCAGGCAGCATGGGGCTGACTAGTGAGGGGGACCCTCACCTGGGAGCTGGGCGATAGTAAATCAAAAATCTCTGTGCGTGACAAGAGGGTCACTGATTTTGAGCTTAAGGTCCCATTTTGGCTCCTAGGCTTTGTGCTGCAGATTAATCATATGGTAAACGAAATGTGTGCCATTGGTGATTTAGTATTGTCAGTGGGAGCTTGTTGGCATGCTAATGTTAGCATTTAGCTCGACAGCATTGGAGAGCTGCTACATTAGCATGGCCAACTATACGTTCAACTTTAAGGCAAATTTAGACCATTAAATGTATCCATACTTGGCTTCCCAAAAAGATATCACAGTAAACCTTCACTTCAAAACGTTGTGGAAAAATTGTGGAAAGTTAGTGGGGAAAAAGTGCAGCATTCAAATCAGCTTTCATGCCACCTGTCAAACTGATGAATGTGTGTATAAAGAGGACAGGGGCAGTCAGTGCATCAGGGTCATGTCTGAAAATGTATGGCCAGGGGGCACCAGAGCTGCAGAGATTAAAGGTGAAAATACACAGAAAAGTGAACCCTTGTTTATGACTTCTGCTCGCCCAGAAAAGGAAACAGCTCAGCCCAAAACAAGTTTGTCCGATTGATTTATTCAGGTTTTGTTCTGATTAAACATTTAAGGTGTTGCCCTATTAACAGAGAATCAATGCTTGATGGTTCCTACTGATGAAGGACAACACCTTTCCCATGTATAGGGTGTCATATTGTACCGTGACTGGTTTGTTAATTTCCTCCAGGGGTGAAACCACAAGCACTTAAATATAACTGATCCAAGTCCTATAGAGAGCCACCTGCCAGGCTCTGTGAGAACTGAGGACAAGTCCTGCGGATCACAACATATTCCACTTGAAAACATAGAACCTGTTGCATTGTATCAATGATGTGCGGTCTTTGGAGAGACAGGCAGTTTTCTTCAATACTGTCGGAAAAATAATGCGAGGGCAGATCCCAGGGGGGACTTTGGGAAACAGTAACTTGTTATCCCCATTTAAACCGAAATCAGATTGCAGGCCTTTTCAGGCCAGCCTCTTTGTACGCTCTCCGTGTCTATGAAGCCCTCTGTGCTGTTTAATGGGTTCATGGCCACAGGGCAAGGGTTACAGTTTGTCCTTCCTGCAATTAGCATTCACGGTTAGCTTAGCAGAACTAATGCACCACATCTTTGAGGCTCAAGTTCCCTATGCGCCTCTGAGTGACTGCAGGCGAGATTTAACTGACTCCTTGTATCCATTTCAACCTGCTTTATTTGATGCTATTGGCAAAATCCCCTGAAGAATACCATTTCAAGCCAACTATTATCAGCCAATTAAGAGTCGGTGTCACATTGAAAAAACAGAGGCGATGGATAAACTTGTGCATAGCGTGTGCTGAGATATGGTACAGCTCCAGGTTATATAGTTAAGTGTGGCCCTCGTCTTCACATCACAGATCAATATGGGCCATTTCCGTCCCATTGGCGATCTATATTTGT
The DNA here is from genome assembly GCF_043641665.1 of Enoplosus armatus. NCBI lineage: Eukaryota > Metazoa > Chordata > Actinopteri > Centrarchiformes > Enoplosidae > Enoplosus > Enoplosus armatus. The sequence goes on along the minus strand of NC_092199.1, from coordinate 7,115,007 downwards.
TTCTCACATTTCTGTCATAACAAAAAATGCAGTCTTTTTCTTGTCATTATTTTCTTGTCTGGTTTGCCCTGTGACATTTAGGTCAAGACACTGTGATCTCATGGTTTTCAGTACACAGGAACATTTACACCAAAACTATTGTGGTAGCAGTTGTGGGCCGTGGGGATCTCATGCGTCTTAAGTGACACCGCTGCTAAAATGAAGCAGCTCGGAGCTGTTTTCTGCTATTAGCTTTCCCTGTGTTGTGTAATATTACATTGTTTATGTGTGAATCCATGGATGTTTATGTAGGTTGACCGCAGTATTGTTTGAGAACTATAACAAATATGTAGGCTGTAATATGAATGCATCTTTTTTTAAATTATGGGAGTAAAATGACAACAGACACAGTGCAACCACACACTACGCTAAATGGCTAAAGGTGAATTAAAACAAAAATCAATAATGTCCAACAGTAAAGGCTCTCACACATTAAAGGAGGATGCCAAATGCGTCTTTAGTTAATAACTTCATTTATAAGGCGCTTCTCAAAACCAAGTTACAAATTGCTGTACAAAAAGACACAAAAATATAAAACATTAATAAAATAAATAATAAATACATTAAAGTAGGAATGCAGTAAATGTACAGTGAGAGAGGCTAAAGCACAACGTAAGAAAACATGAGACTAAAATAATGTGTTTTTTAAAGAGATTTAATCATGTATAAGGAGCTAGCTTGCCTGACCTTGTTTGGGAAGCAGATTTAAAATAGACATTTAGACATCAGGCCAACGTCAGAGTGAAATTATATATATACTCCTTCAACTTCCCAGAACTAGAGTTCAATGAGGAAATTGATAGAGAATGTTCAGTGTTACTGTTAGTTAATGGGTTAGGGTTACTTATTATGGACGTGTAAATATAATTTTGTGCCTGTGTGTTTAAACTCCAACCTGTGGCTAAGCAGGGAAAAATCTATGTTATTGAATATAAAACACATTTGTCATTTCCTAAGTGCATTCTGTCTGAGTGATCAGTGACTGCAGCGCATTACAAGTCAAATCAATGACACACAAAAAAAGAGGTGCTTTCATAAACAGCTTTTGATTATTGGACATTATTAACTTTTCTGAATTCGGTGAAGTGAAACAGTGTGTTGTCCCATCGACTCAAATGCAGATTAAGCAAACTAATGTGAATACAGAGATCAATGCATTCATCTGGTGATGTTTCTGCGCGTAGAACGGCAATGCATCGAGAAATCTGGCTCTAACTCATCGTCGTCTGCACATTATATCATTATTGATGGCTCTTGCCTTGGGCTAGTCCATTTGTTTTTCAGATTTGTGACAGAATGCTGGATGGAGGTTTATTCTGCAGCCGTGCCAGCAGCATCGCACGCACAGCTCTCTCTTATTTCTCTATTGATCATCATACCTCCCAATAATCTGGCGCCTGACACATTTGACAACATTATGTGGAACAGGTCAGAGGACAGCACTAATGAAACTGAATGATGGATGTTGTTATCCGCAGCATTAACCTTGCTGATACTTGTCACAGGCAGCACATTTACCCGCACGTAGCTGTGACCCTGCAGAGCCTGCTGGGATTGCCATAAAAATAAAGAGCCAAGCATTCATTGAGGTGGTCCAGAGGCATGTACGGGAAAGAACACAATAAAACATCACATAGTGTTGCAGCTTAGAAAGTATCTGCAGGTCAAAACATGTCATGTAATTATTGTTTTAACAGCATTTAAACAAGCATGTTTTATTGTGAAGAAGACTACAAGTTGGAATATAGTCACTGAAATGAGTGGGAAGGTGCTTCTGGAAAAAAATCTAACCTGAAAAAGGGGAAAAACAGATTTGACTCCTTTGGAAATAAGTTCTTCCTGACTCCATACATAGGTTTATTTTAGCCCTCATAAATACTCAATAAAATAGATTTTAAGTCGGCACAATGAGAAATTAAAGCACACATGGATGTCATCACTACCATTCATCCAAACAAGATAAAAGGGAGCAGATATTTTACATGTCTGGATTGGATTGAGACTGAAGTCTTAGAAAGGGGGTAGAAAATGACATTGTAGAAATCACATTCAGTGCGAGCACTCTGAGTGAAGTCATAAGAGAGGTCTGTAACACCGGGCGTGAAGTGAGCTGTATGACTGCCAGCGCTCCGCTCTGCTCCTCTCCACTCCATCCATCCCGCCTGGCTAATGTATCCCTCTCAATGGCCGGGGACAAGGGGAGAAAAGACTGCTTGTGCGGAGCACAAAAAGCCCCACCGCAGCCACGTTCCCAACAGTAATTGGCAAGGAAGCTTCATTTCATTCACTCCTGTATGTCTTTTGTTGTCCTGTGGGTTTTTACAATTGTGCTGCTTTTGAGAGTTGTTTCAAAACTGGCTAATTTCTGCAGCACCCTGCCTGTTGTTACCCATGTGCCCATTTATTTTTTTTTTTGTGAATACACAATTGAAAGATTCTTTCTTTTTTTGTTAGACAGTGAAGTGTATTAATACATTTAATAGAGTCTTGATGATACTTTTGAGTACCCTACTTAATTTTGAACATCTGCAAGAGGTGGAAAAACATTTAATCTCTTATGAATCCTGCTGCTTTCACACTCTGAAAGCTTTGTTGCTGTTCAGTAAAGTAGCGGTCACAGAATAGAGGTTGGTGGGCATTAGAGGGACAGCCTGTCTCCTTTCATCATCACATTGTAGTAGCTGTATAAAAGCCTGCAAAATGTAGCTTGTAGTTATGTTTTCACCACAATTACACTTTATCCTGTTGTAAAATGCATTAAAAGATTTTCGGTGCATTTTTTTTCTCATAAGCACTCTTAACCTTCTGATACATCAGCTTTATATGAACACTGCAGCTGAGAAAGGTCTTGGGGAAATATCTGCTATTTGCTTTTCAGGTGTAATCCAGTTATTGTATGTATTTGTTCATGGATCCTGTATTTATGTAAGTACAGCTGTAACAATGTTGTATGCCAGTAATTTCCAACCAGTTTTGCTTGTGACTTACAATAAAGCCATATGACCCCATTGTCACAGGTTGCAAGTTGTGAGGATTAAATATTATTAATATTATATTATTTTCCCTTCTCAGTTTGCTTAATTTTAAAAATATTTATAAGCCTGAATGGGCAAAACTTTAAAGTATTTAGGAAGAAAAAGAGAAAAAATAAATAATATAATTTTATAAAATATATAATATAATAAATATAATTTTGAAAAGCAGGGGACCCCCCCTCCCCGAGGTTGGGAACCACTGGTGTATGGTCTCAAAGCTGAGGAGAATGTCATCAGTTCTTATTAGAACTATTTCTTTGGTATATATTAGTTTGAGTGAAAACTGATGACAGCAGGGTCTTTGGATTATCCAGAGTAACCTGTCACATTGTTTCTGGAAAGATCATAGCTGTTGAGTTTTAAGCCGTCCTAGCAGCATGGCTGTATGGACGTTAGTGTCGGTTTGTCCAGATTTAAATATCACAACATCAACAGGATGGATTGCCATGAAATTTGGTTTATTCATGGTGTGTAGTTGATGTATCCTAATGCCTTTGGTGATCCCCTGACTTTTTCTTTAGCGTCACCATGAGATTGATATTTGTGGTTTGTTAGTGAGATGTGGATGAAGTGTAACATTTTAGTTTGGTTAATACTTTGGTTTATGACCAAATAACTGCAAAAGTAATGACATCCCCATCAGTCTCAGCTATGCTTTGTTATAAGTGCTAATTAGTAAGTGTTAGCATGCTTATGTGCTAACTTGGATGGTGGTAAGATGGTGAGGACAGTAAACATTATATCTGCTCAACACCTCTATTCGCCTCCATTGTATCGGGGTGAAGGCAAAAATCTCAGAGGTGGATATCTCAAAATCCAGGGCAAATAAAACCAAAGCTATCTGCATGGCTAGATACCTTTTATTTGGGTGAAACAACCCTTTAAGCTGCAAAAATGGTGTCAAAGTTGTATTCAGGAGAAATACATTTGTAAAAGGGATTTGAAGCAGAGAAAGCTGCCGGGATTACAGGTTGATAATACATGCAAAGTGATGTCCAGAATTGTTAACTGCCGCATGTTAATGCACTGACATTTTCACTGAATTTTGGTGTTCACATTGTGTTTATGTAGGGGCACAATCAGAGCCAAGAGTCATTCCTAAACCTCTCCCCACTTAGAGTAAACACAGCTTTTCCCGTGGGGTTAGACTCTCAGTACAACACAATCTCATCTCTAGGGCCCTTTAAAGCTGAAACAGGCTTGCATCTCAGAAAATATTACAGTTAAAAAGAGCGTATTGACCTCCGCCATGATTGGAACCTCTGAGCGAGTCAAGCAGAAGCAGCAAAATCACAGAAGATGGGGGTTCACATAATATGGTCAAACTGTTTGTTGAGTTTGTTCAACACTGGAATTTGGCTGTCGAACTGCATCTGCGTACAAGCAAGTGAAAGGAAAAACAGTCATTTTGTCCACGAGTACTGACCCGTATGAATACAGCACTGTAGTGCAGGATTTCCGACTAAATGGTTGTGGCTGAGACAATGGCTCGTTCCTACGCATGTCATTCGAGAGGGATCTGTCCTTCATGTCCAGGCTGCTCTACAGTTCCATGTCCTGTACAAAGGAAAGGTCAAACCAGTCACCTAACCTGACCCTGGGGACCGTGACGAATGACCAGAGGTCAAAGTTGGACACATGGTCTTACTGCAGGGTCAAGACTTCTAGTTCTTCACTTCCTGGACGTATCGGCTCACCATGTCTTTCTATGTCGAAATAAGCAACTTACAGATGGTCTGGAACACCCATCTGTAGGTTACATGACGTACATGTTTACTGCAAAAGGAAAACAACTACATATTTACAGCTGATTCTATTGTGCTATAGATTCACCTAAACTCGATATCCGGGAGGATTTCCATTTTAACAGAACCCTCATTGATTCATTTTCCAGAGGAATTGCAGCCTGGATCAGTTTACCTTGTTACCTTGTCGCACTATGTTCTGGTCTGATCTCCATGTCCATTTCCGCCCAGCTTCCCCTCCCTCTCGCCACCACGCTGCCCAACAGAGCTCGCATTGTCCCTGTGGCCAGTCATCCATTCCTAATATCCAGTCTTTTACCGTGCTGGAGACGTGCTGCATGCTTTCAAAGGGCAGAGTGAGCTGTTGATGGATGCCCTCCATTTCCCAAACGAAGCTTTGAAGGAACCTTTTGGCCCAGTAGTGACAAATGACTTTGAATTTTATAGATCATTTGCACAATGCAGACCTAGAGGACGCAATCAGGTGAGAGAAACTCATAAGAGGCCACCTTATTCCAAAACTGTGTAAATCATTAAGAGAAGCATTAAATCATCAAATCTTTTTTATTATGAGACCAGATAGTACAAATACATGTAAACATACTGATGATGACACCATGACTAGAAAAACATCACACCAATGAATAAAACAACCATGCTTAATTCAATCAACTGAAGAGTAAGGTTAACAGTCATGCTTCTTAAGTTGGCTTGATGCTGAAAGTGCTTGAAGTTTAAAAAAAATGAAGAAAACATTCGGGTATACTGAAACTACAGTAAAACCTGTATCAGAATTAATGAGTCCTTCTCATCCCAGATGGTCTGGTATTGTCAATATTATTTGTGCGTGTTGTGGTGAAAACAGTTCCTGAGGACACCCTTTAGTACTAAAGTTTAAATATGCAATAAATCAGACAATAAATCCATCAAAACATGTATACATTCAAGCAACGTTGACCAAGATCTGAAAACAACCAGTCTAAAAAATGCGCATCTACAAGAGCAGTGCTGTTTGTACAACTGCCAACGACGATCTGTCCCTCAGGTAAAACAATAAACCAACAGACATTTGAAGAAGTTTGAGTACAGTGTAATGATGTTTCAGGTAGAGAGATGCCATGCAAAGAGATACCATCAACACAGAGAGCTCCTTCTATTGCATTAGCTAAAGGCACTGATATCTTGATGGAAATAACTTCATTTTGACCACTACCAGGCACAGTAAATACAATTGCTAGCTGTTAGCGCAGCTGAGCAAGCCTGGTAACTGATGGAAAGTGACTCAGACACAGTTATGAATGGTGCTGCCGGCTGCGCCTGTGCGCTCTTGAATATGTTATCATCTCCTCTGTGCGGTGGAGCATATTAATAAAGCACCTTACAGTTACACCGTCTAAACAGACCGTAAATCACCGCCCATTAAACCCACAGAGGCAGTAACATGCTCGGCCCTCATCCTACTAGAGGCCACCAGTTTTTAACCGCCACAATTAACACATTAAACACTTCAATCCTGAACTGATGTGACACAATCAGCTAACATAATGATGAATTAATGGCTAGTTTAGGATGTGGGCCAGCCCTAGAAATTCAAAACAAGAGAAAGTTAATCAGGCTAATTGTCTGAAACCATCTTCATTAACATAATATTGTTACTGAGGATCGGGGAATCAGGGAAATGGGCCTTTTTTTGTTTTCTTTCTTTCTTTTTTTACAAGAAAAGCTCACTTAAAGACATTCAGAACATACAAACACTGCATAGTAAAAAGGCACTCAGTAAAAATATGCTAAATTAAGTTTGTTTTTTTGCTTCCTCTCCCTGCAGCGCTGTGTTGTGATGGCTTTCGTCTGTGACTGATGCACACTATCACATGCTGAGCGTGATGCTGTGAATGGTGTTTGCTGGGATTTTGGCATCTGCTTCCTCCCCGCTGACCCTGAAGATCACAGAGGTGTTGGAGGGGATGGTGGTGGTGGCGTTCAGGGTTTTACCCAGCCAGCCCTGAGATCCACGCTTGTACATTTTAACTGTCACCTGCAGAGTCGGACAGAGAGAAGCAAAGTGGAAATACAGATAATCAGGGTTATAAAGTGAGACTGTCTTCAAGTGGTTAAAAAACAAGGTGCTGTTCTTGGACATTTGCAGGGGTCATGACCCTGACTGAGACCTCCTGACCTCAGAAAGCTAAGCAGACACTGACTTTCACTTTTGACCTCTGCATATACAAGCTGTTGCTTGGTCTGTGGGCATGTTGACTGAAGAACCAGTATAAACCAATTGATTCTGGCTCGTTGGAAGAGGAACTGGGGTTTATTAATGGGTAAAATAAACATTTCTGTTAAAACTTTAGGTCCATGTTGACCCAGAAAGTATAGATTTGATTTGCAGGTAAAAGATGGTAAGCCATCCATGACGAGACAGGGCTTAATTTGGAAAAGTTTTTTTTTTTAAACACATTTTGGTTAAATATTACCGTTGATTCAACAGCATTTAAATGACAAAATTTGTAGCAGGTAACTACACATTACTACTAACAAAAAATTATTTTCATTACAGATTAATCTGCTTATAATTTTCTCAATTAATTGATTAGTTGTTTTGTCTACCAACTGAAGATATTCAACTGGCATTTTTACTAGAAAACGACTCAAACGATTAGTAAAACAGCTAACGACTAATCATGTCATTTTCAGCTATAACATGCTTATTCCAGTTTGCTTATTCTAGTTTTCCACGTGGCCAAATGTATTACATAAAATAAATCAGTCCTCCTTTTACTGGAAGATAATACTTACGAGAAGATCCTCCTTAGAAACAATAAGCCATCCACTGAAATGGGCTTCAGAAAAAATAAAAAATGTCAAATCTTCCTAAAGCCTGCAGAAACATTTGTGCAACTCATTTGGATCCAAATGGCAGTGTGAAACAGAATAAATATTAAATTAACCTTGTTTTCAACATGTGCTTTTTTAATTTCCCTCCACATCTTGAATGGAGTCATACCTCTCTTGATTTTCTGTAGGTTGTAGGGCATAATACGCTTTAACACTACATCAAAACGGCCTGTTATGTTTGAGCCTGACAATGGAAGCCTTAACTAGATTTAGACATGCAGGTAATTGAACCACATCCATTTCAAAAAGAATGCCTGGCTGCATCTCTTGTTTGGCTGCATTTACAGGGGATAACAGAATATTACAGTGCCTTTTCACAGTTCCATTTTCTTTCACTTTAGCATTAGGCAATTTTTCAATTATTATTTTTTTCCATGTTCTTTCATCCCCAGCTCTCCATAATGTCTGGGCCTTTTAGTTAATGGTAGCGACAGTCAGAGCCCAGTATATCGGCCCTTGTCCATTTTGCAGGTCATTGTGGAAGCCCAATAGGCCTTTTATTACGCCGACATCAAAAGGCAGATAAGCATTAGAGGTGGGGAAAATACCCTGCACTAGATATGTTCCCTCTTTCCTTTGTCTGCTATTGAAAGTGATCATTTTAATAGTGAAGAGGTTGGTGAGCTTTGGGGCTGATGGGAAGTGCGACACCCCTGACAGCCTACGAATATGAGCAAGTCGATAACACAACACGGGCACACAGCACACCCTCAACACCTGCACACTCTTGCTGCTAACCTAATTATCTGCAACAAAGGCCACTGCGATTTCAGACACACATCTTTCCACCATTTACTTACTTATTACTGTGCATTAAAACAGGCAGAAAGAGGGAAAAAAACGGAACAATTGTGTCTTATATTGCAGCCTTGGCCGAATGCCACATGGCTTGTATTACAATAGCATCAGACACTTCAGAACGAGTGAGTGTCTATTAATTTGGGATGCATGAAAAAATAGCTTCATGACAGCTGGTGGCAGAGAGGCACATAAACCTACACAAAGACATCAGAGAGGAATTATTCTAACAAATCATGGCCAAACGTAATAGTTGGTAATCAGCAATTAACTAATTTAATGGAACTAAAGTTGAGTGCCTCCATCTTTGTGGTGCAGACACAATACTGGTTCTGCATTATATTCAAATCCAGACAGAAGTGCAAAAACTATTCACTTCATGTAGCAAGAGCATATGAAACACAAATACTGCCCATCCAAAGAGCATTTACCTCTATCAAGGCTGCACAATCCTCTCAATGTTCAGAAATCTGCATTTAGATCCAGATCTGCACCAAATAGACAATCATGCTGATTGGCTGATGGTAGGCCATGGTTTCCTTGGAGAATGCCTGAATCCTGTCTGAGAATATTACGTTTTTGTATGAGGATGAATTGAGCAAAATTTAATTTATAGCCATTTAAATGTATCTTTTATCTGTTGCATCATCCAAAAGGCACAATGCAATCAAATTTGTTGGATTACTTCGAGTTGATAAGAGCATATGATTGCAACCAAATTAGACATCATAGGCTCTCAAGATGGCGAACATCATTTAGGCTAAAATGGATGTATCCTATACCAACAGATTTACCTCTATGCCTGACAGGTAAGGAGGAGTTGTCTACAGAAATACTGTATGATTTGAAATCAAAGGGACAAAACAAGTTTGACAATGGCTGTGTTTTGCCATATAGGAAGGAAGTATGCTGCCGTCTCTGGCATAAACTCAAAGAGGGGAGTTGTGTGTGGTCTAGACAACCTGCCTGCCAGGTGTTGTTCAGCAGAGGTGGTGTGTCAGGTACAGGAACTGTCACTGCATGTTACCCTCTAAGCCACTTGAGGCAAGTGTCTGAGGGTAAAGGCGATACAGTATCTAAATTACAGTAGAAGAATGTGTAAAGGAGCTGCTGACAAACAAAAAACACAACGTCATTCAAAGCGCAATCTGCATCCTACACTTAAGATGGAATGCAGCATGTCACAGCTGCACAACTTTAACAAGCCAACATGAACAGATCAATATTACTAAAAAATGTCTCACTTTTGGCTGTGAATTGTTCACAAGTGTACAAGAATCGTTACCATCAAGCACGGACAGGCCTGAATGTGTGTCTATAACACTTCATGATGAGGACAGGACCCTTGGGGCTAAGGTTGGGTGTCACACAAAGGGCTGAGAGCTCACCTAACGGTGTCTACCCCTGATCAGCCTCTCACTTTCTGTGTCAGGGGAGTGGTGTGAATGACATCACTCCTCACATTTCAACAAGACAAACTTCGTCTCCTTATTTACCGTCTGCTAATAGTCATAAATCCTGCCTCTGGTTCACTGTTCACCTTTTACCCTCTTAAACTCAAGACGACAGCTCATTCTCCACAAACGTAGGGATGTTAATGGCACAGATTCTCAGCCAGTTTGGTGTAATGACGATTCAGAAAGCCCAAATGACTTCTTCTAATTAGAAAAAACAACTAATAAACTTGCATCAGGGGCTTTGCATTGTGACTACAAACTGTAGATCCTCTAATTTAAGTATAAAGGTGATTAAAGGTCTGACAGGTCTGATGAACGTGAATAATGTGAGGAACTGTGTAACTAGGTAGGGACGTGTCACCACCTGCATGTATTGCCATTCACGAAGTTCAGATTCTTCCCCTGATAAAGTCAAAGAATCCCAGCGGGGTAGCAGTCAGTGGGGGCTGTTACCTGGAGCCATGGGTGCAGTGTTTCAGGTGAACTCTGAGTGAGCGTAACGCCACACCAGCTTCAGACGACGGGCTCTTTGTTCCACGCCGTGTCTCACCAGACACAGATGGGGAGGAACACTGAGTAACACACCTCTGGCGCACCAAACATCTTTGTCGACGAGCCAAATGCGATGGAATAGGACCAAAAGTGGTTCGTTGTCATTTTTGGCCGGATTTAACAAGGCAATTAGGTAAACACTGTGTGGTTTGGCTCACTGGGTGAATACATTAAATAAACAGCCTGCTGAGAGGGGTGTCAATCGCTGGAATATCAGCATTTTGATTAAGACAGATTCTTTAAGTTGGCGATGCAGTTCAAGAAACTATGAAACTATCCCTATTCTCCAACAATGTGAAAACTGCAGAATTATGTTCTTAGCATTATAAAATATTAGGATATGATACCAAACACCGAGTGGAGTTGTCAAGCTGAGGTTTTGAAGCCTTTTAATAGATCTTAAGATTCAATATCTTTTATAGGGAATTTAAGATAAATCAACCATTTACCACCCACTCTGCCAAAACGTGGGCGCTGGCACTAAGTAGAACTTTCACAGACTGCCTGTACTATAGAGGGTTACATGAATATAAACATATAAAGTGTGTATCAATGTCTTGTTAGACATTGTGGTCATTTTCAAAAAGAACAACCTGTTCAATCCAGGTACAATACTTCTACCTGAAACCAAAAAAACTACGGTGTCTCCCTACCTTCCAAACAGTCTGGCCAAAAGTGACATAAATCTTTGAAAACGTGATGACTAAAATCATCACAAGGGTCCAAGTATCAATTTGTTTTAATTAGGAAAAAACACTAAAAAGAGTGTAAAAAAGGTTAAACAATTTCCCCACGTTTTAAAAGTGTTTACTTACCCGACCACACATTTCACACAGCAGTAGTAATGATTGTTGTGAAAGTTGCAGCAGTAGTGACATTAGCAGTGGTAGTCGTAATATCAATATTTTGACAGTGGCAGCAGTGTTTCATGTAGATAATTACTGAAACCAGAGAAATTTGGTTTGATTGAATCCTTTCTTACTGCATTGAATTTGCATAATTTATAACTGATGCATCAATGCAAAGAACAAATCTTTGAACTTCTACCTGCTGAAATGAAGAGAGGCTGTTTTATTATCTTTTTTTCCCCCAATTAACTGATTGTTTGTCAGAAAATAGGTAAAAAATGCACATCACAAGTTCCCACAGCCCAAGGTGAAATCTTCAAATTGCTTGTTTTGACCGACAAAGAGTTCAAATCCAACTGGTATTAAATTAACAATAATATAAGACCGAGACAAGCAGGAAATCCTCAAATCTGAGAATCTGCAACCAGTGAATATTAAGCATTTTTCCTTGATTAATAATGATCAAAATTGTTGTCGACTCATTTCCTGTTGACCAACTCATCTAATGGCATCAGTCCAGTAACGGCTTGTTTGAAAAATTATAGGAATCACTGCATGAAATACTAAAACATCATAATAGAACTCCAGACATGGACCATCCAGTAAGATGCCTGAACTCTGGTTTGGTGAAATTACAATCTACGTCAATAACCACATTTGTCTAAAGTCATGAACACACAAAAAGATGGCTGGTTAAGTTCGGAATAGCTACGTCTCTGCTCCCAACCGAGCTGCCTCAGCTAACAGGAAGCCATTAGACTCTCTGCAATAACCATTTACATCCATTCACCCAGCTCTGACTTTATTTCCATCCACATAAGTGCATTTTCTGCGAGAGGTTAAAATATGAATCCCCCTCCTTTTTCTCCTCAATGGGTCTGGTTGTCTGGCTGACTTGAGAGGGCACAATCTATGACTGATTTAATTTGCTCTTTACGAACATCTCTAACAGCATTACCCCCAGAGCATACACTGACTGCCCCCATCTGACTCCATTAACTCCCAAATCTGGTTTAAAGACCATATTGATGCCGTCCGTTATTAAGGGTGATTATCAAAACAACAGACAATGGGCCAAAGTGTCTGTTAACTAGTTTATCCATAATTTCACATAACTGTAACAGATGGCAGGGCTGTCAATTATATACTGTATCTGCTGCACACAGTGGCCACATACTGTCTGGATATGCAGCATATTAGCCTTCACATTAAAAGAACGATAGTCTGCTCACAGGTGGCCAGAGGAAATGGACCGAGCACTCAAAATAAACTATGATATTAAATGTCAAACACCGAAATGCGTCAATTTGAGAAAACAGTGAGAAGTTGCCAATTACCAGCTGGTGTCACTGAGGGTCTTTCTGTATAATAATAAAAAAAAGAAAGTCACAGATAAAAAAATCTAATGTTGCTGTTCAGTCCACTTCACCACCTTTATTCTCCTCAATTAACGCGAATGGCTTTTGAAACTGTAATTAAGTGTCTCTGCTCCACTCGGCCTCTTCATTATTCATGAATCCCTATTGATCATATCTTACAACCTATATTGTGGGGATCACTGTAATATCCTGAGTCCCAAAAACAAATAGCTGAGCTTACCGAGATAAAATTAACATCTTGGCCAGCGACCAAAGAACAGTTTCCGTTAAGATACTAAATCCAGGATTTGATGCCAAATTGGATGATGTCAGAAAATCATTGATAGGAAAAATACTGTATTAAGCCTACATGGTCTTGATGATGAAATATGCCATTGCAAAAGTCTGTGGAATAATTCAATATTATCGTTTATTGAGTTTCAGTGGAACTGTATTGCTAAGATATGATCATATCATTACTGCTGCAACTAACTAATAGGCATCCACAACAAAACAGGGTTAAATTTGGAAAAGTAAACGTTTTTAAACACATCTTTGTAAAATACTACTGTTGACTCAACATTATTTAAATGACTACATTTCAATTTGTAGCAGGTAACTTCACATTGAAATGCATCTCTTGAAATTAAGTAAAACAGTTACAGTTATATGTAACCTAGACGTCTTAAAAAAGCTCACTTTTTAACCAAATGTAGCTTGGTTTTAACGTAGATACCTCCTGTTCAAATTACCTGCAAATTACCACATACATACAGGCTGCTACTAACAAATGATCATCTTTATTACCGATTAATCTGCTTATTATCTTCTCATCAATTAATCCTTTTGTCTACATAATGTCAGAAAATAGTGAAACATGCCGATCAGTTTCCCAGAGCCCAAAGTGATGTTTTCAACTTGCCTCCAGCTAACAGTCAAAAGATATTCAGTTTACTGTCATTCATGACAATAAAAGCATCTAATGCTCATGTTTGAGAAGCTGGAACCAGAGGACGTTGATGAAAAACTGATAAATCAAACATCAAAATTCTTCATTTAATAGTTTCAGCTCTACATATGTTATGTAGCTATAGACAATGTCATCATTTTATAAAATTCTGTTATCAAAATAAATTATTCCAAACAAAAAGTAATAAAAACCTTACAAAATTAGACATTAAAGGTTGTTTTTTTACACATTTGATCTGTTTCATCTGATGTAAAGCATCACAACTGAACACAATTAATTGCATTTGTCAATTTGATTACTTTAAATGTAATCATATTTCATATAATTCTGATATCTTGATATACAATATATTGATATAAAAATATTCTTATCAAATATCATGACATGAGCTAGGCCTCTTTCTTTTGTGAATTGTTTGGCTCTTGATATAATGCATGCAGTATACAATATAACAGTATAAACATACAATATTTATGGGTATCACAGATAGTGTTACCTACTCGTAGCTCATTTCACATTCAAAGAAATTATTTTCCAATGAATATTAATGGCTTGGAGCTTTATTTTAAACATGTATTCAAATTTACTGAAACTCAATCTCCACCTGTGTTAAGTAGGAATGTGTAAAACATGAACTCTACCGGTTGATGTTTAACTAAATTAACAAAAGAGTGCTTGAAGAGCCCTTTACAATGACTGGTATTGCATGCTGGGTGATGAATTTGGAGGAAACACATTGAGTCATCTTCAAATTGACAGATGCAGAATCTCTCCACAGGACTCTTCACAGTGGCTTAGTGCTCGAGTGAAAAAATAGATTTTTACCAAGTTTAATCACACGCTATTACAAGGCAGCTTTTATCATTGCCTTCCACTGTATAAGTGCTGGTGTCTTCACTAGTTCATTACAGACAATTCTGCAGCACTCTTCTCATGTGTAATTGCATGGTTAGCTTTCCTCTGTAGCTTCCTACACACACTCTGGTGCAAATTATTTCCAATTCCAGTTTCCTTTCGAGAGCGATGCTGCAATTACAGAAATCTGAACATCCTGGTAATTTCCCCACAATTTCCATTTTTGTCGGAAAATGATGTGCGACTAACAGATCTTTCTTTCTGGGAAATTCTTCAGAAAACTTTTCTTTGAAACTTTCTTTAGTACAGAAACCATCCCTCCACCTTGTTTAGTTCAGTACTCGATGAACCTGATGAACAGTGAACTGTACGGGATTTACAATCTGATAAATTGCACTTTTGGTGAAACAACTTTAATGTATCCTTTTCTTGGTTCACGTCTGGTTACTGAAATGCAGATTAGTACGCAGGCTTTCAGAGACATTACAGGCACCACCATGTTCATATAGAATTTTTTGTTGAGCAAATTAAATTTTACACAGCATACATACAACTCTGCCATATTTGCAAATAATTATTATAAATGATTTATAGTCAATAGCAATGGGAACTGCATATATTTTCTTTAAATGGCTGAATACTTTCTTCTCTACATAAAAAGAGACCAAAAAGCCACAGTGGCTGCCAATATTATCTATTTAGGCAGCAGAATTTGCAGGCTTTGTAAATGGCCAGCTCCTGGCCTTTTGTGTGCCTCCATTCATTATCACCACAAAGCGGTTGATGTCTCCCCTCTCTGCCTTTTCTGTGCTAAGCACCAGGCGCACCAGCCTGTCCATTACAGGCCTGTGACGCGTGCAGCCTGGGAGATGGCCAAAGAAAGAGGAATGTTGGCGTGGAGTTAAATTAACAAGCGACATCCGTGTGGAATCTGTAGCCAGTCAGAGAGACAAGATGTATCTCCGGTAACCGAGGTCTGATCATGTGTTAGCCAAGATGTTGTCGGTGAATTTGCAGCTTTTCGCCTGGTGGCTTTGCTTCTTATTAATCAGCTGACAGTGGTGGTGTAGTCAAGTTACGGTCGAAGGAACTCAATTGTTGTTTCTCAGCTATGCAATTAGTAGACACTCTATATGCTGAGGAGAGTAAAGAGTATTTTTTTTTTTTTTTTTTTTAAACACAGGGGCTCCATTTCTGCTCCTCCTGAATAAACCTCATTATATAAACTGGCACAAAGACCTCATCAAACAGTCAAATTTCAGAATATGAGACGACATGAAGATGAACAACATAAGTAACCTGCACTTGAAATTATGACATGAATATTTGAATCTTTAACTCTTTCTCTCTCTCCCTAGCACAGACAGCCACACACACACACACACACACACACACACACACACACACACACACACACACACACACACACCGTAATTACTCCTCAATCCATACAAATTGAATGAAGCCAGAACCGTGGTCTAAGAATATAGACCATAATTAATAAATTACAGCCACTCTACTCAATCATTCTCCACTTTGGGGACATGTAGACATCCCATTCTCCACAGAGTAATTGACTGAGCCCACAGAAAACACACCTAGTGCCTCTGCGGTGGCTTTGTGGATGCATCTGGTGCCACTTCTTACAACCAAACAGATGCCTGAGTGAAACCGTGGGTCATATCGCAGATCTTCTGTCCAGTGTGTTTACAAGTAACAAATCAAAAGGACGCATTATTTCTGGGCTCTGAAAATACGCCTGGGGGAGCTATCAAGTTTCTTTGCCACCCCCCAAGCTTCCCCTCGCAGCTGCTGCACGCGAGCAAAGATCTTTTTTTTCTTCTAAAGACAGAGTGGGTGACACAGTCATGGAGCAAAATCTTAAAATGTTTTCCTTATGTATATGGTACAAATCCAATGGCAAAATCTATTTTTTCTGGGGGGTTACTGGGCTGAATACTTGGCATCTGATAATGGGAAACAAATATAGAGGCCTGTTTTTTTATTAGTTTTGAACATATTTAGTGGGGTAACAGATACCATAACAGAATATTTACCATCATTTCCCCAAGTCACATTTCTTTGTGAAATAAGGGGAGGAGGTTCACCTCACACTGCCTCCATTTACAAATATTTCTTTGAAAATAATATATTTTGTTGTTGCCGCATGTGTCCCCTTGGGCTAGAAAAGGGCCCACTGGAGACTGTCTAATGATTGTTGGGTCATGTATCAAATACACAGCAGCTGGAGGCGAGAGGGGAGAGTACATACAGTCTGGATGTTGGGGGGGGGGGGACTAAAGCCTGAGTGGAGTCTGTAAGGAAAGCCCACAGTGTTTGGGTGCAGAGGGTGGGTGTGAAATCTGTAATGGATGCTGACCAGAGGTCGTACCCACTGGACCTTAAGAGCTCTTACCTTTGTCTGTCTAACATTCATTCAACAAGCAGCACAGAGGCAAAAACAATTCAATGTTTTTAGGTAAAAATAATAAGTAAAAACTATCAATTTGTGTAAATATCATAATCACTCATTCAACAACTACAGTACAACCTTTACATTCACTGCCACAGTGACAGTTAAGATTTCCTTTCACGCCAACTGGAGAGACAACATGTAACTAATTAGCCAAATCCATTCACTATCTTGGAATAAAATAATAATAATCCAAAACATCAACCAATCTGAGAACGTGAATAAGCTCAAATGAAGCTTTTTAGACTGTGCAACTGCCTTGATTCAATCAAGTGAGTTTATGAGTACTTTGCAGGCAGGCAGAATGACTTACCTCAATAAAAAACTGAAGAGTTAAGGCAGTAATTAACACTAGGAGTGTTCATGGAAATGATCTGAGAGAGCACACTAGAGTGCCGGTAGCCAAGCAGGTTTAAAAAAAAAAAAAAAAAAAATCCTGGTTGTGCTTTCTCTAGATTGTGAAATAAAAAAGCACAACTATAAGTTTAACTGCTTTACTTCTAAATAAATAATACCTGTTAGGTTAGGTTGATAAATGTAATTTGTCTGTGATGCGGTGAAAAAACTATAAAACCTGAAATTTTCTTGAATTGAAAGGCTCTTGACCAAAATTGTATTGTTATCACTTGATAATGAATATTCAGTAATATGCTGACATTTCTTTATTAAAAATGGCCCTAATTGTTTTCAAATAACTGTAATATTTCTGTCATGCCCTGCAGTCTTCAGCCTAAATCAAACCTTTGTTTTTCCAGTTTCCAGAACAAGAGTGGACAGAGTGAGACAGTCATACAGTGCTACTGCCACCTGCTGGTCTTCTGCTTCACTCAACCCTCATTTACAGACAGTACCTGTGGTCCTGGTAGCCCAACAGAACCAGCGCAGCAGACTGACCTGAGGAGTGTGTCCCAGCAGGGCCCACAGTGAATCAGCTGACAGGGTTTTGACTCTGGAAAACTCAAGCATGTCCGTCTCCTGTCGGTTGAGAGCGATGTACTGGCAGCCCTGGTAGTCTCCTTTCAGCTGCTCACCACAGTGCAGCCGCACCAGATCCCACGTTCCCACCCTCCTCAGGACCTCCCGCACTGACTCCATCTGCCTGTACGACAGATGACCTGCAGGACAAAAAAAACAACAAGTATTCCCATCAGAAGCCTCCATTCGATGGTTGAATCCTTTACACTTTAAACACATGTCAAGTTATTGAGTCCTAAAAGTCTCATTATCTTAAAACAAGTAAAACATCTGAAAGGTCAGTAAGATTCTTATTATTTCTGAGTATTTTTGGGGCATGTTTCATTTGAAACAAGCGGATTTGGAAACAGGTTGAAACAAACGGTCTGCACTAGCAAATTTCTTCACGTTTTAGGACAAAAATAACATGCTAAGATGGAGATTTTTGCAGTTCCTTAAGTATTAATGAATATCTTTTCAGGACCCACTCACCAGAGAGCCAGGAGGGAGTCAGTGCATCTGATATCCAGGCCATGTAGCCCTCCCTGAAAGATCTGAGGAAGTCGTCTATCTGGCTGTGGGAGACCAGCTCCCTCCTCTTCCTCAGCTCCTCATCCAGCTCGCAGTCTGGGGAGAGGAAGATAACCCTGGGGAAGAAGAGGCTTTGGCGCACAGACACGCCGCTCCTCTTCAAATGGCCACATAAGTTAGCCGTCTTGGTCTAGAGGAGAAGAATTTAGGGATGCAAGTAATGATCATTTCTCAACTCGTTTTGGATTAGTTAGATGTTGGGAAACAGTGAAAATGGCCATCACTAGGCCTGGGTACCAATCAATACTTGGTTGGTACTGACCAAAATGTGTCTGTAGCATCAACAATCAAAAACAGTGAAGCACTGACAACTGGTATTCAACGTCTGGTCAGATTTGTAGTCCTGTTTACTTTCTCTTTAATCAGGCAGTCTCTGATTTGAACAGTAATTCTCCGATTATAGATTATTTGGTTAAATGAAAAGCCAGTTTTGTAGGAAAAACATGTCTGTATTCTTTAAGTATAGAAAGTAAAAGTATTGATCTTATCTTGTTCTTTTATCTTTTACTTTCATATTTTTACATGCTTGTTGTCTGTCAGATTATATGTAGCACCATCAGACCACGGCAAATTCCTTGTAATGTATGTTACTTGGCAATAAATAGTTTCTGATTCTGATTCTGATTTGGTATTTTTACTGAAACTCAGTACCTACTGTAGAGCCAACGGTCTGTAGCTGTAGAGATACTCAATTTACAATGATATAACACGGAGAAAAGTAGCAAGGGACTAATCGATTATCAGTATTGTTGTTCATTAATTTCCTGTTGATAGACTAATCAAGTAATGGACTAATCATTTCAGCATTAGTTAAATGGAGCCTGAGAGTTTATTGATCCAGAAAAGAGAAATTTGTCAGTATGTGCTAACATTCACACAGGATGCCTCAGTATTTAACAGCCCTGTTATATGACCTAAAACACAAATTCACTTTTCAATGTCTAAAAAGGACCCATTGTAAGAAATTATACAACTTTAAACTGGCACAGACACTCGAGCTGTATCTGCTTTGTGTAGATTAATGAAATTAATACGTCCAATTCAAGCAGCACAATTTGAATAATGCAGTGTGTGTTTGCCGTCGGACTCTTCTGTCAAGCTCCCAGTCCAAATTGAGCATCTATAGAGATGGAAATGAATGACTCCTAACAAACCCAGGCACATAAGGTGACAGCTGTGTTTAGGCACCTGCCTGCTTTCACCCTCCCTGTGAACATAATTATGGCCTTTCAAATGAAGAGCAACCACTTGGGAAGTTTAGGAAGCCCCGCTGTAGTGTTTGAAATTTCCATATAAATTGTTATGGTGACTCAGAATCTCTTAACCTGCCTGGAGTTTGGATGAAAACAATGTGCTGGACAATCGATTAGACCTTGGACACAAGTGTGCCAGACAGTTTGACATTTAGGTTTCCATGATGGCATTTCAACATTTCAGCTGAATGTGTCTTTTTTTACCATGATAGCTTTGAGGGGATCTTCTATCTGCTCGATGCAGGTATTGGTAAAGTTTTGGTCCTCTTCTTTCACTTGCACATGCCAGTTTTGGTTGTGAGCGGACACTGTCCCTCTCCAGGGTTTCACATCTAAGCAGAAGATCCCCTGGCCTTAGTAAAAAGAAAAGAAAACATTACTCCAAGTGAAGATTTACAGACTCGGTAAAACCACATTTATTGAAGCTAATTCTTTCCTGAAGGAAAATCGCAGTATAAGTAATTTTATATCACGATTTTCGGGAAAAAATAGATTTCTAGACAAAAAAACTGTATCTCAAATGTAGCGATATAAACCAAATATCTCAATACTTAGATCACAAATCTGTAATGTGAATATGAAGACATTTTGTCACAGTAGGAAAAGCACAGCTGTAAATAATAAAATGAATGATGGCTGATTTCCATTTAGCTGCTTCAGTTTGAGCATCCTGGCTCACTGTCATTGCTTACTGGGACACTTGAATAGAACAGCCATAGATAATGTTATTAGTAACACTGCTTTTCCTACTATGACAAGACAAAATGTCTGCTTTGAAAAAGGCTAATTAGAACAATTAAAGAGCCTTAAAGAAAACAAAATTCTCAATATAACAAAAACCTTTGTTCAGATGATATTGAATACTATACCACAATATCAGCATTATATTGATTTATTGCCCAGCTCTACCATGAAATGCCATTTTATTCGAGATACCAACCTGTGAGGATAACAATGTTTATGTCATCTTTGGTGGTCTGAAACTGGTCGGGGATACGCAGATTGCAGTAAACATCTTCCTTTCTCAGCACGGTGAGTTTCCTACAGTGAAAGTACATAGGTTAGATTACAAAAGAACACTTCATGAGTAAAAACAAAAGTTAAAGCTGCATTCATTGATTTTACTTTGGTCAAGCTGCAAACACAAAATAAAGTTGTTACAGCGAATGTTGGCAAACAGTTGTCTATTTACGTGACCAGCAGACACAAAGCAACATTGGCAATCATTTGGAGTTGTGTTTCTGTCCATCCCACAAACGTAAGTCCAGTATTCTCTCTACTTTTAGCTCAGTTTTAGTCTCCACCAACTCCTGAGGGAAATATCTTGCTCTTTAGCTGCTAAATGCTCCACTATGTTCAACAGATAGGTGCTAACTTTGTCTGTCTGGCGTTTGGTGCTGGTGCACGTTCCATACAGCAGGTTTGTCAGAGCTTTTTCAGTGAAAACAGCTGCCTGCTGCAACAAGAGGAAAACAGTAAAATGGCGGCCGTAAAACCAAAACAACTCACTGGGGAGCTAAGAAGTGCATAGTTGGGCGATAATTCTCTGTGGGTTCATCACAATGAGCAAAACCCTTTTCACATTACACAGCCATTATTCATATAAAAATATGAATTAATGCAGCTTTATGTTTACACAATACTTACCTGACATGCTGTACAAAATCAGGTAGTGCTGGTGTCTGATGTGGGCTCTGGCCTTCAGCACTCTCTGAAGCTTTGGAGCTGAGATGAAACTGAGTAAACAGGCTTCCAAGCTGAGGCATTCTGGTCTTTATCTGAAAAAAACACCAACAACATATTCAGTAAAAAGAATGTAGCTGAAGGAAATAATTTGTCTACATACATACATAGCTTCAGTTGTTTGGTTTCCCTCAAAATGAAAACAAAAAATGCAACATGATGTTTGACCCATATTTAGCTAAATCTAATATGTTTGCGTACAACTTTAACTAAATACAATGTGTTTTTTTCAGCTGAATCCAATTTTTAGCCAAACAAATTCAATGGAAAACACTATTTCCATTTCTTCAGTGTTGTTGTGCTTTAAAAGCACCCTGGAAGCATGCTAAGTGCTACATTCAGGCTTTACAGCTTTGTTGACGACACTTGAACTTGAACTTCGGGACCCTGTGAGGAGAACAAAGAGCAAAGACAGCACAGCATGCTCCCAAACACAACAATACATACTGCTGAAGTCTCGCGCTGTTTAAAGAGCCTTTCGAGAGGAAAAATGAGGGAATTCAGTTCGACATTTTCCCGGCGTTAATGTCGGTATACTTGTCTCTTTCCAAATGCTGAGCAACGTAACTCTATCCAGGAACACTGTTTCACAATTTGACCGCCCCCCCCCCCCCTTCACCCCCCTCTTCTCTCCGGCAGCACTTCCAGTTTTCCTGGAAGAAGTAAACAACAGACCACGTGCACCACCTGCAGCATCATATTTCGCCCACGGAGCCATGACGTCAGGCGGTGTTTGCATGATGCGTTTAGGGAACGGCGAAACAGCGGAAAAAATACTCCATAAATACTTGCAGTATTTGCAGTATAATGTAGGCCTACTCGAGTATCAAAAGTACTCACTGTGATGAAGATTAAGTTTAAGATATGATCCCACAACGAGGTCCGTTTAGTAGCTGTTCCTGATCTTTTGATCATATCACATGATCTTCATGTTGGAGTTTGCCCAGTTGAGTGATATGATCAAAAGCTGCAAAACACCTACTAAATGGACAGTGGTGACTGTTTCTCGACTGCTGTTTTCATGTTGAAGAATGAACCTCAGCTCGTGTCAACAGTTTTGCGATTTTCAGTGTGAATCAGTTGATTACATGTTCGTATACAGGTTGAAAGATGTCTTTAAAAGTCTTCTTTTTCAGAGGTTATGAAAAGTTGACAGAGAAACAAGAAGCAAGAAAACAATAGAAATAGGCTTTCTTTTGAAAGTTACTTGCATATTACATGTGAAGCTATAGTCTGTAACTTAGAAACAGCTGCCAGAGTAATGGAGTAAAAACTAGGTTATGAGGGAAAAAAATCCAAAATGTCAACTAGTGTTTATACCAGTATCTTAAATTGTATTTATGCTGCAGTACATGTAGACTGGTTACTTCACACCTGTACTAACAACCAAGTGAATATGGAATTCACTGTGATCCAAGCAGATATCAGCAAAATTAGCCTTCTTCTTCAGATTCAGACTTAAATGAATAAAAAACCATCAGAACAGAAAATTGTCAATGGTCTACTATAGTATTAAGTGTATTCAACAGAACTGTGGATATAGTGAGCATACACCAAACATAAACAAAATCCAGTGTTGCTTGTGCTGCACTGGAGAAAAGTTAGCCTGATTTTTTTTCTTGTGTTTTCTAATATGGGACTCAGTTGAAAATGAGATTTTACTTCTCAAGGGGTTTATCGTAATATATGGTAAACCTGAACAAAAATAGTGCAGTGATACACAGTTTGTGATTTCTGTTTGACATAAATCATCATGGAATCTAAAATATTCAACGAAATCTGCTAAAATTACTGCAGTCTTTAATACTAGAACAATAGGAGTCATTGAGGCACAACATACGAGTTACATATTCTTAGTTCAGTGCAGAGAGCTACATATCTGATCACTTTTCTTTCTATCTGATCAATATGTGCCTCCACGGACAACTAGGAGTGAAAAGTAGATAAGTGATAGTATTAATATTTTTCAGTCTGGCCTTGAAAGAGAAATATGGAATCATTCAGAAAGCTATATAGTTGGTTCAGAATTGAGTTATAGTCATATGTATAATCCAATTAACTGAAGGTAAAATTAAGGCATAAAATTATTATCACAATAATGTAGAGAGGTTTGTCCTAGAGTTGGCTGAAAATAATACGATTTTAAATTTCATAGCATATGGGAGGACACTGATGAAATATATGTCGTGTTTTTTCCCCCCTGAACTCGTAGATAGTCTACTAAGAATTTGCTGGCACATCCAACAGGGTTCTCACATCCTGCATGAGCCTACAGAGAGGATATTACAAAAGTGATGAAGAATATTTAATTCAGCAGTAAATACACAGTGAATATCTCAATGTGGTGATAAACAATATCCGGACAGCACAAAATACTGTGAAAGAACTTAATATCAAGGATAGATAGCCAAATCAGCTCATATGGGCTCAATGGAAGCCAATAAACAGAGGCACTCTGCCTCTCCTGACCTTCACTTCTGGTTGAGATCGGGGCGATAAGGCAGGCGTAACCTCAATAAAACCCATACAATGGAGTAAAATAAATAGATATTAAATTAAAGCAGAGGCAATACTGGCTGAACTGCTGCAGGAATTTGAGAACAAAAGCTTCTTTGTGCAGTTTAATATTGTCTACAATCACCGCCTCATGATACATTTCCAATCATTTTCATCTCTTGCCCTGACGTATCAGCCCGTATAATCATCTTGTATTGGAACTTGCAAATGACTCGTGTTTGTGAGCAGCCACGTTTATATATTAAATGTGCTTCATGCTCCTAGTTTGGCCTTTTCAGTTCGGAGTTAATATCAAATTCATAATCTGTCTCATCTCTGACTGTCCACTGTTTACGGTGCCAAACATGGTCATGAGTGCATGTTTCTCCTGCACAAACTTTCCCCTGACTACATTTTATGTTATTTTAAGCATCAGGCTACTAAGTATTTCTTAGAGGAATTAGCAACTGCTTATTTTTCATTATACATACTGCTGCTGCTGCAAGATCCATGTTGATGTCTTCAGCCTTTTGTCATGAACTGAAATACAGGCCCTCTTCAGGTCCACTGCATGCTTCAAGTGGATCCTGAAACCTTGCGTCCACCATTGTCAGCATTAATGTCATTTTCACCTAATGCACCTGAAGAGCTCCACCGTGTGTGTGAGGGTTTTCAGGTCCCCTCTAAAGTGCAGTTAGGCACCAGAGTTCATACTTCAGGGGCTTAGTAGAAAGAGACGAGCTTAATCTGGACACTGATAGTGGTATGAATTTCATGTATTTGTCAGAAACGGACTGTCATGCACAAGCAGATGATATTCAGTTTCTAGTACTGTAAAAAAAAAAAAAGATCATAATTTTTCACACTGACAATATTTCCATTTTCAATCTTTCAAATCAAATATCTCATTTGCAGAAGTAATGGCTACATGACATCGCTGATGCTCTGCTCACTAATTTTTGCTCATTTCCTTTGAATTATTAATATGAGAGATTCTCCATATGCTCTCTGAGGATTCTTGTCTATTCGTTTCAGGGAGAGAATTAGCATTTTACAGTGAAGAGTATAAAGAGCTTAACTGCCCCAATCAAACCAGGTGATTTAAATCCTGTCCAATCGAGATGTTTAATAGGGGTTGCAGCTGGATGACCTGAAGTAAATGGTCTGAAAATGTTCCTGGGTCTCAATCACCTGTATAATTAGGACCATTTCACCTGAAAAAGCATGGGTGCTGAAATGAGGTTTGCAAAATTAGACTGTAAAAATTAGGTGAAATAATCCTTTGGGGGGTGTTTTTGCTAAATACTGAATGCAGAATTACTAACAAAACAGACAACTAATTACCCCACAGATAAAATAAACCCAGTTAAACCCAGGCTCAAAAAAGGATGAATGAAAGTGTGAAAAACAGTTTTGGTATCCACCCCAGAGAGCCTTCTTTGTGACTGGCCTGCCTCAGTAATTAGTTATGCCATATGAAGAGGTAATTTGTATGCTAAAGTTTAATTGTTCAATTATCACTGGATGTGAGAGGAGGCCCCGATGCCATTTCATCATGTTTGAAAATAGTGTTGAACCCCTCGTGCCACATATTCTAATAGTTGGCAATTACAGAGAGAGCCCTCTAACTAAGTTGATTGATGCAGGCTGGCCGCGCTGACAAGCCTTTGCTACCTGCCTGCTGCAGTCGTTGGCAGTGATGAGTTCAGCAGAGCTGAACCAGCCGGGCTCAACCAGCTGCTGATAGACAGCATAAACACCAACTGTATGAGTACTGAGGAGGACAACATGTTAAAACAACATTATTACAAAGTAAACAAGAGGAGATTAGTCGAGCACTCATTGATATTAGGAAGTCCCTTATGAAGAAACAATGGTTTCCTGGAACACTTTTTACTGCCTAGCCCTCAACTTTACACTTCACGCTGGGGAGTTTTGCATGTTTAAGTCCTCCGAATGCATATAGTGAACTCTCAATGAAGGCCGTCAAAAGAAACACACTGTTTGTATTGTTACTCTGAAAAAACCCCAAACATTTAGTATTTTCAGGTATTCTTTTTTTTAATGTCAAACAAATATTGTATGTATTTTAAATATTTCCACAATGATGTGAATGTACAATAGCAATTTTGTTAATACAATTTTATATAACTCCTTTTTAACTAACACAGAAGACGCCTAGTGTTGCCATTCACAGGCTGCTATAAAACAAGACAATTACAAAGCCTCAAAACTGGAGACGTTTGTGTATGGCACAGTTTAAAATAAATAGAGTACAGTAGATGAATAACATATATGGTAATGAAATAATAATAATGTTAAAGAGAGATCATATTTAATAATATAATATAATCAATATGTTCAATATGCAATCTAGGCTCTACAGGAAGCAGGTAAATAAGAAATAAAAGCGTGTCTCTGTCCACGATCCTCGTCTTCGGGGAGATCGGGAAGTATGTTTAATACAGACATTTATCATGTAATTATAGCTCCACAATCAGTTAGGGATGACCTGGGTTGATGACCAATGATTATTGTCCTTTTCATGCTTTTCAGGGGCCCAGATGGGAATCCAGGAGACAAAAGGGGCCCCCTTCACTCTCACCCAGCAGCTTTTCAAGATTCTCATTAATGCTCTAAATTGAACCATATGTGTCTGATTTGTAATTAACTCCTATTGAATAAGAGGTGACATGAAGTCTTTGATAGAGAGAAGTACGACTCTATTAAAGGCCACTCTGTTCTCAACAACAATAACAACACAGTAAGAGGGAGATTATTTGGGCTTTTTTATATACAGATATGGACAGAACTGTGAAATCTGTATTTTATTTCAACCTATAGAGGAGAAGAACAAAAAGCTGTGAAGAAAGTTACAGTAAGACCAAGTTGAAACTTTTGTGCACCGAGCAGGGTACAGCTCAGATGTTGTATGTTGTTGCAGGAAATGTTCCTGTTCCAAAAAACCCACAAAACATCAAATTAATATGTTTTATAATCTGAGATCAGTTTGAAAGAGATTCTTGAATCAGCTAGTTATCAGTTCGCTGAGGAGATCATGTTTTCAGTCATTTGTGTTTGTTTGTTTGTTTGTTTGTCCATTAGTTAGAATGATAACTCAAAAACACACTACCAGACCTAATTGACATTTATTGAAAATTTAGGCTCGAAGAGCAGGGGATTCTTAGAGAATTTCCTCACATTTTTAAGTGAACTTTTTCACTATTTCATCACGAGCTACTACATTTACATGAATGAAAAACATCTGGCACATGCAGTGGTGTAAAGTAACTTTGATAGCACATTTAAGTCTTGATTTGAGTTTACTTGAGTATTTCCATTTTATGCTACCATGTACTTCTACTCCACTACATTTTAGAATATGCATTACATTTACCTGGCAGTTATAGTTACTAGTTACTTTTAAGATTAAGGTCCCAATCTTTTAGGCTTGTGACCCCTTACAGAAAAGATGTAGATGAAGTTGGAGCCTCATGTCATGTTTCAGATGTCTGTGAGTTGTTAGCAGGTCCACCAACAGTTTGAGGCCCAAAGAGGTAAAATTATCCAATATTTCACAAAAGTGAAAAAAATGAATACTGATTTATGCAGCAGAAGTTTTTTTCTTCTTTCCTCCCCCACTGATCATCTCACAACCCCCTCAGATCTATCTAGTGACCCTTTAGAGGGGCCCGACCCCTAGGTTGGTAGTTGGACTAAATCTGAGGACTTCTTCCACCACTTGTCCCATGATTGTTGATCACTGTGTATACAGATTTTGTAAATTTTGCAGCCTTGGTGAAGATAAATGTGTTTTCTAGTTAACCAACAGCTGAGAGTTATATAGTGCTGTTTCATTTTCATTTAGGTGGTGAAACGCTGTGAACATTCTTCTTCACTTGAACAACATGTGGCAGCGACAGAGACAGCCCCTTTGATGAGTGATTTGTAAAACCAGAGGTATAACAACAGGTATTTTCAGCTCTGCCCAAACAGAAAATGCCCCTTTCATGTTCCTCCAACTTGGTACTCACAATCTGAAACAAGGGTGCAATTGTGGTTGTCACCAAACAATGACATTTTTTCTTTCTTTCACTCTCTAAATTCCCCATATCATCTCCACACAGATGAGCAATTTGTCTGTCATGAGGTCTGGGGCATCGGCCCACTCCGGGCTTATTTCACTGACAACACTGTTATTAGCGGTAAGCCGAGCCAGTGGCAAATGAATCTGCCTACTGTTCAGGAGGCCAGGGCTCTTTTCAGCGATTAATTTGATAAATATATTAATTATGAATCTGGATGACAGTACAATCAGATTGTCAGGCTTCCAGACTTGGCCTTTGTGATAAGTCGCCTTTGAGATTGGGTCTCCTCGGGTTTCAGGAGCTGTCATCCCCGGGGCTCAGCCTCTTATCAGCGCCTGACCCATTCACTCGGTAATTTCCTGTGTGTTGTAATTAAATGGAGGCTTTCTGATTGCAAGTGACTCTCTTTAAGAGGTGCTTCTTGGGTTTCAGGTGAAAGGGATGTTCAATGGACCGGCTGTCTCCCCTGCCCTCTGCAGGACTCAATAGGCACTGAATGTCCTATTTA
The DNA here is from genome assembly GCF_043641665.1 of Enoplosus armatus. Lineage (NCBI taxonomy): Eukaryota > Metazoa > Chordata > Actinopteri > Centrarchiformes > Enoplosidae > Enoplosus > Enoplosus armatus. Next base: position 7,086,349 of record NC_092199.1, on the reverse strand, counting down.
CGCAGCAGCAGCAGCAGCAGCACGAGTACCTTAATACATGTGCATTAATTTGAAAATCTTGTTAATAGTTAATGCTGAAGAGGAACCCCCTAAAATCCTGTTTAACGATGTAAAATGTTTGTCTATCTAGACATATTCCTGTGCATGGATGAGAAATATACGAGCTGATTTGTCTCAGGTTAACTCATATAACAACTGCCATATTAAGCTCAAAACCAGTTATAAAAATGTTCTCTTTGCACTTTGAAACATTACCTTAATGATTGTCTGTGTATTGGTATCCTGGGATCTTTTGGTTACTACTTAGAAGTTTAAGAGATCCTCTGCTGGCTGCTGACAGCTGATTATGGACGTTTACTGTAGTTGCTGACTCCACCCGTCCATCTCTGCTTGGATACTGTTACAGAACTGGCAGACGGACATCCTGAGCCTGGAGTGGGGCCTATACAGCAGCAGTCTACCGTCAGTATAGTCTGACAAATGGCTACAAAGCAGTGGAAGTGCAAAAAAGTAAAGCAAACTAATGTTGCCTCAGAAGCAAATACAAAAAAGTCTGGACTTTTTCAATTATGAACCCCTTGTTGTTTAATTATGCTGCTGCTTGAAGACAAAAAATGAATTTTTATAGAGGATACAAGTTTCATTTCAAGTTTCTGTTTCAAAGTTGCACTGTAAAGTCCAGGTCTAAGCTGACAAAGGAACAAATCTTGGATCAATAAATTGTTCATCACTGCTTCAGAGCAAAGGTTTTACTCTATTACACCTGTATAAAGAAACCCTTTCAGTAAAAAACTGAAAACTCCATTATTTTCTCCCAGATTTACAGTTTTTAGAACTTGAGTTTGATGACAGTCCGTATCTTATGTTGGCTAAAAAAGTAAGACTTTAGGGGGACAACTCAAATTTACACACTGTGTTTGATAAGTCCCTACTTTAATTCACCAGTAGTACAACCCTTACTCTCTAGAGTGGGGTCCAATGAAAGCCTGAATTAGCTCGGCTGTGCTGCCTCTGGAGGCACAAAAGGTTTCCCTGCTGCCCTATTTCACTTTTCCTCTCTGGTATCACCAAGGACTATAATTAAAATCATGTTTTTTTTCATACAGCCGGTGAGCACCATTAATTCAGAGAGAGGTGCCATTATGGAGGTTGTGGCTCCCAGGGTAGCACTGGGGAAGAGGTGGGGCAGTGGCTTTTCAACATTAATGGCCCCCGTGTGTGCCTGCTATTAATCTCAACAAGGAGTGAAGTGGCTTCATCCCAGCTGCAGAAGCAGGACAACGGCTCCCAAAACACTGCAGAGATTAAGTGGAGTTTTGTCTTGGGCCCTTTACTCTGACCTGTGACATTTAAATAGGTTCCAACAGCGGGCTCACTTTTACTTTCCATTAATTTTGTCCATAAAATCAGGAATATTGTTCTCTTTTAAATCACTTTTCAGCAGACGCAGCCGTTTTATTTTACAAAAGAACCAGTGTCTTTGTGCAAGCCCAAATATTTGGACGGAAACTGATACGGCACCTTGTTATGTCTTGTAGAATTAGAAAAAGAAAACTTGGTGATCATATTTCAGCTTGTCAAACAGCCTCTTTGGCTGAAAGCCCAATCTGTAGGTCACCTCTTGCTTATACTTCCAAAGGTGTCCAATTATTCATATATCTATGACAAGCAGGACATGCAATTTACAAATGCCACTCAACAAGACGTGGACTATAAATAGCAGGAAAATGGTTAAGTTGATAAAAACAGCACTGACCTTGCTTTGCCACAAGGAGGAACCACTGGTTAAATTTTGCTGCAGTCGTAGCTCATTGGTAACAGTTCAACAGAGGCTTTGAGTCTGTTTGTGATACTACAGTCTTTCACTAGATGGCAGTAGTGCATGATTTAATGACTGAGCTTGTGTCATCATGACAATGAACTTCCAAGAATATCTCTTTTATAAGCCAAACACCTGAGCAAACAGGAGAGTCACAGATTCAGCTTTTCAGTCTGGCCAACAGTGGTTGCTGAGCTGTAAAGCAGGTTTCTATATATAATATGACATATAATCAAGGTAATTATAAGTCATATTGTTTGATATGTTTGTGGAACAATAACAGACTCCATCACATTCCTTCAGAGACTTAATAGAGTTTATCTTTAAAGGATCTGATCAGGTTTCCATCTGCGGAGCCTCACATGTATCCCTAAAGGAAACTGTTACCTTAATGATCCATAGATAGTTACATCACTGTGTGAGAACTGCATGCTGTGGAGTGGACACCAGAGGTTAATTGCAGTCTCCAGCAAGCCAGATAAGGCGGCTCCATGCAAACTGGGGAAAAAACAAATTACACTTTCATATTCATGTAATCACGCAGATATGAAATTAATTTTCTGAAGCCGAATCTGCTGTCATCCCCTTGTTGCTTTCTATTCATGCTGGCTATGCTAAGCCGGAAATAAAAGAATAATTATGCATTAGCGTTTCTAATTAAGGTTTCTCTCAAAGGTGAATGGAACGCTGATGAAATTTTTTGGGGATTTATTAAATTACTGTGAAATCAAATTAGGGAAGCAAATTAATCCTTGTAGTGAATTAGATCAGTGAATGAGAAAATTGACTTCTCAACACAAACCAGGGAATGAGAAGGCAGGACTAGTATAAAACACAGACACACTGCAGGTTGTTGAGCTCAGATGATTATCAAGGATGGATGGCAACAGCTCTTGTTTAACTGAAAATGGCCACATGGGCCACATTTACATGTAGGTGGGGGCGGAGCAGCCATACAAAGATCCAGAGGAGCAATTCTCAATTGAGACAAGACAAGTGCCCTTGGCTCCTTGGTGCACGTGGCTTTTATTCCTAGATGCTCCTGCGCCTTGATTTATCCTCTCAGTGACATACTGTACAGCGATGCATTCCCACAATGCACCAATGCCCAAAGGTATGCATCCCAGAAAATCACATTTTCCTTAGTGCACTAATGCGTGGTAAATGGTAATACATGGTGTATCCTGCCTTTCAACATAAAACTGTTACTACTGAGAATGATGATGATAAAGATGTACATTGAAGGTGTGTGTGCTTGAAGGCAAATTCAACACTATCTTAGACTGATGTGTACCTGCATAGGACACATGTTGTAAAGGAACATTTTAGGAAATATTCTTAATTGCTGTCTTTTTTAAAAATTTGTTTTAAATGAGAAGATCAATACCACTTTTATAAATACAGAACCAGAGCCAAGAGGCGATTAGCTTAGTTTAACTTAGCATAAAGACTGGAAGCAGGGGGAAACAGCTAGCTTGGCTCTGTTCAGAGCTCAAAAATCTGCCTTTCCAGCACCTCTAAAGCTCACTAATTGTGAGACAATGTTGTTTTTATATTTCTGTTTGTGTACAAATTAACCATCAAGGCACAATGCGCTAATTACTGAGCTTTAGAGGTGTTGGTAGGCACATTTTTTAATTTACAGAGCAAGACTAGCTGCTTCCCCCTGCTTCTAGTCTTTATGCTAAGCTAGGCTAACCACCCCCTGACTGTAGGTCCATATTTAACACACAAACATGAGAGTGGTATCAATCTTCTCATGTAGCTCTCGACAAGAAAGCTAATAGAGAACCAAAGAGCATTGTTTTTTGTATAATTAACTTGTTCACTAACTAACTTCTCCTGGTGTGCTCTCACTGCTCACTGAGGTGCTCTACCCAAGGGAACGATTCCTGAAGGGCCTTGTCCTGTCACAGCAATACAACATTTTATGGATTTTTTTTTTGGATGCCTGCCTTTACTGTCTATGAAGCAGGTTTCAGTTATAGTTTGTAGGTTTCTAGCTTTAGGGTGTATAACAGTGAGCATTGACAAATATTGATTAAATTTCCTGGGCCACAAAAATAATTTCGCTCTTCAAAGGGGGGAGTTCCAACCATCACGTATTTTTGCTGATCTAGTCTTTGACGAGTCACTTTGCTGTTGGCCACAAATTGAATAAACAACTGCTACAAGCCATCATAGTCAAAAATGATTTATACTCTCTCACGACATAATGAAGTGACATAGAAACAAGAGAAATGTGCTGAAATGTTTGAGGGATGTGTGGGATTTTATTTGGATCAAATAAAGGTCAAAGTTCAATGATTTTTAGTCAGTTGCTCCAGGCTTTATATCTTGATGACACTCAGACCGCACTGAGTATTTGTCAGGTTTGCTCTTTGACTTCTACCGTAGTTTTGGATTGTGTTGGCTGACACTGATCACTCAATCTCAGACAGTAGACACAACAGGTCTATTAGAAAACAGGATTGCTTTCCCTTTCATGAGTTTGAATCACAAACAACTGATGTCAGGAAGAAAGATTTTCATTCACACTCCAGTGTGGAGGAGAAATCTAATCAACCTCAAGTCATCTGCATTAGAAAAAATACATTACAAGCATTTCAATACATTGAAAGCTTGTGCTCTGGAAACATAAGACAAAATGAAATCCTCTGCTGTATGTTTATCTGAACGTTACCGAATCCAAAAACTCTGCAGCTTCACAGCTTGTCAGACACTTGGTAGTTTGCTGGAGAATTGCTAATACAGATCAATACATTGCAAATTGTTTGCTTTCGCTGTTTGATGTAGCGCAGGCTTCAAAGAAATGACTCTGTAATGACACTGTGAACTCATCTGTGAAATAAACCGATGAAAGACAGACAGCCTCATATTTGAGTAGCTTATATGACCTGAATGGACACATTCAAGGGTGAATGTGCAAACAAACATCTGTCTTTTATTTTGTAATGTGGCAAAAATCCCACTGGTATCAAACTCAGTGGCCCTTTCTCTTCTGTCAACATTAGCCAAAAATACAGCTCACTCCAGCGTCTCTTCTGTAAGGTTCAACGCTTTATTATATACCATAAATCTGACTCCATCCTACAGAGGCTGAGCAACAAATATTTGCAGAAAACTGTCTTGCTACAGATAATAATCGCAGCTCAGCGTTTTATAGTCCAGATATTAACAAGGACGCCAAAAGCAATTTGTCAGCACCTTCTGTAAAACCGTGACACCATGTCATACTAAAAACCTTTGGTTTTGTACCTGTGTATTATTTACAGCCTTGAGCATGTCCTTACTCTGCCAAAACCCTCCTGGATCCATAATGAAAATAAGCTTGTACTCCATCGCCCAGTGCCTGTATTAACAGTGTTGTGATTGTAAATTGCTGATGGCGAGCTCGGGCCTCGGTGCTGGGTTTCCTCGAACTCACCACAGCTAATGTGAAAAGACAGGGGCCTCCGATTGTTCAGGGTTTTTTGGTGGTGCACTGCGCAGCCAGGCATACAGATGGAGGACATGGACAAAAGCCTCTTATCGGGGAGGCTTTTCTAACGTTCATATACAGCACTCAGTGTTATGTTATTACATTTTTGGATTTATGTTTCTGATGCATTAACATAAGCAGCATTTTAATGTTGTAGCTGGTTGAGGTGAAGCTAGTTTTAAGTAATTCTGGATCATCAACAATGCATTACAATAAACATTTAATTTAAGGTGACATAAAGTAGAAATCCTACCTAAAAATTGTACGTAAGTAGTTGAGTAAAGGTTACTTTCCACCACTGGTCACTGGGACATTTTTGGTTTTTAGTGAAATATCTCAACAACTATTGGATGGATTGCCAAGAAATTCATACAGTCATTAATGGTGCCCAGAGGACGAATCATTTTTTATTTGTATTAGTTATCTATTTATTATTATGTATTTCTTTATCTATTTCTAGTACTAGCAGGTCAAATCTCATCATCTAGATGAATTGGCACACATTTTGTATACACAATCGTGGTCCCCAGAGGACGAAGCCCGGTGACTTTGGTGATCCCCTGACTTTTCTTCTATGATCTACATTTCTATGTGTCCAACACTTTGGTTTTCTAGGCGAGGTCTTACACTTATGCTGGACATGAGAAAAGCCATAGTTAGCCAGCTACTGGTGGTAGCTTTAGATTTAGCGAACAGACATGAGAGTGGTATCAATCTTTGAATCTAACTCTCAGCATGAAAACAAAAAGTGTTTCTCAAAAATGTTGAACATTTGCTTTAATGTAAACAAAGTGTACAAACCATAAATACAAGCTCGACATTTTTACAATAAGTTATCAATAAAAGCGTTGGAATTTGTTTTTACCAAATACCAGCTTCACAAAATGATCCAGCAGCTTTGGACATGAGCCCTTGGCCCTTTATATTTTTTTAACATATGTGCAAGCTGTCATATCAAACTCTGTTCAGTATCAGACCGGTTGCAGTGGTGATGACTAAGCCAGGGGTAACAGGAAGCCAGCATCTCAGCAATATCATTAGCAGTGTCAACACCTTTCCTTTGCTTTCACTTGCAGGTTGGCATTTCACTCTTTTTGTATGAAACCTCTTGTCTGAGTGAGTCTCCTAACTGTCTTCACCTATGAGACCTTCATGAGCCATAAGACAGCTGGGCTACCAGTCAGCTCGTAGTTACATAACACGTATAGTCTCAAGAGTTTTACAAGTTTTCCAATTGTCACATTTACCGAATTCCCCAAACCTTTTATAAAGTAAGTTAATCTCAACTCAGCATAGAAATAATGTATCACCAATTGATATATGTTCAAAATATAAGTGACAAGTCTATATTCAAAAGGTGAGTCAGGAAAACATAGACGCTAAAGCATACATCTAGGTTTAAAATTGACGCCAGCCTGCCAGTCTGAGGGAAGTCAAGTGTGGAATTGAAACTGGCAGAGAATTCAAATCCACACTGTCATAGCAGGAGTGCTGCAGGCTCTCTCTCTCTCTCATCCCACCGTCTCTCACAGTCAAGTCCTGCACTTGATAAACCTTCTGACAAGAGGTATTATCTTCAAAGTGCAGATCTGCAGACTTGAGATGTCTTGACTTGTCTCATACACAGTAAACACAAAAAAATCTGATTTTAGGTGATATAAAATCCATCTTTACACAGTTAAGAAGATGATCAATAATGACAATGTTAAGAATCTTTCACTTGGAATTAACCACACTGGTGAAAATCAAATCCTAAATGATAATAATGGCTTTTACCTGGATTGACTTCATGAATGTTTACTTCATGAAAATATGCAAGAGTCGTTAATGTTTTCTGTGTTTATTGTGTCTCTGTCTGGCATGATTAGTCTGTGAGAGGTACTCTACCAACGTCAGACAAAGGAGCTGCTGTGCTGTATTCATTCAAGTTGATATTACCTGAGGCCAGGAGGCGTCAAAGCCCATGTGTCCACCTTGAATCAGTCATCATTAACATGGATCTGCATAGACATAATGCTCTCCTCAAATAAAGCCTCTTTCAGGTGCAATGAAAGAGGACATTTTGTCTTTCTGAATAACAGCATCCATATTTATCAAAAGCTATTTCCATGCACGTCTGTCTAATGTAGCATGGCGCTTAATGTGGATGTTTGTGTAGCTTCGTTCTGACTGATACATCTATAGCAAAAAATCTTTGCTTTTTTAAAGGAAATTTTCAAGCTAGAACAACAAAATCCATCTCAAGTACAATCCTCTCACCCGTGCACATTAAAACCACCATCCACATCACTCAGTCCCCTCGAAGCTGTATTTTTAGAAAGACTTGTTTCACCGACATTACTGTCTGTGGAGTTGGCATTTAATTATGAAAAGAATAATTAACATGATGCCTACAAAAAAGCTGCACTTGTGCCTGAGATCAACTGGTGGCTCTGTGCTGATAAGGCCTCTGAACTGACAGGAGAGAGCTGCACAAGCAGTTGCATGACAGCGCTCGAGTGTGCCTTTCTCCAAAGGCTGATTGCCCCATCACATGCGAAAGTATAACGCTGGGAATGCATCCATCATAGCCAAAAGCCTTAATCGGGGGCCAAGATGGAGCTGCATTTCAGCTTAATAACACCCAGAAGCAGCTGGCAGGGTTGTCTGTCCTTCCCCTGCAGCCGCTTTCTCTTTGCATCAAGAACAAACATCAGCCCATATACTCCACAGACAGCATTACAAGATGGCATTTTAATGAGCCTCACAAGGAAAAACCTCCCCTTTTTTCCCCCCTGTTCATCTTTTGCCACCAAGGAGAGGAGGAAGAGAACACGGCGGCCTGCATCACATCACATCTCCACAGTCAAATACAGTGCATGTGCGTGTTGCAGTAACAATAACTCTTTCCACCCACTCACACACTCTCACTCTGACCCCCCCCCCCCCCCCCCCCCCCCTCCCCTTATTGCAACCACAACCACCACCTCACCCTGCTCCAGCGCCTTCAGTGGCTCACGTGCCGCAGCACACTCCGATGAGTCCCACGCTTCAGAGGAAGAATTCTCCACATTCAAGTCCAGAGGGGCAGCAGAGTGTGGGGGCGTCATCCGGCTTCCAGGGGAAGGGAAGATGTTGCTCCTCATCAATCTGATGAAGCAGACTTAATCAGTAAAGATATTTGAGTGAGGCATGAAGGGAAGAGATGCTGCTGGAATGCAATGATGGTTCAAAGCAATGAAACCAGAACATGACCACCTTATGATGTCATTTATCTTTTATCAATCTGTTTAATTCCAAAATGAATAAACGATATTAAAAAAGAATCACTTGACAATTGCTTCTGCATCAACCTGTTTTTTTTATTCTTTTTTTGATGATTTTTATTTTGAAAATTCAAATGTGTGCTTCTTAACAGGATATTGCGCTCTTTTGTGCAGTATGTGACAGTTTTATATGAATGTCTGTATATTATTCATTGTCATGGCACTGCTGCCTTCTTAGCCAGGTCTCCCTTAAAGAGAAATCTAAACTAGACTTATAGACTTAAAAATACACCTTGAATACATCAGACAATGATGTCATTTAATGTGTATGAAATTCATTATAAATTATAGTTCCAAGTCAAAAAAAGAATACAATCAAAAGCGTTTTACACACGCCGGATGTGTCATTTATTTATTTATTAATCTGTTAGACACTTTTTCTCTGCATGCACAAGTTTGGATTACGTGAAAGGAAGGAAGGAAACTCTCCGGGGAATCAATGCAATTTAGGAATCCCCACTTAACTCTTATCAATGTTCTTTGTCTTTTCCTGTTTCTCAGAGCAGACGGGGGAGAGATGAAGAAGCCCACACACTGTGCAGTGTGTGCGGAGGGGTGATGCCTCGAGAGCGCATCACAGGACGACAAAACCCCACTGCAAGACGCAGTGCCAGAATAGAGCAGCTTTGGCGCGAGAGCAGGTTTCCTGTAGTTATAGGAAAAGGGGGAGATCGTCCCTACGAATCCCCTAACATACTTCTTATCATGCCGGAGTCCTCCTGATCATCTTTGCTCGCGTACAGAGACCATGTAGTGGAGAGAGAAAGGGGATCTCCACCGGTGGAGAGATCTGGGGATGCATGGACACGGTTATGGGTGATTAATGCCATTTTGCTGCTGCAAAACAAGACTGGATATGCACACAAAAAGTGGGGATAAGTGAGTTTCGGGGCCCACAGGATGGACACTGCAGAGGTAATTCTCTCTGTGTTGGTGGTTGTGATTATTATAGTGTCGTTGCTGTCCAACGTCCTGGTGCTGATCTGCTTTCTGTACAACCCGGAGATCCGCAAGCAGGTCCCAGGTCTGTTCAACCTCAACCTCACCTTCTGCAACTTGTTGCTGACCGTGTCCAACATGCCGCTCACTTTGGTGGGACTTGTCAGCAAGTCTCAGCCGGGAGGAGACGGCTTCTGCCAGATCGTGGGCTTCCTGGAGACCTTCCTGTCCACCAACTCGATGCTGAGCATGGCAGCTCTGAGCATCGACAGGTGGATCGCGGTGGTGTTCCCCCTGAGGTACCACTCCAAAATGCGCCATAAAGACGCGGCTTTTGTGCTCGGGTACACGTGGGCACACTCCATGTCCTTCTCCACGGTGGCCGCCTGCCTCTCCTGGGTGGGATACCACCGGCTTTACGCGTCCTGCACCCTCTCCAACCCGAGGGCAAGCAGTCGGACCCAGTTTGTTATCTTCACCGTCTTCTTCCACTCCTTCACCTTTCTCCTGTCTTTTATAGTGTTGTGTGTCACATACCTCAAAGTGCTTAAAGTGGCAAGGTTTCACTGTAAGAGGATCGACGTTATTACAATGCAAACTTTGGTGCTGCTGGTGGATATACACCCCAGGTGAGCCCCCTTAACTTTTTACTCATGTTTGTATTACTCCTGCATCAGGCACCTCTTACTAACCTGTAACAATCTGCAATGTACATTCACATTTGGGAAGCAAATAGGGCTGTTCAGTTAGAAGAGAGCATTTAGAAAAAAAAGAACAAACTGTACAAATCAGCCCTCTGATGAAAAAGGAAGAAAAGTAGTTGGTGCCATCATTCCTTCTCACATGATGCTAAAGCCTGAAATGACGCTGTTCTGTATCTGACGAAACAGTACAGTTAATGATGCTTTGCCATCTTTGAACTGACATTTGAATGTCCACTCACATTTGTGTCCTCATATTTAGAGGGGATGCAACATCTGATTCTATTGAAATGTCATCCAGAGTGATTGCTTTACTCTGCCTCCATACGGTATAGCTAAAAACCAATATATAGTACGTGTGTGAGAGAGACAGATGGTTACATAGATCACAGCTACTGTCCATGAGGTGCATGCTGGTGGTCTGACTCCTGCCTGTCGTTACTCACACTGGTGACCTCCGTTTCATAAAATATTACTTGAAGGAGCTTGTCATTATGACATCATAGCCATGCACACACAAAGTCGCACATGCACACACAAAGTGTTGAAATTGTAATTCTTGAAGCTCAGCCTCTGCTGGCTCCCTCTGTATTTAACCCCTGCACAACAGAAATAAAGAGAGAGCTACATCCTCTTCTTTCTGTCTGTTATGAGATGTTTAGAGACACTTTGCGGTCTCTTCCCTGAGTGCGTCCCACTGATCATAAACCAGTTGAAGTCTCTGTGTTTCCAGTGTTCGACAGCGTTGCCTGGAGGAGCAGAAGAGGCGACGACAGAGAGCGACAAGGAAGATCAGCACCTTCATCGGCACCTTCATGCTCTGCTTCGCTCCCTATGTGATCACAAGGTGAGTGTTGGAGAGAGACCCATGGGGGGGGGGGCACACAAGCTGACATACTGCGGCGTATACAGCCCTTTTGTTTTGCTGGTATCCCCCAAACCTCCCTCCCCCGCCCCCCTACCGCCTCCTCTCTACTTCCTCTCCACACCGGCCAGAGTTGGAAGATGAGATTGGCTGACCTTGTGATAAGTAATATGCCTCTGCTCTGCTGTTGCTGCTGCATTAGCACTTTTCTCCTCAAGTTCGGCGGGTGCATCAGCTAGTCAGGTAGAATCCACTCGCATCAATCACTGGACAAACAGACGATGTAACATGAGGCCTAGAGAGTGAGACGCACAAGAAATGTCCGGACATGTGAGAAGGAAGTCTTATTTGTTAAAATCATGTCAAAGGACATGAGAATATAAAACTAGAATTACCGCCCCGAGGTTGTATGCCTCAGCCAAGGAACCATATTGATGATACATATGTATGATTCAAGTGAACATACATTGCTGAACTGACTAATGAAGGATTATTGCAGATGTAACAGGTACACATGTACTTGATTACTATGTAAAGACGGATTCTTATTCTTATTCTGCTTAGTATAGCTACACAAAATGGTGTGGTTTTGTTTTCTCCCGACATTGTTAGATGTGAAGCCTCTCTATGAGCTGTAGGTGAAACTCACTCACTCACTCACAGGATCACGATCAGCTCGGTGCGCTCCAACACATTGTTTGCAGTCACGTGATTCTGATGACGCTCGAAATTCAAAATGAGGCAGGAAGTGAAAGGCGGAATGGAAGAGATGGAGGAAAGCCCGTACTGTGCTAGTTATTGTTTACTCAAAGTCAAAGTCACAGTGACCTTGACCTGTGACCTCTGACCACCAAACTCTTATCAGTTCATCCTTGTGTCCCTCAAGGCGTTCCTGAGATATTGCTTTCACGAGAATGGGACAGACGGACAACCCTAAAATTTTATTTTAAGACTACATAAAAAACAACAACACAAAAACAAAATTTGAAGTAAACAAATACAGAAGTTAACATGTTGTGTAAGACTTCAATGGTCGGTTCTCCCAAATAGAAATATTGTATTCTATTTTCTAACTTCTTGCCTTGCTTTGAACACTTTTCATTGTGACTATTTCCAAAGAAGAAATAGTTCCTGTTTGTTCTCGAGATTATCCAGAGAAACAGGGACACAGTTGTTGAAAGATTTTGCTGTTGAAAATTTTAAATGTTGTTTTTCGAAAGAAATTCCATTCACCTCCATTAACATCATCATCTTTAATTACAATATCAAATTGTAAGAAGTTGGAGTTTTTGAAATGAAACCTGGTTGTCATATAAAACTCTGGAGGCTTTGATAATGACTTTTTCAAGCACTGACAATTGTCAGTAATGAATGACTATAGCAGCACTGTACATGCTCTCATTCTGCAAATGGCAGTTTACTAATTACAATCTGAATATATTACGCTAAAAGCTCCTCCACTGCCTCTCTGATGCTCACTTGTTGTCGGGGTCATCATGTGTATAGTGAAAGCCCTGCTGTGCGCTGTGGCAGCTGACTTAACCTCCTGTTCCCTCCAGTGCTGTGGAGGGAAAATGTCAGTGATGGCTACTGGCCGATGTACGGCCAGTGTTAATGTGCTGACAGAGCTTGATTGTGGAAAGAGTAATCATACAGAGTGCAAGAGTAGAGGATCAGCTATTTTTTTTTGTACCTCTTATGACACCACGTACGGTAAAACATTTTTACACTTGACAAAATTGCGTGAAAGCACCAATTTTATGTCTTTTATGAGACGCAGACCACAGGCAAGACTGTAAAGCTAATTAGGTGCCCCTTTATATCAAATATACAGTATTTTAAGTTCAGAAGAGTAGTTTTTTTTCCCCACAGACTGCTGGAAGAACTCACTGTCCTCTGTCCTTTAAGGGTCTCTGCTCAGCCCTCAGTGTAATACTGTATTAAATAACAATCAAAGTTAATTGGCTTGTTTCCAGACACTCATTACTGCTTCGACAGGTCTGTTTTATTCTTCCGGTGAATCTGCCTCTGCCTTTTTCTGACAGGAAATGCTGCTGGCTGCAAATGAGAAATGAGATGAAAAGGAGCCTCACGCTGTTAATCCACACTCATGAGAGAAAGAAGGGAACTCTTCATGTAGTTTCACTTGACAGCTGCCTACATTTTATCTTGTGGGTGATTGCAAGTAATAACTTAAGACAGAATAAGTGCTTACTGAGGCGACTCTGTACAGAAATAAACACTGGTTCTTTACATAATTGCAGTAGTAGAGAAGCACCCTGCTCCCAACTATAAAAAAAAAGATGTCTTGCAAATGTATTTCTATTTCTGCATAATAAGCTTAGGGCATGCATGTCTTTTCCAGCATGTTGACTTGCCTTTCCACTGCTCTCTCTCCCTCTCTCTCACCACCCTCTCTTTATGCTTGCCTGCAGGATCGTGGAGTTATTTCCAGCGGTGCCTATCAACCCCCACTGGGGAATTGTCTCCAAGTGCTTAACTTACAGCAAGGCAGCCTGCGACCCCTTCGTGTACTCCCTGCTCCGACACCAGTACAAGAAGACGTGCACTGACATCGTCAACAGGCTGCTGAAGCGTAGCTCCTTGAACGCGTCCGGGCGCAGGCACGAGAACCAAGGCAACAGCATACCGACGGCGGAGTGACAGGGAGCGGACTCTGATGGGACACGGTCCGAGGGTTGACCTGGCAACTGTCAGGGAAATATGAAGCTGATTTATCGTCGATGAAGAAGAGAACAAATATTGGTTGTTCCTGTCCACGTCTGCTTGAATTTGGTCTGACATGCCCAAAAAAAAAAGCCACTAGAGACAAGGGCAAATCCCTGCACAGGAATACCACTGTGCTTGCATACTGAGTGCCCAGAACAGCAGATCAGTGCAGTGAACTTGTTGTGAGGACAATAAGCAACGGCAGATTTCACTTCCACCTGGAGAGACAGATGTGCTCGCCCAAGAAGAACGGCCAGTTCTCATAGCCTCATTATTTTAACTAGAGTAGCTTTCAGTCTGATATAGGATTTGCAGGATATCTGTTTGTTTTGACATTACTGTAGTATATATTGATATTATCTTTAAAAAAGAAAGGATAGGGAACGGCTGTATGTCTGTTTTAGTCTGTGCAAAGTGTCAAGTTGATACGTTCATACTGTATGTAGCACTGAAACCTAACCTAACCAAAACTTGACACAAAACCAAGTCCCCTAATTGCAATACAGACAAAAACAGACAGTGCCGCTGCAGAGTTCGGCTCAGGTTATTTCAGACTTAATGGGCTACAACACTCTCCCAATTAAACAGATTTTAGGGTACTTTTATTTTTGTAGTAAATTGCCTTGTAGTGTAAGGGCCAATGAAGGAAAAAGCAAGATTATGTGTTTCATTGTGTTTCATGTGCGTAAACATGTTGCCACCATTTTGAGGGACTTACTGACCCAGCCAAGAAGAACTTTAATGGGTAAAATGGGCCTTCAAACCGGCTGCCTTTGCTGTCATGACTGACGTGTGCCCCTCAGGTTGTTTAGTCAAGTGGAGCGTGACTGACTGTACTACTTACCCCGGGTTTGTACTCACAGAGAGGAGTAAGAGACTGCTTCATGCTTTCTCACACATTTGGGCCAGATGGACAGGAAAAGGATATAGGATGTATATAATGTCTTTATTTTCCTTTACTTTGCAGATTGATCACTTGTAAACAAATGACATTATGTGATATTGAATAGCCATGACAGCCGCCCATGCAAGGATACAAACAATCCTTAGAATAAAGCAGCTCTGGAAGCAGAAATAATCTTTTTGCTTAAGTCAGTGATAAAGCTAAAGAAAGAGTCTCAGCTTTCTGTTTCTCAACATTGAACGGACATTAGATGTGTAACAGTGATATATATATTGATAGCACCATGAAGGCACCACCTACTATTCATTTGGGTAACCTTGTCACAATTTATTGAACGTGCTAATACTATTTATAATGTTCATCAGGCTCAATGACGGCAATCATCATGCTCCTAGTCGAGATTAATTGCTTGTTTTTGGGCCCCTGACATTTCAGAAGCTGGAACCACAGAAAGTTTGGCATTTTTGCTTAAGAAATGGCTTTAACAAAAAAATGTAACGATTAATTTTCAGGCTCTAATGATTTTTAGAAGGTTTAAACTAGCAAGGATAGGAGGGGAAGGGAGTCATCACCAAAGACGCCATTTTAAAAAATCATCACTGACATCTTTTGCATTGGGAGTACCCCATTATGTATTTAAAACTAGAAAATGACCTGTTTGATATTGAAGGAGGACAACACCACCTTTTTACTCTCACACCGAATAAATACACATTCTGTATATTTATTTAATCCCATTGATTGTGCTGTACAGTAGTTTCCAGGCATTTCTCTGAAGACACGCCTAAGCCCAAGAGCCCTCTTGACTGACAAAGTGTTATCCGACCCACTACATGTTGTACCTATTATATCCATTTTTTTTCTGTATCAGAAGTCAGGCAGCTCTGTATCAGAGGGCTTTTGACTGGGCTCCACTTGTTATAGAGTTGACATACTGTAGATAGAGGTGCTTCAACACCAGAATACAGAAAGTTTACTTTATGGACATCTGATTTTCAGTTTAATGTTTCATGTTAAATTTGGGACTTTTTGATGGATTTAGATACACAAAGCATTTAGCAACAGTGAGAGATTCTCTGTATCTACTGTCAGTGCCAAAATGATCAATGATGCCCAGTGAGCCAAATATTAGTAGCTGCAGAAACGTCAGAGAAAATATTAATGTATTATTAATACATATTTGCTTTTATTTTGTGTTTAAGGATTCATGATTGAGGATAAATTGTTGTCTTGGACATATGAAGCATTGCGAAGACAACCGATGCCTTAAATTCTGTAACATATGGTGGTTAAGAGTTTTTCCATTCACAATGGCATATGGTGAACAATACAGGTAGGATCAATCATTGCCTTATTCACTTCCATTCACTAACACATAATCTAGAATCTCTGTATTTCTGTACCCTAATTCTGCTTTCCATGGTTATTTCTCGCTGATGTTTTGCACTGATGTAGAGTAGTTATTTTTCTCATAAATGATGACTATGAAAAAAAACAATATATGTTGACAGATTTAGATAAATGACAACGTGAAAAGTATTTTTGTGTCCTTTTGATATACGTACATGTAATTTATGACGACACTGTATTTGTTTGAGTGTTACAGAATGTGCTGCTTCACATGCAAATTCAGTTTTAACCGTTGTTGATAGCTGACAATGAATTGAGTGTAATATACCTCATTTTTCTTATGGTGACTGACTTGACTGCCTGAAGTGTTTTGTTATGTACCTCTTAATTTATTAAACCACTGGCTCAATGCTGCTGCTGCTGCTAAAGATGGCTGAGATGACAAACAGTTGATGACGGTGATGATGATGATGATGACGCTGAGATGACAAAATGAAAATATTTGGTTTTGGTGATAGTTTTTGTAATGTTGGTGAAAATGAGGAGGATGACGGTTTCAGATTTTGACCATGATGATTAAAAGTAAACTGTAGACTTTACCAAAGTGGTCTTGTACTGTTGTTCCAAAAAAAAGAAAAGGTATGCAAGTTCCCCAGGAAAGCTGCTGCTCTCAGACTCTCAGTATTTTATATTATTTTTTTGACAAATAGGAGGCAGAGAAACTCTAAAATAACCCCCCAGAAACACAAATCCCACCCTCTTGAAGCCAGCCTCTGTTCCCATAGCATTTATTTAACTGAAACTTGTTCCAGACGTTTTCTTCCCCTCTGGAAGATAAATGGGTTGGAGCTTCTTTGTGGGTCTTCTCAGGTCCTAGTGACCGAGTCTTGGTTCCTACACGAGACGTGATCTGGGACCTGAGGAAACAAAACAAAAATAAAAAAATAAAAATGTATACAATGATTCCAGCTGCGTTTAGGGCCTCCTTCCTGGC
This sequence comes from Enoplosus armatus, assembly GCF_043641665.1. NCBI lineage: Eukaryota > Metazoa > Chordata > Actinopteri > Centrarchiformes > Enoplosidae > Enoplosus > Enoplosus armatus. The sequence continues at coordinate 7,069,261 of NC_092199.1, read as the reverse complement.
CTCGAGCATCATCTGGCCTGCCTGCTTCATCTCTGCAACAGAAAGTTCCACAGATAAAATCTCTATTAAAGAGTGATTCCACTGTTCCACTGATTCGAGAAAAGAGTGTGCAGTGGTTGCAGCTGTGCATGCTGATGGCCAAAGCTGAGTATGGTTAAGATTCTGCATCCTGTAAAAATGTCCCCATTTGGTTCAGATAGCACAGGGTACAGTTTGAAGAGGTAGTTATGTTCATCATAAAATGCTGTTTGATGTATGAAGTTCAGGTTTGTTAGTTTATGATTTGGATTTTGTGAAGAACGAGAGGCATTCCTCCAAAGTCTCAGAGCAGTCTTTATTCCATACTGTTATTATCACTAATGGAGTCTGTGTATGTTCCAACAAAGTGTTATAAATTAAAGAGACATATCCTTTAGTCCTTTAGATATTTAATTAAATAAGTAATAAGTTGCCTGTCGCTCAAAATACTTGCAGTCTGTATAGCAGAGTTGTAAATATAGAAAAACGATAAAAATAACATCACCGTTAAATATAGCTTAACTCACTATTCAGAAAAGGCTGCTATAGAAACTGCTCACCTACATCGCAACCATGGCCAAGAGATAAATCAGTGCCATAATCACGTCTTTCATCCACTTCGGATTTGAAGAATGAATCAGAGTGGGGCAGGAAGAGACAAAACAGGAAGTTTGACAAGACTGATGTGATTTTCAACTTTTGTATCCGCAGCAATTCGGACCGTTTCCACCTGCAATCAGTCGGAGCCAGAGGGAAGCGATTTTTCTGTTCACACCACAGTGTAGGTGGTAATGAAACAACATCAGCGGCTGACTGAGATAGCCTCAGCTGAGATTCTGCACACTGATTCACACCCCAGGAGTCGGTGATTATCTTCAGGTGGGCGGCACTGACCGTAACACACGACTTAATCATGGTTGGCCTCAACCCACTCGGACAGTTGACCCCCCAGAGAGCAAAATAAACCACAACTCAAAGTGAAAAGTGGATACCTCGCTCCGTAAAACAAAGGAATGTTTGTTGTTTTTCTCTTCGTAACCCTTTGACTTGAGACCAGGAGGTTAACTTCAGAGCTCTGAAAGACATCTTTTTGTTTCGTCTCTGAAATCTGTGTAAAACTAAACTCTTGCTTTCAAGTGATTTAGCACAGTGGTGCAGAGAAGATTCATTTTCTGTTTAAATGTGTGAATATAAAATGACACATTTATCCTGTCATTGGTAAAAAAAAGCAGTTGAATAACATTTCTTTTGACAGGTACATGGAAAACCTCCAAAAAACTAAAAAAAAATAGGGGGTATGAAAAGAGGCCATTGATAGCAGAGAATAAATGTTTTTTGGATTTTTTTCTTCTGCAAACCACAAAACTATCAAATATAACAAACGACTCAAATGAAGACTATGAATGCTGCTTTGTGTTTCATTCAAACTCACCAAAAACCCCAACAAACTTCACCTTGGCTATGCCAGTGAATTTGTGAAAACTGTTATGGAGAATCCAGCAGGACGATCTGCTTCGTATATCAATAAACAAAAAGCATGCTGTGGTTATTATTCTACTTGTACTCTTGTTTCTCTCCCTTATGTCACTTTCTGTTTGATTGTGTGTACTAGAAAATCTGTGATGCACATTGTCACAGTGCAGTTATGACATACTGTATGTGTGGCTGCTATTCCAAAGTGTCATTGCTAAACAACATATTTTAATGCAATTTCGTGGAAAGTTGTACTGGTTAGTTTTTGGTGCATATCAGGGTCCACTAGTGTCAATATGTGTCTAAGGTCCAAACACAACCACTGCTTTTTTGGATTGACATCTCCCTCCCTCCAAGTTTTCCAAATTGTAAAGGAAAATTAAGTATTGAACCATGAGAAGCATCATTTGTTTTATCAGTAGGCTATCGATATTCATCAGTATAGACCATGCCATTGTAGCTCAAGGCCCTACACTCCCACAGGTGTTCTTACTTATCTGCCTGATTAGGCTTCTTCCAAAGCAGCCCGTACGCCTTGGATTTATGTCCACAGGGGACATTTCTGCAACGCACAATTTACACCAAGTGCCAGCATTCTGTGCCAGTGCAGGAAGGAGTGCACCCTTTATGTGGCACGGAAAAAAGTACGACTTTGGAGGTCATGGTGATGTACGTGGGTTGTGGGTGTGTAGCATGTCTGACTTTCATGCAGGAGTTTTCATCCCGTCACAGACTGCAATTAACATTTGCCTTTTTATTAACCACGATCTTTCCTAACGTTAACCAAGTGCTTTAGTTGCCTCACCCTAATCATACTTTAACCATTGTTTGCTGAACATATGCTATGTAGATAAGTCTAAATATTACCTACAAAACCTCCCATGTGGCAGCACTATCACATTTTACTAAATCCAGAGCTCCTGCGTGGACCAGCTGTGTGATGACTCCACCCACAGCGTGTGCCTGGTGGGTGGAGTTGGTTTGCTTGTTACCTAAACCTGTAACATCTGTGCTGGGGCTGCTACAGTTTAAAAGGGCTGTCTCACCGGGCAGTCACCCCTTGAGTTCCAGGCAGCCTCCCACACAGCACCAAAGTTTTACTGCCTCATGCTCTACACACACAACTGATCTGTGCCCTGTTCACACGCTGTATGGTTTGGGTTTTGTTAATGATTATCAAATTACTTTCATTCTAATTGTCTGTGTGGTGAAGCCAGGAGGTAACAGTGAAAAAAAAAGCAAGCAAATGTTGATTTCGAGACATTTAGCATTAGCGTCCTGGCTTGACTTTTATTTGGAAATGTAGTAATATTTCATCTGTTAACAAAGTTATCAACTTGTTTAAAAAACTAGTGTCTTGCTTATAATTGGAATGATCATCTCCTTAACTTGGTTCACACATTTTAAAAGATTACTCTGGTTTATTACAGCCTGCATCTTAGTTTTACCACTTTATTTAAAGTCTGTAAACGGTGAAGGAGGTTAATAACGAACAGTTAATTAATAATCACCTTCATTTTCTCCTCCAGAAATGTTTAGATAACCTTGAGGTTTGTTGAAGACCTGTCCAGTCGTCTGGCTGCTAATGTTTCTTGCTCTATCAGACTTTGTTTTAGTGATGTCGCCACATTCCCAGATCTCAGCAATTACTTTCATTATAATAAACAATAAGTACAATGTTATTTTTGCCAATGGGAAGTATGGCCAAAGATCCAGGATGCATGAAACTGGAATTTCCCTGAAGTTCAATTGGAAACAAGTAAACCAACCATTTCAATATTTCTCTCTTGTTCACGAGGGAGAAAAAATGAACACTGTACAATGAGTCTACATTAATTTAATTATTAAATTCGACCACCACCCCTCTCTTTGCTGATCTGGTTGTCGTCTTTGATGTCCATCGAGCCAGCAGAGACTCTAATCTGTCTCAGAGTCTCCGGAGCAGCGGAGGGGCGAGAGGTTAAGAGCTGGTTTACCAACGCCGCATGGCGACTCACTCCTGTGATATCCAGGCCGGCACACTCAACACTTCAAAGGCTGGACCGACTTCTGAAGAAGCATTGGCCTTTCAACTACCGGCAAGGTCAGCTGGTGCCTGTGTCTTCCCACACATCTGCACGGTATCACAGCTGCAGGCCACAGCGGCTACACTGCACACCCTGCACACTGTACAACCCCCATGCCCCCACGATCCACACCCACCTTAACCCACAGGGATGTGTGCAGGCCATATGGAACAAGTTTGGACTTCAACTTGTCATACAAGTCCTAATCATTAATAAACATCACCACTGTTTAATGGTCAAACCTGCCTTTTTCAGTAAATGTGTGTCTTGTTTCACCACGGCCTACCTGGCTCTGTTTTTGTTTTGAATGCCGAACCCTCCCAGCCCCCCCTGCAACTCAAGTCAACATTGGTGCAGCATTTGAAAGTCGGAGACTTCAGGCTCTGAAAAGCTTTGAACTAAGATGCAAAGTTGTTGTTATACCTGAAACCTATATAGCTATGTGTTAGCGACATGAGCTAATGTTGTTTTTAGCCACATGTTTAGCAAATGTTAGCATGCTAACTTATGCTAAACTAAGATGGTAAACAGCCTTCATAACTGAAACATATCACAAGAGTAACTGTGACAACAAGAAATAAAGATTTATTTTAGTTTTATTTTAAGGAACTAAAGCCAGTCGCTGTCTGTACAATCTAAAAATTGGATGCTTTGCAATTTGTATTTAATGGATTAAAACCTTCAAATCCTTTAATATGTAACACCCCACCGTCTGTACGACTTACATATACATTTCCTCTGTTTCACATTCGCAATCAGTAGTATATGGTATAGAGCTACAGAAAGCATTGTAATATTAACAGGCTCCGATGTGTCTTACACTCTCCAGTGCTCTGAGATGATGACAGGTGTGTGAGCCACTGTTCAATAACCTTTAGAGGAGGAGATGAGAGGTTGAGGTCTTCCTCTAATTGCATGTTGGCCAGAGAGGAGGAAGGCTGGTGTTATTGTCAGAATAAGGCAGTGATCTGTAAAAGCCCCAGCAGAGCTCAGATAATTAGAGCCTCTCCTCCTCGGCACTCCCAAGATGCGATCTCACTACAGCACAAATCAAATGAGATGATGCTTAGAATTAACCACAGTGAATTCAGCTGAGTTATGGGGATTAAATGGAGTTTATTTTCCATTAGGAACTTTCAATCAAGCAGGAGTGAGTGTAAAATCAGAGTTAATTTTAATATTTATCATACAAATAACCAACAACATCCAAGTAAATCACTCGCTACTGCAAATGCTTTGACTTTATTCATCGATTTATAAATTTACTTTAATTCCTGGTGCTGTCTATGTGGAGTTTACGTCTGGGCTGATAACTCGTAGCTACCCATGGATTTCAGGGAAAGTGTTTGCCTGTCGATATGAGTTAACACTGTGCAGGAATGATGACTTATTCAACGTGTCACCCACCCAATATGCTAGGGTGAGCTGCAGCCCCCGTGGCCCTGAAAGAGGTCAGTGGCTAAAAAAGAAAAAAGTGTCTTTATTTACACATGTACATGTCCTGTATATGTGTAAATGTATCTGTATGAACTCTTGTACACGTGTGTTGGTTAAAACATCTCATCATGGTAAGTAGGTGATAATTAGCAAGTAACATGTTTGAAATTTCTTAGGAATTACACCCAAATTACTCCAATATTTACCCCATAATTTATCAAAAATTACCCCAACAGTTTTCTCTTTTCAGTTAGCCTAATTGTCATTTCTATATTATTTTTGAATTTCATGTCCAATTTAGTTTAGCTTGATTTTCAGTAGTTTTTATGTTTCGTTACAGTTTACAAGTTTCATAACTCGAGAACAAACACAGGGTCACGGACCTATTGTCTGACTGTAAACATGGGTAGTTGGGCAAAAGAAGTGGAGTATTATCCAGCAGTATCTTCCTCCTTCGTTCTGTACCTGTTGTAATCACCTGCTGTGATGACAGCACGTCCTGCCCACAAGGTTATCTGATTTGTTAAAACGTGCAGATTTACGAATAAAGATCTAATTAAAATGGATATTTCAAAAAGCACAAGTGGAACTGCAGGTCACGACTTGAATCTAATATGGAATAAAGAATTAATCTGGAAAATCTTGACGTTAAAACAGAACTAACATTCTGAATTAAACAAATCATTTTTCTGGAGCTGATGTTGGAAGTAACTAACGAGTGAGACATCTCACTTCCTCCTCATCTCTGTTGAGAGTTGCTCATGCGCAGTACCGACAGGGTAGTGACAAGTTAATTGAAAGTGTACAAATTCAATACTGTTTTCTCTATAATTAATACCAAATTACGTTTGTTTTTTTTCCATGAAACCTCTTGGAAAATAGAATAAAAGACAATTATGGAATCATCAAATAAAGCACTATCATGAAAATCATGGAAATTACAAACCTACCAATAAAATAAAACTTTACCAACACTTTTGAATTGCATTAATCTGTATGAAAAGTGCTATACAAATGAAGCTTGAGTGTTTACCATGAATGAAATGTTTCCACATGAGCAACTGAACAATTTCAGTTTGTGCAAACATAGTCTTTATTTAGTAACTTGACAAAAGCAAAAAGTGTATAAAAAGAACTAATCAATGACACACAAAAAGTCACTGGGTCCACATGTTTTTGCAGGTAATAAAGCTTTTGTAATAGTTTACATAACTGTGTTACATAAGTTAGTATAAGTATGTACATAATGACAGTCATGGCCATTCCTCACAGTGGCTAAAATGAGATGCTAGTCCAGATTCCTCATCTGTAACTTATATTTCAATTTTCTTTTATTTAAAAAAATAAGTTCTAACTTGATTACATTCTCTTATCTGCAATACCAGTATTTATAGTTGATGTCACAAGGAATGATGGTAGATGTTTTAATGTTTCTTATAAATTGAAAGAGAGGGGGTCACAAACTTAAACTTAGCCTTTGAAAGAATGAAACAATTGAACATTTACAGTGGATATCAAGGAAAGATGAGATGACAACAGTGAACACAGAGAGAGCTTATGCCTGGGGAGGAAACGAAGCCAAACAAAACGAAAAAAATCAAATAAAGCATCCCGTTTAAATTAATCCACATTTTCAATCTTCAAACACTAATTCCACTGACAGCACTCTGGAGGAATCTGACAGAGGTCCAAACCCACGCTTTGAGTTCACCCCGGTCTGATCAGAGCAGATGTTTGTTTTTAATTCTTCTTCATACAGTCATTATGTTCCCAGGCGTCTCTCTCTGGACCTGCGAGCTTGGAGCTGCCTGACGGGCAATCTGATGGGCTGCTTGTTGAATTTTTCCATTATTTCTTTGATTCGTGACAGGTTGGTGCGGCCGATGATGAAGTCGCACCTGGTGGCGCCCATCTCGTAGCCCACCTCGCACTTCTTACTGGTGAGGCTGTAGCCCTCAGCCCTGGCTGTTACTCTGTACTCTCCGGGGTTCAGCAAGCGCCAGTAATCACCATCAGCAGCTGAAAACAAACACACAGAAAACATGCATTTATGTATGTGGTTTCACTGGCTGTTGTGTCGGGGCGTTGCATGCTCAAACTAACCTCTCCAGTTTGCCATTCAAGTTGCAGGTTTATGACAGTATCCTATTAGCAATGCAAAAGGTTTTGCGACAAACAGCGATGGTAAAAAAACAATTTCAATGTCCCATGTTATGCTCATTTCCGCTCTATATTATGGGAGTCAGTTGTGCTGTTGGCCCCACCAATAGCAAAACCCACTTTTCTCTCAGGTGAAACATTTTGCTATGGTTGTTGTATCCTTGAGGGTTATATCTATAAAGGAGCAAGTAAACATTAAGTTAAGTTAATTCACAGCAAGCGTAACAGTCACATGTTTTTTTTGCAACAGCAGCAATATGCAAATCTTGTCCTAGAAAGCTGAATTTAAACGGCCTGCTAAGCAGTGACAAAAGGCAAGCGTCACAAAGGCCTTCATCTAAAGCCTAAAATAAAAGTATGAGAGTTCTTTGTGTTCTACTTCTGAGAAGGGAGGTGCTCTATATTCCTACTTAGATTTTTAAAAATAGCTCTTCTTTGTCATGTTGCATTTTCTTGGTCTCTCCCTCTTGAACACTGCCTTTATGTGACCTGGGAACACGAGTGCGCTTCTGGTGTATTCTCAGCCTTTGACTCACTCACAAAAAATGACAGTGTCGATTCCTTCCGATCATCCAAACACCCACCTGACACGTTTGAATGAACACTTAGACAAATGAAATATGAAGGCAGGTCTGTCTCTGCTGCTGTCCTATAGATCCAAACTGTTACATCTGCACTCACATTCAGACGGCAGAAGGGAATCTAATTGTTTCCTGAAATGCTTCAATATAAAATGCTACTGTGCTAATGAATTCTCAGTCTGGCAAAACATCTTTCAGACATCGATGTACATCAGTGGCATCCAGGCTGTCTGTCCTGCCTTCTCAGTGACTACAGTTGATTCATCCTGATGGAAGAACAACTGCTTTGCAAATGTCTGTTTTTGAAGGTTTATTCAGTTCCAAAGCGAATTCAAAGCAGCTGAAAAGGTACAATTTTCAAAATAAATACCCTAAAATCCTTCCTGACTGCAACTGAGAGTAGCAAGGTTTCAGAGAGGAAGCGGTGACTTAAACTTAGTTCCAGGAATAATAATGGCTAATGTCCTTTTGGACATTCGATTTCACGCTCTAAGTACAAAACTACTTTGGCTTTGAAGGCTGCATTTTTTAGGCATCAGCAGAGATTGCCTCGAGGACGTACAATCAATAGTGAAATTCAGGGCAGAAGGCCTCCCCAACACCGGCCATGACTGTGTATTGAGTGAGACTCCAACCTGCGGCTCTGCTCAAATACATCATCTGCTTTTGTTTATGCTTTTTATTTCATCTTACGCTGGAATACTAACTTACTGTAAGAGTGACTCATTCCTGAGTAGAGACAGTCGAGTCAGTGCGCCCTGAGGTGGCTCGTGGTGCTGTGATTGCAAAATCTAAGCTTACTCACATAAAATTTCAGAGATGAAGAGGAAAAAATACCCACATGCTGCAAAACAGACAATGACAACTACTTGTGTCCAGGCAAACTTACTTTGACCACATTTTTTAAGTGTTTTCTATTGGTTGCTTGCTCAAATTAACCATTAAGACATAAAAATCAGTTGAAATGTGATATTTTACCTGTGCGAATATCATGGCTGATGCCCTCCACAGAGATGATGGCATTAGCTACTCCACGACCCTGCACGTCCCTCACCACACCTTTGATCCCACGATGCACCTGCACATGAAAAGCATGATCCATGCAACCATGTGTGAAATCCTGCCTCAAGTTTACCCCCATCAACATCTACCTCATAATTGAACACAATGTCTTTTACATTGAGAATGGAGCCTTATTTTGCCTGAATTAATAATTATAATTAATAATCAGCTAGGGTGCGCCGGTCAGTTATTTAATGAAATATTCAGGTATTCCTCATCAACTAATAAAGTCTGGAATTTGTTTTTTGCGTTTACATTGTCAACAATTATTGGTAAATATACTCACACATACTGACGTGGGCTAGTATAGAGACAGCACCGGAAAAATGTTGTGTTTGTTCATGTTATCAGCCAGGGCTCGTTGTTAATCGCAGAATACAGAAGGAACTATTAAGCAGGTATTTTTTCTCCCAGTTGTAAATCGTGTGTTGAAGTAAAACATCACAACTTATGTATCATGGAACTTGCCGGAGTTTATCACTTATATTCAAACATTGTCTGCAATGAGAGGATAAATATTCTAATTTACAAGTAAATGAGGAGCACCTGAATGCACCATTACTTTTTCTCTCTGTTAGGTTTGACTGTCTCACTTTCATCCCTCACAGGATCTAGTGATTTGGTTTCCGTTTGGCTTTCACTGCAAATTTTTTCCGTAATCAGTTTTACCATAATATCCATTTAGGTGTATGTGATCAGCTCGTATGGTTTGGATACAGCACTTCTCGGTAAATACTTTAGTGAGAAGAATAACAGGAACAAATTAATAGTCACATATGGACTACCATATTCCTAAAATAACTCCAAAATAATAAAAAAAAAAAAAAAGCACGTGTTTATATGGCTGGTTTTCTTGTGTGTATATGTGTGAGTTGCGGGGGCTGCTTAGCCTCTGTACCTGCTCCATGAAGACAAGAAGAGACTCGCGATTGTTCTCCCACTCCTCAGGCAGTTCGCTCTCATGAGGGAATTTGTCACAACCCACATACATCGACAACTCAAAGCAGTTGGTGTGCAGATAGCTGAAATCATTCATACCTGTCAAGAAAGAGAAACATGTCTGTAGGCCAGCATCAACTTAGGTCAGTATTTTGCAATAATTTCCAGTTATTGGCCAGAGTTTGTGGTGATAATGTCGAGTGAAATAGATTTGAATCACTCTGACTTTTGCCTTTCTTTATTTGTTTGCCTTTGAATTCTTACATGATGCTTCAAGCTAAAACCTAGAAGCTTCAAAACACCCAAAGAGGTTCAGTACTGAATATGCAGATGTGCTCATGGCTGCTAAACAAAGCTACAGCTCAAAGGCTCAGAGCTGAGCAGAGAAATCCTGCATAACACAGTGTTAGGATCAGTGAGAAAACAGCAGCTATGGACACTGACTGCCAGCCGCAGTATGCCAAGACGCTCCATTGATGGTGCCGTCTTCCTTGGCAAAATCTTCTGTGTGGCAGACCCTTTGGTTGGCGTCAGTCATCAGGCGGTGGGTGGACGCATAGGAGAAGGCCAGCCAGCGGAAGACGTGGTCATCCGGGGTGGGGGTGTGCTCCCTGGTCACCCCTTGGGCGCGAGTTTTGTCGTACGGGAAGGTCACCACCAGCTCCCCTCCCTGGAGGTTACCACCCAGCACAAAGGGCATCTTCTCCATCCATGCTATCAGAGCCCGTGTCTCCACGGCAACCTACAGCGGGGACACAGGACAGGCGAGAATGATGTAATTTATGCGATCATCTCAGTACTGTGATTGCTAAATTAACTCCCTCATGCTGAAAACAACATCACTGTGATGTGCTCTCAAGAGGGAGTGATAAAGCTATCAAAAGGGCTATTCAAACACCCCTATGCTGTAAAATCATTTCAGTAATATTTATTCTGAGAAGTGAACAAATTTTCATCAAGAGGCAGCAAGCGTCCAATTTGCATGCTACAATCAGGATATTGATATAATTGCCCCTGCTGTTTGGGCACTTATAATTAAACCAGCCCTCCTATCTAGCGCTGGTTGGGCCGGTCAGCGAAGCGAGCCAGGACAGTTTTCACAGCTTCCTGGGCACAGATGGGGATCCCAGCTCTGCAGCTGCAGCAGCTATTCTGGAGGCTCTGTGTGACTCACTCGTGGCTCTCAGCAACGTCAAAACACTCGTGAGGATGAGCTTTTAATAGAGCGCTGGTTATATTTTTGCTCGCAGCCTCTTCGTCACAAATAGCAAATGCATCCGCTTCTCCCAAAATAGACAGCGCTGATATGCCCACGTGGCTGTTTTACCCTTTTCAAGAGAAGGGTGGTTTTCACTGTGGGATTTGTTTGTTAAACTGGAGGAGGTGCAGAACAAGGACACAGAGTCATAATCATCATTGGAAACTGAATGGCAGTCACATTATTAAAGATGCATCATGTGGAAGATTAAATTCGACAATATTATTTCATATAATCAAATGCTAGTGGTTAAATCTCTCAGATTTTGGGCACAAATGTGGCATTTCCGTGAACCCAAACATGAAAATGGCATGTCTTTACCTGTAGGGATGCTGAAATTTACACATTAGATAAGTTTAAAATACAATACAGTCAATCTAATAGTCAATGAGACTCACAGAGGCGTTTTTGGACTGGTACCACTCTGGGATGGGCACATGGTGGTTGAACATTTTGCGAGGAATCCACTTCTTGGCCTCGGCCTCCCACAGTATGGAGTTGAGATCGGGGAAGTTATGGTGAATGTCTATTCCATCGTTGCTCCATCGACCCAGAGACCAGCCGCTGAGTTCTGAACCCTGTGACGAGGGGGGAAAAAAAGAAACACAATATGAAGGAAATTCATACAAAAATGAATCCTGGAAACGACGTGGTAACAACAGTTCTATGATCGCAAATGGAGCCCTGAGACGTGGGTCACATGGCTTTATGGTAAGTGTGGAGGCCCAGCAGTGGTATCAGGTCAAGGGACAGGTGAGAGTCATGTGTTTCAATGTAAACATCAAAAATACATTTTAATGAAGCTTTAATCATTGCATTAGCCATGATAAAATGTGATTATTTGAGCTAAATAAAACTAGCCTGTCTGCTACCCTTTTCTAGGCCTCGTAGGGTTGAATGGGTTCATCTCTTTTAACTGTGTCTGTACATGCAAATTTCTGTTCAAGCTGACACGGAAATTAGTTGCTAGGCGCACCGTTAGCTTTTGTGAAACAGAGCATTACATTATGTACAGTGCACTCACACATCAGGTCACCAAATGACATGATGTCATGGACTGCACAGAGGCCAAGCACTGTCAGACTTGCTTTTGACCGCCCTTACTTGTCTTTATCTATTTGTGTTTCATAAATACTGGGCCTTTAATCTAGCAGGCCTGCAGCTGATTTAAGACCATACCCAACTACATGTGTTTCAGTGGCACTTTACAGCAGAACAGGCAGCCCAAGTCCTCCTATGTTCACTCATATAGCACATACATTGCATATATTCCACCAGATCATTCAAACCAATTTTCTGGCATGCGCCTGCACCACATGTGCTCTTATCAGGAGGAGACCTGCCAGGCAGATATGTTGCTGTTTTCACCAGAGGCCAGTGCGTGATATGAGGTCACTAATGGCCGTCTTGCAGACCTACCACTTCAAAGGCTTTCTCGTACCCATCAGGGTTGACAGATGGCAATAGATGGATTCTGGTCTCTTCCACCAGGTGACGTATCCGCTGGTTGCCAGACAAATACTCCAAGCACATGAACTGCATCAGCAGGAGGAGCAGCTCTCGTCCCAGCACCTCGTTACCATGGGAACCTGCTGTGTAACGAAATTCTGGTTCACCTGGTCAACAGGTTTATACGAAGGGAGAGATGGGGGGAACGATAGAGTGAGATTAAATATGAGATCACAGCAACTACATGTACAGCCACACAGAGAAAAAAACACTGTGAGGAACACAGTGTGATGACTCTGATGTTGTTGTTATTGAACATTACATTGAGCAATCACGTCCTGTTGTATCAAAGCACACCGTTGCCTTAAATATACTCACCAACTTCATGCTCTCCTGGGTTGTCAGAAATCTCTATGGCATACAGCTTGAGGCCACTGTAGCTCTTTCCTATGTTATAGATCCGGGTGACGTTGGGGCACAATTCGTTAACCACCTTCATAAGCTGTGGAAGGTAAACAAATTTAATTCATTTTACCAGTTAATCAATCAATAATTTAACAGTCTGAAAAGGTCTATTCTTCATGAGTTCTTTTACTTTTAAATCTGCTTCTGATCAGCGATGCTCTCCTACATGAACATAACATTTTCTGCCAAAATTAAAACCATTTTGGTTATTTCACAAGAGATTTTCCGTACTTGATTTACCGTCTGTGCTTTTTTTTTTTACTGGTCTGAAGTGGACTCACTTGGAAAAACAGTGATGTCACACATCTTTGTGCACCAATCACAATTTAGCCCCTGAAGGGTCATGATGGGATTTTTTTTCTTCTGAACTGCTTTTGAGTTACCTCACAATACGTTTTGCATTCCCTCTGATCCACACAGAAAGGCTGAGCTGTATTATGATGTAGTATTGTGCATTATGTAGTAGACCGCTGCTGGTTGAGACCACAGCATGAGTGGGCGCACTCTCAGCTGTGGCTAGCTCAGTTGCACGTCTGCAGCCAGATAGATACGTTTTCAGGGGCTTTAAGTGTTTCTATGTTGTGGTATTTCCACTTGTAGCCTCAAAATAGTACAAATAATCTCCATGTTATTGGATATTTCAAAAACAATATAACTGGCGCTGTGTCACAGACCTTTTTTAATAACACTCTAGCCAGTGAGGGGGGCTGTGAGAAAAGCAGTCAAGGTGATCATGAAATCACGAGGAGCTGATTAAAATAGGAACAAATATAATTTACCCATATGGGCATGAATGGAGACATAAAGAAGAAGTGCAGCAGGAAAAAGACTTAACAAGCTGGTAAGTGAAGCAACTGCATTAATGTCAGAAAACTGTGTTTACTCGCTCTTCCAGCTGCAGCTGAAGTCATTAACCAGTCCGAAATGATGGGATTTTTCATTAAGTCTGGGTTGATTCTTGACTTTTTTTAACCAAGTAAATCATTAAACAAACATCTGATCTTGTTCATGAAACAAAGTATTACAAGTCAGCAGTGAAATTCTTGCTCCCAGTCTAATAAAGCACAGAATTCCCCTGATAAATATATCTCTATTGGATTTACCAGGATCAATGTAGAACATTCTGTCTTAAAGGTCTTCTTACACACACTATCATCACCACTTGATTTCTTATAGAAACATAATAACACTGAATGCGTTTTTTTAATCTGCTTATAGTAACTTTCTGCTTGGACTAATGCTGTCACAAAAGAGAAGCTTTTTGGGCAGGATGTGCCCAGGCAATAGCAAGGTGAAATGCCATCTTCCTCTCTGAAGAATGTGGAAAATGTTCTTTCTTTCCACCTACTTTATAATGTCCTCTGACTGTCCACGCTGACAATATCAGTATTCCCAGGGCTACTACATTACAATCAGTTGTGATCTGAGAAAAGGACAGTCCTGAAGCAATATCGGAGATATCTTTTTCACTCCTCTTATGGGGCATGTACTTTATTTGAGAAGCCACAATGGACTATTTCCACTTTGAGTTTCTGGCACAGCACAATTTAAACCGCTGTGGACGAGGGGGAGATGCAGTACCAGGTACCTGCACAGAGAAAAGAAATGTCAAGAGTGAAAAGGCTTTAGAAGCTGAGTTTTAAAAATAGTCCTTCTTTCCTTTGTGAGGGCCTATTGAGGTTGGACACCCTGCGTGACACAGATTAGCATCAAAGATAAAAAAAAAAAGAAGAAGAAGAAAAGAAAAACTGTCCATTTAATTCACTTTCATGTTCCTGGCTTAGTGTTTCAGGCTGTTACACAAAAAAAAGTTGCTGATGTACAATGAGCCATACGTTCAGAGCATTAATTGCAGTAAGTCTCATTGGGCGTCATAACAGCAGTTTAGGACACCTGTAGTCGACTATTTTGAACGGGGGAGCTGCTACATTACAGGCGATTACGATTCACAGCACTTGTACCTTCACAACCGCTCAGTGTAAGCAGTGACAAATACAGCTGTCTTCCTTCTCAGTTCAAATAGGCTACTGTTCATGACAACTATATGAATAAGTAATGACACAACCCAGGAGATGCTTAATGCATTTTCATGTGGCTGGCAGCGCTCGGTTCATTTGTTACTGTTGCACACTTTGTTCTTGCAAAGGACACAACTTGTCTGGTGTTGGCTCACAGTTACACAACATGTTTTATTGCTTCATGCTCTGGTGTCTTTGCTGAATAAGAAATAAGAGCCGGGCCTCTGTAAGTAGACTGTTGTTTTCTGTTCACTGAGACTCACCTGCCTCATTTCTTTGTAGCTGTGGTGTCTGAAGTCCAAGTCGTCTGTTGTTATGACTTCATTGCGTCTGTGGTAATAATTATTTGGATCTGTGGGGAATCAAAAAAACAAGGAGATATTGCTGTTCAGAAATTAAAGAAGGTGGGTTAGCTACTTTTTATTTGCAATGATACTAAAGGAAAGAAATGATCAGTCATGTCAGATGTGTCAAGACTATAAATGCTGAGCACCTGCTCCCTTTCCTTTTCCTTTTGGGTCAGTTCAGCCAAATTACAAAGAAACATATTTTGCTGAAAGTTTAGGTATTTTGTGCCATGGTTTTGAGATGTCTGCCTTTGAGGAACAATTACACATGAATAAATCAACAGCAACCTGTCTTTCGAGAAACAATGTCCCAGTTACAGCTGATAATCTCACGATGCGAAGTTTCCATTGGGACTATTTTTTCAGTAGAAAATGTTCCAGTGAAAATCGTCTCAAAACCTCAGCACATTAAACCAAAACTGTCTGCATGGCTAGATACCAGTAGAGGTAAGTGTGGCAGGTTTGTGTTTAGTGTGAACTGTCCTTTTAACCATTTCTGAGTACAAGTCTAGATCTAAGTCAACTAAAAAAATATTATTTTTTAAGTTGGTTACATGGCTAAGAGGAAAAAACAAAGCCCTGTGCCCTGGGCTTGAGCGCATTTCACTGGCCAAAGTAGCACCTTGCCAGTTGCATTGCTTTGCGGCAGACGTTGAGCCAGGTTGTGTTTTGCAACGACCCTGGATATCTTTTTGACTAATGTCCGTCTGAACAAGACCCAAATGCTGTATCAACATTCTGATATTTCTACCCTCCAGTGGCAGGAATTATTCATGTGTCCGCTTTGTCCATACAAACCCGTCACCTGGCATAGGACAGCCAAGGATCTCCACTCTCATACAGATACTGCCGCTGTTAAACCAGGAGCGAGGGTTGACTCGAATGTATCGGGCAACCACTGGCGCTGGGAAGATGTTCCGGACCGGAATCTCCTTTTCCCTGTTGCCAATGAAGATCTACTGAGGCAAACACATTCAACCAGATGGTGAATAATGAACAGGAATATTTTGTGAACCTCAGTTGATTTTAGCTATTTCATTTCATTTATTAGTGCATTTCTCATGGACGGCTGTAAATGAGCCAAACGTAGCCTAGAATGCTAATTGTCATCCATTGCCCATGACTAGATGTTAAAATGCACCATAAAAATACAATAATACAATTATGAAGTCAGCATGTGCAAAGGACATAACATGCAGCAGATGTTAAAAAAGCTCTTGGAAATACAATAAATGAGAACATGCACAGGACGATGAAAAAAGAAACGCATTTCCATGATTTGGTCCACATAATCGTTAAACAAACACGCATTCATGTACCTGTTGAATGTCATTAAATTCTGATACCACTGGGCTTTCATTGTAAATTTTAACACCCACGGTTATAGTTCCTCTCTGCACCTTGTGGCATTTTGAAAGGCAAACAGTGCAGTTTGGCATTTGGCATGAAAGGTAGGCGAGTGGGTGAGCGGGAAGCTTGTAGCGGAGACTAAATTACTGTAGGGGTATTATCTCCCACATCGATGACATCACCAGCCAAGGGAGTGTAAAGTTACATCAAAATTTCATTAGCTGGGACGTGAACCACAGTAGGGAGCAATGAGGATATGATTTTCCCCAAAAAGATCCACTTAATCTGATCTGCACGTTTGATTATACGATTTTTAATATTGTCATTATTCTACAGCCGAATGCATCAGTGATCACTTGCTGCTTTAGCATGTTGTCAAGGTATTCCTGTATTTGGTTTCTGTATACTCAATTACATCAAGTGCCCAAGTAAAAAATAGATGCAACTCTGATAATGAGCCAAGATGAGGTTCCCATCTGCTTGAGGATGATCAGTATTTACTATTGCCTCTCAGCTCATTAAGCTTGGAAATAAGCAGAGATCTAAATCTTCCCCTGTAATTGCTCTCAAGCAAGAATTAATTTTTCTATCATGTTCCAGTCAATCAGGGACACACAGAAAAACAAGACGCCTTATGAAGCTAGTTTACGCAGACAAAGAATAATAATGGTTGAGGCCAACCTTCAAGGTGGGATAATAATTGCCTACTTTGCAGATATATGTCAGGAGACACTAGTTTTAAATGTCATGATTGTTACTCACCAAGTCCTCCGAGCCGTTCTTCAGTGTTATCCAGGTGTGACTGTCATTGCTTACCATGACCTTGTATGAGGTCACCCAGTCACTCCTGTTAACGTGAGAAAATCAGGGCGTGAGAGGAAGAAAAGAAATATCCGATCAGGAGGAATTCAATGCAAATGTAGCATGTAGAGGTGACCGCGAGAAAGTCGCTCAGCACACATCCAGACAAGCTTAATTCTCACAGGGCGAAAGTCAGTTTAAAAATAGGAAAATGGGGGGAGGAGGTCAGAGAATTTATATTAGAAGTGTCACTTGAGCCCTTTATTACTTAAGTTTTGGAATGTGAGCAAAAGGGAAGTTAGTCATCTGATTTTCATTTGAACTGGGTTGAGTTTTGATTCTGAATTCCAGGAAACATTGGCCTGATGATCAGACTGAATAAACATTTTGATTCACTTCATTCATCCATTCATGCGTTTGAACAAATCAGAAATGTGGGCGGTGATTCAGATATTTAGAATCAGGCTAAGGCAATGCACTGTATTATTTATGTGAGTGATGCTATTATGAATTCAATCGAGCATTAGTGTATTCCTGTATTTAAGAATGGCAGTAAATGTTAAAAGTATAGTTTGACATTTTGGGAAATACACTTCCTTGCTCTCTTGCAGAGAGTTGGATGAAAAAGCCAGTTAGCTTAGCTTAGCACAAAGACTGGAAGCAGGGGGAAATAGATAGCCAAGTTGTGGATTTATGGGGAGTTGCGTGCTGTGACTTTCTGAAGTTTCTGCTGGTTGCCTGGCAACCTCACGGTGAAGACAAGACTCCAGTCTCATCTAACTATTGTCAAGGAAGCAAAATAAGTGTGGGCTATTTCTCCACAAAAAACAATTCCTTTCTGAGACAACAACATCTTACGTCTTCAGGTTCAGTAATCAGGTTTAGTAGAGATGATGTGGCTGCATTAGACAAATTCAGATAGATTTCCTACTGTAAGGTAGGTTAAGTTGGTTAAGTTTTGCATGTTTTAGTTGAATAATGTATACTTGACATCATTGCTGACCATTCTGCAAACCATGTTGGTGTGCTTTAGCAATTGTTATCTATTTCCCTGACCATCCACAGGTTTCCATTCATCTCTGTACAGTACAAAAATCTATTAGTGTAACATGAAACTGCAATCATATTTTTCAAATTGATGTACACTGTGGTGGATTTACAAAAATCAAGAAAGTCTACTAAGAGATTTTCATAATGAATGGAAATAAATGGAAACAAATGGCTGTTTGGAAGAGAAAACCCCTTTAAAAAAGTTCAGCATTTATTTAAAAAAATGTTAACACAAATGTAAAGTATACAGGAATGGTAGTTGAGGAGCTAAACCTTGCAAACACACTGGTATTAAGTAGAGCACAGAGAGGTGAAACATCAAAATAATATAATATTTTTATGTCTGTCTGCAAAAAGACTGAAAACTTAATGTTCCCATCATGCCAGACAGAGCCCAGTGTGTGCAGTATGTAGGTTGGCAGTGACTCCCCTGCTTCTGGATAAAGACATCAGTGCTGAGCTGGTCCTGCCTGGTAAGAATTCCCAGTTCTGCTAATTAAAGCACCGTTATAGACAGAAGCCCCCGAGCTGGCACCGCAGACAGTTACATGCCCTACAGAGCTAATTGTGGAGATATTCTGTCTCAGGCATCGGCGTTTTCTGCGCCCTTAGATCGCGCTGGCCTTGAAGGAAAATTACAAACACAGCCTGATAAAGAATCTCCCCATGCTCTCTGTCTACACAGCAGTTTCCAGAAGTCTGTGCCACCCTTTCCAATTAGGAAGTACAGTACAAAGGCCAAAAGTTGTCAAATATTATCACAGAGCAAAGTCAGAGTAGGTAGGTGGTAGATGGTAGGGAAAAATGTGATTAGAAGCAGCTTTTCTTGAATAAAGGAACATGGTTAATTTAAAAAACAAGGCAAAAGGCTTCAGTTTATCACTCTATTGTTGCCAAAATCCCTTTTATTAAAAAGAATATATAACAATTAGGTAAGGGGCTCTACTTCTTATGACCAAGACTGGTGCCACTTTCTAAGAAGACACACTTGTCACACACATTCATTACAGTTTTAAGGTAAAATTTGAGATTGTTGTGTCTCACACTGGGTCAAAACCACTACATTTTAGTTTGGGGGAAACAGGTTCAAATGGTTGATGACCCAATGGTTGTGTGAAGTAAGTCAGAAAAGGTGCTACTAAATATATATATATATATATATATATATATATATATATTTTTTTTTTTACTTTACCTTAAAAGCTGTCTCAAAGTTATTTATAGTCTGGCACAATAATTGAAGCAATGGTGACGTGTAGGCAGAGTAAATATTTAAAAAAAACTAATGTACTGATGAGCTGAGGCAGTGGGAGGTGAGATTATATACCCATCCCTATGTATTTGGAAGTTAAGTACATAAGATGCCGTGGAGACCAGTTGGTACTGTAATTCATATTCTAACAAGCTTTACAGACACTGTTAGCAGCACACAGTTGGATGACTGAGTGTGATGAAGAAGCAGCAAAATATTTTTTGCTCCGGTGTTATTTTTATAATGTAGTGACCTTTTAAGAGAGATGAAAGAATGAAGCTGCACTCCAATCAATCAAACTCATAAATCCTTAATCCCACAGTGAGGGGATCAGAAAAGACTTATGAAAAGGGCAAACACCAGCGAAGGTTCGGCACCATACGGACGAGATTGAAAAGCTTGTTTTGTTTATATTTGTGAAGTCAAATTTTCCACTTGGGTTTAAAGGAAAATCAATCAAAACCAAAAGTCGCTTAGAGTTCTGGAACAATTATTGCTGTCTGTCAGCTTCCAGTTAGTTATTTTGAAGCTCATGCCATATGTAGTCAGATGTTTGGCCACTTCCTGTGTTTGGGTTTTTATTAGCCATGCCAGCGACATGGCTCTATGGATGACAATGTTGATCTGTTGGTCGCTCCGCCACTTTGGTCCAGACAGAATTCATCTCAACAAATATTTGATGGATTGCCATGAAATTTAGTACACACATTCATGCCCCATCAGTCTCAACTGTATTTACTGTATTTAGAGCTAATTAGCTAATTCTAAGTCTGTAGACTCTTGTTTTTAAACAAACTTAATGATGCCAATATGTGCCTGAAATTAACTGCTGATCTAACAGTATGTTACTAACGGAAAACAGAGATGTAGCAATGAAGGTTATTAAAGCAAAAATCTATATCCTGGTTGAGACTTTAATTTTTCTTTACAGGTTCCATGTGTTTGACAGAACATAGAGCATGATATAATATCTATTTTTCATCCTTTCCTCTTATATCTTATCTTCTATTTTATTATTTTCTTGTATGGACAATAGGTCTGAAATAAAGTGAAACATATTGTATCATGCAGAGTGTAATGCCATTCAATTCAATGGCATTCAGTAGCTCAAACAGATCCATATTAAATATGCTGGACCATCAATCTATGTCAGAGGTTTCTTTTTGTCTTCGACAAATGAATGTCCATTAATGGTTTAAAACAACCCTCAAACAGACATCACCAAATGTCACCAGAATTTAAGGCAACTTAGAAAACTGGAACGAAATCAATCCCCCACAATTAAGTAACAAGAAAATCCTCCTCCTCGACCATCTGCAACTCTCCGTGCATATCTGCAGGCTTCCTACTCACGACCAGAGGGAGCTCCTGCCTTGTGTGATGACCCCTGTGAACTTTGTCAGCCTCCTGGCATCCACCTCGAACCACTGCAGCGGGTCATCTCTCCCTGCGCACCAGGCCCCGTCATAGAGGTCATCTTCATAAAGGCCAGCCTGCGGGCCAGAAAGAGCAATGCGGAGGAGAATTTTATTCCAGATGTCCATGTAGTAACACAAACCTGCAGTCCATGTGTGGTACAACAACTGACAGCCTCTGCTTTGCATATGTGTGTTTTTTTTAAAGGTTACTATTTAAGTGTTGGCGGTGGAGAAGGTGAAGTAGGTAAAAGTCAACAAGGCTGAGACTATCTAAAATATGCTGACCTAGATAAGAAGCAGCTTAGCTCATTGAACATTGACAACTGTAAATGTTATAAAACAGGTACAAGCTACATTACTCAAACTAGACCGGATCACACATGGCGTGAAAAAGGGCAAAACAAAGCCAGTGAAGTTGGGTAACAGGAATGAACGCAGGACACATCTGTGAGACAGGGCTGAGTGCTGAAAACACTCTGAGCTTTTTTCCATTTCCCACCCTGATTTTTTTTTTTGCAACGGTTTTAGTGTACGTTTTACTGATGTAACACATTTTCTTGACACTTGATTGGTTCAACAGCTGAAAATGTTAAACTAATTATAATGCATAAAATGACTACTTTCTCTAAAGGCTGTACCAGCTGACACTGTTGGCTCAGAGCGAGATGTGGGAACAGTCACACTCATATGCTGACAAGCCACATTGTTCATCTTCTTCATCCAAACGTAAACATTATGCTGACATACTGCACTGTACATGCTGAGTGCATAATATCACTGCCTCTTTGAAGTACACCACTCTTATTTTACATGGAACAGCTAATTATTGAAACATTTAGAATAATACAACTAAGTTGGAATTATAGTTCTGCAAATATACACGTAAATGTCTCTGTGTGTCTATGCATTGAAAGGTGTCGGTCTGTAGAGGAGCCAGCACACACATCTCCCAAATCTTAACGTGTCGTGTTGATCCAGCTTCCTGTCAGGATGCGGGTTCAAAATGGAAAAGAAAAAAATATGCCCACGTATGTACGAAGGAACTAAAGACGCCCATATTTTCATCTAAGTGCAGCTAGGAGAAGCATGTTTCAGACATAAGTAGCAACTCTTCAGCTTCCTTGATACAAATTCCTAAAGCAAAAGGGCATGTCTAGGTTTGCTGTTGAATGATTTGTGAGATTTTGCAAATAAGGAGGTTCTGTTTTATGTCCTGTTTGTCTGTCTGTCAATTAGCAGAATGTCTCAAAAACTTAACATATTTCAATGGAATATGAAGAAGGTTTGGCCACGGAACAAGTGATTACTTTTTGGTGCCAATTCAAATCCAGGTGCAGACCCAGGACCTCTCATGAACTACTTGAATGAAAAACAATCTGGCACATATAATAATATGTATTTTGCTGCACGATAGGGATACAGTTTTTATTTCTAAGCATTTCTATTCCAACAATTATAAATTTAGATGGTATGTGCCTACTAGAATTTCACTTGCACATATTTTCCAGCTAATAAGCATCTCCTAATATCAAAAGAAAGTTAAATTAATCACAGAACTGTTGGTGTCTAGAATCTAAACAAACTATAGCAGCTTCAAAAAGTGGGGAAGAAAAAACAAGTTCACTGGCCACAGGCCTGATTCAACAGGCAACATCTGCTTTCTATGTGTTTCTCCAGATTTACAGATAATTGTTCTCTAGAATGGACACTATCTCTATCCCTCTATGATCCCTCACATGCACAGAGGTGCACACACAAACCAAAACAAAAAATCCTTTGTTTTGTTGGTTTCCTGAAACATAATGCCTCACCGTCTTGAGTGAATTAAGAGCGTGTGTATGTGTTTCATTAATTGTGCAGTTGGATTTGGAGCAGTGCAGCCTGCAGAAGATGAGGCTGTGTGCAGGCTAATACCCTCAAAGCAAGGCCTGCACTAACAGGAAATACCTCTTCTCCCAGATGCCAATCCTTTTCATTAGGTTTGGGGATGTGCCCCCGGTTTGATGGCAACACTATTACTCTCGCTGTTGAGTTAGCTCTGGAGAATTAACATATGCTGCGAGCTGAAACAGAATGATAATTTTGTTCACATTTAACTGAGCAAAAGCCAGTTGACATCTTTCCATGGAGCTTAAATATGAACTTAAACTGATCCTGAAATTAAAAGATATGATCCATCATATATCTTTTGTGTTGCTGCTTTATGGAAAAAACATGAACTCTTCCGAGGAAAGGTGAGATTGCCCAGGGTGTGATGCGAGCCCCAACATTTCTGATAAGCTTGCCCAAGCTACGCCAACACTTTACATTCACGTCTCACCTGAATGTTAAGACGACCTCTATGTGCACCAAGGCCGTAGCGTTTCGTAGTTGAAGCGTGGAGCTGGAAATCATCAATCTTCAACGTCTCCAGTCCCATGGGAGGGCATTCTAGGTAAAGAGATTGACAGATTGGCCTGTGATGATAATGTTATGTATCATGTGCTGCATTGTTCCAGGAGCATTGCTTTCTGCACAGTATGGCTGTTAATAGCATTACTCAACAGTAATGAGCAATTTTGCACAGGGAGCTCAAATGTGTGAAGCAAACAAGACAGCAGCTGCACTCTGTGTTTGTTAGTGAGAAGATCTAATAATAGGTGCTCTATACAGAAACCCTAATGTAGTCAACACATAGAGAACAGTTTCATTCCAATAATGTGAAATGCCGGAATTAAAGCAGAATGTGATTGTTATGATAGCGGCTATTATCAGTGCTGATGTTTCTTCTTTCTGCCTCCCAACCAAAAACAACAATAACTCAAGATGGAAACTTTTTCCACAAAGAAAGTCTCCCTAGCAGCTAATTCACCTGCAGAGCCCACATCACACTTTGCCTTCAGACATTACACTAATGTTCTCAAAACCTGGAAAATCAAAAGTACAAAAGGTGAGCCTGTATGAATGAAATGGAGTTCAACAGCGTGACGGAGGCTTTGATGTCTAAACTGCTATGAATTTCAAAATGTGTCAAGCATCATGGGTGATTAATGACTGTACACTATGAATGCTTTCTTCTTGTAATTTTGCCATGCACACCTATCACAGACATCTAACCGCACCCTGAATACATTATTACATTGTTGAAACCACTATAGCAATATCATGAAAGGGAGAAAATGGGAAATTGCAGCAGCCATAGTTGCAGACCTGTCAAACATGTTTAAAGGTATTAGTAAAAAGATATATAATTTGATCAAAGGAAGATTTTTCAACGTCAGAAAGGATTTTTGAGCTGTTGTTGTTACATAACAGACTTTACAAATGATGAAGATATAGATTTTGTTTTTCAGATGTTATGATTCCACAGGCCGTAGAATCAGAAAAGTTAAATTTCTAAAAGGTTAATCCTTTATCCTAATGCTGCTACATTTACTTAATGCATACCCACTGAAATACTGGTATGTACGCAAGACTGAAACTGTCTGTAGCTCCTTTAAAGTTGAAAGTACTCCATAAAGTTGTGGGGGCCATTGATTAAAAAAAGAAGTCAAAGCAGCAGAGACCAAGATAGTCCCTAGTGTGGGTCGCTCCCTGAAATAACCCTGATGACATCACTATGACCTAATCAGGGTTATTTCCTTGTTTCCACTGGCTGAGTAGCACTCCCCGTGACGACAAAACTGATTGTGATGTGTACAATCAGTGGAGTTTGCTGTGGACACCTAAAGTGGAAACACAGCTGTGGAGCACAGTGGTGTGTGTGATGTTGGAGAGTTGTGATGCAGACTGCAGTGTGTGACTTTGGTGTCTTGCAGTATGCATGTTGTATGGCTTCATGTTTAGTCATGCAGAAATGCTGCAATGTAAACAATACTCATCTCATCTTGTTCTGACTTAAATCCTGAAATAATTAAATTGCTGTTAAAAGGTTCAAATGTTTTAACGTATTGTTCCTAATTAATGATATGTGTTAAACATGAATTTGAAGCCCACATTACGTGTTCATTACTGTAGATGATGATACTATATGTTACTGTGCAGGTATCCTCCCAGCCCAAACTGAAGGACATGAGACATCTACGATGCAATGAGTCCCTTAGTTAATATCCTTACTGGCTGTACTGATGATGGCAATTAGCAGTCATCAAGATGAATAATCACCTTGTAATTAACTCCTTGAGCATGCCAGTTATTCAGTAACACCCACTGATGCCGCAGCGATGGTATGGAAGGCATCCTGCCACATTCGAGTCACTCGGCCTTTACTTTGGAAAAACACAGTCTTTAAAAGAGAACGCTGCACATCTCTTAAAAATGTTTTCATTTGCTGCTGGAGGGAGTTTGCAGCTCATTTGAACAAATGCCTGTCTTTAAGTGATTGCAGAAACTGAGATGGTGTTCACTAAATAGAGCTCTTTGTGTGAGATTGGCTCATCTTTTGCACTACAATGGATATCACTCGGTGAGGGCCACATGGGAAAATCAAGGGTGACGTGTGAAATCCCGGCTGCCCAGTGGCTGTTTGGGTCAGATCAAGCCCTTCGCAGATTTCCCCAGTTCACAGCGATGGAATTTCAGAGCAAGAATTTCCGATTGGGCATCAGTATGTTTGTACATGCAGCATATGCAGCACATGTAGCTGTCGTACAGCCAGGACTGCCTTCACAAATGAACACCCAGAAGTGTAACAGGCACAAAGAACACAAAGGAATTTTCTTACTGTGGATCTGGACTTTTGCTTTAACAGGATATATGCATGCGAAGGTGGACATACACGTAAAGTACATATTTGAGCCATAAAGGAAACTGGCTTTGCATTGTATAACTGTTCCAGCAGCCTGATATATATGAGACACTGAAGACCGTCAATCACAAGATTTTCAGAGGAGCCAGAGACAAAGAAGATCAGCATCCAAAATCCACACATGCATGAGACAATTTATGTTTGGAGCATAAAGCAAACATAGCTTGAGGCTAAATTAATTCCTGCTGTAAAACTGAAGCGTAAAAGTTGTTTAACAAGCCAGAGGCGAAGCCACTGGTAAGACCAGTTAGTGTAGTAGCTCCATACAGCAATAAAATACGTGTTGATCTACTTGTGACCCTGTATGTCTATATTTAAAGTCCTCCTGGAATCAGACACATACTGTAAGTCCACAGGCTTTCTGAATGGAGCAATCACAACATATTAGGGACAACCCAGCCCTCAAAGCAGCCCAAAGGATCAAGGTTAGCGGGATGAAAAAATATATGGGTGGTTGCCATGTTGCAAAGCCCTAAATCATTATCACCATCTGCATGCAATCCTTCGCAAGAGGAGCCACACAGGAATACAGCATCTGGCTTCAACAATAATGTGTAATAGAAATGACAAAGCATAGAGTCAAGGTCTCACATGTTGCTTTCTAGGCCACTTGCCATCGTACTGCTGAGGCCCAAAACCAATTCTGGGATCAAAGTTTAGTATGTCACAAGTTCTTATTATCTGGTCGTATAGTACTAAAATACTGTAAATATGTGATTTATTCTTATTATAATGAAAATGTTAGCTCTAAACTGCTTTCAAACAAAGAGCTTTTGGCCCTTTCTTCATTGATACACAGTGAATTCTCGAGGAAATACTTAGCACTGTAGCAACAACCCAAACAGAAGTGGTGTCCTGTAAACTTGAAATATTAAAGCGAGACCAGGTAACTGAACAGCTGAGCAGTGCCTCCTGTGGCCACAAATGGCAATTGCAGGATTTGTAGCACACTGCATTTCCATGTCACCCAAAATATATTACAAAAACAGTATTGTTACCTGCCGATATCTATCTAAGTTTAAAAACATTAGCTTATATCAGCCACCATAAACTACTGGTCATATCAAAACTAGTGAGACTGTAACAGCAAATCTCCTCAGTGTATTTAATTGGGCAACAGTGTATTTTATTGTTTATGAGTTCAGCTTTTCATTTGTAAGAAGTCCATTGTGTTATTTCTTCTTTAAAAAGTTACATAGTCTCACTTTAAAAGAATAAAGTGACAGACTCCACCCTGAATCATCATTGCATCATTTCAACAGCACAGTCTTTCAAAAACTCAAAAGCATTTTCTCAAACTCAGTAAATGACAGTAACAGTAAGCCTCTGCAGCTTTAATGCGCACATTACAAACTGTGATATCTGAGCGGAAACATCTTGTTTCAACACATTTCTGTTGTGTCTAATGGGAACAATGAGCCGAATGAGCTGCTGAAACATCTGCTGAATCAAAATCCCTGCTGGTCTTAGACCCACATTTAATAGATTCCCTATTGTTGTGGTATGTGTGGATGTGGCAGGCACTGAGGTTCTGCTACACCTCCGAAATGGCAGAATAATAAAAAATATGAAGGCGAAACAATGTCTAAATCTGAGTAATGGAGCTCCTGATGTATAGAGAGTGTATGATTTTTACATTGTTGAAGCCCTCAGAGTGTGGCCCTGATCAATCAGCTGCAACCAGGAGACGCTGAAACAAATTAGGAAAACAGACTGCTGTTGAGTCACAGTTCCAGCCGTGAAAACATGATTTTGACTGTGTGGGCTCCTTTGTGCCAGGCATGTCGGCATGGAGTTCCCATTTTCCAACATGCAAGAATATCCAACTTTCTGCTCTCATTCCCAAGTGCCAAATTAAGAATGGCAGCCTTTCTGTCTGTCTCGGTAGGTTCCTCACAACAGCTTCAACATAAACACATAAATTCACAGTTGGCCATCACAGCCACTCTTAACCTCCCGGCATTATTAAATACAGCTTCCCGTTATGCTACAAATGTCTGACACTGTGTAAATAAGTCTAATATGGGCAATATCTGCAAGTTCAGAGCTGTGGAAAGTCTGAGGTCAAAGCACATGTGCTTTGCCCCGAATCCCGCTTTCAGTCGAGCAAGTTTAATCTGTCATCAACATGACAGGACGGCTACCGGGGCATCCTGTCTTCAGTTTAGCAAATATACTGTGATCCATGGAAACCAAACACAATGCTTCATAGGCAAAGAGGACATCAGTGCCTCTGTGGCGCGACTCCACTTCTGAGAGCATCATCTCGTATTGCCAGACTTTTCCTCTCAGGGAAAATATGCTCTCCGAAAACTCTTCCCCTCTCCAAAATATTTGTCATCTCTGAGAGAGTTTGTTTCTTTTTTCCCATAAGAAACGGCTCCTGTGAAAGCAGAGAAATGATCCCTGCACATTGGAGGGAAGATGAATTTTTATGAGATCATGAATTTCCCACAACAAGGGAGAGTGACATCGGTTTGTTCACTCACCCTCTTTTATCGAGTTGTATTGTCGTTCTCCTTCTGAGATGCTGTTTGGCGTTTTCAGGGAGCTCTTCTTGTTCTTCTCAGCCTTTTTGTTGGCTGTTTTCACTGAGAAAGAAAATGACACACAAAAATAAAACTTTTGAATTTTTTTGACAGGTTGAATCACTTTTAAAACTGCTGATTCATTGTTGTTAACATAGAGAGGGAAAAGCAATAGTGTTGACACAGTCTGGATTCAGTCCTACACATGTGGATAGATTCAGGATTGGGGACTAAACCAAGAGACAATCTCTGGGCACAGAATTTAAAACGTTTAACCCTTGTGCTCCTTACACTCAATTACAATATGTCTCCTATTCACAGTAGCTAAAGTAGCTACCTTAATACAGTGATGCCATGTATAAGATAACTGCCTCGAGGTATAAATCAGTCATGGAAACACCCTGTACAAGAGGCAGGACGGGGGCAGGGAGTCACATTGCTGCAGCTGAAGATGGAAGAGAGGCGTGTGCTCTTTTTTTGAGTGTCAGGTCAGGATAGGCCCCCACGTGATAACAATCCTTCTCACATCTGAAAGTATTTATCCTCGCCTCATTCTGGGGACAGGTTAAATCCTCAACAATGCTCCTCTCTGCATATGAGGCTCAGCGTAACGGATATAGAAAGAAAGAAAGTGATCATTTAGATGCTGGTGAGGTACAGGCAATACTCGATTTCAGGTTTAACACTGAACCCACCATTTTATGCTTTCAGATTAGTTGAAGGTCCACATGCTACTCTACAGGTTGAGAACCGGTACCTCTTTCCCTATCTAAAACATTTTAAATGATGTCAAAAATTAATTGTGTCATCAAACACCATCAAGAACCAGCACCTTAAAACAGTACCTAAAGCTTTTCAGTTTTTATTGTTTTTTATATGTATTTATTTCCACTTCAGGGCAGCAGAAGGAGCTGTAAATAATGAATTGACACATTATAACCTTTTAAAGCTGTTATGGCAAACATGTTAGCAAGCAATAGCCTATTTCTGTCCAGCAGACACAGAGCACAATGAGAATTAATTTATTGTCCATTTTTTGTTCTACCATCAACTAACACGATGTAAATAATTGCACTTAAAAGGCCTTGCAGTCAGAATTCATGGGCCTATAAAAACAATGATTTATCTTGTTAAAACGATGCAGAGTGATGGAGATAAAACAAACAACTCCCATCAAAGGGAAACAGTGACTTTTGTATGCTTCACTGTTATCATATTTCTCCTCTCGTCCCACCTGCAGCAGGTATCCCTGCTGAGACACGTGAAGCCAGATGCCTGAAACATGAGGTCACTGTCGACACAGCTGCTCTGAATTATCTGCCACCGACCAACCGCAAACCTCACGCCTGTTACTGTCCTCCAATCACCTGGCAGGATCTCAGACATACCTACAAACCTGCTACTGCATGTGCTGAGCTAGTACCACACAGAGAGCTCTGAGCTGTACATTTCTACGTGAACGGGACAGCACTTTTGGGAAAACGTGGATTTCACGTGTTCTGGCCCCTGCATGCAGTGCGTGAGGCTGTTAATCCTGCTGTTGTCCAGAGGCCACACAGAAACATGGCTGTGATCTATGAATACAGGGTAGTGAGGAGGAGGAGGACTACCTGTGGAGGTCATTGTTGTTTTTTTTCTCTGCACATCCATCACCATGTGAGTTGAATTCAGCCGCTCCTCTGAAGTCCCTCAAATGTTCTGTTTGAACTCATGTGTCTGGGGCATGTTAGCTGATTTTGTAAAAAGTAATTCAACAGTAACTTTCTAAACACTAACATGCAACTTCCAACTTTGATCTCTCAGCTTTGTGTTGTACTACAAATCTCAACTGAAAAGCATCAGCTGATACAAAAGGCCACAGAACCAGGTGTTATTTTTCCATGAAAGTTTTGTTTTTCTGTTTAATTCCCAAGCATGTCCTTACTTTTTGTATATACGCAATGCTGTCATGTTTGTGTTATTGTTTGTACCTTAAAAAGCTCAAATAATTAGCCATACACTGTCATCTAGTGGCAACACTGACTCATAAGGTTATTTCAAAAGTTTCAGCAGAACTTGAGTTTTCTAGCTCAGATGTTGCAGCCAAACCTCCACTGTCAGAATGATGATTTTTAAAAGTCATTATTGCTGATAAGATGATTTTGTGAAGGATTTAAAGTTTTACTACTGTACACACAAGAGAGCTTGAGACTAAAAGTGTAAGAAAAGCAACACTTTCTCAAGTTGTCCCTCTAAGAGATGGCAGTTCTTTTACCTGATCTTGCATCAGCTGAGGTTTTATCTGCTGCCTTTCCCTTGGGCCCTTTCTTGGCAGGGTTTTGGCTGGGGTGCTCATGCCTGTCAAGTATCGAGGCCACAGGCTTCTCCAGCATTTGGACCTGGTTGTACTGATCTCTTGTCAGTAGCTCCTGCATGTAGTAATCCTCATCCTCACCGGGAGAGCCACGGCTGAGGTCTGCAAGCCCCAAGAGGAGTCCCAGCAGAGCCAGGGGGGTAACGAGGCTGAGGCGCTGTCTTGTCATGACCCAAGGATTATTCCCAGCTGAGAGTCACGATGCCGTCTCCAGAGGAGCCTGCTGCTGCTGCCGGGCTGCGTCCCATCAACTGCTCCCCTTCCTCTCCCTTCCCACTCCAGCACGGAGAGTTCACAAAGTTCTCAGAACGCTCCAAGTCACTGAGGAAAGCAGCGGAGCCAGAGGGTCCATGGGCGCCTCAGCCTGGGAAAAATGCAGTGAGGGAGGGAGAAGCACAGAGAGCAGGAGATGAGGGAGAGGAGACGGAAGAGGCAGGGAGACAGACAGTACAGTTCTCTCCTTCAGATGCTGGCAGGTGACTCAAAAAGAAACCGTTTTTCTTTTTCTCTTTAAGATTCAAACCAGTCCAGGCTGCTGAGTCATTTAATTGGTGTGGGTAGGAGTGAAATAGGGATAGAAATCTCTCTGGGAATACATACACTGACACATTCAGGATCTGCTTTCATCTCCATCTCCTCCCACTCTGTCTGGGGCAGGCGTTGCTTTACCCAGAGGAAAGTTTCATCCTGCCTGCGGGGGAATCAACTCGGGGACTTAAACAGCTCTTAACCAGTTTGCCAATCTGTGTCCAAAGGAGAGGCAGAGGCGAGCTTCCTGATCCATGTAGGGGTGTGTGCTAGACCAAACTGGCACAAAACATGCATTCCCAAACAAACAGTAGCAATCATCTGCCCTTTTCAGTTTGAACAGTAAATCACACTGGGTGTGCAGCTGTTAAGAGTTTAATAAAAGTGCAGTTATCACGTTGAATGTCAGCTAACACCACATGATATCCCTTTGCTGGGGAAGATAATTAACTTGTTGCTCCTCTTCAAGCTGCCTCATTTGCTGTTCTTGTTTCAGCCAAGACCTGTTTGGACTCTGCAGTAATTTACACTTTAACAAGTGGCTGAAATTTAACCGAACAAACTCTCCGTGGAGCGTTCAGGCATGTTCCAACGCAGGGATGGAGCGATGCCCCCGTGTGTCACAGCTCATCACATCAGCACTGCCTCTTCCTCATGAAGCTCTTCCTCTCCTTTTTTCTCTCTCTCACACACTACTGTGACTACAGCAGCCAGCTGATGGAGCCTCACCTTCATAACAAATCCCAAAGCCAGCAATCAAACTGACACACTCCTGATTAAAACCATATTTTGTTTGCTATAAAGATTTATCTTTAAGTTAAATTGTAAAAAAAAAAAAAAAAAAAAAAAGGTTTCATCACAAGGATCCCAACGTGTTATCTCTGGCATTTAAGAAGTATTTGGAGTTATTGCTAAGCAGAGAAATGTCTAGCCTTGGGCTTTAAAGATTTAGTCATAAGGAAAAGAAGGATTTCATGGAGCATTCGCACAACTAATAAGTACAGCTTTTGACATTTCATCAACCTGAGGCAAGGCAAACTGAGGCAAAGATAATAATCCAACAAGCCCGGTGCCCCACCTGGACACTGCCCAATTTAAATGAACTGGTTCATTACACATAACTGATGTGGATAGACATTGCATACCGAGTTGTATTGAAAGCAGACTTCACACCTGAGATTGAGAGAGTTTCTGAACGGTGGTTAAAGGAGACTGAGGCTGCAGGTTAATCACAGGAGAACAGGATCTGGAGTGGGTGGACAGATCGAGGCTGGAAGACTCCAAGCTCAGCTGGCACAGTCTTTCGCCAGCTAGGCAGGCATTCGCTGTTCGCCCACCCCTCATCTAGACTACACCCATCCTAAACTGTCTGGGAGGAAGAAGGAGGGAGGAAACCGAAGGAGGGATGACACGCAGAAGGCAGCCAAGAGAGCTGTAGCTTTTTTACCTCAAAGGCCTTGAGAAACAAAATATCCTCTCTGTCTGCACACCTTAAAACAACCGTTACTCTGAGAGTGTCAGGCTTCTCTGACTGCATGACTGCACTGTAGCTGCGATGCCTCTGGAGACAGGTCTACATTACAGGAGCCATTACTTAATGGCATGGTAAAGGATTTCAGAACAGAACAGAAGTCAGGAACAGAACCTGACAACAAGCGTCTTTCTGTAGCAATTTAATTGTGGCTTAAGGACTCTGAGGGACTGAATGAGTCCTGTGATGCAGTTCATTTTTAGGTGTTTGACTAGGATCTTAACTCTCATTCTCAAATAAGTTCTGTTGCAAAATCTAGCAATTATACAGCCAAACATTTCTTTCCTGCCTTCAGTTTATAATGCTGCAGCAACCAGAACCCTATTAGCATCTATACACCGTTTTACACATTTTAGAGTGGATTTTTAAAACCTTTCTAATGACCTTTCAAGTTATAAAACTAAATAAAACCACAAAACTTCTTATAGCAAAGAGAAACCATATGTATGGACCATATTTATCTTCCACTGGCTGCTCGAGTGATCTATGCCACCACAAACATACATGTATGTACAGCAGAAGTTATTTAGTCACAGTCTACATGTATTAATGCATGAAATGAATTCCTAAACATGCTGTTTGAAACAGAATGTCTGCATTAAACTACCTGCTGTAGTCTGAAACAGGCAGATAAAACAGCCGCTTATCATGCTGTGGAGCAGAGCAGCTTGAGGCAGGGATGCTGTGACAATAGCTGTCTTTCTCAGTGAAGAACACCGAGGTGGGAGAATGATGGCTCCTGCCTCTCTCCCTAATCTCTTAGGATGGGGGGGGGGGGGGGATCCCCAGCTGAATTCTCATTAATTGGACGTCAGTGTCCAGAGTGACAGGTTAGAGGCTCAGTCGCAAATACCTCCCTGCTGCTGCTTTGGCACCTTGTAATTGATGAAAGAGGGAACAGGCTTGAGATAGAGAATCTGAGAGTGAAAACAATAATGTATAATGTAACTCTACTGTCCAGCAGGACAAGGCAAGGCCTAGGTTTCCCTGACAGACAACGTGTAGTTAGTGACAATTCTCTTTTTCATGAGGGGAGAATCAGATTAATGTGTGGAATCTCACCCATTATGTACACGCACAGACAAAAAATGTACTCATGCAAACACATTTTGTAATCATCAAATACAACCTTGAGTGTGTCAAACTGGCTTGTGGCCAGTACTTCTAATGAATTCTGATGTTAAGAGTTTGTTGAGGACAAACAGGTACAACTCTGGTTGACAGGGACGAACCCACCTTGTCTCATGTATTTATTTACAACTGAAATGTAATGCGACACATTTATGGATCCAAAACGTGGCACATTACAACCTTGGATTTACTACTTTAAAGCATGTGCATTTCATTATGGATGAACTCCTGGCATTATTGATATTCGGACCAGCAGGGAAACTGAATCTACGAGCTAAATCTTGGTTCACCTTAAACTGAAAGACAAACGTGCTGAATTTCCCCACAAGGATGACATTGATGCTGTCAATGTCTGAATTTAACTTTGGTGCTATGTAAAGTTGAATGACACAGACGAGGAATAAGTAAATCAGAGCCACTTGCACAGTTCTTCCTACAGTAGGCTTGAAAGGCGTGTCACAACACATTATTTGCATACAAAAAATAGATATATTTCTTCATAGATCTAATTGTATAGGCTTCAGAACTTGGCTCATTTATAGCTGTGAACATTTGTGATCACTGTGTGATCAGAGAAGAAAGTAAAAGGCTGGTGTTGGATCTCAGCAATATTTCTCCTGTGTCCATGGAAACTGTGTGAAACGTGGCGATGGTCAATTTGCTAGACCGGCACACATGCAGAGCAGTATGCTTTGAGTCTTGAGGTCTGTGTCAGCTTATGTTTTCCTGGTATGCATCTTGGAACTCAGCAATCCCAACCTGTTTTACCAGTCAAAGTGTGCAAATACGTCACAGTTTGCTAACAAGTTAACTTAAACAGGTGATAATGCAGTATGTCAGATTGTGTTTGCAGGTTGTTTCTGCTACCTCCTAGTGGCAGTAATTACTGACTGAATTTGACTAAACAGCAACATGTAAAAGTTGCTTTAACTAAATTGTTAAAGCAAATGTTTTCCCTGGTTTGTGAATAATAACATGTCAAAGTGCACAGTAAGATGTTTATTCAGGCCAATTGAGAAGATATTTGGACATCTGTCTTTTACACTGGCTTCATGGTTTTCTACTTTCTGCATTGGCTGTCTAGTTATAACTGTATTTTATGATCCCTGTAGAAACTATTACATTTGTCACAGTTCTACAATTTTGGATAATTTATTGTTGTTTGTGGTTTGGAGTAGTGGCTGAAAAAGTCCCCCCTTTGGAGACCTTTGGGTGATGAAACAGCTCTATATCTATTTATCACACACTTAGACCTCAAGATGCTCTGCAACAATGTCTGTTTTACTGCCCGGTGGCCTGGATCCTGACGCATTTCAGCAGAGCCGCCCTCAGTTTCCTCCCTGAAAACGCTCCCTTCCTGAACACCTGTGTTTCCAATTCTTTGTCCACATTCACCGCGGCTGGGACAGGTTCCAGCTGGACGTGACTAAAACAGGCCAGATGTTTGCATCTAATAACAGTGACAGTTTTTAATTTGAATGGCAAGAGAATCCTGACGCAAGCGTGAATTTGCATATGTGCACAATTAAATGGTTGTGCTAAAGGTTGATGCAACATTTAGCTGCTGTGTGTTCTTTATTGCCAAGTTGTTTTTTACCACTAGAAGTCATTACCTAGGTCTTTGTTGACTCCCTGATGACAAAATGAAAAGGTTATCAATCTCTAAAACAAAAAGGATTTCTTCAACACATCATCAAGCATTTGATAATATAGCTGTGTTCAGGGTATTGACAGTAATGTCAATCAGTGGTGCATGTTCTACGGGCATCCCTGAAGGACATTTGGCAGTTTAGCTGCAGTGAGGAGATGGTCCGCCCAGGCCCAGATGTAACCACATTAAAATTCTGTTCTGTCCCTGTTGGGAAAAGCTTGGCTGGAGTCTGAGGTGAGAGCTAATGCAGAGCAGTGACCCTGGATCCATTGAACCTCGTTGAACAATGACACAACTGCAAGGGCACAAGAGGCCTGGGATGACAGAAAGAAAAAACATTGTTAAGTGTTTTGGTCTGATAAAAATAGCTGAATTGATAAATTAAGCCATATGGAGAATTGCCAGAGCTTAACAGAACCATTAGGACAAATAATTAGGGTGCAAGCATTCATGAAAATTAGTTTTTGAGGTTTAAGACATTTCTAAATATTTTGGCTTCCCTTGACTTTGGAGGTACAGCCTACCAAAAAAGAAATGTCCAAGTTTTCAAAGAGCCTGGGCAACACTCTTTACAAGAGCATGGAAAATGCTCACTTTCCCGAAAAACATAGAAATAACTACAAGCTGTTTGACAATGCCATCAGAATAGAGTCTTAACTTAGCTTAGTACACTGTGTGAAGAAATAAGCAGGGCAATCAGTAATCACTAGCCTTGCCAGGGACCATTTCCATTTCTACAATATGTCTCCAAAAGAGATAAAAACTGCATAGCACTGTATATCACAAACAGATGTTTTGGGCTGAACCCTTAATATCCCACAAATGCTAGGAAAGAGAGCTAGAACAGAACTTGCAGGACTCTTTCGTTTAATATCCTTAGCTTACTTTAGGATTACTGTGTGTAATGTAAAAGAGAATAATCACTATGTTACTCATTTTCTCTAACAAATCTCACCCTATCAAGACTACAGTTAAGATAAGATAAAGATAAAGACCTGTTAGTTTCCTGCATTCGTCGCTCTCGCCATCATCAGCGGGCATGACCGGGTCTCATACAGCCTCTTCAAATATAACTGGCAGGCTATCAGAGCACTCAATCAGCATGATGGATTGCAAATGTTTGTTGCATAAACTTGTTTATCCAGATCGTTCTTGCTTGTTATCTCAAAGAAACTCTCCATTAATCATTGACAACAGTGAGAAACAAAGCTGTATTTCAAAGGAGGATTTTTCCATTTTCACTCAGCTCATTTGAAAGGATCACGGGAGAGTTACAAGCAGGAGATGTAGGGATCGTCACTTTGTTGGTGGTCTTGACAGCATTTTCTACACTGACTGTGATGGTCAAAGGTCTCAAACTTGGGACGTAACTTAAGAGACCAGCAACAAACATCCCTCAGATTAAGAAGTCAGAAGGAATTTCATTAAAATTTAATCTGACAGAGGGCTAAAGTACGATGAGAAGGAAGAGCAGAGGAGTTAAGAGAGACTTGATGAGGAGAGAAAAGGAAAGTGTTGGCAAAGACGTTGGAGAGAGAGGCCTCTCTGCTAAAGCCCTGATTCAAAGCTTATCCAATCTGACAGAGGAGAAATGGACCTGGGGACAAAGTTTCTTCCAGCCACATCCTGTTGTGAATCCCATAAATGTGACCTGAAACCCCAAGCTCCAAGCCCCAAGCCCACTGGTTCCTACTGAGGATGTAAATCTCTAACAAATGGTCACAAGTATACATTTTCATTTCAAACAAAGGCTAATTTCCTAAAACAGCTGGGCGCTGTAATTTTTAGTAATTATTACTCAATCAGGTGTAAATAATGCATTTGTTGGGGACGGATAAGTACACATCTCGGGCGCTAGTTAGTATTTAAGACACCAGGAAGACTAGAAAGTATGTGGGATTGACTCTAGATAAACTACAGTGCCTATGTTAACTGTAAAGAAAGAACATCTTGTGCAACAATGTGGCTCATTCATGTGTTTTCTGGACAACAATGGAGGTCTGCGGCACACAGGAATAAGCTAGATGTTCATGGTAGTAGGATCAATTAATTGTTAGTTTTGGTATAGGTATATATAGATCTATATATCCCTGGTTGCTCTAAATAATCCATAGTGAGCACTTTTCATTGCACAGAGAAATAAGCAATATCAGGCAAAATCCATTAATTGTTGGTTTATAATAGCCAGTCTTGTCCTTTAACACATAGGTACTGTTAGCAATAATCAATAACTGCTTAGTGGCTAAAAAGAATAATAAAGAATAAATAGTCTATAAGAACCAAACCTTCAGCCATTCATTCAGTAGGCTATCTTACTGAAGTGCAGTAGCTTCTTCAGACAGCGACACTCGCACATGACAAACCTCTCCAGTCCTGAGAGGCGGTCTGTTTAAACGGTCAGTGCTCCAGGTGACAGGTTGTCGGTGCTATCGGCGATTTAGCTAACGTTAGCTCTCTGCGCCAAACTCCACTTAAACCTAGAAGCTGTTTTTCTTTGGTCCTGTCCTGGGACCATGGCAGCTCTGCTCCCAGAGCATTTATTGTTGCTGAGATGCCCGACACAACACGGTGAATCACTCCTTCACTTCGGCAGTAAGTTTGTGATGCTAATGCTAACAAGACTATATTACTGGATGTCCAGGCTCTGCTCAGTTAGTGTTTTTGTGCTTAGTTAGCCGTATTAGTAAGCGAGGCTGCTAAAAACACTTCGGGCTGTTGTATTGTTGCTGCTTGTTGTCTCCAAGCAGCTAATTCCTGCTTTTATGTTGCTGCCATATCAATATTAAGTATTTTAATTGGTAGACTATTAACTAAGTATTTAGCCGGCATTTAATGGCTGGACGTGTTTGGACTGTGATGTTTTCACGCTGTTGATTTATGGTGATGATGAATATTGATGATTGTGTATTGTTGTGGTTATTGCCTCGTTTTTGGGGGGCAAGGGTTTTTCTTTTGGCTCACTATAATTGAGGCTAATGTGTATTAGCTGTAGGGATGTAAACATGGCTGTTGTCTTGCACACAGTCCATTTATATAATTATTTCTGTTTAAAGTGAGGTGTGCAGTCACATTTTCTCCACCCACAACTAAGCATTTATATATAAAATATAAATATTTTAACTCAAAACAAAGGGTTTAAGTGACAGTTTGCCTACAATTCATATCATATTTTAAGATGCTGTTGTATGATTTGTCTTTGTTGCTCATTTCCATGTACTGATGGTCATCTGATTTTAATAAGAACAAGTTGGTAATTATCTGCTGCAGAAGTCACATGGTTTAGCATGTTGCTACACATGAGATAGATTTATCCATCTCAGTTCACTTGATAGTTTACTCCCCACAATGTTTTGTTGGGGAACAGTGCCCAGTCTGCACACTGAAGATGCTCACCAGATGCCATTTGGGGCCCTTTGTGCTGCTAGGCTGCTCCTGCTCCGCTCTTCTGCAGACTCTGCTCGAGCTACACTGCACCCACTTTCTGCTGCTGCTATAGCTTCTGCTGCTCATACAGCATTTCATAAGCTCCATCAAGCTCTGCTGTGCTGGGAAATGATGATCTCAGAGCCAAGATGCCAAATATCAACTCTGTATTTCCATTATAAGCAACCGATAGCTAGAATACTGCCAGCATCTAAAAGAAAAACCCACTGTAATTTGCCATGACAACAAGTTGCATTTTATGCAATGCAAAGACATGTGAAATAGTGGGCTCTTTAGGCTAAATGTGTGTTTCAAAAAGTTTCTGGAGTTTTCTCAGCGGCAGTCGTTGTCCAGTTTCCTCTCAGTCACTGTATCCTGATACAGCACAGACTAGGATGAAAGAGGCTTTGGTAATATTTGTGAATTCCAAGGAAGTCGAAGTTGGTTGGAAGCTTTCATTGAAGCAGAACCTCTTCAGCCAGCCAGATGGACCATCCAACGCCAGACAAAATATGCAAATGATTTGCAGTCACTTTTTTTTTCTCCCCCCAGTCAGATTTGATTTCAGTGAGAAGGAAGTAGTCAAAGCTGCTGGCATGTTGAGATTGTACAGTGAAAGAGCTGCACTCAACGAGAAGAAGAGGATCTCACGTTGTTCAATAAATCTGTGTGACTGCAGGTTTCCTCTTAATTATGAAAGGAGGTTTTCCAGCAGTATTTGGGTCAGTTTGTCTTGATGTGAAGGCTGGGGAGGAAGGCTTAGAGGCTGCCAGAGAAGAGAGACATGACTGCTGACAGGTCGACTTTTTTTCTCTCATTTTTCTTGTTTTAAAATTGAGGCTCCTTTTTGTGTTTAAATCACACTAAATCATGTGGATGTTGTTGATGATAGAGAAGTGTGTTTATTTGACTATTGCTATAATTTACGAAGTGCCTCAAGTCCAAGTTGCAGCTGTATATTGAGTATTGACTGCCCTCTGGTGTAGAGAAAGGGTATGTTCCTTCAATATCATATCATATTTTCTTAATGTAAATAGTTCAGCAGTGCTTTTAAACTCAAGGCATTGCTGTTGTTTAGTTCATATATTTTTCCTCTGGGTAACTGTGTCTCTTTCTTCTTCAAAAGTCTTTGTTGCTAAATGGATTTGCCAGATTTAATAGCCTCAAATCCAACCACGAACATTTAGATTCAGCTTCTTACTAATTGGTTATTATTCAGTTTGTGACAACCTTTCAAAAGAAGGAGAGGAAATTATAATGA
Source organism: Enoplosus armatus (assembly GCF_043641665.1). Lineage (NCBI taxonomy): Eukaryota > Metazoa > Chordata > Actinopteri > Centrarchiformes > Enoplosidae > Enoplosus > Enoplosus armatus. The sequence goes on along the minus strand of NC_092199.1, from coordinate 7,028,925 downwards.
AGGCTTGATCAGAGTAATTACATGGCTGCCTTTCAGCTGACTGACTCACTCAACTTCAGTCAGAAAAAACAAAAATGTAATTTAGATCTCCTTTAAACTCATTTAATATCCAAATACAGTAGATCACTGTCTGACGTTTGCATTTTAAGACAGCATTTATTCCATTTGATGTCTTTATTTTCAGCCTTTGTCCTGCTAATGTTAGTATGAACAGCAATAATGTTGGATGGGGGTCATTTTAAGATTGCAACTACATGTAGTTTCCAGTAGAGGGTGGTGTTGTTTCACTCGTGCTCTCGCAGACGAGCTTGTTCTCACTATATATATAAAAACACTTTGGAGACTCTGAGTTATGATCAAGGCACAATGTAAGTCTATTATCTGCTTGGATGTATTCCAGCTGTGACAAAAAGGGATGAAATCTATTACAGTTTAATTAGTCAAATCGAACTTAAAAAGACAACACAGGACTTAATATCTTTGAATTCGCTATTTAATTTTGTACATCTAGTCACAAAAAAAACAATCAAGATCTGCCAACATCTCTTTCTCTCTTGTATTCACTCACTCTCTCTCTCTCACACACTCACACGCCACAAAATCACCATACTCTCTTGTGCTATTTTCTATCTTTGATTCATCTCTGCTTTTATAACTTAAAAAATAATTTAAATAAAATTAAAAAAAAACATTGATTTTCATGGGCACTTGAGAGAGATGAAACTCAAACAAAGGGGCTGGCTGACACATCAGTGTTTTTTTTTTGTTTTGTTTTATTTTTACTGAAGTAAAGGGGAGGTGGGTTGTTCAGAGTTTGGAGTTGTTTTCCCAGAGGAAGGAGTCATTCCGCAGCACTTTGGCCAATTTCTCATTGAACGGCGTGTAGAAATCTCGCAGGATCTCTTTAGTAATGGGCAGCATGGGTCCCAGGTTTTTGTCAGCCGGCCTCCTGGTGTTTGATGCTGGACTTCTTGTGATCTCTGACTCTTTTTCTTTTGTCAGTGGCCCTGTAAAACACACACAAACACTTCCTTCACATCCCATCTTTCTGGGCCACTTCAGATTTTGCCGCAGCACTAAACAAATGGAACAAAATCTAGCAAATGTCACTGTGCATCAGCAGTGCTCCGAGCAGAAGATCTGACGCTCTGGGAGGTAATCGCACCTTGGCTGGTGTTGGCAGCTCTTTGAAGAGCTAAGTCTGAGCTTTGGGGCAATTAAACTGTGGGATGAACCAGTGAGACAGAAGTAAAGGGGGCTTCCAGACTACAGGGCAAAACTGTATTTGACTGTCGCACATATACGCTGGCCTGTTACTAACAGCAATCTACTGTCTACTATCCTTCCTACGCCAAGGAAAGGATAGCACCTTTTGATATGGAAGGTGTAAGAAAGTTCAGAACTGTATCTGAAGGAACTTTTGATTTTCTTTTCTAGCTAGCAGGCAGTAAATGTCTTAAGCACATCAAAATCAACAAAATGTTCTAATGCAGCATGGTAGACAGTAGAACAAAACTCCTTATATCCCTTGAGTGCTTTTAGCTCTACAAGCAGACATTCGCGGCTGATTGATGTTTTGACTTTGCCGGCTTTGGCCAACCAAGTTTTGTGGCCGATATCACATGCTGTTCTGATTTTCTTTTTCAATTCCTCAAATCTGCCTCTCTCACTGTGTGAAACTGTGTGGGACTACACATCAGTACTTAACAACAAATGGAGAGTTTTATACACCAGCATTCTCTATAGGCTTGTGCCCCCATTTCAGATTGGTGCATCCCTACAGCTAATAATCACAGTCAGTGACGTGCATTTAACATTACGTATCCCTATTGATCAGTGGGACTGATTACAGACAAGGTCATATGTTAAGATGTGTTGCTCACTCACCCAGGTTAAGGAAATCAAAGACTTTGTGCATTGTGTATTTCCTGTTAGAGGCATGGTCTTCCAGCCTCAGGACCAGAATCTGTTCCCTGCTGAAGACGGTCAGCCAGTCCATTAAGTACACAATGTACAGGCCAACTTGCAATCTGACCTGAGGACACAAAACAGGAGAATCAATGTGAGATAACCCGAGCTCTATCCAAGAAACCTCGTCCTCAGCGGAGGGACATGCATGGTTAAACTTCTTTAAGGTAATGAACAGCGAGGAGGGAGGGAATTCCTCCAGCTTTCTCTTTCATCTTCCCCATGCATTCGGCTGGGTAATGCTCTGCACTGTGTGGGCATGTGAACATGTGCTGGTATCATGTGGCGTGAGTGGTTGAGGGACCTGAGAAAGATGGAGGTTCCTCTAGAATCAGAAACCTACATCACCACCTGCCTGCACATTATTGTGATCCATTTAATCATACTTTTTCAAGCAATGACAAACATTCTCTGGTTCTAATTTCTCAAATGTGAGGTGCCATTGCTTTTCTCTGTTTTACATCACTGTAAATGTAATATCTTTTTGGACTGTTGGTCAGACAAAACCAGCAATTTGAAGATGTCAGCTTGGGCTCTGGGAACTAGATTGAACAAGTACAAAATCCATTAAAAAACAATCCCCCAAAAAAATAAATTGGCCTCTGATCTTTTGTGAGATTTAAGCAGATCATTTGAGGGTAGCCTAATTGTTCTTTTTTAGATTCCCATGTGACTGCTCATTGCAGAACAGTAGGCGTAAACAAAACACCTTGTTACTGTGAAAGGAATTATCTCTGTGTCCTTTTGCCTCTTTAGCAAAACTGAAAGGCCTTTCAGAATGAATGATTACAAGCCAGGCCAGCAACTCTTCCTTTGTTAAATCAATTTGGTACAACAGTGAAGGCCAATCATGTTCTCATGCTGGTGTTTATTCATCTTTTCTCTAATCTGAGCTCTAAAACGTCTATCGAGGAGCCACAGGCATGAGCGACCGCTGTAAGGACAGCTGTAATGCTCTTCACATGGTCTAATAACTCTGAGGAGATATTAGTGGATGGACAATTAGGCCAGCGGCAGAAAGCGAGCATGCTCCCAGAGGGCCAAGAAGCTTGTCAGTGGCAGTTGGAGAGGGAGGAATATAACGCAGCCTGGAGGGGGAGCCAAAAGAGGACGGGCCAGTCTCCTCCTCCTCCCTCTCTCAGCCTGTCTGCCCCAGGCCACTGTGGGAAAAGCTGGACTGGGGCCCAACACTGGGGCCCTGCACTGGCTGACACTAAGACTTGGTCTGTTTTGTGAGTAAGAAGGAAGTTCACACCACTGGTAAACTAGTTTCTAATACAAAGAGAGGCTCTGGACGCTGCCCTGCCAATCCCTTTCATAAGGTCTGTCCTACCAGCTTTATCAGGTGCTAATGAAGTGTGGATTTCACTCCATCTGTCTTTTTCGCTCCTTTTTTATATCTTTCTTCCACCAGCTAACATGCTGGGCTGCGAGACAAAAGCATGAGGGAGGGTACTCACTGGCATGGCGTTGTTGACAGTAGTGTTGTACACACATGAGCGCATTGTGTATTCTGTAAGGCACCCCTCGAATAACTGCAGCGACTCCGACACCTTCTCATGGAAGTCCTCAGCAGACTTGTTGGCAATACCGAAGTAAAGGTAGTCAGAGTAGAGCCTGCAAGACAAGAGATGATCTGTAAACACATTTGAACGTGAGACATGACAACCTATTGTCACCCATATTTTGTCTTGCATCAAAAAGCTGTTTCCTGCATCAACACAGGCACTGATCACTGTGGTTTACAGTAAACAAGGCGCGACTACAATGCTGACCGGTCAGAAAATGCTTCCAGTAGTACAAAGTGAAGACAAAAATTGGGAAAAGGTTTTGTCCTCACTTTGCATGAATGTCACATGCAAACAGCCAAGCAAGTTTCATGGCATCCTTGTTTTGTTTGCAGTCCAGCAGCAGCTGCGCTTGCTCCGTGAAGTTTTCGGTTTATGTCTGAGTTGACTGAATTGCTGTGACAAGCCTAAACCCAATTCCTCAAAAGTTTGAATTCCTCAAAGGTTTGCTGTGACATACTTTAAGTCTGAACTGAAAACCAAAATGCCACGAAATAAAATCCATCTGTACGAGGACCGATCAGAGATCAGTCTCTTAACTTCTTCTCGGAGGAGCTAAGTAAGGTGGCTAACAAACAAAACTGCTTGGACTAGGGGAGGAGGTGCATGACCTCAAAGTCACTTATCAAGGAGTGGGACAAAATATTGCATATCTGGAGTAACGTGTTGATGATCTGGAGCAATATTCTCGCATGGATGATTTGATTGTAAGCTGATTTGAGACTAGGAATTGAATCTACACCCGAGCTACTGCCGGAGGAAAAGAAGGTGAGGACGCTCCACAGAGTAGCCACTCAAACCAATGCGATTTCGGCTTTCCATACACTTTCTCAGAAGGACAGTAAAACAAAGGAGGCAATTGTTATCTGCTTTGTGAACAGAAAATTAAAAGCTGAAATACTGAGGCAGGCCAGAACGCTGCAGTGTACCTGAATGAATATCTAACTAAAAAGAACGCTGATATAGCCATATAGCCAGGCAGGCACACATGCTTTAAAAAGCAAAACAAAAAACAAGCAACGTGCATGAGGAACTGCAAAATGTGGATACGGCTGGATGGATTACCTGAGGAGGTAAAAGTAATAATGGTAAGAGAACTTTGATAAATATAAATGAATAGTGGTCCTTGTTTGGACAACTAGAAAGGTATTGCAACAATAAAGATGTTTAGAGACTTTTCTGTAAGTGATTGACATTGAACTGATGGGTGTTTCCATAAAATGAATGAATAATATTTAAAAGTGTGGACATTAAAACCAGCTTATGATAGGTTTTAACAGATGGCTATACTATACTGAAGAACAGTTAAATAGGAATCGGAAGATGGATGGAGTTATATCAATAACACATTTCAATAGTACATTTTAATAGTAGGGCAAAAGCAATTATAGTGAGCATATTCAGACATTCTCTGAAGTAAAAATCAACATTAACAGCATGAAGTAATCCCAGTTTAAACAGAGTGCCTTGCAGGCATTCTGCAATGAGATCTCCACGCTTCAGATAAAGGTGTCATAATGAAACTCAAGTGATAGGAAGACTGAGGCAACAGGCAACACATCTTCTGTAACAACAGGTCTTTTGTTTCCTATAAACAGGGAAAGTATCTGTCTGTGTCTGCAGTGTAAACATCCGTGATGGAGGCACAAAGGTGGCAGTGTGCGTGTCAGAACTGTATCTGCATCGTTACTGCCATTTTAGTGCAGATATGATGTGGGAGGCAGTGAAACCGAGATTTCTCCCACCTCTCCACTGGGTCCCTGAGCATGACGATGAAGCGGGCATCGGGCTGCAGGGCGTGGACGAAGTCCTGGATAAGGAAGGGAGGCTCTCCCTCTGTGGTGTTGTCATAGAAATACACCCAGGCGTTGTTATCCCACATGGTGGACGCGCTGGCTTCTCCTGCAAAACACACCCACGGTGGTTCAAATAAAAACATGCACACAGACCAACACACACATACAATTATGCATTCATTCAGAGACAAAACAAAACACGCATGTACACATTTTCATAGTTTGTCCCCCTCTTTGGTGTTGCATTTAATGTGTGCAGTTAAATGCAAGGCTCATTGTTTCCGGCTTTTATAGATTTTCACCAAAGATGATTTTTCAAAGCAGCAGATTGGTTGCAACTACAACTGAAACAAGTCGAGTAATTGATTAGTTAACAGAAAATGTAATCAATTATTTTGATAATTGATTAATCATTTGTCATTTAGCTAAAATGCCAAATATTTCATGGTTCCAGCTTCTCAAATTTGAGGATTTGCTGCTAATAGATTATCGTAGATTGAATATATTTGGGTTTTGGACTGTTGTTCTGACAAAACAAACAATTTGAAGACATCATGTTGGGCTCTGGGAAATTGTGTATATTTTACTATGTTTTACTACATTTTATAGACTACTAAATGAATGAATTAATAGATTAGATTCTAGTATAAATCAATGTTCAACTGCATTTTATGTCCTCATGCATTGAAGAGTTGTTTCCTGTTTCAAAAAGATTTTAGTTTGCAGTAAACAAGACTCTCTTGTGACATTGACAGTACAGAAAATGTAGCACAACGTGGGGAGAAAACAAATGAATGGATTATGCTCCACGCCCTCAAAGTATGTAGGAAAAGAATAAGTGTTTGCACTAGAAATGTAATTTTTATGATCCAATATTCATCTAGAGTTTTCTAATATTATTTCATAATATTTCATTTTTTTCAATAATCAATATAAGCAGATAAATTCCCCAATTGGTTTCTTCAGAAAAACATGATAAACCATAAAAATCTAATCCATCTAAATCGAGGCTGGAGCTAACGGACACAGCATGTTCCCAACACACATGCAACAAGTCGATGAAATGAAAGATTCTAAAGCAAGTGCACAAACAAAAAAAGCAAGAGTAATTACATCTCCAGCTGTGAGCAAAATTGTGGAGTGACTGCAATCCACACAGTGACAGTACTGGTGCTCATAATGAGTCAGAGGACGTCGTTTCTCAAACAATTTGAGAGCAGAAACTTTATCAGGCTGTGCTGAGAAATGATATCCAGGATTCATTAGGCTGTCTGCGCCTTCATTATCCTCTTATCTGTGAAGTGAGGCTGTGATGTATTTGGAGGGAACACAACATGGGCCTTATCTGCCTCCCTTCCGCAGAGAAAGGGATGATAGCCAGGACCTATTTTCTGTGATGACAACGGTGAGAGAGAAACAGGATCGCTGCTAATGCTGTCATGCCTAAAATGATACACACTGCGATCAAGCCTATTTAAAGGTCTCCGTGTCCATTAAAAGGGCTTATTTTGCTCCACGTGGAGAGGCCGTAATAGGGCAAACAAATGGCAGAGCCAGACCGGCGTGCCTCTGGTGTTGGCCGGTGGTTGAAGAGAGTCAGAAGCCCAAGATCCTGGCCACAGGCCTGCACCTTGCTGGGCTCTCCCAGGGCATGGTGTGAATACTGAGCAGAGCTTTGGCACACTCCCCCCCCCCTTACAAGGATTATTTATTTAAAGAGGGAAACAAAACAGGGCGGCATGCTAAGCTGCACTCAATGCACCAACTCAGTCCACTGTGAAAAGGCTATTGTTGAAAACTTAAATCAGTTTTTCTTTGCAGCTGAGCAGCTCTTTAAGATCGTGTTTGGACGACGGGAAAAGACAGAGACAGATGGAAGCAGAGGCGCTGGGAGCAGGATATGCAGATAGAGGACGGAGGTTTGTGAGACTTCTCCACCCCTCTGCGGATATTATTGCTGTCCTGACACAAAAAGAACAATGATTCCTTTCTGTGGCACTTCAGTGAAGTGGCTAAGTGAAGCAGAAGGAAGTCCAGTATTATTAAGCTGTTGGAGCCTCTCTTCAGGGCTGAGTCACCAGCTCTCTTAAAAATCACAGTCACTCGCTGGAGTGAGAGTGGCTGCTACGGAGCAGCTCTGTGCTTCACCCTCGCTACCTGCTGCTTTGATAGCAGCTTTGTAATATTGAAGGCGAGATTACAAGTGAAGTTCCAGGCAAGTGTCGGGTCACCCCGAGCCAAAAGCTATTGGTTGTGGCCTGATGAGGGCACAGAGTACCGTCAGTCCCACGTTCCACACACAGATCACAGCGCTGATACATGACCTGAGTGACTAATATGATACAGAGGGAGGAGGGCTAAAGCTCTCCTCTGACATGATGTGACACAAAACAGGAAGGCAGAGATTACACCAAACAGGAAATGTTTGTGCAACTCAAACTGCCTGGAGATCTGATTAACAAGATAGTCATCATCATTTGTACCTTGTTCTCTTAGCCTCCCTCTAACATGTAGCTCTTTAGATAATCATTCTGTAATGGATCAGTGGTGCTTCATTGCTGATGAGCAGCTTCCTGTCAGAGTGCCACTCAAAGGTTTCACAATTTGCTTTGCTTGCTTAGTGTGAAAAGCTGTGTTCGACATTTCATGTCCGGGTTACAGACAGTTAATCTAAAAGTTAAACGGTGGAGACTCAGCTTGTCGTTATTCAAAGTCCCACAGGCACTGGAGTAGGGATGTCCCAATCAAGTTTTTTTGGCCCAGATCTGAGTCAGAGTCCATCTGCCAATACCCGGTCCAATCCAATACTTATATTTACCTAAATGTTGATTAAATAACAGCTGTAGCTAAATTTGACACTCCTTATTTTTCACAAGTTACTTGAGCCAAATACTGAAGGTCCTGTTTCAGAACTATTATGTTTATAAATTGATATGATTTGAGTAAAAGTTTATCTGGAGAACTCCTGAAACCGGCGTGATGGGATCTGCTAGAGAGAAGACGTATCACTCTGTTGGAGTTGGTGAACTACAGAAACACTCACAATTGTACAGTGGTGCAACGGGTGGCTGTTGTAAAGACGAGCAACTCTGCAATACTAGCAGGCTGAGGAGGACAAAATACAGTAGATCAAGTTCGATCCTTTAAATTATGCCCGAATTATCCCCGATACACGTCCTTAGGATCGGCTCGGGACATCTCTACATTGGAGCACATTATAATAAATTCATGGATAATGGATTGTGAACGCAACCAAAAGGAGCGTTGCTGCCAGTTAAGGGCTGCACACAGGAAAGCAAAAGGCACTCCTTCTCTATTAACTTCCCATGAAAAAAGATATTACACCCTGGTAGTCTCTCAAACCAGATGACTTGCAACCACAGCAAGCCACATATGAGCAGACTTTAAAAATTGGGATTTAAACTAGTGCCCTTAATACAAATGGGATGGAAAGTACCAAAGTGGATAGCTTTTTTTTCAAGTGGGGGAATACCAGAGTCTATAATAAAAACACCACAAATAGCGACAGCAGTTACTGCTGCTCATTGTCGTGATTGGACAATCCAAATCAACGAAATATTTTCTACATAGTGATATAGTTCATAAACGTCATTTGTGAGGAACGAGTTAAACTGAATGCAATTGCAAATGATTGTAATTGTTATTCAATTCAACCATTGAGTATTTACCTATGATGATATTGGGTTGTCTGGGGCTTCCGCTGGCATTTGCTGTGAGGTTGCCCTGGATCTGATAAGCAGCCTGATCGAACAAGTCCAGGTAGTCTTCCACTGGGTATCTATCATGAAAGCCCTCGCTCAGACGGATGATACCTGGTGGAGGAAGAAGACAGGGGTGATAAATACACTTTATGGGGTACAATTACATCTCTCGTGCATGTTTACTTTTGTAGAAGGTAGAGACAGATAGATGTTTCTCTTTATGAGGCTACAAATATTGAGATTAGACATGGTTTGGGTGGGAATCTGTAGCACTGAGGTGGGTGTGTATACATCAAGCATGGTTTTATTCCTGGCCTGCTCCCTCCTCTCCGTGTGTTTCTGTGATCACACAAAAGGAGGTTATTAGGGCTTCTGTGTTGTCCTAACTGTAGAGTGACCTAATAAAATCCAAGTTGAGATCCAATCCAAATCCAGCAGGGAACACTGTCCCTGCTCGGTTTTCAGTGTTTCTAATTATGCCAAGCATGTCAAGTCAATGCTTTAAATGCAGGACAAATGTGTTTTCCATCTGAGCTGCCGTGGTCTACTGTGTAATTACAATTTACTAGGCAATTGTGGATATTCGTTGTAGGACTTAGGGGTATCCATGCAGCATAAGGATAATGAGGTAGCACAGGCGTCTTACTTTCAGTGATGCTTTGATGGTGTCACAGTAAAACACCTTTCTCTAGTTAGCAGGAAAACATGATTAGAAAACTCTGGTGAACCAAATACACAGCCTGCATCATTATTACAGAACGATTGCACTTGTATGAGGTGTGAGGATGCTGGTGTGTCCCGCTGCAGGGCTTTTTCTCTTTTTCTTTTTTTTACTTCTTTTCATCCCTTCGCTTTTTGATATGAATGAAGCGTCACGCCTTTTTAAAATAGTCTGTGTTTCTTGACGGCTACTGTATACGTCAGACACATCTGATTAAGATTCAAACTGCTCCTCTAAGAAAGTTTTATGTGGCACGGATCGCATCAAATCACCTTTTCACTGCGTCGGATGAGTGGAGCACTGAGGAGAATGAAATAAAAAAAGAATTTAAAAAAATATAAAACAAGACTATTTGAATACAGAGTGTTCTCAAAGGATGTCTTAAAAGAAAAGTGCTGATTACCAGTGCATAGCTCTAAGTGCAACACTAGAAGGGATAGAGGGGAAAAAGAAAGTGGCAGCAGAGATGAAAGGATGGGGAGGGAGCGGGGACAATAACTGAGAGGGACCTATGTCCTTGGGATACAGCAGCATTTGCTGCTACGCAACATCACAGGCAGCAGAAAACACAAGCACGAGGCAGACAAATTAAAGCAAACAACTCATCCGCATCCCACTGCTTTATGAGGTTCAAATAATTATCAACTCAAACTGAATGCAACACATTAAAGTAAGTATTGCATGCAGACTGATCAATCCATCGGTTTTTTTTTTGTGAATCTCAGAGGGATTAGAAGCATAGTCAGCAACTGGATGAACTTCAAAAGGATCGCTTTGGCTGCGACAGTTAAGCCTCCTTTGATATTTGTGGTGAGAATTTGGATGAAATTTTCAACAACAAAAACAAAAATGTGGCCAATACTGTATCTAGCTCCTTCAGCAAGTACTCTGCCAAAACCCCACGGGTGAAATCATTAAGTAATTTTTAGACAGATCGCTCCAGGCAAAACAAAATGTATCCGTCATTGCCGAGCAGAAGAATAGCGCTCATCCACAGTGAGAAATCACCATTAGAAAATTGAGTCCTCATGCTGCGCTGATGAGATAGTGCAGCTGCTGCTCTTAAAGGAGAATTATGAGATTATCTGCACACTGTATGTACGCGTCTTTCCACTCCATGTAAAGTCATCTATCTAATCTGCTTTCCATTTCGTAATCACAGTTGACTTTGAACAGATCGGTGCCCTACAGTCTAACTGCTGCTCTTCACGTTTTTTTTTTTCTTTCTTTCACTCCTTCACAAATGCAGACACACATTACTGACACACACACACACACACACTGAGTCACACTCCTGATGCCTGCCTCTTGAGCTGCTGAAGGGACTCCATTATTCATGAGTCTTAATGGCTGTTTCGGTTATAAAAGAAAACAAAAAGCATGTAGGTATTGAGAATGCTGATTGACCTTCTTTTGAGAGCAAAAACGCAATCTTAGCTTCTTTAAGACTGTTATTGCTGGCCTGAACACTAATTATCAAGTATTATTATTATTTATTCTGAAACATCAGATCTAAGGGGAGAACAGACTTTTATTTTTAGTGTCAGTAGGCTAAAGTCACCAAATCAAACCAAAGGAGCAAATGCAACAAAGCATCTGCCAGTGAAGTGATGGTTGGATTTGTTTAATACAGAGGGTTTTCTGTTCACCCAAATACAGTCTCACTCCCAGATCTCGCATTGGCTTTTAATCCCATCTGTGGTGGTGTGGTGGTTCTTTTTAACATCACAAATGCACATGGTGAAGGAAGCACACGATGGCATCCACACATTGAGATGACAGAACCACCATACGACCAGATGTCTGCTGTGAGGCAGCTCTTACCTCCCGACGCACAGTTTGAGGGTTTATCTCTTTGTTTGAGAAAATGGCATATTACCACCTGTTCAAACTCCATGACAACCAACAGTGTAAGCCTGGATTGTGGCAGTAGGTTGTGTGTGTCTCGAAAGTCTGAATTAAAACAAGCCAGTGATTATGTGATAATGCATAAGCCTCCAACAGGCAAATATTCCCTAAAACTAGAGAGAAATAACATCCTTAAATGCGCCTCCAAGAATTTGTAAAATATGCAACAGCTCCCTCATAAAATGAAATGATTTGCTTTTTAATTAAATAAATGTATGATTGCTCTGTCTCTTTTAAATGAGATTATAAAATCCACGGTGTGCAAAGAGGGAGCAGCCAGAAAGCTGTAAAATAAAACAAGAAGTTAGAAGTCGAAAGGAAGCAAAGTTCATGCTGCGTGATGTGCTGTAAGGAACGAGTGCAACATTAACGTTTGCTAAACAAGTACAGGAAACAGTGCACCGAAACGTGTGGGTTCAAAGTGTGTGAGGAGGCCTCAGACGTTGTATTTTTTCATGTGCTCTTTTCAAGTGGTTTCTACCACAGAGAAAAATCTATGTCACAGATGATGGTGAAGCACATTCAGTCTGGATCTTTCTGTGTATAGTCCTACTCGGGCCGCTAATGAGCACCGTCGCTGCTTGAGCTCAACCATCTATGTATCAGGATGGGGAAGTTGCACTGCTAAGAGGCTGATGATGGTGTAAAAGCACACAGGAACAGGAAAAGAAAGACGATTAGCATTTAAACAACGAGGCAATGAAGAACTTAAAGCTGTACATTTGGGGCTGACAACTCTCAGGTAGAAAATAAACAGTTTAAGTTTATTTTCATGCCCGGCACAAGATAGGTCTTGAATATTCATTTCTCAGTTAATTGCTTTCGGAGATTGAACTGCGTGCATCAGAGATACTTAATTCATGTCACATTCGGCTAAGTTTCACATTTAAAAAAACAATTGCAGTTACAGTTTTTTGGTATATTTGATGTAGAAACATTTTCAGTTTGACGTAGCGTGAAGTTGTCACTCAGTATCCAAAGAACTCTCCCATAATTAACTACTGAAATCTATAGAAATTATGGAATTTGGTTACCACAACCCACACATCTCAACAATAAGCTGACAGTAACAATACAGCAGATAAATTTAATTATGCTCAAGAAACAGACAGGCCTGCCTATAAGGCTGAGACCCTTTCAAACCAAGCCTGTCACTGAGTGCTTTTCTGAAGCCCCCTGAGGTATGGCTCTGCCAAAATGATATACTGTAGAGAGTCGCATTCCCCGCTTTTAATGCTCTCGGGCTCTCATTATTGTGTACCAGCCTGGAGGTCTCTATTATAGTTTTTTCGTTACTCACCAAACCTCTTGCGGGTCCACCAGTGTGGCTCTTTGAAAGTGGTGAACTTGACGTCAGGGTGAAGCCTCAGTCTGTCATACAGGTCCGTTGTGCCACACTTTGGTTGGCCAATGATATAGAAATAAGGAAGGCACCGCATGCGGTAGGGTTTTCCGTCGCGGTGAAACAAGTGTTCCCGGAAAGTGTTCCTCAAGTGCTGAAACACCGTCCGGAAGCGCCTCGAGTAGCGGGCATACAAGTTTGTCCTGTATGGGTCGGAAGTGATATTCCCAGTGTATTCTTCATACCAGCAGGGGTTCTTGACGCCAGGCAGGAATTTGCGGGGGACAACAGAAAACATCTGTAAAGGCAAAGAAAGCACACTGCATTAAGCTGCTGAGTCACCGCACTTCCCAAATATATAAAAACATTTCAGGCAAAGTCCTCTGTAAACCCCTGAGATTATCATTGCTAAGGCTGCATGATGGAAGACAAATACATCCCTGTCAGTTCACAGAAATATTGAGGGAAGAAGTTTGTTTATACAATTTAAAGACTTTTTTTGTGTACGGGCCACTGTTTTGGCAGGTGTAGGAAAACACCATCTGTGTGGGATCCAAGTGCACGTTCATGACAAGTTTGTGCAGCAGGATGCAGTCTCTAGAGGGGCAGAACTACCAGTAAATTAGTTTTAGATGCATAGACACTTCGACACAAGTGATTGCACATATACAGGCACATACAGTCAGGCAGTATTTAGAAACTGACATTGTTCAAATCATTGTCCTGATGCACTGCCCTACAAGTCCTTTACTTTTCACCCATTATGGACAAGCACAACGTCAACACTTAAACCTTATAGTTTCATTCATTTCATATCCAATGCGCTGGACTCAAGCGAAAAAATACAAAATAAAAAGCATATCTATCCCATTACTTTGAATGCAGCCTTCCCTGGCAGAGTAAAGCGATTCATCCTCAGGTGTAAAAGTGAGGCAACACATTTCTGACTTCCTGTCTTGTTCTCCTCACATTTCAAAGTGCTTTTTGGTGATCAAACACAACAAAGGCCCGTGTTACTATGACTCACTCACTGCCTGTGAGACACAGCTACTTTAAGGACAATTAATGCCGGATCCATCCACAGAGGTGGTATTGATTGTCCCGCGGCCAGACTCTCCTATTCATTAGCTGGTTCAATAAGAAATTAGTTATGTTGCAAATAGCCCTGGCACAAGCCATTATCATTAGGATTAACAATTAATTGAACCAGGCTTTGAGGTGAGGCGGACATGGCAGGAAAGCTACAGGGCCAGTGTGTCGGAGGACCGTGGGATGACTTTGAGCTTAAAATCCCTGGAAAGAAAATTGGTAGAGACACATGCAATTATCTGGTGTGACATGAAGTGTTATACAAGGTTTTCAGAACAGTTTTATCTCTTTATAAATTAAATTAGAGACTGCAACCAGTGGGGAATCGTAATGGCGTAGCAGTATTGAACCCTGTGTAGACATCATGTAGGCACGAATACTGATTTGAATCTCCTTTTCACTGAGCATTTAATTACGCTCCAGACACATCTGTGATTGTCAATTAAAAGAGAGATCAATATCACGCTGGGCCATGTTTGTATTATGATCAGAATAGAGAGATAACATTTACATTAAAAAGCACTGAGGTATTGTATTCATCATGGCAATCGACCTGAAAACAAAATCACATTTTTCATATAATTTTCTATTATATGTTTTGTCTGTACTCACATGTGGCTCACTGTTAACCAGTGCCTTGAGCTCTGGAAGCTGTCGACTGCTGCGAAATTCCACCTTGGATGTGATGGACTTGACCACCAGTTTGATATGTGCGTAGTCCTTGACTGAGGAGAGGTTGAAGGCAAAGGGTCCTGGGCTGACCAGGCTGCTGAAGTGGTAGGGTGAAGGGGTGAGGAGGAGGCCCTTCTTGTCTCCTGTCAGAATGTACGAAGCCATGATGAGGAACATGACGGCCAGGCCGAACAGGAAGCTGTAGAGCCGGATCTTGCGGAAGCAGCCCAGGGTGCTCCAGCGCCTCGGCAGCTCCCGCTTCACCTCCAGGACTGCAAACAAGTTCATGGGCGTGTCGTCCACCTGCAGAAGCAATGGCCTCTTGCGGTAGTCATCCACTGTGGAGCCCAGCAGGCTGTATTTGTAGTCCATCTGCGTCATGGTGTCAACAGCCTGCGAGTCCCAGGTGCCACAGCTCAGACACAGGGAGGCGTTAAGGAGCAGGAGCCAGCCAGACAGGAGGTTTTAGCATGGGGGAATGGCCGATAGTTGATATCCATGATGAGTTGTGGAGAACAGCCCACATCATCCACTGACATCTGCCTAGTGAGAGAAAAAAGAAAGTAAACTAAGAGAGATGACCAGCTGTCAACGTTGTCTCACTGTTTTCATGCCTGGGCTGATGCAGCAGCTTCCAAAACCTCAGAAACATTTGAAGTAATCTTTTTGTTACCACCTACGCTTTTCTGTGTAGCTGAGGCTCCCTGTGTAACATTTAAAATAGCTGTGAGATGCGTCAGATTCCCCAGAAGTTTCATTGATGCAATACTTTGGCAAAGAATAGACTGACTGAACTTCCTGTTTAAGTGCTGACTTGCATTTGTGTATCTGCTTTATTTAGGAGCCAGACTGCCATTAAGGCCAGGCACTGATTTGAAATTTCCATTTTACTTTCAATGTACATTTTATACCTCAAGAGCATGTCATTGCATCCCTTAGTCTCTCCCGATGACAAAATAATTCTGCCTTGTGAAAACAATTGTATAGCTGAAGGGAATTCCACTTACACCTCTGTGCTTCTGCAGCTGTAGCAATATAACCTCGGGCTGAACAAAAGAGGAAACAAACTGATCTGAATATTGACGACTTAGATGAAATGCCACTAAGAGGTAACAAGTCACTCACTTCAAAATGTCACAATGTCTTGGAAAATCCGCCATCATTTTGATTGCGACTAATAATTCACATGACACAGGATTAAACTAATTTCACTGACTTCCTCTTACACTTCCTGTTTTAATCACACAGCACAGCAACACCCTCCCCCAACCTCACAGTCCATCCTCCCATCCTCCCTGTGCATCGGAGTCACAATATGGAGGAAGCGATAAGGACGAGGGATGTATTCAGCCTAGAAACCACGGGGCTGCGAGTCAGACTCTCCTGGGGAGAGACACGAATATAAGAGATACCCGGTCTGGACCGGAGAAGGGATTATATTATCAGAAAATGGTATTCCTCACTGTGAAGTCACATGGATCAACAGCCGCCCACAGATAAAAGGAGGGCCAATGTCTAAAGGGTGAAAGAATTGGGGATGTTTAATGATAATGCTCCTGCAGCAGCAACGACTAGTTTTATCCTTGAGGCTCTCTTTGTGTCTGGAGCTGAGCCAACATGATGGCAGTGAATACAATACAGCATAATGATGAAAATCCAACAGAGCCGAAGGTCTAGGACACCTTTTAAAGGATGAGTGGGATGTTTGGGAATATAGCTGAAGCCTCTGGAAATGTTTCACACCTTCACACTCGAAACTGCATGGATACAGCCGTGAGGTTGACGTATGTTATACCTGCAACCTGCTCCCGCTCGCATACATCATCTTTAGATAAGGGGCACTATGGAAGTGAGTCATAGCTCCTCCTCACGGCTGCTGATATTGTCTGCTCCCCCCTGCCACCGCCCAACGCCCACACCCTTTGCACAATTTCTGTATTCGTGTAACTTGCGGCAGAGCTGATAAGAGGACCGCTGAAGAGCGCCTGCCTGCCTGCCTGCCTGCTCAGGCAATGTCATTTACCCCCAGCTGGGCCCTCAGCATCACGACCAACAGCAACAGTCTCTCCAGGAGACAGGTGGAGAAATAACGAGCCCTGCTCTGAAAAGACAGATTTCTAACCCTCAAAAAAGTTTTCTGCAACTTCAGTCGGTGAAAAAGAGAGCGCTGAAGAATAAACGATTCACTGCAAGAAGCTGAAACCACAGTCAGATATTAATATGTTTTTGCTTTTAGCCAGAAAATGAACATATCTTTTAGAGCAGGATTCTTTTTTTTATCACTTTTCCCCAAAAAAAGCGTGAGAGTAATGGATTTTAAATTACAATAGCTACTTCAATTAAAGTTTGCCCACACAACGCAGATGGTGTATCAGTGCTTGTCTTGCATAATAGTTCACCAGAACAAGTAGTGTTCATGTACATCTTGTTATTTAAATCATCTGTAATGGTGTGGGGGTCCCATTTTTAACAAATTCTCAAATTTTCCAAAGTGATGAAAGCTTCAAAAAGACTAAGAGGTTTGCTTTTAACAGAAATGTAATTACTGCAGGTCAGATGTCCTCACCATCACAGAGGAGGACACTACACTGTTTAATCAAAGCACTAAAAGGAGGCTGGCATTTTCAGGGTTGTACATGTAACAAGCCCACTGTTTGCTATTATTGATGAGCATATGCGCTCATCTGTAGTCGTCATGCCATTAGCACTTATTGACTGTCTGCGTCCTTCATCAAGGCGGAAGTCAGCGGAGTGCTTAAGGTTATTTAAAATGGAGGGATGTGAGAAGAGGGCGAGAGGGTTAAAGATGGAGAGAGAGGTGAAAAGGGGCCGTGTCATTGACGAGAGAATGTCACTCTCAAGGGAACTCGCATCTAAATCAATCAGTCAGCTAACTGTAGCAGTGGGCGACTGGCAGCTTGACAGATCTGCTCTATTCATAAAGCAAATACATTGCTCCTGTCCATCAAACATGATGAAATAGCTTAACTGGAACAGAAATATGGCTGGAGGACAGTGGACAAAGAGGACACGAGGTTGCATCATCTACCTTTTCAGCTGACAAACCTTCAGATAATTTTGAACATTTTGCCCACTGGAGATCAATGTTTACCACATTTATTTCTGCACCTGCAACATGATTTAGTGCCTCTTTCTGTAAGAGAAATTAGTACCTATTCCCAATAAGTTTATTGTAAGTAAGTTGTAAGTTATAGCTTTATTGATGGGTAACAAAATGTGTATTAAAGCTTCAGTAATGAGCATTAATAAAACAAACATTTGGGTTGCCAGATTGTGGGAAAAATCCCTTTGGCCAGTGTATGTCCTCCTCTAGCATAATGTGCTTTAACATTTAATTAACTTTTAATATTAGCAGTAGCTTTTGTATTACTATTGAAGATTCATCCGAGCAGGACATTTTACATTTGTGAAACTTCATTGTTTGGGTATTACTGTTATTATTATTTAAATGTTTTGGCTGTGTTGTTGTGGAAGAACTCTTAATTAATGACAACAGCCCGGTGTTACTGGTTTTTCAGGCTGATACCTATATTGATATTTTAAAAAGCCAATAATGATACATCGGCCAATAGTAATAAGGATTTTCTACAATCTAGCAACCCAAAAGCTGTTCTTATAGTTATCACTGACTTAATACTGATTTATGAATCCTTAATAAATGATTTACTAACAATTTCTAACATTATTAGGCACAAATTATAAACCCTTTTTAAGTATGCTTTATTAGAAACTGCTACCAAGAAAGGAAATATTACTTAACGTGTCTGCACATCAAAAAGTGTCATCTGACTGAAAAGATCAAACACATTGACCACACAGATAACTCACTTCATAATGATTGTAATTAACTTCAAAGACACTGGCATCAGTGGTAATGGCCTGCATGCTGTGCTGATGGTTCCCTCCCTGTGTGGTGCAAATGGAATTGCTGCGGCCGTAATAACTCATCAGAGGGAGACCTCTCCACACCGTTGGCCCTGTCATTCAGAGACATATCAGTGAAACAGGCAATCAGGCAGATTTGTTTAAAGTCCGGCGTCTGCTCCGCTCCTAGCTGTCCATCTCCGCTCTGGAAAAACTAACCAGTCTCACACACTGGCAGCTAATTGCTGTTCTCTTGTGTACCTTTTTCTTCTTCGCGAAACAATTCCTTTCTTTGTGTTTATCGCTGTCAATACAAGATGATTGATTATTTTTGTGAAAAGCTGAAGCATAGATGGACAGATGATTTTTTTTTGTACTTTATAAAAGCACCAATCGAAATCTGTTGTTGTTAGCCACTATTAAGCCATCTGCTGTAGCAGATCAAATTTCAAACTGCTTATATTACAGCTTTTCTCATGCTGTAAATGGGAAAATGGCATTGAATATGAAGACAAACATTTCCCAGTGGTGACACAAACATACTAGTCCAGACTTAACTTGCAGGGTAGGAATATTGCTCTATTTTTCCTATACTGTCCATTAATTGTGGTCATATCCTGTAGTACTGTAAATGCTCTCAGACAATAGGAATGACAAAAACACTCCACAGCCCTTTAATCATTCATTCCTCGAACGGCAGCAACAAATGATCATTATACCTGGCTGGAGAAGCAGTCTGTGCAGCGGAGAGCACTCTGTCCTACTTCCTCGGCTCTCTGGTATTTCAAATGGAGGAAATTAATTGCATAGCCTGCTGATGGGCCCCTGAAATGCCCTTTTTTTTTGTTTTGAAAGCGCCAGCTCTTGCTCGGGCTACAGAGAACTCCCTGCTCTGTATCACAGAAAATAGTTAAAATCTCTTAGTTGCCCTCACAGACCTCCACAGACCTAAATTGTTGTCTTCATCTTCGACTGCTGGAGAAGATTAAAAGGCCTTTTTTTTTTCCTCTATTGGGTATAACACTAACCCATTTACAGTGGAACTCAAATGTTTCCTGGTAGTTTTCTCTTTGAAAAATGGTGCAGGAAACTCTTAAAGACACTCTGTGAGACAATTTGCCTCAGTACATTTCTGTCCTTAGAGGACAAGAAGAGGGAGGTTTCACCTATTTGTCAGAGTATCTTTTACTATTCAGTGTTGTTTACGTAGCATGACAGCTTAAATGTCACTTATCTGCAGGAACATCAGGCAGATTAGAGGTTGTGTTGGAGACACAGTGGAATACTATTTGAGGTTTTCCACAAAGTGAATTGATAAGCCCACGCAAGGCTGATCCATATTACCACAAAGAGTCAGTGAAAACTGGTTAAATCCTCAATGACAAGTTAATCACTGGATACCCAATTTATAATCATGAGTTACGTGGATGATGATGACGCGTTGCTTCCTCCGTATAGAGACACAAACATGTGATCTGTGACAGTAGTAAAAAGACTGTGTACGCCATAAACAACAATCTGCCGCTAGCTCGCCTTCACAACCACAGAGAAAAGACACAAAGCAAGCAAGCTTGGTGGTTTTACTAAACGTTCAAGGTGTGGAGGGACATAAAACATGAGCATGAAATGATGGAGTGAACTGAATACCTTGGATGAAGACACTTGGGAGACCTTGAGAATAGAACAGCACATTCTGTCCACAGAGTCCTTGTGTGCAGCTACTCAGGAGTACTCCCGACCTACTCTCACAACCATCCACTGTCACACTGAAGAAACGTTTGTCACTCTGGAACAAGCCCGTCCACAAAGCATTATCAAGCCATTTCCCCTTTAGGACCACTTTCAGATCCTCCAAAGCAAATACCAAAAAGCTGAACAACGGAGTAAACAGCTAATGACTTCAGACTGTAAGCAGAATGTCAGTACTGCCTGAAACAGCTGATGAGCTGACTGTAAAAGCTTATACTAGCTGAAGGGCTGTAAACATGAATTTAATGTAGGTTCTCTTCTGAGAAACCATCTGCTCATCCTCAAGTACTGTGACCTCTTAACATTTCCATGGGACGGGAAGTGGATTTTGGTTATAGTCCACCAAAAACACAGCAAGCGCTGCTGGGGGAAGAGCGTGTCATAAGGAAGAACAAAGGATGTGTCACCGCTGTGTCAGCTGGAGAAAAATGTTTTTCCACCAGGCCACTCACAATAATTAAAGTTCAGCATGAGGCCACTGCTAGGGTGGTACAGCGATGAGACTCAGCCTGACATGTGACACTGAAACAACCTTGCGATTGGTTGAAGAACGCTGGTGATAAATAGCTACTGATGACACTTATGCCGCCTCCTCTAGTCTCAAGGCTATTTTAATTTGCCATGGGGATCTTAAAGGGCCGACTGTGGTGTGGTGTCATATGTATACATTATTATTTACAGCAAAAAATACCCTAATCATTTTTTCATTTTTTAGAGCAGATCGTTTTAAAGTTTTAAAGTTGTAATCCTTAGTATTTAAGTCCTGGTTGATTTGGCAACACACGTGGTTACCGTGGTAACAGCAAGTGCAGTATAATACTACAACAAACACAGCTGGTGTATCAGTTTACAGTGCAACCAAACAAAACTCACATTGTTGTAAGAAATAAGTCAGTCAAAAATAATTGCGAATAACAGCTGATTTCATGCTGCACATGATGCAAGTAGTTTTGCACACACAGCAGCGGGACAGTAAAGTTGTGTTGTTGAGGAGTTAGAGGTGTGTGTGTGTGTGTGTGTGTGTGTGTCACCTAACAGCTGGCTGTGTCATAAATAGAATTAAAATTAGGTTTGATTTTATTAAAATCTTAGATTTAATAATTATGTCCCCCCCACACCCAAAAGTTATGTTTCCTGCTAAAAGAAGATATTGATCACTGCAGTTTAAAGTAAATGAGGTCCTCTCGGGTAGAGGACATCTCAAAATGCTTCAAGTAATAGAAAGTAAAGAGAAAAATTAATAAATTGCAAATGAGCAGCTGATTATGCACCGGAGTCCCTCCCAAGGACACAAGAAACGGTTCAACTCTGGTGTGTTTGTGCTTAAAATTTTTAAATCCCATTTTAATCATAAAAATAAATGCTCATAATTGATACATGATAAAAATGACAATTGTGACCCTTAACTATGGAGTATCTATTTAAATAAATGAAATCACAGCATCATTTGTGGGAGTAAATGAAGCGAGAATCAAAGGAAGCTACTGAGGCATGAAATTAATCCTTACAATGTCTTGGGAGTACAAGACAAACATCTGGAAATAGGATTGCATGGGGCTACATCTCGACACTGTACCACAAAGCCCACTGATAATAGAGCGAGCAGGAGCCCTATGACCCGTCAAATAAGTCACTTCCTTCTTCAGCGCCCCCAGGGGCTGCAGCCCAATCTAATCATGTAAATCACAACCATGTAACACAAGCAAGAGAGAGAAGATCAGTATTCACTGTGGCTCAGAGTGGACTCATTCGTCATATTACCCAGGGAGAAGTCATCCGTCACATTCCCCCAGATCACACACACTGTTGACCAAAGATCAGAATCTAATCTCCAGGAAGTCAGGCAGCAGGCCCCCCCAGGAGACCAGAGGACCTGACCGTGACCTGACCGAGGAGCCGCCGGGTCAAATTATCAACACAGCCTTCGGACACTTTCACAGCGGCGGAGGGTGGCAAGAAACGTGGCCTCTGCCCTGGAATTCATAACTGCTGCTCAGCTGGGATCTCACGCGGAGTCCCAGTTCAGCACTTTCTTCCATCTTATCTTTTATTCATTGTTTTAATTTCACTGGCAGCCTCCCACGGCCAGGGCTCCTTCTGAGGTGGATAAGTGCTTATGATGGTGTCATTAAAAAAGTGTGGAAAAACAATGGCTGCCATTTAAATTATTGATTGCGATAATGGATATGTTGTGAAGAGCATGGGGTGCTCCAGTCTCTACACGGCACACATACAATGAGGCTAAATTGAGACTGAAAAACATAATTCAGAGATAAGAGGAGAGGTGAAAGGTCATGTGTCTTATCTGGGATGGGAGCCTAGTTTACATCAAATTATGAATAAATGATGGTCATTTTATTTGAGGAGCTGCATCTTTAACACAATAAACAATCAGGGATTTCTTGTCTGAATGAAAGGGAGCTTCGAGTTTGAGGGGCATATGCAAAACAGTGCTGTGTTCGCACAGCAGCTTCCAATGAATAATTTATCAGGATGAACTTAGATGTGATGTGTCTGTAACTTATTATCTAACTTTAGAAAATTTATACCCCGATGAATTCAAATAATTCTGGAGACATCCTTGTGTGTATTTCCATATTTATTCCTGCTACTGTTGGAGATTTTTTGTTTGGTATAAGATCTTTCTAACAGTGATCTTCTAGTCACTTTAATCCAGTTTCTCCATTTTCATCTTTTGTCTAGCTTTCTGTGTCAGTGGTCAGATGTTTTTGTCTCTTGATGTGAAATATTAATGTCTTGCTGACAGAATTTGAGATGTAGGTTGGAATAAAAGACATAGAAACGCACTGTAAGTACGTTGTGGGGGAAAAAAGTGAACAAAAAGTCGTGATATATCACTTCGATTCATTGACACTCTGCTGCGTAGGAGGACTTGATGTTTTTGGGATTTGTGAAATATGTGCCAATCGGTTTCTCATCCCCTTAAGGTCCATCTCGTGTTTTAAATTGCCAATAATGTGGGTGGCAACTGCAGCCTGTAACATTTATATCGAGCACCATTAGCAAGTCAGCATCAGAGCCGTTTTCCAGATAAAAGGCGAGGGTTCCCACAGACGGTCTGACTAAAAAGTGAAAATAAGAGAGAAACACAAGCATAGTGGAGACAACCCTGAAACAACTGCATATGCTAGAATTTGGCCCTTCACCTAATCTGACAACCACCTTTCCATTTGTTCTAACACTCGAAAGTGACGCCTGCTACCAACGCCTGCTCCTGCTCACCTCCTCACTCTCTTTATGAGAGCTGACAGGCAGGCTCTCTGCATGTGGACCAAAGTTCAATCTACTGTTAATCTTCCCCTTTTTCACAAGAGCCAGACAGACCTGGAGAAAAGCAGTTGGTAATTAATCCAATGGGAATGTTTACTGTTTCCAGTGGAATGCCTCTGAACCCACAGAGCAGCATAAATGGCTCAGATCAAAAATCAGCTCACAGAAAATTTAGGGGAAAACCGTAACACTTGTATAAAAAGAAGAAAAAATGTTGTGGCTAGAACTTTCAAGACTATATTTACATTTAAAACAATATTGCAGTTGTAGGGTATTTTTTTTTCCATCCACGTGTTGTTGCCCATTGACACCCTTGACATTTGTAGGACACATCTGTAAACATTTCTATGCTCTGGAATCACGCTGCACTTCAAGTTGGTAAACCGCTACTAAAATGTGCCTTAATGGCACATCTGTGCAACATATAAATACAGTATGTATTTTGGTAAACACTCAATGGGACCATCATGAGAGCCAATAAAGTTGAGACATAGATCTAAGTAAGTAGATCTAAGAATGTGTGTTCCCAACAGAAGGCGTTTGAGAAACATGCATTCTGGGAAAGACGACTGCAAGTCATTTGGTCACCATCTGGATGAAAAATCACTTACAGGTGAAAATCTTCATCTTTGTAGGACAATGGTCCCGAAACTTTTTGACTTGTGATCGCTTAAAACAAAGTTGTGTCTGCGTGTGACCTATCGTCGCACAAGTCCGCAGGTTGTAACCAATTTCCCCAAAGAATGATGATTCCTTCCTCCTCATGTCTTAGATTTACCTGCCAGTTGGAGGTCCTAACCCACCAGTAGGGAACCAGTTTTACGCACTAAGAAACGACTTGAATGACTTGTTTTGAGTTCTTCTAATTGGTTTTCAAAATGTTTATTAATACATAGAAGGGGTCGTAATCCATCAAATGAAGAAATGAAAGTCATCAAAAATGAAGATAGGAGGTTTTCACCTGACAGTGCTGACATTATTCTCAATGGTGACTTGTTATTCAGTGGCTCCAGCTCATGGAATTCAATTAAATCATAACTTAATTGTTTTAAATCTATCAAACTTAAGCCTAATTAGCAAACACTATACAGATTGTTAGCAGCCAACTGTGTGATTATATAAAATTCCTGAATTACACGTCACTGCTCCACATCACGTTTGAGGTTAACACAATGGTCGCGTGATGAATTTGTAATGTGTAGAGGTGTTATTAGTCTTTCATTTATCACTACAGAATGAAAGGGACACTTGGGATGTTTCATGTTGCTTGTAATTCATTGTTCTCAGCAGACGTATATATTTTAAAACCTACAGTAGTTGCCCAGCAGACAGAAGATGATGATGATGATGATGATAATGCTGGTACCCTGGACTCATATATAAGCTGAAGTCACTGAGGTCTGAACTGCCAAGTAAGGAGCATTTTTAAATCAAATGAGGCTTGGGAGAAACTTTCTTTCCAGTTGAGCTGTTCCTCTGCTTATTCTCAGCAGTCTTCAAATAAACGTGTTTACTTATCAGACTATGACTAAAGCTGGAGAAAAACTTGAGTATCTCCCAAAAAAACAAACCACAACCTTTGTCAAATCCTGCAGTTTCCAGGAGTAACTGTGCAATCAGAGGAATTCAAGTTTTTTATGGAGATTCAATTTGGATGCTGTTGACGCCCAGCGAGGCACAACATCCACTCAGTGAACTGCAAAAAAGTCAGCCAAGTTATTAAAGACTACGCCTTTCCATCTGTGACCATGTGCGATGATGAGGAGAAGCACCACGGGCTGTGATGTTTTCGGTGCGGCTTCCTGTTTCGTCTTTAATTCCCTGCTTTTTTAAGGTTCTCCAGGAGACGTAGAGTAATCCTGTGCCGTAGCGTTTCACACCTAGTTAACAGTCAGAGTTTCATCTCGAACTGCGCTGAGCCTCCTGCCAGATAGGGATATGTGCACGGATTGAGTGTTAGCCTATGACTGCCAAGAAAACGTGTGAATTAACAAAACGTAGGCTATTACTGAGTCGGCTGGCTTACTGCTCTGCCGCTCGGGAGTGGGGCCTGATGCAAACAGTTTTAGGGAAGCTACTCGAGGGCATCCCAGCGGATCCATAATATTAACTCGGCCGGTGGATTTTCAACTTATAAGATGCTGTGCTTTATCTTCTCCCTGCTACATTATGCAAGTGACTCCACAATAATGAAGGCTTGGACAAATTCACCAGGCTTAACAGACAGGCAGCCAGGTTAATTCTCCAAATTCAGGGTGAGCATAAAGAGGTCTCCTTTTAATACGGAGGATTAATTGCATGGTATCTTAATTTTATAAGGTTGCCAATATGTTCCACCTCTCTCACAGAAGGATCACTTACACTGTAATTTGAGTGTGAGGTTTAGCATAAATCATAATAATACAGCTGTCCTGTTCAGTATGCTCTGGAAGTAGATTGTAGCAGAAAAAAGAAAAACCCAGTTTAATCACAACTCTACCTGCTTGGCCATGTCCTGATAAATGGTGGGAGGGGGAGAGATGTTCTAACTACAACAGCACATCCATCTTGCAAAGTATAAAAAATTTCTCTGGTTCGCCAAAGGTTCATACTGGCAGAGGCTGCCTGCACAGATATAAAACTCCAGCTCCAAATTAACTTGGCAGGGATAATCCCACAAAATGATAGCTGCGGCGATGGAAATAACATTTGTACAAATTCCTTGTGACCCGGGCCAGGTCGGAGTGTGTCTCTTCTCTGCCAAAAAGCCTGAAGAAGGCAAACAGCCCTGCAGGTGCGTCTGACGCCTCTGCTGGACATTTCGAGGCTGTCTGGTAAACGGAACTCTGGGATGTTGACCTTTGAACTCAAACAGACGTGTAGCTAGGTGGCAAGTGCTTGCAAGTTTTTTGTTTACCGGTCTGAGTTAGTTACGACACCCCCTGTTGCTGTTGGTTAAATGACCCCTGAGGCCACTGCTGCCTGCACTCACAGTCACCACCGAAACCTTGCATTCAGCTACATTACCAGGAAGATGGAGTAAACAGAAATTGAACTTGTCTGCAGTTCAGTGATGAGACAGAAAAACGGTCAGCTGTGTGAAATTATCAGGAACAATCTCAGTGATTTGTAGGTCATTCAAAAAAAAAAACAGAGGAGTGAGAAATGGCTGTGGTATTGAAAGGTGTCACAGTTGCTCATTTAAAAGGAGAAGCCGGAGGTAATTGGAAAATGAACACATTTCTCTCCAGTGCTGTATATTGTTGAGGTCCCCACAGGTCTTTGTTGAGGCTCATTAGAGTGACATCTGGAAGACAGATACTGTCTACACACACACACACACACAACCACACACACTCAACCACTAATACTGGGCCTTTCTGCTAACCTAAGGGATTACATGTCGGCACATGAAAGCATTCATGAACCGGTGGCTGTATTAATATACATTTTTAAAGTTGTGTAAAAACAGAACCATCAAATCAATTTGATTTCTCTATGGAAATGTATCCGTTTATGTGTGGAAATTGGTGCATAATCTTACCCGACACTTTGGCACTATAAAGATCCCTCATTTACCAACCTGTCATCATACCTGAACAATAAAATAGGTCATTAGTCAGTGTCTTTCAAAGCGATCATTACAAAACTGAATTCATATGAGTGTTTCTGACCTGCCACCAAAAAGTTAATGTTAATCTATTACATTATTATTAATCTCCTATAATTATTCTTTGTCTTACTTCGATTTGGTTTGGAACTACAGTTCCCATAATGCTTGGCACCAGTCAAAGTATGACGAATTAGCTATTAGTAGTTCCTGTTTGCAATGTACCCATGGCTGTACATACATATATCCCTGGATTACTTTGATACTGAAGGAAACTTTTAAAACTCAGGCACGTTCTGAAATGTCTTTTTTTCAATGATTTCTCAGAGGATTTATGGACATAAAGAGATAATGAGATGATGATATCCTCAAAGAGTTTAAGTCACACTGTATCTCAAACTATGACGCACGTCTGTGATTTGACTCCGAGAAGGAGTATGAATTTTGACACAAATTGCGGCAGTTGTGGAGATAGAGATATTTTTATACCTTAATTGCCTTTCACCTCACGCAGCATCTTTACCACGTCTCCCCTCCACCCCCCTCCTTTAACTCTCCCGTGCCCCCCTGTGAAGGAGTGCCTCACAATTTGAAAACCTTTGGTTTAAACCAATCAGCTTTTTTAAAAGAAATTCCAGATATTTCTCTATAAAATTCAGTGAAAGCCAAAAACAATGAGCCTTAAGTATACATTATTTCTCAACAATTTCAACGTTGATAATGAAGAGATGAAACCAGTGATGTATTTAGTAAACAGGGGATATTTGCATAATTGTAAACACACAATTTTCTCTGCATAAGTAATATCCCCACACCACATAGTCCCATAAATCAAACTCCTAGCTGCAAAAGGGGGCTGCTCTCATTCGCCAGACTCCATCTATATAGCACAACTGGATACAGATGGTGAGGGAAATAAAAGCCAGTTTAGTTTCCCATGCGTCATTAATACAAGCAATGACCCCCAACTTGGCAGCGGCACACAGCAACTCCGGGGATGCAAGATTTACCTTCTTACTCAGCAACTCAAAGCCCCAGCACGATGTCCACATTACACACACTGTCTACACAAAGTGTCCTACAGATATGTAAACAAGAAGTCACACACATGTTGGTTTCCATGTGTGAGCTGTTGTTTTCATGTTGTGTTCTCACATCATATGTTGCATTTATTATTATTCATAATTAATGATGGTAAGACCAGTTTAAAGGACTCATAAAGAGTTTTGACCTTACAGACTATGACAACATACCACAACCGGAAAGACAATGAAGCATGCAAGATGCCGCCACGCATCCCCTTGTTTACTAGAGCCAATAACATTGGAGAAAAAAAAAAACGTGCATTGCAAGTCATTCAAGAGATAAAGCAGATTAATGTCTGTCAGCGTGTTAGCTTAATCACTGGAAGCTCATCAATCACGATGACAAATAGCCTCGGACCGCTGCTTCAGACAGACAGCATCTTCTGGAGTGGTTGCTCCACCACATAAATCCTGCCCAGTGATCCACTACTCTAATCAGGAATACATAACATAACTTCATTGGAGGACCCATCCATCACTGGGCTCCTGCATGCACCATTATTCTCCAAGTCCAACTCCTGCACTTGAGCGCAGATACCATCCCCAGCACAGATCACTCGGTCTAAAACTGGAGCCCGCTGTCACTTAGATGAACAAAAACAGTAGTCTGTCTATGAAACATTTATGCAACAAAGGGTTACTGGTGACAGGCGTGAGGCTAAAGATGGCATCTTTAAGAACTGACATGTTTTGATGGGCCGCTGAATAGCTGAGGACTGAACTTTTAAATAGACACGCTGAACAAAGCAGCATCTGACAGTCGGTTTGTTTATGTTGACGCTCCGGCTCTATCTGCATACTGATGAGGTAGATGTATGTTTCCACTATGGCAGTCTCAGGATGCACAGTTTGTTAACCATCAAAACTAAATCTTAAATAATAGCGCAACAAACAATTGTTATTTTAGTCATTTCCCAAAGCCTAAAAGGACTTCTTGAACTTGCTTGTTTTGTCCTACCAACTGTCTAAAACCCCCAAATATTTCATTTACAATGATACATAACATAGAAAAGCAGCAAATCCTCACATTGGAGAAGCTGTAACCAATTATCGTATGGCATTACATGACTTAATACGCTTACTTGATTGTCAAAAATGTTAAATAAAAAATTTATTTGACCAAAAATCTCTAAGCGCTGAAGGATTACGGAGACTATCTGATCCTGTGAGGTCAATTTTCAAAACATGCCCAAACACCAACAGCAAGGGTACATGGCTGAATGCCATCAAGTGCAATTTATGAATGTGTGTTGTGTGTTTTAGAACCAAAATGTGATGGGTAAAGTATTCCGAAAGGCCAATTCTGACAGTTTCTAATGTCGTCACAAAATCTTTGAGCTTGAGATACATATAGATTGAGGGGTTGAGGGTCCATATGGACAGTCTGCATGCCCTGTGCCCCAGAGGAGCCCTGTCGAGCTGCACACTGCAGCCCCTGATGCACACTTGAGACTAACCTTCCTGCAGCAGTGACTGAAATAAAAGACCCCTAAAAGAGAGGTCAAATGCCTCATTTGAGAAACACAGAGTGCTGCTTCAGGCTCTGAGGCTGAAAAAGGAGATGTATCCCAAAGAAGGGGGGGGGGGGGGGTGTCAGAGTTATCAGAGCAGGGCCAGAATGTGTGAGTCACTGGGAACACGAAGGAATGCAGGGTATCTAAAGGACTGGTTGGTGGTTTTTGGGATGAGACACTGAGGCTCTGGGACTCAGTTGCCCCGTCTGGTGCAAAATGTCCCAGACGAGCTTGTGTTCTCACAAAAGACAAAGTGGAGCAAAAGGAAGTTGGCAGCCATGCAGCGCACAGTTTATCATTGCTTCTGATTTCTAGTTAATTTTGATGAATCATAACACAGCCAGGGCCTCGACAAAATATGAATCTATTTCCAAACGTGCACATTTGCTAAGATTTATGGATGGCAATAAAGACGGCATGCTCCTTTTTTGAAAATGAAAACTGTGTGAATAAACAAGGGCACCAGCTTGTTAAGTCAGTGTGACATTAAATACGGGATGGCAGAACAATTCACATGAAAGTCTTCATCTGGACCCCAAGTGTCGCTGCTAATAAAAGCTGCTCTGCTGCACAAAATCCACTGTGCATGTTGCGCAAATTGCACAAAGACAATCCTGTAACAACACGAGAACAAGATGGTCAAATAATGCCAGCCAATTCCCAGAACAACCCCCCCCCCCCCCCCCCCT
Organism: Enoplosus armatus; assembly: GCF_043641665.1. NCBI lineage: Eukaryota > Metazoa > Chordata > Actinopteri > Centrarchiformes > Enoplosidae > Enoplosus > Enoplosus armatus. The sequence goes on along the minus strand of NC_092199.1, from coordinate 6,998,337 downwards.
GTTTCATCTTCTGACTCATTCTAATCCAGTCTGTGGTTCTATATTAGCGCAAATATGAGGATATGTTTTATCACTGTCAGCGACCTTAAATCCATGAGTCTGAAAAGGGCAACAGTGCTGTGCATGTTTGCTGCCAAATTCTCCTCCGTTTTCATGATGAAGTGGCTTTAAAAAGGCCATTTAAATTGAAATTCCTTCAGCCATTCCAATTGAATTCCCTTCCCTTGAGAAATCTCCAACAAAGATTTCAATAACAAAGGCATCCTCTCTTTGTCTGTATACAACAATTAAGATTCTGGTCTATTACTGAAAGAAGCATTAACACTGGAATCTCTAATGAAAACCAATGATGCAAAAGTCATGCTAAAGGCTGCACCTCCTGCTGTGATCACAGCTACATGTGGTCAAACATCCTGCTTTTTCACAATTAATGGAAGAGTTATAACATAAATATTGTTCATTCATAGTTCTGTCTCTCTTTGCACAAAGCCCTGCCTCACATGCAGCTTTGACAGCGTGTGGCATGTGTTATTCATTGTTTATTTACTTTAAGGTCTTTTTAAATGAATACTTCATCAACCCACTACAAAGACCGAAGTTAACGCTGCATCTAAATCAAGAACAATCAACCAGAAATATTATAGCTCAACTTATCTCAGACAGAGTAATTCATCAAAGTGCTTCAGTCGCTGCACAGAAATTTGCGGTGGGAGAGATGAAAATGTGCCTGCTAGAGGCCCCGCGCTCTACACCCTGTCGTGGCATTTAAATCATTCTAATCATCCATCCCACTCGCTGTATAATAATATATTGCAGTGAGAAAGAGAATCCCCACCGTATTTACGACTCCTACGTCTGCGCTTCCCACACAGACTCTGTGTCAACTTGTAAGCACACTGCTCCACACTCTGACATGGCACACACTCAGAGTGTGTGTGCATACAGCCACGCCATGTAAACATCAAAGGTGAATCACTATGAAATGTGTGCTTTAAAGCTGTAAGTGCTTTTTAGGGTTGCAAGTAATTATTATTTTGATTATTTGATTATTAGTTTATTCTTTGAAATGTCAAACAAAAAAAAAGAAACTGTGAAAAATGCTCGTCACAAGTCCCCACAGTTTAAGATGATGTCTTCAAATTGCTTGTTTTGACCAGTTAACAGTCCAAAACCCTAAAATGTTGAGTCTTCAATGATGCAAATCAAACAAAAGCGGCAAATAGATACATTTGAAAAGCTGGAACCTGAGAGTTTTTGGCATTTTTGCTCGATAAATGACTCCGACATCTAAATTGCAGATTCATTTTCTGTAATTTGCCTAATCGATAACCTGCTCCAGCATCAGCTCCCTCGACACATCCCCATTTCATCCCCATCACCTGCCTTTTCCTCCATTTGCTTCACTTTCTGTTTGAAACCCTTAATGGCTAATGTGCTGGCAAGCAGCTACCATGTGCGCAATTGAAAGCTCAAGTACAGTAATTAAAAACCCTTGTGTTACTCTGCACATTAACTTATTCAACTTGAAAGTAATGAGGGGAAGAGGGAGGAGGTTAAAGTGATGTGATGCGCCCTGAGGCCATGTCTTTACCATTAACCAAAACTTATCAGCCCTCACATGAATCCGTGTTGCAGCCGCATACTGTGCGGGTTTATGTCTTGTGATGCATTTAAATGCAGCTGGGAAAAGAGAAGCTGTAAACACGTTTAGAAGTCAGTTAAGGATGCTGCGGTGTGAACTGTTGGGGAGCTTTATTAGTAGGTGCTCTGACGGCCCTTCAGACCCTGAACACGCTGCTCTACATGACATCAAATGGTCTGCATGGGAAGTAAAAGGTGCGTCTGTGTTAAAAAAAACCCAAAAAAAACAAGCAAAGCAGAACATTTCTGCCTGTTACGCATGATCCGTCTGGCCAACATCCCCCAGTCAGTTCCGTATTTGCGTCGCAGCAGTCTGTGGTCTGTTGGGTGTCTCAGGTAGGACAAAGAGAAGAGAGGACCACTCCGTCCCTCCTGAGGCTCCCCCTGCTCTCATTGGTCAGCAGGAGATCCTTTTGTTTTGGCTCTCACGGTTGAACAACGCATCTCATGAATGGCAGCTAAATATTCCTGCACAATCACAAAGAAAAATGTGGCCAAATCTCTCATTCTGGATAGTTCAGAATAAAAGAAATCCCTCACAGAGGTGATGGCGACGTGATTGGATGTTTCCGATAGTACCGATTGATTATAATCTCCCCGATATTCTTCCACGACACGCGAGTCCACATGCTGTTCACTCTGCCAGCAGCAGCTCCTTCTGCCTCTTTTTAAAACCGAAGAAAACTGAGTCAACTCTTGAGTTAGATTAGAATACATAGTGACCCATTCATTCTCTACGGGCAGCGGGCGCCTCTCCCGCTGAAAGGAGCCCGTTATATTGGCGATGTCTCCGGTTTTATACAGGGCACGCACACAGTCAGATCACCCAAAAAAACTTTTCCATTTCTGCAGCTTCACTCGCTTCAGAGACGCAGTCGTGCAGCCTGAAAACCGACGGCATGAACTTCAGCGGACCCGATAGAGACAATAACCCTGACAGAAACCAAAGTCCACGAGGCTAAACACGCGTGGAGAAATACTGCTGAGTGAAATAAAAACCTACCATGAGTTTCTTCTTGCTGCGCTCACACGACCACCCGCATCCAACAACTTCTCATTGCCGGCTCGTATATTTCCATTCCGGTCACCGGTCACAGGATTAATGGCATTTGTAAGTCCGTGTAATTATTTCTTTTCCCTCTGATGGCGGTTACATGTGAGCAAGTTGTAGAGTCTCTGCGCGGTGACAGCAGCGTCTCTTTCTCTTCTGCTTCTCTCTCTCAAGCTTCCGATATGAACGGTGGGAGTCAGACTCTCTCTCTCTCTCTCTCTCTCTCCCTCTCTCTCTCTCTCCCTCTCTCTCTCTCTAATGGTGGGGTGGTGAGGGTGAGGGGTGAAGGGGGAGGGAGCAGGGGTCCCTTAATAAGAAGAGCTATAAGACTATAATCTCTGTACAAACAGGAAAACTACCTCTACTACAACTGAATGGGAATGAGCGTCATACAAAACAGATTTAAAGGTCAAAATGTCAAAAAACAAAAAAAACAAATATATTTTCTCAGCTACAGCCACTGGCATCCAGTCATGCACGTAGTTTTGGTTTTATTTGTTTTTAGATCTCATATTTCTGATTCCACCCTAATACAACAGAGGAGTTTCATTTGTGGTGCTCACACACTATTTCATTCGTAGAAAGTACTACGACATCCTTTAAACATACACACTTTATAGCCTGCATGCAGCAGGACGATATAGTTTCTGGAAAGACAAGATACTGTTAAATTAGGGATAAGTCTGGTGATAAAATATGTTTATCTACTTTATTTACTGCTATGATTTCTTATTGTCAACAAACCCCATGAAAAGACCAAAATGTGTCTCTCAATACTTTCCAACTTGCCCAGCCTGTCTGTGGCTCTCAGCCCCACATCCATTGGTGGTAAATGGCACAGAGGAATAAGATACGTCAGGCTTTGGCTACACAGGCAACACTGTTATTAGGATTATCTCACTTTTGCTTTTGTTCTTTTTTATAGGATTTGTTGACAATAAGAAAATCATAGTAGTGAGAGTAGAGTAATGCCAGCCTCATCCTTTAATGTTGTTTTTCAATTCCGTACGCAACACAAAAGTTCCATTCACGTCCACTGTGCTTTGGTTGAGGCAGAAATCTCAGAAACAGATACCTCGAAACTGACTAAAACTGCCAGCTGGATACCACTATTGGTTAATGAGAAAATAAGCCCTTTCTAATTTGGGTGAACTGACCCTTTAAGCTCACCATTAACTGAGTGCAAAAAGAACTATAGATCTCCGTCGGAACGAAATAAATACAAAAAACACCATAAACCTATTATTGCCCAAGTCTCTATTGGACCGTGATAGTGTTATTGTGGTGCTCTCTCCTCAGAGAGTCTGTAGAGGGGTCGGTTAAAGGGGGGGGTGACAGTGGGGGAGGGGACAGAGGCCGCCAAGACAGCTGCTGCTCACTGGCTGCTTATTCAGACCATTAATGCAACGACGGATTTATAGGAGGCCACATTATGTCTGTATGTTAGTTCGGCTGCCTTTGCTCTGCTTTAACCCGGCAGTGAGTTCACGGCGGCCACAATACAACTGCTAGAGCTCAATATTAGAGAATTTAGACAATAACAAGGTGTTTGCCTCCCAGACAAAGAAAAATAACAGAAATGCACTGCAATTACCCGGGAAAGCAAAAAGCCAATAATCACACATTCATTTTAGAGTGTGTGTGTGTGTGTGTGTGTGTTGGTGTTTCAGCAGCAGACAGATACACCTACCCCAGCTGTTGCAATGAGGGAGACAGATGCACGTGGACCAGTGGGAGATGGTTCTTCATGAGTCATGCAGACGATCCAGCAGCTACACAGATCGAAGCTTGACCGCTGTGTTGCAATTCTGTCTGCGAGAGGTGGTTACACCGAGAGCACAGCTCAGCTGGAAAATATCTTGTCTCGTATCGTGTTTCCGTGATGCCACTACGGGTCTCTTACTGCTGTCGCCGAGTCAATCATCATCATCGCAACCAATGCAATGGCTACCAAGAAGCCCTGCTGTTTTCCACATGCTAGTTTCAAAGGCCTCCAACATCCACCGTTATTGCCAGTATATGCTATTTTCGTTTATTGCAATAAAACAACTATCATGAGGGAGGTTATAGATTTTCAGGAATTTCATCTCCTCACACAATATGAATTCCTGTGACTGCCTGCTGTGTATCTCACCCGAGGATGATCTCAATCTAATCAACTAGTAAGACCGTTTGCACGTATTCATCCTCAAAGCTTCAACAACAATGATGATGATGGTGATGATGAAGTGATTGCGTAATGGCTGGTTGTCTCCTCAGCAAGTCATCCAGAGCACATGAGTCACCCTGCCTGCAGTGTGCCCCAAGTCAGACATGTCTCTCAGCAACAAGCTGGTCTCAGCTGTCTCCATTAAAGCCCTGTGGAAATAACTGAAAATCCGGGGAAAAAAAGAAGAAGTTTTGTTTGTTTTATTTGTGTTCTCAGCTTAGAAAATTGCACACGCGCATTTGTTTGTGTGCATTTCATCACACACATTAGGAAGGCGACAGGAGGAAATATGTGAGTTCCCGTGCGGGTCTGTGTGAGCTTGTTCCTGAGACCTTTTGTGTCAGTTCTTTCACCTTCGAGCCAATTCAGCTGAAATGACACCAGACATTTTGGACCAGAACCTCAGGTAAGTCAGTCTGGCCGTGGCATTCAATTGCTTGTTTCGTCACACACATTCTAGTATTGCCTTCTCAAAAGACGGCGTGCCAAAGATCAAAGTGCTAATATTTTGCAGTAGGCTTGACATTTTACATTTACTTCCCTTATAGGCGCTCAAACCAGCGTCATCACTGCACAGTATTGGTGGCCAGCGAATCCAATTTATAGTGTGGCAGTTTTCCATTGCGCTATGGGATTTTTAAGCCTCCAAATTTGATCAAAGAACCACAAAATAGTCTATGAAGTTAGGTTGTCTCAGGTTTCATATGTCCTTGAAATTGGAGCTACAAGAAATCAAATTGCAAAGCTTTTATTTTGTCGTTGAGTCAAGAATGACTTTGTAATGTCAGGCTTATTCCCTGTAATAAACCCATCGGTGTTCATGAGAGTGTAGCACACATCCCAGGATTCGTGGTATTTTAGTTTCCATCTCACCTGGATTAAGAGGAGGAAACTGCATCCATCCGTATTTAAATCTGGAGGAAGAAACTCGGCAAAGAGTCTCTGAGCAGAGCGAGCCCCCCCACAGCTCCTCTGTTAAATAATATTTTTTATGAACAACACACTACTGTCACCTCTAACGCACTTTCTTTTTGTATTATGCATAATGGGAAGAGTTTAAAATGCTGCAAAGAACAAAGCAGGACAGTCTAATGTGATTAGAAATAATAGCTTTTACACATGCCTGTTAGTGAGAGGGGGTGGAAAAGATGTCTGATAAAATCACATAGGGCATTTCTAAGGGAAGAGTGAAGCTGACCACATGCTTGAATGATTCACTGTTTCCAATATATTTGGTCATGAAAATGGGATGAAATGTCTTTATTTTGTCTTCAGTTCAAATGTGTTTGTTGCTAAGTCTGGGTTTTAGCTGCCGTGCGGTTCTTTCCAGCCTGAGCATTACTCATCTCTTTTATTCCATGTTGTGTGTGTCAAGGCTGAACAGTGATTACAGCCCAAACCTAATGATGTTTGTACAAGCTATTCAGCACCAATATAAGGGCTGAGCAAAGATCATGGAATGCAAATACAGAGATACAAAAATGGCTTTATTCATCTTTAACTGAGAACACTTTAAAAAATACCGCTGAAAAATAGTCGCTCTCCCTAAAAATCAACACTAAAAAGAAACAGATTGCTACAAAAAGTCCAGTATATACAGAATAATATCATAGATAATCATCATATTTTTAGTTTTAAAGTTAGATGATGAGAAAGTTTCAGAAATAACAGATGGTGTCTAATTTCCTTCACTTTGTCCCTCTTACGGTAAATCTTCGAAAGGTCAACTTTTTTCAATGTAATTAGCATTTAAAGGATAAGGCTTGCGTTATTCTATATTTTTCTTTTTGTCAAATCTCATGAAAAGTTCAAATCTGTGTCTCAGTACTGTCTGACTTCCCAACCATCTCTGTGGCTCTCAGCCTCATGCCTATTCATTCCTACTGTAGATGAAAATCTTTCAAAGGAAGTGAAAAAAAGATGGTGTAAAGCCTGTTGTGGCTCCAGAGGGAGCTGTGCGAAATCTGACAAATTGCCTCAAGTGACGTCACTTGAGGCAGCGTTGGTTGGGGCTGAAGACGAAAAAGTTTGAAAATGAAGTTAAAGTTAGAAAGAAGTTTAGTATCATCTCTGCATTAGGGTATCGACTGCTAGCATAATACACCGACTATCCAACCAAACTGTCTGCGGTCACGCTGCATTATGGGTAATGTAAGCACCAAGCTTAGGCAAGGAAAAAGGTGAAATCTCTGGTTCTGCTGCTTCACTTTTGATCATTTTTTATTAAACTGTCCAACGTGAGTCCGACACTGTTACAGGAGCAATGCTAACTTGATGGAGTACTCTTTTAACCAAAGCTTTTGTAAGCTAAACATAACGACACAAGGGAGTCATGCACATTATACACAAGTGTGTTCGGTAGCACAGAACATACAGCTATTGTTGTATTTGTCAAAACAAAGTTAGTAGTATATAAACGTAACTTTTAGGAGACAATACTTGGTGGTTGGACCTATATATTGTTGGTTTTGTTTTGTTTTTTCTCTTGCGATTTGTTTACAATAGGAAACATATAGATTATCACCAGCCTTACCCTTTAACTGTTTTTAAACCTGAGAGTTGTTCAGTTGTCTCAACCCTATAAGGTCAACTTGACACAAAAATGCCCATAGCCAGAAGTTTTCTCCTGATAAGAGCTAAATTCTCAGCTCTAGTGAAAGAGACATGACATTACAGAGATCTTACATTAACTCATCATTTTCCCACGTCCGGTTTTGATATGGACTAACATCATGTGAATAAATAATGCAAATTAGCCCATGGATGGACACAGAGCAGGCTAAATTTACCACCGTCAGTGCACGTTTTCCTTAGGATGCCGGGGTTCCTCTAAGTTCAGATTGCTGAAGCTGATGTGTGTCCTTAGCCCAGATCAAAAGGGAAAACATTATAGCCTGTGTTAATCTGCTGTAATCTCTCTAAGATATTTGACTCAACAATCAGAGGGAGACATCAGCACCTGACTCCACAGAGAACAGTGCTGCCTCAGCACTTCGGCAAACGGGGACTTTTCAATCGAAGCTGCCACACTCCATCGTCTTCGTCATACCTCTCTGTGCTTTGGAGGCTGCTCTTTTCACATCGGTGGATGAATGGAAAAATTGAATATTTCTGTTACAATACTCAATAGAATCAATAAACCACACCACTCGTCGACTGAGCCGAGCTCAAAGAGTCTTTGGAGGGGAACCAGAAGAGTTTTCTCCTTGAAATACACATTTGATTTATGAGGGCCTGCTTGTGTTTGTAGCTGCTTCTTGTGGGAAAAGGCTCCTTTTTTTTTTTTTTTTCTTGAAGAGGTCCTGTCTCTGGAGAAAGCCAATAGAGCTGAATCCGGCACTGTTGGAAAGGGCGCCATACATCAGCTTACCAGGCAGGGTCGCCACCCATTTTCCCATAACAGTACACATACACACAGTTTCCATAAATACACACATATGAATATACACACTCCCTAAGGGTATACAACACAATATAATGCAACACGACTGGGAATAATGCATGAATACAAGGTGAAAGAAAAAACACAGGTACTAGGACAATTAATAGATGAATGGATTTGTTGATTGACAGTGGAGCGGCAACAATTAGTCAATTAATTTAGTACTTCATTGAAAGAAAATGAATAGCTACTCTGCTTTGCTGCTTTTCTCTGTTGTAAATTGAATATAATATAACATTTGGTCGGACAAAACAAGGAATTTGAAGAAGTCACTTTGGGCTCTGGGAAACGGTGATGGACATTACTATTGTATGACATTTTATAAACTAAAGTATTAAATCAACACAAACTAGTTAGATTAGATTAATCGCAAAAGAAAGGAATCATTAGTTGCAGCCCCAATGCACAATGCCTTTTTTTAATGTCTCATACACAGCCGCACCCACACACAACTTAAGCTTTTCAAAACCAAACATTGTGCCAAAAATCATCCTCTGACAGTGTTTCTTTGCTTTGAAATTAAGTGAAGAAGAGGCTTTGTGGTGTTCACGTGTCGCAGAAAACTGGAGGCCCGTTCGGTCATTTGTCGTTACACACTGATATGTTTAAACAGTTAAATTGTCCTGGTCTTAACCTTGAGATCACTCTCTGTCAAGATTTTAATAGCGTGTTTGTTGAAAGCATTGAAAGAAAAAGGCACATTTGAGTTTCCAAAGTACAGTTACATACAGACAGCAGTCAGTAGGAGAGCTTGGGGGATGGGGGATCTTGACCGAATGTATAACTCAGCAATGACAATGTCTCATTTTTCTGGCATTTACCACTTGGAGATTATTTGGCTCCCCGTGCATTTACAATGCTCCTTTGTTGTTTCCGTCGTTCCAGACGGCTTTATTTTCTGCAAACGTTGCATGTTTTCATATCCGGTAATAATCGGCAACAGGGCTTTGCTAATGGAATGATTATGTTATTGGTAAAGTCAATTCTGTAGGTTATTGCTGGGATATATTAAGAAACACATTTTCACAGGAAATATTTATATTTCTCCCCATAAGTGCTACATAATGCGAAGTAAACATTTTAGTGGACAAGAAATTCTTCCCCTTGCACTCCATGTCTTTATGAGGAAAATTTTAAACACGCCAGGAAACAAACCTCATTGGTTTGGGACTGAAGGTTTTAATGAGCCAACAAAGGAATTCAAATAGCAACCGAGACACAAACATGAAGTGAAAGATGGCTGGGGGTAAATAGAAGCACATATCATTTGCTCCCATTTGCATTTTGTGGGGATTTAATGAGATTTTTAAATGGCACGGTCATGTAAATAAACTGTAGGCTCTAATAGGGTTATGATGAAGTAATTATTCCAGAGTAATGGAAACCCGTCAGTCAAATCTGTATTATTTTCAGCCATTGGTTCAGCATATTTCTTTACTTGTTTGACAGGCAACAGCAACACTGTGCTGTTGGTTCAGTCGCCACAGACGCAGCTAGAAGAGTGTATTTTTGTGATGTTTATGTTTGAAGTGAGGGAGACCACATAGAGGCTTTTGAAGTGATGCCGAGTTGTGAATTCTGCACTACATTGCTGTGTGCCAGAGCGTGGATGCACGTTATTTTTCATTCACAGCTCACTTCAAATCTTGTGCTCAGTGTTTCAGGGAGTGCACCACAGGGGATCACATTTCCTCTGCTTCATGAAATAGTTTGATAGTGAATCCGGTTTTGATGTGCTCACCTTTGCATACCCCCTCATCCTGATGGTGGCATTCATGCTCGGAGGAGGTGCACACTTTGTTGTACGGTTTTAGCTTCAAAATCACGTTTTCATCTTGTGATTGCCGTCTTCCCTGACAGAGCAGAATGAAGTAAATGAGGAATGTTTTCAGCGGCACAGCGCTGGCGTAGCTGTGTGGCTATTTCCGCCAATCAATATCCATTTCCATGCAAATAAGTGTGATTAAAGCAGATTTCACAGGCACAAGACCTCTTTGGTGTTCCGGTCACAGATCAAACATAGATAATTGGTTTAATGCAAGATTTGCACCTTGCATTGTATAATTTACAACAGCATGATGACTGCTCGTCTCCACATTTAACTATGGAGAAATTAACATGGTTCTAATGCGTTGACATGCTGCGGGATGCCTTGCTGAACCAAAGCATGCAGAGATACCCCAGCAGAGTGGCAACCATTTCATTAAACCTCACGGCCTGCGTGAGGAAACCAAATTGGATTTTTTAGCTCTGTGATCATAAGAGGCTCTCAAAGAGCATAAGGTCATAAAGCCCTGAATTTCTCAAGGAAAATGCAATATGCAGATTGAGCATGGAGATAACTTCCATTACAGAGGACCGTGTGTACCATGAGCTATTATATCTCTAAATGACCAGTAAAGTGAGAGCAGGTGCTGAGTCTATTGTGCGCGGCAGCGCATAAAATTGGACGAGCTCAGGTTCTTCATAAAGGGACACTAGTGCTTAACAGGAAGTGAAAAAGTTAACTTTTACTTATTGTGTTTTGTTAAACATAACTAAATATATCTGATTACTTTTTAAACAAGTGCTAATACAAGAGCTGAACATTTCAGAGTTGTAATTAACACTTGTCATGAGGAATTAATAGATTTATTGAATCTTTATATTGTTTGTTTTGTCCAATTAACAGTCCAAATCCCAAACATATTTAATTTACAAAGATATAAAACAGAAAAGCAGCAAATCTTCACATTAGACAAGTTGAATCAAGGAAAGGTTTGCCATTTTTACTTGACAAATGTCTTAAATAATCAACTTAAAAACAGTTGATGGGTTTTCAACTAATCGTTTCATTGTTTCAGCTCTCTAAAATGTAGCTTCATCGTCCAGATTCAACATTTGAATCAAACATGCCAAGACAAATGAAAAGTGACTTGGGTCAGCAGGTTGACAGACAGTAATGCCTTCGTGGAGCCATATACTGTAACTTTAGATTATAAGCAGACAGAATGAATGAAAGAAAGAGTCCTGAGGTTGACGATTCAAGAAAATACAGCCACTCATGTTCACACAAGAGCCAAAATCAACCTCTGTGCAACAGATTAGTTGATCAAATTACAGTAGAAATACATCCTGCTGGACTTCAGTTATGAGGCCTGTCAGATGTTGATCTATTAAATTAGAGAGACATTCAGCTCTGCGTATAATTCAGCATTCCAGCTGAATTGTCGAACCGTTTGGACATGCATCTGTGCTTCTCCTCGCTTCTAGAAATGGAAAAAGGGGATATTGTCTAACTGGGCTCCACTCCACTGGTCTGGAGTGGGAACACAGGTGAGTAAATCTGCACCGGAGCAGTGGCTGAGTCAAAATGGCTGTGAGGCTGATGGTGGTGGAGATTAATTGAATGGCCGGTATCCAGGTTGCCGTCTGCCCGGCTGTGTGGCTGCTTGTCTGGGTTCCCAAGCTGCAATCTGTCAGTCACAGACAGCGGGACAGCTGCTGCGTCCAGGTGCCAACCTGTGTTCCCCTGCCAAGGGGGTGACTTCACATCCTCCATTAACACTGAGTCCCATTCATTCACAACTGGGAGAATATATCGAGCAGGAGGGATGGGAGGATCAGGCAAGAGTTGAGAAAAAAGAGGGGAAGGAAATGGAAAGTGGACACAGAGCATTCATCAGCAACAAATTGGCAAAAATACGTATTGTGCTCACTTGCACCTGTAAAATGGAAAATACTGGTTGGGCAGGACACAACTGACCTTACAGAGGTGTCAACAAGATTAGGGCTGCAACTAATGATTATTTTCATTAATGATTCATCTGTTGACAATTTTGCTGTTAATTGATTAATCATTCAGTCTTTAAAATGTAAAAAAAAAACACCGCAAGTGCCCAGAGCCCAAGGTGACGTCTTCAAATTGCTTTTCTTGTTCAACAACACTTAAAAACCCAAAGATATTCAAGTCACAATGACACAAAACAGGGAAAAACAGATGAATTCATTGATCAAGATTGTGGTTGCGGTTTACTTTCTTTTGATTGACTAACCAATTAATTGACTTCATCATTACAGAACTAACTATCAGGGCAAAAATAATAAAACGAAGAAAACGTTGCACACTTGTACATCATGTCCGTGTAGTTCCCATTTTGGGGGGTTCAAAATGCAAAATCACAGCTGAAGTTAAGTCAGAGACAATGACCTCTGACAGATGTGACTCCCCTGGGGATGATAATTAAAAACAGCTCAAATTAGAAACCCGCCACAGGGGGTTAATTGGGCTTCTCATCAAAAACACTTTTCTTGTTTGATTCAGACGTTTTGGCTTATTTCTAGTCAGACCGACTAATGCAGAGATTTTATGAATGTAGTACTCTGTAGTGGCTGCAACCTTCAAATCAATGCTCGCACACTGTACCAACACCCACACACACCCACCCACACACACACACACACACACACACACACACACACACACCTTGTCTCTCTTGGGCATTATTGTGATGGCTTGCTGTTTCACACTCATTCAGGTGTTGTAGCAGCAGCACTCACAGCAGCAGCACACAGTCTGCTGACTGAAACAGACATGGGCACATGTCCAAGGTCATTATTCCCCTCCAAGCTGCTGTTTCCAAAACACAGGTTCTTGCACACTTCCTGCTCTGATTAAAATGTTTTGCCATTATCTCTCTATCTTTATTTTTTGGTATTAAGATTTTGGTTTGACATGCAATTCCTCATCTACAAAAAATATAAGTAAAAATATAAAAAATGTCCTCATAAACATATATATATATATATATATATATATATAAAGAGCCAGTGTGTGATTTTGATTCATTTTCCATAAAACCTCAATTTAAAAATCTTCACAGACTAATTTGACATTTCTGGGGAAGGACAAGGACATGTTCTAAGAGTATAAGCCGATCATCATTTCCAGCCAGCAGTTGCGATCAGATATGTTCAGATTAAACATTTTCACTGGGTTTTATTTACACAAATTTGACTGCGGGACTGATTATGCAGTCGGGGTTATTTGTTACACACAGCCATCATAATGACTATACAGACAGTAGCTTTTAGCTAGCTAGCAATTGTGTGTTTGCAGAGTGTGGCTGAGGATGTGTTTGTGTTACTGCCCGTACTCTCACTGATCTCAAAACCTACTTGCCTTGCTGATAGTAGATAGTTAGATCAATACCACTTTCATGTCTGTACATTAAGTATGAAGCTGGACCAGGCAGCCAGGAGGCAGTTAGCCTAGCTTAGCAGAGAGACTGGAAGCCTTGGGAATCAGCTAGGCTGCCGGCATCACTAAAGCTCGCTAATGAACATGTTATCTCTCTCTTTTAAAAAAATATAATAATTAAAAAAAAAAGAAATGTGAAACTATAAGTTGTGGTGATACAACTATTCCTTTAATGTTGTGATCCATTTTCTTATTAACACATTTTTGTATCGCAATGTATTGTTACTGTACACCCCTGACATTATTCTTCCTCCCTAATTTCTCCGCCCTGGTTTGGTCCCTTTGTCATTTTCCACGCTCCCGTATGTGTAGGCAAAGCCAATCAGATTCCTCCACTCATTTTCTTTTCATATCTTTGAGCCGGAGAGTCCTTTCAAGCAATTAGCTCAGACAGCAACAGTCTCCAACATGAGCTGGGAGGAGGGCATGTAAAAAAGATTTACAGCTTTGAGAGCCAAATCCACCCTCACGTCTTATCTCATCCCCTGGGGCTTTGGCCACCATACAGCGTAGCCAAAGGCTTTATTGCCGGATAATGGCCAGTCCGAGCTGCTTTCATGGGGGAACAGTGGGATGATGCCTGCTGTGTCTGACTGTGAGAAACTGGGGCATAAAGTTCAAAGTGGGCTCAGCTCTGCGTCCCACAAGACAGGCGGAGCGGGCTCAGACTCCCCACAACTGCTTCACATTTTCCATGCGAGAGTGACTCGGCTTACATATATATACACATTTAAGCTGTTTGTCAGTACTTCAGTGGTTTTAAGCGGGGCCATTACTCTACTCCCGATATTACTCGAATTAAATCTGATGAATTGTGCTCTAAACTGAAACCACATCTGTTACTTCTCCTGCATCTGCGCTGTTACCGTCTTTGTTTTCTGCTGTTTACCACTAAACATTGGATTTCATTTCCGTGTGCTTAGCAGTTGATCTCTCTGAGATTCTTATCCTGTCGCATATAGCTGCTGCCGGGGAATAATTCATTTTTGTTTACAAGTAGACAGGGAACAGTGTAAATTAACCAGCAACCAAAATTGCAGTCACATTTTACAGTTATGTGTAAGAGTTATATGCTTCATTTTGTGTAGAAGAGGTAGAAGAAGTAGCAGAGAGGCAGTACAATAATGTGTCACATTGTATAAAGTGAAGGCCAGAAGATATTTTTTAATTCTCATTAATGACTCGAGCTGAATAAGCATGCATTCTTATTTATCTCATTTATTTAAAATGATAGTTGTTGCAAAGGCCAAATAGAAGCAAGCTGGTTAAAATGCAGAGGAGTAATGCCTTAACATGACTTGGTGAGAAACCTGTCAGACTACATCTTGAACCCCGACCAATCATAGTCTGCGGTCTGTCATGATTTGCATGAGTTGTTTACATTTGAGCACTAAAGGACTCTTGCTCTCATTGGTCAGCGTCACAGAGCATGTTATAGATGTCAAACTAGGTGAGATAAGGGAAAATTTGAACATGCTAAATTACATTATTTGAATAGTAACTTTCACACGAGAAATGAAGCTCAAAGTTCTTCACATTAAGATAAAACAACTGAAAACCATTTAAAAGAAAGAACAGACTGTTTAAACAACAGTTAACTGATTTCAAATCCATCTGCAAAATAGAAGAAAAGTTTAAAATAATAAGTCATAAAAGTATAGTCCAGTGATAGAGACCCTTGAACAAGACAGCAGATCCTTTAAGGGACTGAAGCTTCTTCTTTTAGAACAAGATTTGACACTTCAAACAGAATGAACGTGAGAGAGTATTGGTACAAGAAAAGTCTCTTTCTTGTTCATAAATTCATAAGCTGTAAGTGAAGCAACTATACATAATTACACGCAGTATGATGGCTACATCACAGCTTTCAGTCCTTTGATGAAGAACATTAGAGTGTGGGATCGATGAGCGTTTTCATCTGTGCTGCAGTGGCCTGTTATGGTGTGTTAATGGAAATATCTCAACCGTATGGGACCGCATACGAACCTGTGAGGGACTCTCCTGCCTGTCAGTGCAATTTCAACTATAAGAAGATGTGGATTTCTCTATGCTCATGTTTCTTTCATGTGGAAAGTATGAAGGCCACATTTCACTGGAAACTGCTTTCTGGTCAGCGCTGATGCCCCCTTAGGTCGCCAAGTTTTTTGAGCAGTCGGTACAGAATGTCTCAGAACATCTACGCAGAGTTTCCTGCTCATTTCTCCTAGAAAAGGTCAGTGTTGTGTTTTGCAGCTGCAATGGCAACTGCACGCTTATGCAATTCTAAAAACAAAGTTGTTGGATGTGACACAGGAAGCAGTTTGAAGAGGAGACAAATTGTTGGATTGACAGACTTGCTTGTTTATGAATCAAGTGCTTATGGAAAACATCTGCAGAGTGTTATAGACAGACACGTTCTACCTCTCAGGATGCTCTGAGTGAAACTGTGGGGAAGCCACATGCTTTGTTACCGCTGTCACACACACACAGGATGTCACACAATTAGATGGAGGTAGATATCGTGCACTTCCTGCAAGTAGCGTTTGTCATTTCTCACATCTCTGCGTGCCTTGAAACAAGTAAATAGTTCAATGAGTCTGGTAAAGATTGCTCTTATGTTACCTGAGGCATACAAGCTCTTAAAGTAGGTTCAAGTTTGTTTACTGTACAAGAGGCGCCCACGTGATTTCATATAAAATAATCAGCCAAAGAAATCTCTGTCAAAGTAAAAGTTTGAGCAAAGATAAATTGACTAAGGAGATACCACAGAGGATCAAAAGAGGCTTCTGAGTCCCTAAAAAGCCCCAGGTAAGTATCTGCATAGAGCTGATAAAGAGCTACATTCTGTTACACTTGCAACCGCCGCTCATGAATATTCATCAGGATGCATCCCTAATTGTGGATAATCCCTTGTGTTTGCTTATTCCGTTTATAGCTGAATATCACACGTGAGATTGCTGATCTCTGACCCTTAAAAAGCTATCATCTATCAGCCCCACACTCCTAACCTGAAATCTTTAATCAAACTAATGTCTTTGATTAATGATGCAGCCTAAATGAACTCGTAGTGCTTTTGTTTTTTTAATCAGCAGAGAGGCTCACTCAATAGCAGAAGCCCTTAATTTCACATGCTTCAGACGTTGCTGCTCACCTTTAATGAACACTGGAAGATGCTCCTCAATGCCCGTAACACTCCCAGCTTTTCATTAAAGTGGTTTCAGCATTGAATCTCGGATGGTGAGAAATGTTTTATTATATCCTTACTGCATTCATGCCTGAATCATACTGAAAAGTTTTCATTTGTATTCAGTAAACGGCAAAGGCCTAAGCCAGCATGCTTTTCTGTTCCAAAGGGACTGAAGGTACATTTCCATTCACCTGTTTCAATGCACATATTCAATTTGAGCACAAAAGGAAAGAAAAGAAGAGAGAAATGAAGGGGAAAAAATTTTTTTTTTGCTTGGCCGAGGTGAAAAAAGAGAAAATGCAATACAGGCTTTTTGAAACATTTTTCGAGTATACCTTGATGTTGCAGTACCTGCATCTGCTTCTTCCTCTATAGACAAAGCTTTCATGTCACACTGCCACTCCAATAGAAAGAAAAAAAACAAATGCAAGCAGCAATGAAATGGTATGATGAGTTGTCACGTTCCCTTAAACCTGCAACAACTGATTTTTTTGCCACTTGAGGGCAGCAAACAGAAGCTGTAAACACAACATTGACATATTATCACCTTAAAAAGCTGTTATGGCAAAAAATGTTCATCAAAATGAACTGAAAAAGTTAGTATTAAAGAAGAAGCCTAGGGCTCTGTTCGAGCATTTCAGCCTCTCCTGGGCCGGGACTGGCGATGACAAAAAGGTGCTCCTGTAAAGCCCTCCAACATGGCCACCATGTTCACACGCCTCTAGCAGACAGAGGCAGGGGCTATTATTGGAGGCAGACGCTCGGAGAGACCTCCAGCTCACACATGAGGTTAGATAGAGGCATTATGGGCTGGATCCCTCTGGGAAGCAGCACAGAGCTTTGCGGCTGCTACCTCCTGCAGCAACCTCAAAAATTAAATTGATATTTTTTCAAACAAGCCTAGAAGCAAATCATTGGCTTTATAACCCAAAGTAAAACTGTGGACCTGCTTCTCCCACAGAACACCTGCACTATTTGATTGAAATTGTGACCCGTGGAGACAATAACAAATCAATTTTTGAGATGAATTGCACACAAGGATTTTATCAGATATGAACAGGATGACATCACTGGTTTGGACCTGTTATAGAAAATCCTTTTAGACTCACAGTATGTGTGCTCTATTTGTTGATTCTAACAAATGGGAATATGATTACCCCAGCAACTGCACAAATGCATACTGTGAGTCAGCCTAAGATTATGGTATTAAAGGACTTTAACAGGGATAAACGTGTGACAGACTCTTTCTCATTCATCCTAATGTACACATCAATAGCAACACGTAATTTCATGTATTCATTATAAAAAGCTGCATAAAAGCATTACAGTTGGCTGTTTTTCTGAAATGGATACTAAACCATTTAATGCACAAAATGGAATGCAGTTATCCTGCGGCTTAGCATACAGCTGGAAAAAATTACAGCTTACCACTTCTGAATTTAAATAGTGTAGTTTGCCTCCTTCTGCATGTTTCCTCTCTCTGTTATGGGGAACGGGGAATGTGAGAGGCTGCATCAGCTCAGTGCCAGTGAGGCTATTAGCGGCACAGAGGATCTTAAAGGTCGGGGTGCTGGTGGAGAGTTTACGTGGGGTCATCTATTTATTGCCGTCATTCACATCAAACCCCGAGCACTTTGTGAATGCTGAGTTAGAAATTGTGATGCGGGGTTAATGCTAATGTGCAAGGATGATATTAGTGCTTGAGGCAAGATTTTAACCCCAGGATAAAATGGAGGGGAGATAAAATGCTAAGAGAAAATATGGTATTAGTTGATGGACTTTTTCTCAAAATTTTACCAAGTTTATACATGAAGTTCAGTTTAGTCGTCATGGGTAGTACTGCTCAACCTATGAAAACAGTCATATAAAGTATGGAGGTCTCTGTAGTGTTTTGGAGGGAGCTAATGAGGTCTAAGAAAATAGCCCTAACGATGTCATCAGGGTTGCCTTAGACTGGGCTTGAAAGCATGTTTTTAAATAATTAATTGAAAGTCAAGATATCCTGGGCTAAGTTGCATTGATTTTTAAAATATTTTTTGTATGTGTCACCCACAAGTCTCCCAACTCTAATATAGAGCGATACTAAATCTATGGAGTAACCCTTTAATATTAATTATCAAATATTCTAAACATTCGCTGGTTCCAGCTTCTCACCTGAGGATTTGCTGCTTTTCTCTATTTTTATATCATTGTAAATTCATTTTGGTCCGACAAGACAAGCTTTCACGTTTTATACACTAAACGATTAATCAAAAAAAATAATCAAGAGATTAATTGATGATGAAAATAATCATTAGTTGCAGCCTTAAAACATTTTTTTTTCATAGCTTATGGAACATTTGGAAAAGGTGTTTTAACACTGCTTTTCCATTTTATTATTAGGGGTAACAACAATTAGCTAAAACCATCATGACCATGCCCTCCATCCTTCAGAGAAAGTCACCTCTGCTGTCACTGGTGCTGCCTCTCCAGACATGTGTGCTGTTGTGTACACCTGGGACACCAGCCGATGTGCTGCTCAACAATGTGCAAACATGAAAAGGCACATCAGGGTAATTGGTGCTCTCCCAGCACGCGTTGCTCAGCATAATCAGCATCTCAGTGCTTCACGGGAGCAGCTATTCAGGTCCAAAGAGGTATAAGGAGGGGAGGCAATCAGGGCGCTGGCTTCACTGTCAGCAGCACAGTGAACAAGCCAAGAACGCTCTGGGAACTTGTTCCAGCTGGCTAGATATTAGACGCTGTCTGAAAAGTCCCCACACACCATCACACACAAGGGTCACGGAGCCTGGACCACCATGCCACTCCGAGCCCACTGCGCTCCCCGAAAAACTATTCCACCTTTCTGCTCCCAATATCTGTGCACGCCTGAATTTCCACCTCCTTATGGTTCCTGCAGGTGGAAAAACAATTTTCAGGCTCAATTTCGATGTTTACTAGTTGTGGATTTTGCAGCTGGTTAAAGGTTATTGCTGAGTGTATGAAGCAGGTGTTCTGCAGCCCTGGGTCTACTCTGCGGTTGTGGACGCCATGCTTAGACTGGGAGAGACTTTCTATTTAGGCGTGGATCAGTGGACTGGAATGGATTGTTAAGAAAATTGCCGGCACATGGACGGATTGATTACATTTTTCTGTCCACTCGTGGAAAAATTTGGCTGTGACATACAAAGAGTTGCCATAATCCAAACAGGCTCTATGGAATTCAGTCTGAATATAGTGCCGATACACTCCTATGTTTACAATAGTGGGAATTTCTGTTACTGGCTCATACCACCAGTTTATCTGCTGATGCCACATCATTATCTCAGCTTCCAGCAATCTTCGGATTCCTTCCACGTTCAAACAGCAATTGCTTTTGTGGTCTGATTTGGGTTTTATCGCTCGCTCGCTCGCTCACTCGCTCGCTCGCTTGCAAGTTCCAACATCTTTTCGCGTCAGGTTTTGTTGACACAACATTTCACGTAAAGTTTCATTAGATGGATCACTTCACAACAAGCTATAAACACAGACTTAAGATCGACCCAGGATAGTGATGGAGACAATAGTATGTTGTGGTTCATTCTGATGCCAAGTTTTGAAAGAAGCTCCAGAGGGTTACTTCTCAAAAGTAATTGTGAATGTGGGAGTTAAAAATTCAACAGTAACGTACTGTATGTTGTTGAAGGTGCGGCCCATGTGTCTTTCATGATATGATAATTCCCTTTGAGCCTTTGGTTGTGCATGCTGTTCAAAGTCTCATCTAAAATGTAGAAAGATGGTTGACATCCATCTGAGCTGTGTGTCTGTGTGTGTGTGTGTGTGTGTGTTCGTATGTGTGTGCACGGAGACTCTGGAGTTTTGATGTTCCTCTGCTTGTGTCTCTGAACCTCTCGCATTGAGCTGACTATGGGTTTTTTCTTTGATGTTGAGGACTGTCAGTCATTGTTTCCTGTCTATTGAGTTGGCCTGGTACCAGATTTTTTTTAAGCTTCAGGCTTCCCTCTGAACCTGTTAGATAAGAGGACCAGGGCAAAGACTGCATTAAAAGTCCACAGCGTTTTGGCTGGAGTTGAGCCTGTAGCCGCGGGCTAAATAGCTCCTGTATCCACTAGCAAAGCAGGAAAAATCCTGTCTGACAACCTTTAGGGAGTAAATGATTCAATGAGGTTTTAGAAACTTTTCAATTTAGTTTTTGGACTTCTTCACAGCTGCCACAGGCATACAGGTAAACAATCATGTCGATGTTCGAGTGCCAAGATTCAGTCGTACAATAAGAGCTGTGTTTATGCAGTTTTGATATTCCCGGGCCTGATGGACCCCTGTGGGGCAGCATTATAGAAGTGTCTCCCTCCAAACTATTTTAAGCGTTTTCCAACAGCCCGTAAACACATCTAAATATAGGCTTGTCTGTTACTATGGACTTGGCAGGAGCTCTGAACAGTCAGAGCACTGTGCAACAAGGCCACAGGAATTTCTGATGTTGTAATATGAAAACCGGGGGCCCCTCATGGATGTAAACTCTGGGTAGGCCTGTCACCAAGGTGCAGGCGAGCTGAGTGGAAAAGCAAACTTCTCACAGATTTCACGGGGCTAGAGGAAAATTGCAGATAGAATCACGGCACCTTCACGGAGCTAGACGGTCAGGAGAGGAGACAGGATGGAGCTTTAACCGTTTAGTGACTGATTTATCCTTAATACGGTGCAGCATTACCGTAGACCCAATTATGGCATGTATCACTTCCTATGTACCAGTAACAGTGTTACTCAAACAGAGGTACGGCCATTTTTCAGTACCTATGGACTACGGTTACACTTTCATATTTCATCATGTCACCGTGGTTCCTACCATCTGGTGATGTTTGTTATGCCGGAGGACATTAAATCACACATCTGGCTGCACACAAAAATCAGATTTTCCTTATTTTGGATTAACGTTATGACTAGTCAAGGCACCATCCAGCCATAATGCATGTAAAGACATGCAGAGAGAGTGTTGGATAACGTAATCTGGGCAGAGATTAACATTTTAAGGAATGAAATTGGCAAATATAATTATTATATAATTCAAAGTTTTCTTATTATGGAAATGCTGTATTTTAATACTTCTTTCCTTTCTGTTCTTCCTTATGGGTGTTGGTTCGTGCAACATAATTGTACTGCCTGCCATTTTGGCCAAGACTCTCAAACAAAAACAATTCTCAAGAGACCAGACCACTTAAGTAAAGGTCAGATTTTAAAGCCCCTGAAAACTTGGTTGCAACATGTTCATTATTTCTCTATAATATTAAATATTCATGACTGAATGAGCCAGAAGCAAGTTAAAGTTTGAAAAAAAAACATGAAGTATTATTTAGTAGGAGTTTAATACTCAAAAACGGAGCCCCGGTCACTTCAAACCAGTGAGAAAAGCACAGAAAAAAAATCTGAAATCTCTCTTATGTGAAATAACCAAAACTGTTCTAACCTTGACAGAAAAGAGTGGTTTCACGTAGGACCCCATCACTCCTAGTAAGAAGCTGATTGGTTTAGAAAATAGTTTTTCAGGGCCTTTAAAGAGTATTTAATAATATCGTCCACAGGAGGCTGAGTTTAGACAGCGCAGTCACAAAGTCTCTCAGTATCCATATTTAGAGTCAAGTCTCCAAACTCCTGTGTAACTGCAGCCGTGACTCTGCATGAATAGCAGAATACCTGCAGAGCAAAAATGAACTGCTCAGAAAGTGTTCCATTGTGCATTATCACCTTCCGCCTGCTAAAGTTTCTCTGTGTACAGTAAAAAGTCCATGGAGAGACTCCACAATGCAAAATCTCCCTGTTCTGCTAATGTTTTATTCATGCTCTGGATTTGCAGGGCCTGATTGCGTGTCCTGGACTTCTTTTTTTTTTTTCTCCTCCACATTGTTTGTTGTTTCTCACTTGAACAGAATAATGCATTACAATGTTTGCCATCAAAAACATGTACTGTGGTGATGACAGTGGTGCAGTTGCTCATTAGGAAAGGCGTTCAACCCTGGTGGGCTATTTACAGTGAAAGCCAGTGTGGCACCTTAACGACCCAAAGTCAATATGGAGGTTTGAGCCAGCAGACAGCTTTTGTGCTGTTTGTGTGTGTGTGTGTGTGGTGCTTTCAAGTTGTGGAAATTAACTGGAATTTGTCTTTACCTCTCAGTGTCACTCCTACCTCTGTAAAGGTGCGAGCGTTTCATTTGTGAGCTGCTGTGACTTGATAATTCACAGTGTGCCTGGTGATGGCTCCCCTCGTCACAGAGTACCTCCTTCATTATTGACAAGGGAAGGCTGTTTGCCTACCACCTCACCACCCATGATGACTCATATGGAGCTGAACTCTCTTCTATTCATCACTTCACACCAACCATCCTCCCCAGCTCCACTTTTCATTTCTCCTGACCTACTTTACACATACAGTGCACGAATTTACACAGTTACACATTGTTTTGGCTCTGTAGTCGAGTTTATTAGATTGGAAATGAAAGATAGACCTCAGCTGTGGAACCTCCAGCCAGAGAATCTGATACTTGCAGATTCAGTTGCATCTTTTTCTAAAAAATGTTTTTTATCATTATCATTGGAGCCCAACTGATACTTCTGAGGTCAATATTGATATTGAAATTTGACTGATTTGATATTGAGAGATTTAATATACAGCAACCCTTTATTTTAACCCCAGTCTTCAGAGGAGAAGTTATAAATGCTGTACATTAATTAACACTTAAAATGTCCTTGTATCTTCTTATAACTATATTATAATGTGTATATAGTGCTTATAAATGATAAATAAGGGGTTAGGTAACAACATGAACATTTTTTTTTAAAGGATCTGCTTAATTAGCAGATTAAAGAGTGACATAGATATGTACAGAGCGGGATGTTTTAAAGTTGAAAAATAAACAACACTGTTCTGTGTAATAGCAATACTGATTTTACATTATATATAACATATTTGTGGCATTTCTGTACTGCGATTTCTTGATAACAGGTAGATACACTGATACCAGTATATCTATGACAAGCTAAAGTTGGCCAATAATATTAGCCCAGACGATGTTCGCGACGCAATTCATATTTTCTTCCTCTTTTTTTCTTTGCCTTCATCTTTGTCTCCTGCTTCATGTGCTTCTAGGTTTTCTTCTTCGTCCTCTTCTTTGTATTCTTATTCTTATATCACGTGAGTAGTGTAGCAAGCGTTGCTCTTTTAATACACAGTTCAACAATTCTCCTCCAATTTTTTGAGCAGTTCATCAGGACAATAACAGGGCTACAATAACTACACTGTTCACCCAATATGGATGTGAGCACCTTCAATGTGCTGAAAGTTGCAATTTCACCCTCATTTTTATTGTTTCACTTAAAATCCCTTGTGCCAGAGTCCAGAGCCAACACAACAAAAAATGCGTGGATGTGAACACCTACCGACTGCGTTGTAAGTACCACTGACAGCTAATTATTTGGCCATGACTGAAGCACAGTAGTGGTTCTCCACAGTCATTTTGTGGGTTTAGATAAAAGTGAGTACCTGAGGTTTCCATCATACAGACTTACACACACATGAGTCACACACACACACATACACATCCTGACTTTGCCAGCGGCTGCAGGTGAGACTGACTGAGGCAAGTCATCGCCCTTGTCTCATCTCATCACTTGGCCAGACACTGTCTCTTTGACAGCCTCATCAACCACACAATGAAGACACAGAGACAGTCTGGGGGTGAAGGAAGAGGTGAGATCTTCATCAAACTGCTGAGGGGAGAAACAGCGCAGAAATGGAACATAATAACACAACCCTGGATGATGGGAAAATGTACGTCTTGCAGATCATTAAACACCACAGGCGGTGAAATTACATAAATTGACACTTTCTATGAAATGTAAAAATACATACTAATGTGTTGATTGAATCCCAGCTGTGTTAACCCACAAAGAGCCTCAGTTTTTAACACAAAGACGACTGTTGGAGGTCAGCTGCTTGGTGCAGGGAGACAGGGCTCACTTCACGGCTGATGATGATTGCCTTCATAAATAATGTCAGTGTTTGGAGTTGAACTAAATGCAATATTCATGTCCTGAGGCGTCTGGCAGACAACGCAGATTCCTTTAGCATGGCAGAGCAAAAAAAAAAAAGTTGCACAAACTCTCTTTGAGCAAATGTCTCGTGTGACACAGCTGTATCGGTCAGTGGTCAATAGTCTTAACATAAATGACGAGCTCTGACGTAAAGGAATTTAGCTGCAGTTTACCCTCACAATAAACCCTCTGTCTTTGTCCTCAACCCCACATTCATACTCTTGTTTTTCTTTTTAGTCATTCTCATCAAAACAAACTATCTATTTGCCTGCAGCTCTATTCAAATGGTGCTTAGCGATGACAAAGCAGATTCACAAAGACATCAACTCCATTCCCTGCTCAAATCTGCTCTGTCTTTGAGGGATCTGGCAGTTTTGTGTCTGTTTACCCAGTACAGTCTTTATTCGAAACAAACAGCCACTCAGGCTGAATACAGCAGCATAAAATCAATATGCTGCATATTGCAATGGCATTTCATTTCACTAACTCAATTAAATGTGCCGTATTATTTAGATTGCAAGACAGAGATATACAAGTCATTGATCTCACTGCCTTCATTATACTCTCTGTCTCTCTCTCTCTCTCTCCCACGTACATACATACACACTCATATACACACACGTGTCTTTCTCGAATCCATTCTCATCTTTCTTCCCACGGTACCTTTTTTTTGTGAAGAGCTATTCACATTTTATAGTGTGCTGAAGATGAGACTCGAGGGTTGTTCCTGAAAGTTTCTTGAAGTAAAACGAAGCCACCGCACGCTCTCCTCAGCGGTCGTCCTGGCTTTGTTCAATAAAAAATACCCTCTCCACTTTAATGGCCGCCATATTCCACAGCTGGCTGCTTCTACATTTATGTGAAGTGTTTTATGTATCCTTTTTTCATTAGCACACCAAGTGCATCTGAAAGTGCCACTACCTCGTTTTATACACTGTAGATGTTATTTAATTTTTTTACTTCTGTCAGCAGGTCTCTTCAGAGGATTGTGGCCCTTTGTGAAGTAAATAAATCCACAGCCAACTATTATCAACATCTACACAACTTGAGTACTGTGGACCAGAGCTGCTTGTAAGGCTTTTTGGGGAAAGTCCAAGTTGAATCTCAAGTCATGGGAGACAAGTCCAAGTCAAATCTTGAAACACAGCCAAGCCAATCAAATGTTAAATTGTTTGCGACAAGTCCAGTCTAGTCTCATGTTATTCAAGAAAAGTCCAAGTCAAGTCCCATGTCATTTGAGACAAGTTGTCGAGTCATTGCAGACTTACAACACCAGGTCAAGTCATTCAAGACAAGTTCAAGTCAAATCTCAAGTCATTTGAGACAGGCAAGTCTCAAGCCAAATCTCATCTCAAATCAAGTCTCAAGTGTCCCTATTTTTTACATATTTTGGAGTTTAAATGACTAATTGGTACAAACTGTTTTAGAATAGATCCAGTAGCTCTACTCAACTGGCAGCCGTGAAACGGTCCGCAGCGGCTGCAATGTAATCCTTGGGGGCAACTGCGCCCATCAAAGTACGTCTACTAAAAGTGTTTGTTTTTGCCACTGACAAGCAGCAAGACTTCTCATTGAGTCCTCCTTCTGTTTCTGTTTCCTTAAACAAAAACAACTTTAACAAAAGTGTTTATCTCTGTAGGGATCATTTCCATAATGTTGTCAGACACTTCTGAGCCTGTCTGAGTGGACCTACTTTGACAGGCGCAGTTGCCCCAAAGGATTATGTTGCAGCCATTTCAGCCCGTTTCTCAGCTTCCTGCTGAGGCGATCGACTGGACTAATTCCAAAACTTTTTGTACCTATTAGCCATTTAGACCCCAAAATATGTAAAATAAATAAATAAATAAATAAAAATAAAAATATGGCCCAGGATTAAAAATACCAGAATTACCCTTTAAGTCAAGTACTATAGGCCAAGTCCAAGTAAATTCACAAGTCAAGATTGAACATTCAGGTTGATCAGTTAAGTCAGGTCTTAAGTTCTCATTTTTGTGAAGTCTGTCTCGAATCCAAGACTGAAGTCTACAACCCTGCTGAGGCAAAAGAAATTAGCAAAGAAATCACTTCAAAGTAAAAAACAATATTGGCAATCACTGTGGGATGTTTGCAGATGTCCCCAGTGGATTACAGCAGGACGTCAGGTTGGAACAGCCCGAGAGGTGCTGAGAGAAATCATCATTGTGAAAGGTGAGATTTAAAAAGGGCAAAGAGTCTGAAGGGGGGAAAGAGAGAAAGAGGAAAAATGGGGGAGGCAGAGAGGGATTACAGAAAAAGAGACCATAACAAAAGAAAGGCATAATTGTGACAAGCTTTGGCAGTCTTATGGAACCAGCAGCGGCATGGCTCCTGCTCTCAGCACACAGTAGTGGCATTGTCCATCTTTCACATCCTCACAAAGAGCTGGGGTCCTACACGGCCCACCCCCCTTACCAGGGATGGATGTTGCACTAATGCTGCCCACACAAGCTTGGCAGCTTTCTTTTCTCTCTCCCTCCAAGGACGTTGACAAGTTCTTTGTACTTTTGGAAATTGTGTTTCGTCTATTCCCATGTTCTTTTGGGTTAAAAAAGAGTGAGATAAGTATCAGTCCAACAGGACCTATTCACTTCTTCACAGCTTGCAAAAACAACAAAACGGCAACATTTGCTATGAATGATACAACTCTCAATATTTACAAGGGCAGAATCAAAGATGTTCTTCGCCCTTCCTCACAACAAGAAGTCTAGTCCATTTCTACAGCTCATCATGGTAAACAATCATGTTCAGTCAGCCGCTGACCCCATCCTTTCTCTTTCACTCAGACTCTCTCTCTCACTGACACAACAGCACCAAAAATAATTATGTAGAGATGAGGTAGAGAGCCTCTGTAAATGCAGCCAATTTACGTTCTTTCACCAGAAACACAGTGAAAACATGTTTTGGAAAGCCATGCTTCTGTGATGGTGTGTCTTCCTCCTCTTTCCCTGCCTTTACCACTCTCGTTTCTGTATTAAATCGATACAAAGGAGGAGAAAAACGGGATTGGTGGAGAGTCTGTGTCTGAAGAAATGTAGCTTAAATTCCAGAGATTACATTTTACTGGGAAAATGTCAAGGTGGATAACATTACCTGTTATCTATCTGGGGGTTCAGGCCCAGACTTGGCAACCAATGAATCCACTATTAATGGATGGACAAGAAGAGAGGCGGAAAAAAAAGGTTTTCTACTGTAGGGCCATTTTGGTCCTGTGTTTTTTTCCCCAGCTCTTGGAATGTGTTCAGATTCAGGGTACCAACTTGAAAGTGAGCTTTGTGAGACAATAGTAAGTTTGTTCTTAAATACACACTGTTGGGTTTCTTGTACATTTACCAGAAATTTACCGGCTGGAAAATGTATTTTGGTTTCTCTAGAATGAATTATTATATATAGTAATTCACTTTTGTTGTTGTTGTTTGAGTGAATCTGCAAGTTTATAAGGACAGGCTTTCACGGCTGTGAAGGTAAAATATGCCTTTACAAACAGATTTTGTGGGAATTAGTCCCCAAATCCTAATTAGCATTGTTTCAGCATGGGGTTGGAAAAGAAACACAGAACTTATTGATTCATGAAAGTATTATGTGTATTGCGAAATGTATTTTCCTGAGGTAACATTTAAAAAAGAAAGTGCATTGCTCCTAAAACTATTTTATAACATGTTGTATTTTCTTCTTAACTTCAACCTCAATCCATTTTGGCACATCAACAAGATTTTTTGTGGAAGGTGTTATGGCCATTGGTCTTCCTTTGGTTTTACTTTCTTTTCTGTCTCAGAAAATGACTTTTCCTGAAAATCACTGGTGTCAGGCTGGAAAAGGCGTGTAACTGTTGTTGCTGCAATTATGTGCCTTTTCATTGTCAACAGAACTGCTTCAGTAAAAACCATTACAGTAAAAGTTGTGGTCTGTATTACAATATTCACAGAATGACATTTAAAAACAAAAATTTGAAGACAAGATTATTATAATTATCTTGCCTCATTTTTACCATTTGGACTTTATTATTAGCTACTACTGACTCCTCCAAACAAAGCATTAATGGACAGATAAAACAGCTATTTAGTATAGTGGAAGTTTGAGTTTTGTTAGCAATAATTCATGACAAGATATGAAAATAACAAATGAGGAAGAGGCAAAGAACATCGCACAGGGAGTCTGTTACTTTCTGTATCAGGACAGTGTATTATCTGGCTTATGTCAACCAAACCCAAGCTAAAAGGTCACTTGTGTTTAAATTGTCATTCATTTTTCAAAGTTTGTTTATAGTCGGATTAACTGGGGTCTATTGTACCAGTGAGAGTTGACTGGTAATTTAGCATGAAGCAGAAGCTGTCACTATGGTTAGCTGCAGTTTCATGTACTTTTGCGAATTTACTTAGAATGGTGGTTAAACTATTGCCTCAATCTTTGTTTGACGAGTCCTGTTATACAACACTATCGAACACCTGCCAGTATTTTCCATGGCTGTGGTACAGTGTGCAATTTGAAGAAGTGTGCTACTATTGGATAAAGTCCATTTCTAAAAGATCTACTAGTGTCAAGCCTATGCCCACTGGGTGAGAGCCCGAGCTGCCTCTGTGATTGGCTGATCTCTGTTGGAAACCAGGTGTGGAGATAAGCTAATGATTCACTCCGAAAAAAAGGTACAAACAGAGATGGGTGGGAGATACAAAG
Organism: Enoplosus armatus; assembly: GCF_043641665.1. Classification (NCBI taxonomy): domain Eukaryota; kingdom Metazoa; phylum Chordata; class Actinopteri; order Centrarchiformes; family Enoplosidae; genus Enoplosus; species Enoplosus armatus. The sequence goes on along the minus strand of NC_092199.1, from coordinate 6,968,836 downwards.
CCATGTCAGCAGTTGGCAGTCGTCACTATCACTAATTGCAGCATCTGTCATGGTGGAGGGGAGAGAAAGCTGTTCCAGGTACAGCAATCCAAATGCCAAACCTGATTTTATCACAGTCTGTCAGGTTACAGTAGGCTCCACACCAGCAGCCCACCTGCTTTTCCAAACTCACTGTCGGGGACTAGATTTAGAATCCTAACTCACATTTCTATTTTTAGTCTCTGTCAATCTTTTATAGTCAACTTGTGGTCCAATTTTGTGTTTCAGCTTCCCACAAATCAGATCACATTTGCATCTGTAAACCAGCTGTCTGAGCGAGTATTCCCCGGCTTAGACTGATGTACGCTTTGACCATCAGTTATCTCAAAAAAGTAAAAGCTACAAAGCCAATCTAAGTTTGCCGGGGAGCGCCAGCACATTTCATTCCACCCTCTGTCACATAAAATTCTCCATCTGACACCATGCATTGAAAGGAGGAGAGAGAGAGAGCTCCAGCTTCTGTCACCAAGCCACACCAGGGGCATACTAATATCAGCTCAGTCCAGCTGCTCTCCACGCTCGGATGGATAAGCTTGATTATGAAACATTACAGAGCCTCCCTGTCTGCCAAGACAAACCACTGAAGTGTGTGTCAGAAAGGTGACAATGCGGGGAGGTGATTGGTCAATACGCAATAGTGTAGGATTCTGTTTCTTAGGTGTTTGATTGCTTATTACTCTGCCGAGGTCTGAAAGTTGGCTTAAGGTGGTTTGGAGTGATATTTCACCTTGGTTTATTTGGGCAACTTTGACTGCCAGACTGTTCACCACAAACAGCCAATGAACCATATCTAGTGTGTGTAGAGTGAGTATATATGTGTTAGTGTGACAGCTCAGGCTCTGATTGATCTCAAAATGTACTAAGAACTCCAGTTCTTTTTCTTATTTCCCTCCAGACCCCTCTCCCTTTACCTCTTGTCTCTCGTCAAACAGCCTCAGGAAAATGACAGGAAAATCTTTGAACCAAAATTGAAACATTTTCAGCTTGCACGGCTGCATTTTTGCACCAGTTCGTGCCGCCTAGAGCGTCTGTTTCCGTCCACTTGCATCTCTCTATTGACTTTGCAAGCAAACCTCTCAAATTCACTACACATTCAGTCTGAACACACCTTCACACCGAACAAGTCCTATGTCCAATACCTACTACTGTAAACAAAATGGGTAATTTGTCAGTGCTCTCCAAAAACACCCATTTGACATGTGCTACCAAAAATGAATTATATGAACTTCTCTGATCTTGACACTTCTATGGTTAAGTTTAGGCTCAGGGAATTCAAACTATTTGGGTAAAGTAAGGAAAAGATCAATGTCTTAAAAGAAACTAGTATAGTACTTTGTTGACCCAACCAGCTAAAAGAGGCTAAAAAGCTCTCCTTAGTGGGACTGCAGAGTGCTTTAACATTACATGTAGACATTCAGTCAATTGTTTCAATTCAACAATTCATGGAGTTTTAAGTGTTTGAGCAAACAACCAGTGCTGTCACTCTTCTGGGGAGGGCTGTCTCCTACCACCATCACTGCTGGCTATGTCTGCCTCAGCATTACTACTAAAACACGCAGGCACAGATCTGTCATTGTACTGTCAAGGTTTCATGTTTTTGGAGTGACATTTTCATTGAGACTTACATAAGGCCCACGCACATGGAAAGAACCAATCCGAGCGAATACCTCGGTGTGACATCACCCTTTGAATAACTAGAACCCACTGTATGTTTTCCTTTGGTCAGCAGGTCAATGTGTTGCCAGGCAAAGCTTTCACGGCTCTCATTATGTGCACCAGGCGGCCCGATCATAAACACGCAGAATTTATGGATTTCATGAGGTAGTGCGCGAAAATGTCAAGGGTGTGCTTGTTTGGTGCTTCACTGGTAAGCAAACAGGCATTGTGAGGAGCCTGCTGAAAGGCAGGGTTATTGCAGTGTCAACACTTTTAGGAAGATGGATGTATACTTTGAAAATAGAGCGAAGTAGACCTAATCACCCCATTAAATTGCAGTTAACAAAAAGGTCAGTGATTTCAAGCTAGACGTGTTCTAACCAGGAGAAGCATTAAGGGATTCTGACATAGAAAGCCTGGTGGTGGTTTATGTTTAGCACCCCAGTAAGCACTGATTTGGCCAAGACTTTTAAAAAGATTTCGCTTTACAGTCAAATTTGTTGTACTCCCAGTTGTCTTTTGACCAAGTAAATCCTTACTAGAACAATGCAAAAGTCCACCTTAGAGGGTAATTTCTAATGAAAACTGGAGGATTTTTATGAACCCTGAAGAGTCAACATTCTGCATAGTGGGTAATCCGTCCCCAGGCTGCTGCAAAGACAGGCGGATATTGTGTTGTCGTCCTGTAGCATCACCGGGTCTAGTGCTGGGCTGTCAGAGCTGGTGTGCTGATAGCCTCCGGGCCTGGAGCTGTGGTACGGAGAAGTACGAGGCAGAGGAGGCTGCTTTAAATTTTCCCAGTGGAGGGCTTGTGTGCCGCTAACATAACGTGAGGTCTAGTTGTGCAGCATCAGCAGGATTTTGGAGGACACTTAAGGATCAAAGCTCAGCAGAACATCTTTTGAATTCTGGAGCCAGAATGTAAAAGTTAAAAGTCAGAGGAAGCTGTGATGACATGAATTTTTACAAGTGACTGTGTGATTGTATTCATCAGTGTCTCCCTGTGAGGGATTCGATTTTAATACAGGAGGGGAAGAGAGAATAAAAATATGATGTGAATGTGCTCTGGTCTAACAATAACTGGCAACGTCCTCTGTGGTGACAGTCTTCAATTGCAGTCCCACACATTCACTCACATGTATAAGGAATGTCACACACTTTGTCGTGTTTTGACCAACTGGGGAGGAGACTCGGTTGTCATTTCCATGTCAGCTGCTCTTGTAATCATTTTTCAGTGTGTGTGTTCATTCCTACCTACCGTGCATTCAAGAGGGATTGCTTTTGAGAAAATGGCATATAGCTTTTAATTAAAGCATCACTCTCTGGTTGTGCTTGTGTCTGCTGCAGGATGTCACTGCTCATTTTACATCCTACACAGCTAGAAAATAAATAGACTGTACTGGTACCAACATTACAACAGTATTACACCTACTCTGATGGATAAATAGTATAATCAATAATACCATATTAAACTGGTGCAGAAACACATGCAGAAAATTGTCCACTCCTGAAAGAAAGTGATTCTATTATGAGTACAACTCATAATCTACAGTACACTGAAGCAAAATAGAAAACCATATGCTATAAACTCAGCTGCCAGTTTATTACTTAGAACTAATGCAGTCTAATAAATCCTACCTTCACGAAGGTTATAATTTTCAAATTTGGATGAAATTGTTTAATTTCACAGGCTGCAGGTTGTGGTGCAGTTGAATTGTGTTACACTGCGAGGTGCTTCTAATATTCAGTCTCAAGTTTATAAACCTATAATTTGTGATTGTTGTGTCAGAGAGATTTTGATTTCAGGTGTTTCTGATATTTTGCTCCTCCTTTATAGGAAAAGCCTTGCAGTATAATGGAGCCCAGCAGAACAGTCACACAAACAGCTTGTCTCAACAAGAGCTGAGCATTTTAAGTAGCGCAGTGTTCACTGCATAGCTATATAATGACGTTGTAGAGGTTTCACCCCAGTGACCCCACATGGCTGAAATTCATAGAAAGGCCTGTGGTTATGGAAATGATTGTGCAACTGGCCTCAGCTTATTTTCTGTCTCTGACCAAAACACCAGACAGGCCACAGTCATTAATGCCACTCCACTAACAGTAGATGACTGGGTTTAAAAAAAAATTAAATATGACATCTCTCATTAGTAATTAATTAGCTCAGACAGCAAACAGGAACAACATTGGTGATTCATTTCACCTCAGCCTGATGATGAGACGAGAGCCCTTTTCGCCCTTGGGCCAAGGGCAGCCTTTTTTACACAGTGTTGCACCATGCTAGCATTAAACACACTGGCACTGCGCAGTATTGGACCGCTTTAATGCACTCTTGGCTTCCATCGTGAAAGACGTTGACAGAAGCTGTTGAAGTTAAAAAGTGACATTTCATGTTTGCCGAGCGCCGCTGTTCGCAGAGAAGTAGTGCTGCATCAGAACGAGGGCGCCACAGTGATGCTTAGTGTCATGATTTATCCTTTATGACACTGAGAGCTTCTGTGGCAGCTTGCCCAACCCAAGCTTGTAGTCTCCTTGTCACCGCAAGTCTCAGTGTGGTACTTTAGGTTGCCAGTCTTCCTGGGAAGAGTCCTCCTGCCTCTGCTTCCTTACACACAAACACATTTTTCTTTTGATTCACCAGCCCAGTACATCCCATCCCATTGTTGAAGGAACAAGCACCATTATGTACAGGGGCAATTTATCCTTCTCATCTCCCTTTTCTTCCTCTCCTTCCTCCTTTGCTACGTAAACTGCGTCTGAATCCTCTCCCAGGATGTGCAGAGTGACTGCTCCATGTTTTTAGGCCTAAGACTTGAATTCCTGTGGGCACAATTATGGTCCCATTTCCCCTGGTCATTTTTTTCCCTCCAGCAGTGGAAGCTGAGATCCACATCTCTCCCCCTCTTGCCCTCCTCCTCCTTCCTGCTGCCTCCTCCTCTTCCCTAGCCTCAGCCATGAACTCTGTAAACACTGAGGCTTTGTCTGCAGCTGTTGTGGTCAGTCTGTAGCGTAAAGCCAAGCCCTCACGGGGCATCAGTTTGTTTACGGCCTTGACCAAGTTAGTGGACTGCCACTTCGGTTGACCTGAAGAGACAAGAGGGGCGGCAAAAAGGCAAAGCCACGGTGACTGGTGTTGTCTGCGGCTTATGTATCCTCCAAATACCCGTAGGTGTAGTTCACGGCCACAAGTGGTGGTGTATCCTCATTTTACTGCGGTCAGTGTCACGGTTGCCACATGTCTGCCTTGTACCTCGTACTGGAATAGTGGCAGCACTTGTAACTGACTGAAATCAATGGAAATTGAATCCCCAATCACATTAGGGATGGGTTGCACCAACTGGGACTGATATAAACAAATATTGGGATGAATCATAGTTAACCTAAAATACATTTTAAATAATTACATCAAATTTAAATTTGCGATTATGGATTTTTTTTTGGGCCACTGGGGACAGAAGGACTCCTTCACAAACTGACAGACACAGTAACTGACAAAAGCCCAGAGATAGCACTATCACCCCAACAGTTACCTTTTGATTAAAGGAAAACAAAACAAGATTTTGATTAAATGTTTTTTGCACTTGACAAAACTTGGTGGTGCTTTTAGCTAAATGGTAGCGTCAGCATGCTAACATGCTCTCGAGGACAATGCTATTATGTTTAACAGGTATAATGTTTACCATGTTCACCATCTTGGATTAGCATATTAGCATGCTAATATATGCTAATTAGCTAAAAGTTATTTCAACTCATCTTGAGGGCGACATGAATGTTTCTACCCAATATTGTGCCAATTCATCCAGTAGATGTTGCGATATTTCACTGGAGACATGAAAACTTTGACCTGCTGGTGGCGCTAGATGCAAAGTCAGACTGTCAGTCAGTCACTAGGCTTCATCCTCTAGAGAACAGAGGTCTGTGCAAAATGTCAAGGCAATCCATCCAATACTTATTAAGTCGATATTTCAGTCTGGACCAAAGTAGCGGACTGACCAACCATCCCAGAGTGACACCACTAGCATGGCTAAAAATCCTGGTTTAATCCATGTTTAGAGTTAATGATGGCCACTGCAACCCACCCCGAATATGATCACACTCACAGCACCACTGATGGTTTTAAAACGCTGACATTCACTAATTGCAAGTATCTCTCTCGGCATCTCAGCTATATATGCACATCTTTCATTTTCTTTTGGGCATTTTGGAAATGTTGCTGGACCTGGCCCACATGAATTTGAAAATCAGTTGAATGAATCACATTCTGGCAACAGACTCACCGCCCAGGGTCTTGGTTTTAGTCGTCTCTTACCTCTGCTGTGAATCTTTCTTCATTCATTATAGTGAAGCGAAGCTCAACCAGTGGTAGTCCATTGACTCTAATTATGTCGCTCCAATCAAAAACCCAGACAGCAATGTTCCCTGCTGTGGATAATAAAATTAAATGAATTTGTAATCGAGTTTATTTTCTAATGGAAAGTGAAGAGAGGATGCCCAGAGACATGAACAACAGGTAGATGAGTCATCCTCCCCCTGCATATAGTAGAGTAACTGCCAGGCATTTTGCATTCAGGACCACAGGGGCCAGAGATGCACACAGAAATATAATGCATCACATACTCTTCACTGTGATTTATGCAGCTTTCTGCATGATCACTGCTGCGTGATGACACTCAGCTTCATATTGGCCTCTATAATGAAATGTGGATTAGAATTTGTATGGGAACATGTAAATCATCTATAAAAGTACTTATAATTTTATGTAGCTTCACTTGCTGCAATAAATGTATTAAGCAAAAACACTGAAAAAAATCTAAAACCTCACCTGTGTGTTTATTTGTCGTATCCCTGTGGCGCAAAGTACGGTTTGATATATTAAAATGACTATTTGATTGCAGTGAATGCATCTTGTCTGTACCATATGTCAAGTGTTTTTATTCTCTGATTCATATATCTTTGTACTTACTTATTTTTGTTATTCTTTTCTTTCTGTTTGTATTGTATAAATGATTGATTTGCTCTAATATGTGGATTGTTTATATCAATGCTGAATGCAATATCAGCATTTTACACAAATAGATATTAGGGAGGATTTTTTTTGATGGATTTATTATGCATAAATTGTTGGTCATGTGGCCCATTTCTTTGTACGTGGAGATAAGAAATAAATTCTAGAGATTTGGTGTCTTGTGAGACTTGAACTTCTGCAACTGTGACCATGTCGTGTTTGCCTTCTTAAAAGATTCATAAGTTCTGCAGACGTGTCTACAACCCAGACATAAATCAGGTGAGGGTGTGACAACTAAAACGATTGGTCTGAGAGTCACACCAGCAAAGTGTGTCTCAGATCTGCAGGGAGGGACGCGTCCTTCTGAGGACCTTGCTGCGCTTGATCAATATATATATATCCCCTCTGGTGTGAACTGAAAGAGGCACGTGGGGGAAGAGAAAAATGGTCAGTGCACATTACTCTTTAAGGATTATGTGTCATTTGCCCTTTAAGATGCACATGTATTTTATCAGTGCACTCAGATATCATAAACTTAATGCAAAAGGCCCATTAATATGAGCACTGGCAGGCGAGCCCAACGTTTTTCTCTGATTTATCTGTGGTGGTACAGGAAAAAACGAACAGCTTATCCTATTCCAGCACTGCATCAGTCATAATTCTCAAGCTGGCACCTTATTCTCCGCACATTTAATGGATACAGAGCTTTATAATTTATCCTCTTCTTAACTGCAACTTTACCTGAATTAAATTTCAGGCACAGTACTTTGATTACATCCTTGCTAAGTACCACAATCTGATTTCTCCATTATCGAAGGAATGAATACAAATGGGCTGGCTGAGAAAGAGGCAGAGGGGCAGGAAGAAAGAGGGGACACAGGGCGAGATAACAAATTTAAAAGAAAGTCAGTCGGAGAGACAGAAAAAAAAGAGGAAAGACAAAGGGGAGGAGAGGAACAAAGAGCTGAAGGAGTGGAACGAGAGCAGCCATCCAGTCTGGATGAGCCCCTCTTGACCTTCTTGGTCTGAGGAACGGTGGTGGAACACACACCAGTCTTTGAAGCCAGCCTTGCACCACATGCCTGAATGGACCAGGCTGATTGTTGGCACTGAGTGTGTGGCGAGGAAAATCAAGTAGCTTTACAGGGGCATCTTCAGGTTTGGCTGAGGCTGTGAAAGACCCGCCGAAGCCCGGACCTCGGTGTTCACAGAGCCTGTGGTCTGTCACTCGCCTGCCAAAACTGGAGCTCATTTGTGGAATACGGTACACCTTCCTATCGTGGCTGAGTGGGATGCAGGTCTCCGCAGAGTGTAGGATCAAAGCATGCACAGGACGCAAGCACATTGCTGGGTGTCACCCGGCGATAACCCTCATTTCTCCTGCCAGGCTGGATTCCACTCATATTTCACAAGCAAACTCTGGGCATTGCTCATCTCTCTGCTGCGGTTCATATGAAATAATAACCTGTCCTAGATCGTAGGCTGTGTGCACTTTTGCCCTGAAAGGCCTGCTTTGACAGCGTGACTGATAAAACAAAAATCTGATCATTAGGCAGTGGCCTGAAGGTTAGAGCTTATAACAAGTTGTGGAAATTATATTTATTTATTTACATGTTATGTTACTTTAAATTTCTACTTTAGTACAGTTCAGAAGGGGGAAAAAAAACATCTGTATTTGAATGCAATAAAATGAATTCATTGAAAAGAATTCCGCTTTTTCAGGTGCTTTCAATTGTATCTCTCAATGGTGAACTGAAATTCAGTCACATGATAATAGATAAACTCCATCCACTGACCATGAGACGTGGTTGAAAGCTTCAGAAAAAGCTAAGTAACTCATTCAAGCCTTCCCTTGATAAATAAGTCCCCAAAAATGCACTCAATATAAAGCCTATAAAGAGGAGTTGGCCAGGAGCACGCCATTAAGTGCAAAGCATTAAACTAATTAGAGTGGATTTTATTGATCCTTATCAGCATGCAATATGTTTTCTTGTACATCTGTTTCAAAGTGAAATACTGTCTGTCTGTCTCATACTGTACATTTTCTAAACAACTTTCCTGGTTTTAAATGGACGTGGTTGTATTTCTAAATACAAAATTAGTTTATTCTTCAGCTAATGCCATGTGTCAGACCTGTAGTAGTCTCTGCAGTATTAATTCCACTACTGCTGCTGTTTATGTTGTTGCTGTGTAGAGAAATTATAAGTGGATGCAGTCTGTGCAGCAGGATTTGTGCTGCCTGAAGGTCAGCACTCAGGGGAAAGAAAGCCTTCGACTGTCTCAGTCAACTAGCCTGAGGTTGTTGCCACAACATCCAGTTAAAAACAGCTCGTGACCGGTGTCAAATATGTCAAATCTCTGGAGGATTGTCCTGGAGGAACTGTCCTAGAGGAGGACAGGCTGAAAGATGGATCATCCAGATTGTGGCTTATAGGTTTTACAGTTTTATGCTGGGACTATATACCTAGATCTGTTAGTAAGTCTTGAATTGTGTCTGCAGTGAAGCTTTAGTATCTTATCTCCGCATTTCTTCCTCTTAGGTTAAGCTTTTCGTTCAACACCTTCCCAATAAGTGTTTGTATAGCCACCAATCCTTAGTTTCATTTCAGTGAGGGCACAGCACCATCTAGTGTTAGATCTATAACCATTGCCAAATAATGGATTAAATGCACAACTTCAGTATATGCAACATTTGACTGTGACACAGGACATTATCATTATGCTTTGCCCTAAGGGGAAAATAGTGACGTCAAAGCAGACCACAGGTGTGTTTAAACATCCTGTTTTTTTAAAAGGTTGCGGGACCTGCTGCTCGACTTATTTTTGTTTTTTTAGGAGGTAAAATGAATTGCCTGAAAGCTTTCACTGAGTCAAAGCTGAAACCCCTTCAAATATGGACCTGTTGTGGATATTATTTGGGTACCTTTGCATAGTAAAACCCAGATGGATCTTTTTACATCAAAGCTCTGGATTTGAGGGAGTTCCAGGTTTTACTTAACAAAGCTAACTGGATTACTCTGTGAACCCGCTCCCAAAAACAGGCCTCTGGTCGATCAAAGAACTCAATTTCAGGTATTAAAATTCATTGTTCCACACAAACAGCATGACAAGAGATAACACTGCAATAATTTATTTGAAGAACAATGGATTTTGTAACAACTTAAAAGGTAATATTGCCTTTGAAAAGACAATGTTTACATTGTTCTATAACAGATAAAACATTCATCAGAAAGCTCAATGAAACAATGTACAGATACTGTAAATACGTAGAACCACACCAGCCTTAGCTAGTCCTCCCAATTCTCATTCATCCTTACATAGCATATTGCTTGTAGAAATAAAATATACCTAATTATATAGCATAAAGGGCCAGATAGTATTTCTTCCACAGCAACACATATCATAACTTATGTTAAATTAAAATGAAACAGCTACATGTAATATGAGGCCACATTTGTATTGGAAATTTAAAAAAACCTGAATCTTTCTAGACCCGGAATCTGAAAACTTCATATACATTTCAAGGCTTTTTATAGATGTATAAAAACCCTCCTCTTGAGATTAAAATTGCCCAGACTAGCTGGCTTTCTATGTAACAAGACTCTTTTCACATGGTTTGTGTTCACATTAGTTGTAGTCTATTAGAAATGTAAACTACATTTGTTGGTCTTTGTAACTAGATGCTTCACTGGTAAAACCACTTTCCCTTTTTGAAAATTAAAAAAGTTTCATTGAAGACAGCACATCGATTATTTACATCACCTCATAGATGAAATGGATATAAATTTTACTTTCACCTGTGTTGCAGTCTTTCCTGGGGCAACCTAATGGAACCTTTTCCTTTACAGCAGTTTTTCTGTACAAAAGTATCAGTGTAGACTCAGAAGCACACTCCACACTGTCTCTGTATACTGCATCTCTACAGTAATACCCTTCAAAAGAACCCCTATCTTTGAAATACACATAAACATAAAAGCGACGTATCATTGTTTAGAGCAGATTTTTGACTAGCCACACAGAAGCCTTGGCTAATACGAATTATCACTTTGCAGGTTGTCTGTGTGATGTTTAATAGTTGAAAGGTTTGTAGTTTAGAAGGACATGATGGTCCTCTGGATGATATCGACACATTCGTGCAGCTCGTCCTTTTTGATGATGAGGGGAGGGGCCAGACGGATGATGTCACCGTGGGTGGGCTTAGCCAGCAGTCCGTTGTCACGAAGGCGCAAGCACACCTTCCAGGCGTCATAGTCTGTGGGGATTGTTTGAATATAGGTCAGATTAAGTGATTGCACTCTACAATACAATTAATTACATTTGACATCTTAATTTGTTCATTTGAACCAGTGTGTCCTTAAGATGAAAAGCACAAAAAGTTGTGCTTGTTCCAGTCACTAATTCAATGTAAATGAACTAATTCTGCCTCCAAAAATGACCAACTGATATCATAAATTTCAGTCTTGATGCTCTGATTGCCAGTACATAGAGACAGTAATTTATAGATACTGAATTAACTGTGTGAAACATTCAAAGTGGGCAAACTGTTTATTTAAGGGTGGATGTGCTTTTTTAAAATGTGAGCTTGGATGAAGGAATGCAGTTGAGAAGATTGACCAGGTCATACTTCATCCACAAAACGATGATGATTAGAAATAGTTCAGTACTGTACCTTTGGTCTCTTTGATGACGACTGCATTAAGGAGGCCTTTCCCTCTGACTGTTGTCACAATGTCTTTGGGCAGTTTTCTCAGCTCAGTCCGCAGCAGCTCTCCCATCTTTTGGGCATTCTCTGCCAGCTTCTCCTCCTCCATCACCTGCAAATAAGAACAGTAAGATTTATAAAAAAAAATTAAAAAAAGAGAGAAAAGTTATTAAATTGTTGATCAAAAGTTTTCTTTTGATGCTAAATTTGTCTTTGAAGGTAATTGTAGAACGTTTAAAACTATTTTAACTTTATGGTATGTTGCATATCACAGTGGGAAGTTCTCTCCCTTAAATCAATTTAAAAAAAAAGGCAATAACAAGATAAAGTAATGAATTGTTAAAGGGTAGACAGACAAGGAAAAGATAAGTAAAGTGCACTTTCACACTGACCTGAAGTGCAGCAATAGCGACCTGACAGGCCACAGGGTTTCCTCCATATGTGGACCCGTGTTCCCCAGGCTTGATGGTCAGCATTACCTCATCATCACACAGCACAGCAGATACCTGCGACACATGAACAGATCAGTTCAACTGGACTCCAAAAGTCCATAAAGTTTCAGTCTTTGACTCTTGCAAAACAAATCTATAATGTGAAGTGTGACTGCACAACAAAAGAAAATGCTTACAGGGTAAACTCCACCAGAGAGAGCTTTGCCCAGAATCAGCATATCTGGACGGACTTCCTCGTGGTCCACGGCCAGCCGCCGGCCAGTCCTTGCCAAGCCTGTCTGCACCTCATCAGCAATCCACAACACCTGGACAAAACACAGAGGACTTTTGTAGTAATCTCAAAGACCCTGAAACATATTGGTTGTGCGAGAGTAATTACCACAGCCCTAGGTTTTTTGTGGTCTGTAGATTCATACATTTAAAAATAGATAACTGATGTAGCCACATTATTTCCTGTCTTCTATAGCACAATTTAACATTGCTGCTCTTCGCTTTACTTAATTAACTTAAACCCTTTCTCGTGAAGTACAAGTCATCTACAATGCTTTTCTACTCTTTGTACCAGATAAGAAAACTTATAAATGGCTAAAAATGAGCCCAGACTGCAGTTTGCCTTCAATTAATTTGGCGATCAGAAGGAGACAATCTGTTTGAACTAGCCCGCTGTGTGTTTGTGTAATGTTTTTATTAGGCCAAACAGAGCCCTAATAGCCATGCATATGGGAAATACAACGTGCACTTGTATTGCAGGCAGCATGATTAAAAACTACAAAATGTCTAAATTGGTGTGCTGTACATCCACATAGCAGGAAGTAGCTAGATGATTTTAAAACTGTAGAAGTGTCACCACAACACACTTTGGTGTTAAGAGATGGCAGTTTTAAATGCAGTGTAGTCCTGAATGCCTGCTGGCTATTTGATGTCAACATGCATGACCTTACCACCCATAAAACTGCATGGAACAAGCTTTGGACATAATCATTGAAGTGGTCGATTAGAGGAAATGATGCTGAATATACTGTGATACTGTGTTTTTATTACAAACACACCAGACAGTAGTTCAGGTTGAAGATGGCTAATACCAGTCAAAACATTCACACCTAAGCTGAGGAATCACTAATGACATTTCTTTCGTGCTTGTCTGTGTGTGTGTTTTTTTAAACTCACATTGTATTTAGTGCAAAGTTCTCTGACTTTGGTCAAGTAGCCCTGGTCGGGCACCACCACCCCAGCTTCCCCCTGAATGGGCTCCACCATGAAGGCTGCAACATCTGGGTCCTGCAGGGCTTTCTGGAGAATGGAAAAAAAAAAAGACTAGTCAGACATTTTATCTGTGTCCAAGATAACCCTGTGAATAAATACATGCTACTTCAGTCAAACATTGCCAAGATAACCTTATGAGCAGACACATGCAACTTCATTCGGTCCTTATGTTTACATAGATAACGAGGATGTCAAGTCAGCTAGTTTTGGGGGATCTTACGAAATAAACCCATTTTTTGAACTCAACAACGTGACAATGGCTGGGTAAAGCTCAAATCTTTGCCTTAATTAAAGAAAAAAAACATTTCCAAAGCAGTATCCTTCATAACAGTTCATGTGTTTTTTGTTTGTCCTCCAGGTTAGTCTGCCAGGAAAAACCATTGCGAGTGCAATGCAACTTGGCAGCCAATGTGAGGTCCTGCATGTTGGATCCTTCCACCAGCACATTAACACTGAATGTAAGCATGATGAGACTTTTGCTGCCTCTGACGTCAGTTTTTCCTCTACAACCCCTCTAACAAAGTGAATCATGTATCTTGCAAATTAGATAAAAATGTGTGCCTTTACTGCAAGTAGTATAAAAGAGCACAAAGTCTGGTGTGCAGTGACTGAAACATAAACTTTCCCCTATAATTTTGGCATTTTACAAAGCACTTAGCTGTGTTGGACCAAAGGTGAAGAAACGTTTCCATACGTTAACTGCTTGTGACAGTATGTAACTCAAACATGTCACTCCAGGTGTCTCAATGACTGAAACTAAGTAAAACAATCATGGTAGATTTCACTGTATGTCTTGAGGATAGTCAAAACCAGTACCTCCAGTGCAGGAATGTCATTGTATGGGACAAGTCCAAAGCCTGGCATGTAGGGACCGAAACCTTCATAACTACTGGGGTCAGTGGAGCTGGAGATGGCTGCCATGGTGCGGCCCCAGAAGTTTCCATCTAATCAACAAGAGGCAAAGAGATGACATATTTAGCATATCTCAGTTTACATCTTTACATAATATAGGACAATTCTAACCTGTGATCACCTTATCCTATATCTGTCAAGAGGATTGTTATGCATGTTAATGCTAAGTTTCGTAATCTTAGCCAATTGAAGTATTATCCACACTGTAAAGAATCATTGTAGTAATCAAGAGTTGTAGTTGTTTTTGTTTTTTAGTTATTTTCTAACATCTGAACACAAAATCTAAATGTTAATCATGGGTTAAGTACATTACACAAGTACACTAACTTCCTAGTTTCCTGTGTAAACAAAACAAGTTATTGAAATGTATTTAGGAAGAACTACATTCCGACAGCTGGAGCTGGAAGATCCAATAAAGATACACACTACACATGTAAGGTGACAAATGGGACATACTCCAAAACTGTGACGTAGTCTTTTATGACATAAGATGGTTACTTACCTGCAAAAATGATTTTGGCCTTGTTTTTGGGAACCCCCTTTACATTGTAAGCCCACTTGCGGGCAAGCTTGCAGGCAGTCTCACCACCTTCAACACCTAATTTGTAACAAAAGAAATAAATGTCAACAAATAGACTCATGATAACCTCTGAAGATGTTTCATACAATTAGCGTTGGGTGTTTCTCTACATTACCTGTATTCATGGGCAAGACTTTGTCATAGCCAAACATGTTGGTGATGTACTCCTCATAGGTTCCCAGCACATCATTGTAGAATGCTCTGGAAGTCAAGGTGAGTTTGGAGGCCTGTGCGTTGAGTGCAGCTATGATCTTAGGGTGGCAGTGGCCCTGGTTTACTGCACTATAAGCACTCAGGAAGTCAAAATACCGGCTGCCCTCCACATCCCACACATAGATGCCTGGAGTAAAGAAGAAAACCAAGTTCTTGCAAAGTGTCGGCAATGATTCATTAGTGATTTATAATGTTTTGAGGAAAACTGACTCACCCTCCCCCCTCTCTAGGGCCACAGGCAGGGGATGGTAGTTGTGCGCTCCATACTTGTCCTCACGGGCGTAGATTTCCTCTGGGGTGAGCGGACGTTCAACACTCACACACAGTTTGGCGGCGGCGGTGGAGGCCGGACGCGTACCAGAGTGGATGCTGCGACAGAGAACAGGGGCAGCGCGGCTCAGGCTGCGGCTGACCTGGAGAATCATTCCCTTCATGGTGCTATGTCTATATGGTAAATAAAATGTAATTCAGTTGGTATCAGTACCAAATTTATTCCTTGGCCTTTGTAGTTTTTACTGGATGCAGCTGTGAAAGAGTAAAAACAGTACTGGATAAAACACAATAAATTCAATGACAGTGGACTCAAAAGATACGATACAACAAACAAAAGTGTATAGTATCGTATCTAAAACAAAGAAATGCTCCTAAAAAACTCACTGTAGTTACAAAGGTCAAGCCTAATAAGCTAATCACTGCTATGTGAGATTCCATAGAGCACATAGGCTTTACAGGTCTGCTGAACAACACTTCTCTTTCACATTCAACACAATAGAGGAAAAGACCTTCACTGGGTTAACAAAAGCTAATCCCACAGCAGCATGGCAACTCAACTGTGATGATCCAGACTTTTCTATTTGGTCGAAGTAGACTTTTGTAACATTTACTTATTTTCTTACTGCTGACCATTTCCAGAATTCACTGCTACTTTCTAAATGTTTAAATATTAATGACTGAGAAGGTGGCCATCACGTCGTGGCACTGAAACGTGAGATCTTTCACTAGCTTTTGGCATTTAGGTTAGGCACGTTGTCTGGAGATGATTAAGCCACACCCACTGTTACAACTGTTGCAAGAATTTGAATATTACCTAAAGCATTTAAGTTTACAAAACTCCCATGAAATCATTTGCAAAATGTAAACAGAAGAACAACAGTTTTTAATAACGAAAAGATTTACTGAATGGGCAAAAAAAAAATGCGACCATCCAATACTTGGCTGGGGATAATCTGTAACCTTGTAGTGAATGAATAGACAAACAGCAAACAGACAGCACCTGACTGGGCTACATACTTTGACAATGGACCCCTGCCAATGATTCGTGGCACTCAGTTACCATGAAACCTGCTCTTGAGAGATGATAGGTTGTTGCGGAGCTGCCTCCACGACACACCCCCAAACATTACAACCAGGAGCTAAATAAAGACCAAAAGTATGAGTTCCTATCAGATGATAGCCTCTGCGAACTAAGAAGCTCTCCCAAACCATTTTGTATTACATAGCTAACGTTACATCATGGGACAAAGCTTTAAGCTCGTTCAAGTTTAAAACCTTAAAGTTTCAGCAGTGTCAGCGGTTATATATTACACTTGCCGACCAGTCAACATATATAAATGCATGTTTCTTCTTGCCCATAAAGTGCTAATGCGTTTAAGATCAATGCTAACCAGACAGGTGTGTCGCTTCCTTTAGATAGTGCCGACTAGCTAGCTAACATTAGCACATTCCTGCTGTCAGTGTTTAGTTCTTTTTGGCCATCACTAAATTATCAAGCAAGCGTTTTCGAACAGGAGAGAAGACATTAAGGGAAGCCAAACTGTACCAGAGAGAAGTGAAGTTTAAAAGCCCTCTTGAACCGCGAAAGATGCCAGTCCTGTCCGACGGTTGAAGCGGAAGGCTTATAAGACTGTCTAGCTCGTGCTCGTGCAGGCGCGTGCGTTTGTGTCTACGTCAGCGGCATGGTCAGAGTTTAGACACAGAGGACACGCCCCCATGCTGCAACTTTTTCCTAGGATTGCAGCGATCAGCCTCAAAGTCTTCCTAAAAAAACATCATCAGCTATAAATAATCACAATCACCACGAAATAAACGGCCATTAGTTGTCAGTCACACTTTTTATTGTTCTGTCATTTGAAATAATTGAATATGAGTGTTTGAGTATTATAGTAATGAGTATTTGTGGCATTTAAAAAAAAAAGCTATCTTAAAATATAAATGCAGAATTTCAGTGACTCACTGACTGTAAGCATCATAACTACATGCGCATGACGGGCTGCCTCTCATTACGCGCATGCGCTGTGTGGCTTCCATTTCGTCATGGCTGACACGGGCTGGCCAGGCTGCACGAAGAGTTTGAAAGGTGTCATACTGGACATGTGTGGCGTTTTATATGAAAGCGGGGAGGGCGACGGGGTTGCCATTCCAGGTTCGATTGAAGCTGTGAAAAAGTGAGTGAAGAATTAGCGAGTCGATTCAGACATTGTTAGATAGTTGCATGTGCAGCGGCTGACTGTGAAGCATATGGAGCAAAGTGCATGCACTCGGTCATTCACTGCGCTGGTAACTTATGGAAACTAGCAGTTCCTTGCAAGACGCCCTACAGGTCTGTGTGCATGTATGATTGAAGAAGTTACTGTGTATTTGAACAATGTAGGAGCCGTCTGCGTCCCGGTGTCACTGTGTTGCCACAAGCTTGTGTGCTCTATCCTCATTCTGACCTTCTGACCCTCTTACAGGCTCAAGGCATCTGACCTGCAGCTGAGATTCTGCACCAATGAGACCCAGGCCACTAGAGAGACGTTTGTAGCCAAGCTCCAAAGACTGGGCTTTGACATCTCTGTGTCTGAGGTCTTCTCTCCTGCTCCTGCAGCCATGGCTGTCCTTAAAGAGAGGGGCTTACGGCCCCACCTGCTGGTGTATGATGGTAATGCTTTAGATTGTCAAGACTTTTTGACAGTAACCCTATATACATAGTGCATCTGAAAATATTCAGCTGGATGACATTTTTGTTCACTTAAATCAGCGGTTTCAGGGCACTATCACAGTAAAGTCTACAAACCCTTTGTCCAAAATGTGTGATCTCAAATTTCTGACTATCCCATTTCACTCAACCCAAAGCCCATTGCTTCCAGCTAAACGTCTTGGAAAATGGCTTACAGATATGTAGTTTCACTTAAAAAAAGGTCAATGGCACAGAGAAATTAACTATATCAGATTTTGGTGAAACAGACAATACTTTTTTTGTCCTCATGGGGTTTGTTGACAGAGTGAAAAATAAAGAATATCAGCTGACTTACCCTTTAAACTTACTTATTTACTTACAGGACTTCTCCCTGAGTTTGACAGCGTTGACAAGACCAACCCAAACTGCGTGGTGATGGGAGACGCAGCTGAAAATTTTTCCTACCAGAACCTTAACGAGGCGTTCAGGGTCCTTATAGGCCTGGAGAAGCCAGTCCTGTTCTCTATGGGCCAAGGGTAAGATGGTATTACATCACCATATTGCTTATTCCAAGTAATAAGCACAATATGAAATATGAAATGTCTTCACAGCACTAAACAAAACATTTCTGATGTTTTGCTCTTTTCATAGGAGGTACTACAAGGAGACAGATGGTTTGAAACTAGATGTTGGGGTTTACATGAAGGCTCTGGAGGTACATAATTTGCATTGATATATTTATTAAGAATTCTGTACATGTAAACAATGACTACTTATTGTTAACTTTTTGTTCCCTCCAGTATGCCTGTGATTTAAAGGCAGAAGTCATTGGAAAGCCATCCCAAACATTCTTCCAGAGTGTTCTCAATGACATGGGGCTTCAACCACATGAGGTACGTAACAAAGGCTACTGCATGTATCCAGAATACAAGGTAGTCCAGGTACTTGTAATGTTTGTTATGCAATGATAAAGACTTCAGACTTCAGTTCTTTCATCTAGGCTGTGTGGGGATTCTTCTGTGCTTTGACTCTATTTTGACCTTTGACTGGACTGAAAAGTAAGTCAGGGAACTCAGTGATCAGTTTTCACTTTATGTCACCATACTTGGGAGTCGCAGTGGTCACTCCCCTCTGAGTGGCAAACATGCAGCAGTCAGCACCTGCATTTTCATGGAAAAAGCACTAAAATGGTTAAGAACGGTTGTGCAATGGACTGCACAAATAGTTCAATGTATAGGAATTTACAGGCAGCTGAATGCTAAAAAGAAGCAAGATGACGTGACGCCTCCAAGGGAGATGTGAAGTGTTAACTAACCAAGCCCACAGTTTTCACAATTCTCCCCACATACAAACCAGAACGTTTGAAAGGCCGACAAATCCTGCTAGACCAGGTGTCTTTCCTTCAGACTTTGTTCAGTGTCCTGTTACTTTCCTTGTGTAGAGGTTCAAATATACAGTATATACATGTATGCATCAGGAAACTCAATTTCTGGCCATATTTCAACATCCACAGTCTGACTGTCCAGCATGTTGTGCAGATTATATTCAATTCTAATTTGCTGTTTCTGAGTGGAGACATAATAGAGTCTACATGCTGAAACCCATCACAGAGCAAAGCCAAGACGCTTCCTGTTCAGTTGTACACTCTTGCGTTTTCTCTTTACTTCGCAGCAGGTGTCTGAACATTTGTTTAATGTCTATCCCTGGTATCTGCTCATCTCAGTGTATCCCAAGTCTAAAGACTGTGCTCTTTCACCGCAGTCTTTTAAGCTAATCTATTTTTGGACCTGGCAGTTGGCACTCTTAGAAAGCTGGGTTCATCTCAGACTAAGCCTCACTCTTTTCTCTGGATTTCTTTTCTTTTACTGAGACATGGATATATCCACAGCTACATCTGCTGCCCTTTCCAAAGCCTTCGGTTACTCACCCAGACTTTCATGCAGAGTGCAGTGGTGCAAAAGTTTTTTTTTCCCAAAGTAGAAATTCCTTGTTTATTGAGTCACTCACTTAACAATCAAAATGAAACTGCTCCCTTCCTGCAGACCAGTATCATTCCTTTCATTCCTTCACCAAACTCTTGAGAATACTTTCTCTAATCAGAGGTCGTATTCCTCTCTCAGAACAACCTGAAGGATTCAATCTGGCACACTCAACTGATACTGGTTATCTCCAGGTGTGATCAACTCTCTCCTCTCAGCTTATCCAGAATAATGCAGCCTGTTGTGTTCTTAAGCGCCGAGTTTATTTGTAGCATCCCAGTTTGATATAACTCTGATACTGCTTTGTTCTTTTCGTGTACATTATTTGGAATTACAGACCGATGTGTAAAATTATCAGTCAGTATGGATTGTTCTTTTTCCTCTCTTCTCTCTGTCTGTTAACCTTTTTACAGTTTATTTCAGAAATCACATTTTTCACACTAACTGGCGATGGTGCATACTCACGCCTGTGTAACAACAAGCACCTGGTCAGTGGAGAGGATAGCTGAGCAGTTTTAAAAAGAAACTTGAGGAGAAGGGAGGGCAGGCTGAAATGGATCCACCAAGTGCTTATGATGCTTAGGGAGGAAGCAGGAACAACAGGAGGAGATAACGACTGGTACTAGAAACAATGCAACCACATCATATACTGGCGTCACCAGCTGATAGTTGGTAAACTAGTGCTACCAGTGGAAAGGTAGATTGATCAATACAGCCTGACCCTTATGCACATTTACAAGTGATGTTAGCATGTTTTTAGACTGCAGATAAGTCAACATTTTTTAACTCCATCTGCACTGCAATGGAGCATGTAAAAAATGCCTAAACTAAATGATAATGTTCTCTCTTTCTCTTTCTCCTCCCTCCTCACTTGCAGGCACTGATGATCGGGGACGATCTGGTGAATGATGTAGGTGGGGCCCAACACTGTGGAATGAAAGGCGTACAAGTCAGGACTGGCAAATACAGGTCAGTGATGTCCTGAATGCGCAGAGGCTTTCAGAGTCAACTATGGTTTCCTTGACACAATCTACCAAACCTGAACATGACTCCTTACTTAAACCATGTTGGTGTGTGTCCTGCTGAAGTATCCTTGGGTAAGATACAAGCTCTCTGGATTCATTCTTTTAATGCCTGGAGGTAAAAATGATAACATAAAGTATCACATAATGTATATCCATCTAACAGAAGAAAATGTTTCAATGCCTTTTTAAAATGTTCCTACATTTTCTGCACATTTTGAAGCTAGTCTGGCTGTACTGTAAAATAAGAAAATAAAAATCAATCCCACTATTTACCAGGAGGGGGCGCCCTCACACCAGGATTTTGAATCAAAGTTTCCTGCAGAGCACACGGGCTTCCTGTGAGCCCACCATCTCATTCTTCAGCCTTCCAGATTTGTTTATTTGATTGAGAATCCTCCGAAAATAGCTTTATTCTCTCCACATGATGAATGCTAGTCGCCCACAAGGTCATAGTCACCCAGGATTTATGATCCCAAATCTGGAGATTACTGGGGCGCCTCTCATATGCTGTAATTACAGAAACATATGGCTGATTATTTTAGACGATATATGTGGTACTTATGGCTTGAAGAAAAGAGGGGACACTGCTATGGAACTACACATTATATCACATGCATGCTTTACATTATATAGTATGTTCAAAGTCATGCCATTACTGGTGTTTTTAATGCCCTATGTTTTTATATGTGTACTTAAGAAATATTTATGGAAATGGAAGGAGAACATTTACTATTTTACGCTTGTAATGCTGGTCCTGAAAACCTGTTTTTATATATCGCTTTTCTCATTTCAAACACGGCACCAGTCACTGTGAAACAGTAGAGGAACAAGTGTTCAGATCCTTTACTTAAACTTGACTTAGTAAAAGTATCAATACAACAATATGACAATACTCCATTACAACTAAAAGTCTGGCATTGAAAATTCACATTTAAGTAAAAGTCCAAAGTATTAGCAGCAAAATGTACTCGCCTAGAATTTCCTTTTCACAATGAATTATTTATAAATACTGGTGTTACATTAAACGTCTCTTCTGCTACTCTGTACTGATTTGTCATTTTAGGTACAATCATTTATTGCATTGCAATTGTACAAAAACTCAATTGCTAGTAACTTGGTGCAATATTTCCATCTAACATTTTGTGGAGTAGTATAAAGTTGCATAAAATGGAAATACTCATACAAGTACCTCAAAATTGTACTTAACAGAACAGAACAAAATGAATGCACTTTCCACTCCTGCTGTGGAGGACATCAAACCTCTTCCCTGATATTGTTACCATTTTGTTTGGCTATAAAACACAGATTAGTCTGAAGAGCACCATGCTTGACCTGCTCCACTGCTGCGGACTGGCATGCAGGTCTCGGGTCATGTGACCAGAGAACGCTGAGTAATCTGCTTGAGCATCAGTCAGCTCTAATCCTGTACTAACCCTAAGAGCACAGTCACTCACTGTAAAACCTGTCCTGCTGTCTGTGCAGAGTAACACTTGTGTGTATGATGGAAGTATGTGGGTGTGTGTTTCCACTGCCGTGTGCTCTTGTGTACGTTGCCGGCGTGTATGTGCACGCATGTGTAACCTGTACATATCTGTACCGGTATGTGAGTTCAGAAACCAGCAGTATGCAGTGTTTCATTCAGCACAAGTGGAGGAGACTTTTCTAATGCATTTCTCAGCAGACGAATCCATCCGGTTTATGTGACTTGACAATCTTCTCTCAGCAGCTCAGTTCAGCTCCAGTGTGCTGACACTCTGAACACTGTCTGATATACTCAATTAAACACCGGATAAACCAGATTAAATTATATCACTCCAGGGTTTCTTTTTCCTTTTTTGGAGGAGAGCAACCAGTTAAAATAAATGGGATGTTTCCCGCTGAAGAACATATGTGGAATCAGTATTGTGTTACATGATGTGTTGCCTTTCAGCTGTGGTCTAGATTTATGGACTGATTGGAGAATGGAGTTTATATGGTGAAACACATGCATACAATACAGTAAAATGACACTGGAGTTTGACGTTATATTGTCAACTGTCACTTTTTGTCATTTTTGTAGTCTCTTACTTTTAGTAACATTGCAGCACAAGATCCCAAATTTGTACTAATACTAAATAGCCTTTTGGTATTAGATGCTGGTTGAAGAAGTTGTTATGTTTTGAATTTATTGCCGCATTACCTGCTTTGAATAACTGATGCACCGTGTGTGTACAGCCAGTAACAGGAAGTAACATCACATTAGAATTTATAGCTCTAAAGTGAGCTACCATTTACTCATTTAACATAGACACCTCATAATATCCCAGATCCTTGACCAGACTTTACATTATGTACATATACATATGCTATGTACTATATACTTTCCCTGAGAACAAGAAGAGAAACAGTGACTGTAACAGGGGACTGTGAGAGAGAGAGGAGAAGACGTGAGATTTAACATTTTTGAGCCAAACCGGCACAGTGAACCCAGGCTTGCTGGGAGCAGCTATAAACCCTCAGTCAGATCTGTGAAAACACAGCTGTTTCCAAGTCAACCAGATGCTGCGCAGGCCCCAGGCTTGGAGAGAAAGACCGCTTCAAATACCCCAGGCCCAGTGACAAGACAGGAAGGGAAAAAGATACAAATCACAGACAAATCTAATCACATCAGTTTATTTTACAAAGCCCTTGACGTACTGTTACTCAGCAAGGACTGCATAAGACCTGAACTTCTTTAAGCCTAATTTAGATCTGACAGATGCAGGAACTGTATGTATTCACTGTCTGCTTTCTTACTGTCTTCATAGTTAACTTTTATTACAACAATGATTCGAGGTAGATGCTTTACATGCTTTGAAGTGAATTCATCAACCTGTTGGCTGCCTGTCTATGGGTTGCTCTGGGAAAGTCAAAAAATGTGCCTCCTCTGGTGGGACATAGGGTCTTAATTCAGTTAGAAAATGTAAGAATGTACAATATTTAGAATACCAGGTTCAAGTAAATGAATGCATGTTATCCTAATCATGTACAGTCAGAGGGTCTCGCATGCAACTGCTCACTGCGCTTTGTCGTATGATGCACGGCACATGAATGTGCTTGTTATGTTTTTGCGATGGATCCTTCAGATTAAATTCAAGAGCAGGGGCCAAGCTAAGTGATATTACAGTGCCTACCAGTAATGGCTGTTGAGACTATAGGCGTAATATAGGGGTAATTATGATAGAGAAGTGTTCTGCAAGCAGTCAACTTTCCCTAGTTCTTAAATAATGAAAGTTTGCACACTTCCCTCAGGGGAGCCAGAGAACCCTTTGCTCTTTAATGTAGACCAGGTTTGAAAAGAGGGGCCTACACCAAAAAGTGGTTGGAAATTAGACTGGGATTATGGAGATCTAACTGCTGATGTTAATCAGCTGCATGGGAACAATCTGCCGACACAGTCTGCCCACTGCTCAGCCTTCCAGCTCTATAGTTATGTGTTGAATGGTAGTCACAACATTGAAGCTGCAAATCAAATCTGAATACTTTAATAACAAAGTCTGTCCATACCACAGAGAATCGAAAAGCAAACAAATATGTCTTGATTTATAGTGTTGATCATTTTGTTAAAGCTCTACTGTCTTTTGGAAAAGCTCTTGGACTATTCTTACATGGAATTTAACGCTGATGGATGTTAGAATTTTGGATATGTTTATTAAAAATTAAGGGTTTTGTTGGAAAATGTGTCTATAATAAGCAAGAAATGTTGGTTGAAATGTTGATTTGTTGGTTGATGTGTTGAACGTGTTAGCACACTGTTGCCTATTTACACATTTAGCAGTCACGGAGCAACATTAGCATTCATTTTGAGTCGTGTTTCTAGTATCAGACGATGTAGAATGATACCCAGCCCTACACAGAACTCTACTTCTCCATTTTAATGGTCAAACTGTTATGATACTGTTCGATTATGAGTATGCTCATGCTGTCCTGTGGCTCACTCTCGAATGTTGTCTTTTTAAATAGTCATCTCCACCAGTCTGTGGCCTCGACTGGTCCTGTGTTCTTGTTTCTGTTCTCTTATCTTCAAGGAACTGCATCGGCACAGAACTGGGAAGCTTTGAGGCTTCATGAAAGTGGGTTCCCATCACGTTGTTCCTTCATGCACTATTTGTAAACCAGTTTAATTGCTACGGCAAGCCGACACATTAGTTTCTGAACCTTTTGGTCTTGGCATGCTGTCTGTCTCGCTGTGTATCTGTGGTAATCAAAGAAGTTGGATTTCAGGCTTTCAATTTAAACATACGTGCTCAGTATTGGCGTTTGTAATTCTGCAGAGGAGAAAATAGTGATGTGATGTGTCAGATACCAACACAGTATTGATAGGTATTTTGAATGAGGGCCAGTGAGTTCGAGGAAGCCCTTACTAGATTCCCGTTGGAATCTGCACAGCAAACATTTTCACACAGCAGCAACTGTCTTCAAAATGGTTTACATTGTAAACCTCTCCCTGTGGCCAACGCTTGACTGCTAATGGGAGTGTTGGGAAACTGTTTTCCAGGCAGGCCGAGCCAGATTAAACGTCTCCAGAGACACTCAGTCCCTGATGATAGAAACTATGAACTAGTTTGCCGAAACCACACCCTGGTTCGTGTCCTTTCTGTCTGCAGCCGTCACTGAGGGACGCGACAGGAAGCGAGCATTGTGGGGGGGGTTAGTAGCCATGTGATTACCATGCAAATTAGTT
The DNA here is from genome assembly GCF_043641665.1 of Enoplosus armatus. NCBI lineage: Eukaryota > Metazoa > Chordata > Actinopteri > Centrarchiformes > Enoplosidae > Enoplosus > Enoplosus armatus. Next base: position 6,943,370 of record NC_092199.1, on the reverse strand, counting down.
TTCCTTCAGTATTTTTTTCTATGCTGTTAGTGGGTTGCACTTGCACTTGCTACTCCATGATCAGACAATTTGGAAAAAATGCTAACGTTAGCATGTTTGTTGGAGAACATTTCAACATGCTATGGTTTGTATGCTGCATTCGTGGTATGTTGGCAGATTGGAAAGAACCGGGAAACCACACATTATGTCAGCTTGGGAGCTTTAACGCATCATTGCAAAATACCTCCATTGCTAGCATTGTAGTTGCACCAGATAAATTTAGGCTAAACCTAAATTAGCTACGTTATATCGTATTAGCTGGTATTCGTTAACAAGTAAACCAAAGACAAACAATAGCTCCTTTTTTAATTACTGAATTGATTGTATTAGTGTTAATATTGGATTGTCTTCAGATGTAACTGCCAGCAATGGTGTATTTACAGCCATTTTGCTACTGGTTTGTTGACATTAAGTTAACTGGGAGATATTGTAGCCGATATTCCTGATATCTCTTGAAATTACAAATCAGCCAGACTGGAAGGTTTTCCCGCTCTGGTTGTTGTAATCATGGTCTGAATGTGGCTGTAGGTAGATGTTAGCCTTCAAATGTTAGCATGATCGTGTTAGCATTCAGCTCAAAGCACAGCTGAGTCTGACAACAAACAGCTTAGACTGATGAAAGCTGAGTCAGCATTGCTGGCGCCATCCTCAGGCCAAACTGTAAACAAACTATGTTTTTTTTTGCCCCACTAGTGCTAAAGACCTAAGAATAGCTAGAAGAAATGTTTTCTCTACATTTGTCATCTAACCAACAATTTCATTTTCTGGGATATAATGAGCATTACAGCCTCATGCTGCCACAAGCTTGTCTATAGATTTTTAGTGTTTTTTTTCCGTTTTGTTACTGCTGTGAACTGTGCAACATGCAGTATAAACTACAGCGGGTAGCACACACCTTATCAAAGAAGCTGTTGTACTCATGCAAAAACACACGCATAACACATAACACATAACACTGAATAACATCAGTTGGAACACACAGTTCTCACCAGATGGTCGGTATGCAAATATTCAGAGCTGTCACTGTAACTGCTACTACTGTAATCAGACTCATTAGATCCAGCCAGTCTAAGACGGATGTGGAATGAGTCAAAAGGATGTGGTTTGATGCCGTAGTGAAGTCCTCTAATGTGACCTGTTAAGTCTTCTTTATAGACATCATATGGTACAGCTCATATCTGTGAGAGGAGGCACTGAGAGCTTTTTAACAGCTTAACTCAGACTTCCCTCTTAACATCTCCGGGCACCAATAAACTGTAAAATTGTTCCCATCGATCCAGTTAGGTCTGGTCCAGAGAAGTCAGTCGCCAGTGTCCAGCATGGGGCCGAGTCCCTCCCAGCAGCCCAGACTGAGCTGACTGGGTGAGTGGCACATAACATGTGATTAGTGGGGCTATCCAGAGCAGATTTCCACTGGTCCCCGTAATGAAGTCATGCAAATAAAGCCATTATCAGTGCAGCGAATAGAAGGAAGGACTGCTCATTAGGAAAGCAAATGGCCCATCAGCCTGAGCAAACAGATTGCAAGAGGGGAGGTACAGCTCTCACAGTGGAAAGATCTTTGATATCAGCTTAATATAATGTAATGGTCAGGATTTGTGTAATACATCTTTAATTGCTAGCACAATATTGCGTTTAAAAAGGATATTTTCACAAGTTTCATTGTATTCTCTCTTCTCATGTGGCCACAAGCTGTAACTTATGCTTCTTGTTTGAAGTTTGAATGCCATTCTAGCAAGATGTTGCTTTAACATGACTTCCACAGTACAGGAAATCAAACTACTACACAAGATCTGAACTTAAGCTTGTTGTGGAGGAGGACATTTTTCATTACTGGTTCCATGTCCGTTTTTATCTTCTATTCCAGTTTCTGCTTTGTATGTTTTAGTGTTCGGTTTCTTATCTTGTTTGCACTGACATTATGTGCAACATCTAATACGTCTGTTTTTATTGTTCTGTGTACACAGGGCGCTTATGCAAAAGAGAGTTAACAACTCTCCACCCTGAATAAATATATATAGGTTGAATGATTGATGGAGTGAAAGGCTTCATGGAAAAGTGTGAACATTTCACTGCGTTATGTGTGTCCACAGAAAGGTGATGCCCCCCCCACCCCACCCCCACCAGCTCTGACATAAACAGCCTATCAGACATTAGATCGAATACGGCACAGCAGTGTTAGGTTCATGGATGGGCATTGTCCTTTGCAGATCTGTGACACTGAACCTTGACAGGGCGACCGTGCATGGCTGTGGTTGCAGCTTAATCTTCTTTTATAAACTGAGCGCTGCCCTTGGGATGGCTCTCAGGTACATACTGTATTTCAGCCAAGCTTATCTTTCAGTCCTCCACCGGTGTCCTATAGCCTCAATGGCTACAATAATGTACATGGTTTCAAGTGTGTGCCCGTCAGACAGGGAGTGATCGTCTGTAACGTATGTGACTTACCATATTTCAAGGCCTTGTTTGTATGTATCACACAGGTGATTGTGAACTGGATTTAATGTGCGGTCGTGTCTGAGCAGGTTATGCTTGAGTTGCACTTTCATCACTCGACCTTTGTGAACAATTTTTCCCTATAGAGGAGAGCGCAGGCATTTTATAGTGTCTAGTACAACAGCACAGTCCCACGCCCTGTCCCGTTAACCTCTGTTAGCACTGTCTGTGTGTGGGGAGGAAGTGAAGTTATCTCATTTCACTCTTCTCTGCTGAGGCTGTCAACTCAACCGCTACAGTATTTCTGAATGTGGCACTGAGGTCCGTTTGCCTCTGCGCCACCGCAGAGACCCTTTACTCCAATCCAGTGAATCATACTATATGTACAATATGGCCTTTGAACTGAAGCAGAATCCGCAGGGGCCCTCTTTTGTGTCCAGGTCCCCCCGGATCATCAGAGGAACTGAAATCAAGAGCATTGTGACCCGTTGGGTTTTGTTTGTTCTGTGGCAAACAGGCAGACTGAGTCAACAGTGTTTGGTTTGTTGCTGTCTCGAAGTTAAAATGCTGTAGGCCCAGAGCAACAGAGACAATATATCACCCATCATCCATGTACATAAATCCATGTATTATGTTTTACAAAACTATATTTGACAATATACTCTAAGTGTATATATAGTGTCAAAACAGTGTATAATGGCAAATTCAAAAATTCTGATACCATTATATACATATAATATATAAGTAGCATATAATAAATTGCAGCCTAAAGTGCACTCATCTTGGTTTCCATCCACTGGTTCACCCTCATTTCAGTCCTGTCCACTGATCTCTGACCAGTCTCTTCTCTGCATCTCCTTTGTCAGTCAGCAGCAGGGACTTTGGCAGGATATTTGTATGATAGAATAGGAAAATACGTGTTGCATAAGGTTTCTATTTCCACTGCTGAATTTCCCTCCTTTTTAACAGATAACACATGAAAGCTGGGTTTTGTTGGCTGGGTCTCTTTCCTGGATGCTCCCACCTTATCCTTTCTTGTCCAGAGGTGGGTGGGTTGTTCTTTTCAACACCTTCTGCAGTGCCTCAGGATTGCAGTTATTACCATTTTCACAAATTAATAAAGTTTTTAAATGCATATGAGTGTTAAAAGGAAGAAATTATGTTTTCTTAAATTCTCTCTTCCATAATCATGCAGGCTTGATTACATCCGTTTTGTGTTTAAGGGCAGCGTTTACCACAATTCCATATAGTCCTGCTAAGTAACTTAGAGTCTAAACTCTGTTTTCATCCCATTCCCATGGATTGGAATTGGCAACTTTGTGGGGAATGTAAACACAATCAATTCTGGGAATGATTTCCTTATCCAAGCCAGCACTCTTATGTTGGCTCTAGACCCAGCACAGCTTTTTCCCCTCGTCTCTCTGTTCCTAACGTTTACATTCATATTTTCTATTTCAATAGAATATTCGGCTGAAAAGGTTTGAGTATCTAACTTTTACTGCCTGTAGGCTTGCTTGCTTGCTCTGGCTCACAGAGGACGGCAGCTGTAATCAACTTGGATTGAAACAGTTGCAATGGATTCCAACGGTGACCAAGACTCATGGCAAAAGAGTCGCAAATGTCCATAGAAACTCCTCAAATCACTGCTGCTGCATAATCCACTTCTCCACTGTCCATCTATATGCTCAGTATATTCCAAACACTCGTATGGCTAAACACAGCCATATGGCTAAACACAGCCATGTTTAGCCACTTTTAGCCAAATATGGCTAAATACAGCTGCCAAAGTACTCACAGCCATATTTAGCCGTTCGATTTGTCATCTGCATGGTTAGCCGTTAACTTACATTGCAAGCAATAAACATTAGCAAACATACGTGCAAAGATAAACAGTGATAGACAATTGTGATATCAACGGAGACTTTGTACAATATTTTGGCAAAAGTAATGGAAAATACCTAGTATACAAATGGACATGGAGAAGCTGTAGTAAGATGCAGTAGTAGATTGAGAAATTTAACTTTTCAAAACATGATTTCATAACTGGGTCACTGTTGAAATCCATTGCAACTAATGTGAACCCAGGTTGATCAAGACCGCTGTCATTTGCAATGGAGCAAGCTACAAGACCTTTCAAGCCCATAGGAGGTTAGTATTTAATACTCAAAACAAAAGTTTTCAGTGGAGTACTCCTTTAACTCGTGTCTTGTCCATTGTAACAGATAAGAGGTCATTTTATGATCACACGTTACCTCGAGATAAATCTGAGCAAAGTACAACAATGAGAGTATAAAGGGTAAAGTTAGACTCATCATCACTTAAATCAACAACATCTTGTACTATATGTTTTGAACCTTCTGTTTCCATCAGATAGACCTGAGAACATAACAGGGCACCACAGATTGAGTACAGATTCTAGATGGATGTGGCAGTCGCTGCACAAAGAGGTTAAAGAGCTTGATGACACTCCACTGGGTGCCTGAGCCTGGCCTACCATCCCTCACCACCCCGGAGTGACAGCTTCCTCTGCCTGCAGGCTCCTCTAAAGCCTGCCGTGCGTTATAAGTCAATGAGATATTAATAATTAACCGGAGCTTTTTTTCGCAGTGAGACTAGACTCCCACGGCGAGACAAAGGAGCTGGCCGGGCCTTGGCCACTGAGCCCCTCGATGGTACTTTTCCACCCCTGAGAAAGACAGAGAGAGAGAGAGAGAGCGAGAGAGAGAAAGAAAGAAAAGGAGTGAGAGTGGGAGAGAATCGGAGAGCTAAAGCCCACAGATGGCAGGCTGAAACATAGCACTGCCTCTTAAATACATGAACACAGGCCCTTAGTCGTTTCAATGGGGATCCAATCCCTCTTGCAATTACCAATAGACAGGCTGCTTGGCTGGGGGGACTTGGGTCCTTGCCTGGTTTCGACTGGAGCCATTTTTTCTCCTAATGGTTTGTGTGTATGTGTTTTGTGTGGTTTCACATGTGTGTTTTGCATTTTCTGTACCAGAAGCAGGTGACTCAGCAGTCCCTTACCGCTAACAAAACACTCCTACACATGAGATATAGCCATATACACACACACACAAACGAAGGCTCAGCAAGCCATCAGCGGCACTGCTAATAATAACATGCTGATGAAAAGAGTGTGGTTAGATCTGGGTCACACGGAGCTTTGCATATTGAGCACAACACTGACAAGACAGCTGTGAAATGATGAAGGGAGTTTACTTTTGTGAGAATTTGGCCGAATAAACAAGAAGTATTATTATCAGGTGAAACTGTTTAAAGCTCTGTGTTGACTTTTTAATAGTGAAATATTAACTTTAGATTATTTACCGTTGGTGTGTGTGATCAAAATCAATGCAGCAGAACCAGAAATATTGTCTTTTTTTATTCCACGTATTCTTCTACCTTGTCAAAATCTGGTGCCTGCATTACCCACAATGCAACTTGATCACTGACAGTTCAGTCGGAGATTCAGGCGTGCTATGCTAGTAGTGGCTAATTTAGACTTTGAAGTGTACAGAAGAAGCATAGTGAGACATTACAGTGAACATTAAAAAATCTTGCTTGTGTTACCAGCTAGTGGTAACTAGCTGTGAAGTAACATCCAGTCTATAAGATACCCATTCATAGGAACATATTTGGAATATGACGAGTGTTACAGGTGAAAGGGTACTTCTACTGCTCATCTGATAAGGCTGTGGGGGTCCCTCTGACAAAAAAGGTTGGGAACCTCCTGATCCAGAGGATGTCTCAAGAGCCTGGTACTTAATTTTCATATGTGGAAATAAATGGAAATCAATGGCTGCTTGAAAAGCAAAACAAAAAAATCGAATACTATACAGCAGGCATGTGAAATTGTGATCTGTAATATATACAAGGTTTGTAGTGAATGAGATAAAACCTGCAAAAACACTAGCATAGTCCTTTTAGTGTCTCTGAAGGACAGAAAGTGAAGGTTTATGGTTCCGTCCTGTTTGTTTAGCCTCAAATGCGTTTGTGGTTGGGAAAGACAGAAAGTTTCCAGTGGGTGGTTTTGACAGTTCAGGATACTCTGTCTCTCTCTCTCTCTCACTCAAACACACATCACTTGTACTCACAGGAGGGCTTTCAGAGAGCTACAGGATGGAAAAATCAAGTGGCTCTTCATGCTGCAACCAGGGAATCCCCTTTGTGTCCTGCTCGATTGGAAAGAACCGTTGATCTGTGTAAAGTGTGAAAACCATACCGCAGCTGTTTGCTGATCATGACTCAACATTATACAGCCTTTTGCACAGTGAAGTGATAACGGCTGCCGCATGGCCACAAACTCACCAGAGGATGTGCAGGCTCCAGCTTTGCATCTGTCATTTCTGTTGCCATAACATGCACGTAACATGGTGGTTTCCCCAGTTCAGTTGGGCTGTTTTTCGAAAGAGGTTGCAGCTGTATTAGTTCAGGGGAGTTATCAGCGTCTTGTTGTGGTTCTGTAAATATCATGTAAAAGTGGAAAGAGAGGGGAAAAGTGAAGCTCAAGAGGATAATGATAAATCCAGGCTAGCAGCAGTCGTCTTCGTTTTCTCCTCCACTCTTTTTGAGGATCCTGATACGCCATCAATCTCTCCCATGACCTTTTATTTATAAGAGAGGCAGTCAAACTGTGATCACATTCACACCCCCGAGGCCAAGACCACTGCAACATCACAGAGCAGCAGAAAACACACATGCAGTTACAAACCTTCTCCGCCCCTCAGGGTGAGGGGAGAAAGCTTTGTCTTGTGTTAGTATCTTATGTCACCCACAAGGCTTGGCTGAACATAAAGACTATAGTCATCGTCACGCCGTGTTCTCCTTCGGGTTATGGTTATATAGTTTGCTTTAGTGTGAGAAAAGGCAGTGTTTTGGCTGATGGTGCCTTCACTAGTCTATGGAAAACGCACTTCTACACAATGAACTGGTCTGAGTGTTTTTCCATCTCTCGCTGGCAGGCTGACTCTTATCCTCTCAGCGTTGTCGTAGCTCTCATAAATGTGATTCCTTGCCGCAAAGCCAGGTGACAGCACACATTACAAAATACTTAGGGTGTTACCATTTTTATATATTTGGGATTTTACACAGAGGAAATATCATGAAAACCTGAAACCTAAAAAAAAATCATAGATTAATAGAATTTCAACTTTAAAATAAATGTTAGGTTGTATTAAGTTGCATGTTATGTTAGCTTCCACTATCACTGTTCCTCTTTTTTGATGCAGTTTGTCAGTGTCACAGTATACTTTTGCTTTCATTTTTTTACCAATGCACCTGCTATTTGGGGTGATTTGGCCTTGTTTGAGCTTTGCTACTTGTCACTTTTTACTTTAAAACCTCACACCACTAATTGCCAGACCTCTTTTAACAAATGCTAATTTTAGTCTAATAGGGACCATCTTTGTAGCAGTCTTTGTGATTTTTAGTTACTTTAGACTTCAAATAATTCTCCATGAGTTTACAGTGTTTTTTACAATTTATTTACAATGTCAACAACATTGTTTGTTTGATGATCTGAAACATTTAAACGTGACAAATACGCAAAAAAATAAGAAATCAGGAAGGGGGCAAATACTTTTTCACAGCACTGTATGTGAGTGAGTGTCATTTACTGTCATCTCTGCCCTCATGTGTGCCCTATCTGCTTCATCTGCACTGTGTCAAGCGAAAGGCATACTCAGCAAAGGCGAAGAGGTTAAGAGAGGAGTGTAAATCGAAATCGGGCATATGCGACAGTTTTGCTTCCTTCTATGCACACGTGTGTGTGCCTTTGTGTATGTGCTAGTGTGTTAAGCATTAACTGATGGGAAGGTTGTCGTGCCTTTCACCCCACGGTCAGCTACCTTGACAGCCCCCCTTTTTCTTTATTTCTGTATCATACCTCATCTCTCTCTCTCTCTCTTTGACGCACAGCTGATTTTCACACACACACTGTATGAGTCACTCGTATCCACTTTCATTTCATGGAGGAACGGCCTGTCCTTATAAAATTGTATCTCCGTGTTTTATAGAGCCAAGTATCATGTTATATTTCTATCCATGACACTCTAAGCCACTATAATCTTATATTGCTTGAGCAGCATATACACGATACCCATGTTCTCGTGTCCAGCTTGCACAACTGTTTAATCCACTGTCATGTTGTACTGTTGTAGGGGATTAGAGATGTACAGTATGTATATGTTTTTAATGTACATGCAATAATGATTTAGCTTACATGTTGACTGATATGATAGGTGATTTGTTGCGAGAAGGTTTTAGTTTTAGAGTCCCATGAAAACCTACAAGAAACAACCAGTCATTTAAAATACACATTCAACATTCATAACTAACCAAGTTTAGGGCTCAAACCTCATTTTCATTTGCATTTTTTCAACTAATCGATTTAATTTAGTGTATAAAATGTGAAAGATGCCCATTGCCAGTTCCCAGATCCCAAGGTGATGTCCAACCAGCAGTCTAAAACCCGAAGATATCACATTTTCAATGTTTTCAAACAGAAAAAAACAGTAAATCCTCACATTTGAGAAGCTAGAACCAGCAGATGTTTTGGTATTTTGTTTGATAAATTACTTGAATGATTAACCGATTATCAAAAGCATTGTAGATTAATTTCTGTAAAGCAAATCCATGATTCACTACGACCCAAATCCATCCAAGATTCAGCTTCTCTAGTTCTTTGCCCATACGCCCTAAACCTTGTGATCATGCAGTAAATTTCTGGTGAAGTTTTTTGGTCTTTCAGCTTGGTGGCAGCTGTGTTGAACTAAATCCTTGGCCACTTCCCACCTCCTACCTCATAGCTGACCTCATCCCTACGTGAAGGCTGTGCAGTATTTGTCAGGCTCGGGGACCAAACCTATCTCTTCACGTGTATTGATATTGCACTGACCTGAAGGACACACAGTGAGCCGCACATTACCTCATCGGTAACACTAGCTGCGTTGTGCTGAATTTTGCATGGTCACATTGACCTGGTTACTCCTTCATTATTCATGGCAATGGGAGAAAAGCAGCAAAATGAATACACGCACACACACGTGCATGCATGCATATCTAAAAGGTTGAGGCCATGGGAGATTTGGAGGAGCATCAGGTTGGAGAGACGGTGTGGTCGATGCTGTTGGCTTCACTGCTTGAAACATAAGAGCCATGTGACTAACTTGGTTGTGTGTTCATTCCTGTATGTGCGTGTGTGAACTCAATCAGTCCTCGGGCAGAAAAGGGTGTGGGAGTAATCCAGCACAGGAGACATAACACCCGGACCATTAGCGAACCAGCTCGCATAACCCAAGTACTGGTGGCTGACAGACATGCGTAAACACATGGCACCGCTTCTACGTATTCACCGCAGCTTCAGTATTCAACACCTCTCTTCAAACCCCCCCACCAGCTTCTTCTTTCTGCCGCTACACTTGGGCGGCTCACAAATATTTGCCATGGTCCTCTGCAAGCTCTCAGAGGGCAGGATTAATGGTGGTGTGTATCGCACACCCAGGGCCAAACAAAGCCTCCCCATCTGGAGCTCCAACCCGTGACTGGGGAACAGAGGCAGCACACAGAGCCTGGTCAAGGCAGCCCGTGGAGGGGGGGGATCTATAGGCACCACTTCATAAATGAGCAGGAGTCCAGGGCAGTCCTACAGATGAACAGATGAATAAAGGGGGGCGTCTCTGTCTTTTGATGTGATGGGGAGGAAAAGGGTCCTGCATGCCGGCCTGGGCCTGGTGCCACGCCAAATGGATCACATTTCCCCTACCAGCTGATTAAACAGCCATATCTGCACCCTTGACTGGGCCCTGAGCCAAACAATGGCAGCAGCCAGGGGGAGATAGGCAAGGCTGGCCCATGCCTCCTACAGATATTACACTATTTAGGAAACCAGGTTGAGACAAAATTAGGATGACAGTCTTGGTCAGTGGTTTCTGACTTTTTTTGGACTGTGACCTTTTGTCTTTTTTTTTTTTTCCATGAATACAGTGTTCACGTGTAGAAGCACAAAAGTTCACTTGATATTATGTACTGTATACATTATCTGTATACATCATAAACATAAATCAATTACGTAACCTGTTCTCAATAAATAGATATAATAATAGTACAGATGATGGCTTGTGACCCTTTTAAAAAGAAGCAATGTCTTACCTTAAAAAGAGGTAAAGCTATACATATTTGACAATGAACAAAACGAAGAGCGTACAGCCAAGCTCGCGGCTCTGTGAGGATAGAATAATGTAACATGCGCACAATGGCAAGGCTAACATGCTGATGTTTAGCCAGTATAATGTTTACCGTCTTCACCATCTTAGTTTAGCATGCTAGCATTTCTTAAATAGAGGTTGATGGTATTTGGCCATAAACCAAAATATAAGACAAATTAAAATTTTGACCTGATCACCAAAGTTACTACAATTCATCTCGAGGGGGACATGAATGTCTGCACCAAATGTCATTGCAATATATCCAAAAGTTTACGAGACATTTCACTCAAAAAGTAATTAGGATCATCATCTGAGGCCCATGAATGTCAATCCATCCAGGAGTTATTTGAGTCTGGGCCAAAGTGGTGGACCGACATTGCCATCCCTCAAGCCATGCAGCAAGTTTTGAGAAACGGCATTAAAAATAAACGTATTTTTGTGTAGAAGAAATATGTTTTTCTTTTCTTACTGTTACAACCTTTTAGATCAACAGTATCTTGCAACTGCATTCTTTCTGGGTCCCACACCCAGCTGTGAAACCGCTGGCTTAAGTCACCAAATGATTTTCTTGGTTTTATTTTAAGACATTGGGTATTTCAGGAATCAGCAGTTCTCATTAAAGACCCCAGTTGGTCTGTTTTAGTTGCCTTCAGATATATTAGAGAGGTCTGGAACACTGTGTGACAGCTGGTGATAGAGACAGAAAACATGCCCTCCCCTGCAGGGGCTTTTGGCAAGCAGCTGCACAGACACCTTAAGTGTGAAGATATCAACACAGCAAAAATTCACTGGAAAACCTTAATTTTTAGTACATTGCTGTTGACCATAAGCGAGCTCTTATGACCATTCTGACAAGACACAGACCCCATTTATTACCAAAACCTTCCCCTCAAGCTTAAACAAGACAGCCGGTAGAGTAATTCTGCTTGTTCAAGCTTTGCCTTTCCTGGATCCTCTTAGACAATCATGTCCTGCACTGTTCCAGTTTATACATGCAGTATTGTTAACGTGGCTGATAGCATCAAACTGCTAGTCCTACTTGTTTACCGACCCTTGTGTGGTGGCCGTTTGTTCCTGTTTCTTCCTGGGCTGCGTGTCCTTAAGCGTGTGTTTTTGCTTCCCCTCCCTCAGGCCCAGTGATGAGAGGCACCCAATGGTGACGGCCAACGGCACGGTGGACAACCTGGCCCAGGCTGTGGACATGATCCTCGATCAGAGGCAGTGAGAACAAGGCGGTGGGCCCTGGAAACTCCCCACTTACTGTGACCCTAGGTGATACAGGCTGGTAACCAGTAGTATTTTCATATAGCTAACAACAAGTGTTGTTTCCAGTGGGAAGGGTGTGCTGCAATGAGCTAATTAAAGTAACACGTCAACGCAGTGCAAAACTAAAATACCCTCCAAATACTGTGTATCCTGTAACTGTCAAATATGGGAAACCCACCCCACCCATCTGGTGCTCCACATAGTGTAAAACAAACTAGAATGAAATTTGCAGAGCTATTACCCAGGTCTACAAGAGAGAGTCTTGAGAACTTTAGAGTTGCACTGTGCATGTGTCAGTACATGATTGGCATAGATAAGATACCTCAAGTTGACATGAATGTGCCTGTAACCAGCTGCTGACTGACAGTTAGAAGGGAAAAGTAGTGTTGTGTGTTCAGACTCCCTGCTAGTGTTGCACTGTCAAATTCTTTGCCGAGATACTGCACATGAAGACAGTTTGTAGTCAAAGTGGAAATGCACAATTGGAGTGTAGCTGGAGTGCTTTTTAACATACATTCACTCATGTGAGTAGCCTATTATATGTACACTAGGTAATATTGTTGTCGCTCACTCCCTGTACACAAAACATGCACAATCTTATTAAAACAGCGTGGAGTTGTTAGTAATGCAAGTATGATATAAATAAAGCTATTTTACTGTTCTGTGAGCTGTTGAAAAGATTTGTCTCCCTGAATTTTCCCATTTTCTCTCAGCCATTGTCATAAAAAAAAATATTTCTTTAAAAACAAAAAAGAGCTCAAGGTCTCAAAGCACTGGGGAAAATGTTGCCTTGGCTCTGGTTTAAACTGGAATTTATATCGGAGCAGCTTTTGTTTTACAAAAACAAATCGCTGGAAATGGGAAGTGAGCTGGTATCGGAGATGATAAATGCAGAACCCAGCCGAGTGTGATGAATTACGCTGGTGCTTGAGCTCATGTTTCCCCCCTCTGTAAACAAAAATGAAATGAGCCCTCCATCATCAGAGTGAAGAATCACAAATCCACAGCTCCTTATCTTTATTTACTCGGCTGTGAGCCGCTTCTGCTGGGGATTGCCCCAGCATTGTTGCATTGTTAATTGCCACTCATTAGACGCAGTGCATTCACTTCAGTATCTACAGTGAGGTTAAATAAAATGATGAGGAGGGGGAAAAATTGGTTATTGGGCTTCAGTGTGCCAGCTGGATCGTTGAGGCCTCTGGAAGTGGGGCGTAAAAACAAACGATCTTCCATCGCTGCCCTCGAGGTTTCAGTGCACCAAATAGATTCAACAAGAACAAAAGCCCGTTGCCAAGTGATTCATTGAGGTCTTTCTGGTTCACTTCACCATTAGCTGACACAAGCTCGAATGTTATTGGGCAATTAAAGATAATGAAATGCTACGAAGTATTATGAAACTGTGTCTGAGCTGGTTGTACCACTCCTATTTCTGATTGGGAAATAAATATTAATGTACACGGCAAAGTACTAGCAGCTGGTACCCAGTTTCCCAACAGCTTACACATTGTTTCACTCAGTGTTTTGTCCATTATGTTACTGCCTTGTATGGAGCTATTAAACATGTATTTGACTACTCTCGAATGAATTCACTTGGCTTTCTAGGTTAGTCTTTCTCCAGTTCATGGAAATGCAGTAATTCTGAGGGATGTGGGCCACAGTTTTCAGCAAATACCTCTTGGTGGATTCATCATCATCACAAGGTGTTAAACAGAAACGCACACATGCCCCATAAGTGACAACCACACCTCTCCAGCTGGCCTGAAGTCATCCACCCGTTTCACACAAGTTACAAATTAGCAGTAGTTTACCTCCGCAGGCTGCCATGATAGGTAAACAGTGATATTCCTGCTGGAGTGCAGCACATTGATTCCCTCACTGTGACCACAGACTGAAGCAAGATTACCTTTCAAATAATAGAGATGACCTCATTTCAGGAGACATGTCTGGGCATGTATGGCCTCACTGACCCAGGACAGTATCGACAGACTTAATGCACTGTCAAATCCTTGACTGACTGAAGCTGCTGTTGTGGTGATTTTCCAGTTGGAGTTCGTCACAAAAGTTTGTCATCTTTGGACTTTCTTACATCTGAATTGTGTTGTTTACTCTCTGTATTAAATGACCGCAGTTAACCCCACTGTTGACATGCATTAAGAGTACTTACTCTCAAGTAAACACATTTAGTGCTGAAGCGATTAGGATTAAGTGCTTATTTGCTTCAATCAATAAACAGAAAATTATTCTTTTAATTATATTAAACAATTTGAATTACTGATTAATTGTTTGAAGTAGTTTTTCTAATGTGAAAAGTTGCAGCCTTTACATTTAAGCGAAACACTAAAAAGTCTCAATCTTCCGGCCCTGCCCCAGAGCCATGCTAGAGGTCGGTCCACCACTTTGGTCCAGATTGAAATATCTCAACAACAATTAGATGGATTACAGTGAATTTTATACAGACATTCAGACCTAGAGACTTTGGTGATCCTCTGACTTTTCTTCTAGCGCCAACTAGACATATGTGTTTTTGAGTGAAATGTCTCAACAACTATGAGATGGATTGCCATGTTCCCCTCAGGATGAATTGTAATAACTTTGAGAATCCTTTGAAAAAATTCAGTTTGTTAAATACTTTGGTTTATGACCATATAGATGCAAAACTAATGACATTCCCATTAGCCTCAACTGTACTTTGTGTTTTGTATTAATTTGCAAATGTTAGCATGCTAATATGCTAAACTAAGATGGTGGACAAGGTAAACATTGTACCTGCTAAACAGCAACATGTTAGCATTGTTAATGTGAGCATGTTAGCAATGCTAACTTTTGCATTTAGCTCAAAGCACTACTGTGCCTACGTTCAGCCTCACAACTGTTCTTAGTAACCGTTTTTCAGAGAAAATAAGCAACTGGAAGACAACACTGGGTTTTGGAAACTTGAAACTTTCATTCATCCTTATTTTCTGACATTTTGACAAGTTTAATCAATTAATTACAGTCAACAAATCCAGAAAAATTGTTCAAGTCTACGTAGCATGCTAGATGTTTATCAAATATCTGCTTCTGCCGTCATACCAGAACTTGATTATGACTGTCTGCGAGAGTATCTCCACCCTTACCTCCCTCCTCTCCGTCTAGAACCTCAGGTCATTAAGCTCATGATCTCATTTTCCTCTTATGTTGACTGACACCTCAGGGACACAAAGCCCTGTAGAATGTGTGAGGACATGGACACATGCTACATGAAGAGCAGAAAGTGTCTCTCTGTTAAATCTCTAGCATCCAGTCCCAACTGTCTCCTGGGGACCTCATTTGAACAAAGTCTGCATTTGTAACCAAATCAAATCATAAAGTTGAGATTTTAAATGTTTCTTTTAAATGTGTCATTGACATTAGATCCATTGACTCTTTTTTCTAATATATGAAAATTGAAACAAATTCATTTTTTAGTCTTACTTGTTGGAATGATTATGAAATTAAATCTAAAACAAAGAAATGAGGCCCCTTGAGATCGTTCTACATCTTTGCAGAGTACACACACTGTTGCAGTGTGTCTCTGAGCCAACATTCACATACGTTTTTATGTCATCTGTTTGGGTTAGGCTCCTCTTACACTGCAGGCACACTGCTGCTCTTGTAGCACACCTGCATTTAGCCACCTTAACAACTGCCAGCTGTGTGTTACCTTGAACTTTCATCTCCATTTGGCTCTTCCTGTTTGACAGGAAACGGCGGGTCAGCTGACCAGACAACGCCGCACACCTGCAGCCCCAAAAACACCGTTATCCTTGGAAACATGCACTTGTTTTGACAGCAGTCAGTTATGTGTCCCCTCCCTGTGTGTGGAGCACTGATCCATGTAGAGGCCTCTTGCTCTTACTAGCCAAGCCACATGGTTTCCCCACATTTCATCACTCTCCTTCCCTTGTGGGCAGCCGTGCCAACAGCACTCGATGGCGTGGGAGGGCTCTGAAACTTCAGATGTCGTCTGGTTTGGAGCGGAGGCCTGAATTTCCTCCCTCTCCTGGCTGCCCCCGACCCCACCCCATTCCTCCCTCAGTCTTTGCAAGCAATCTGAGAAGTGTCTCAGTTCATACACAGAGCAGTCTGTACTCTGCTGACATGGTCGCAGCCGTCACAGGCCTCTCCAGGGACACAGCCCCTGCTCAACTGCCCACAAAAGCCTCAGAGGCCTGGCTCCCCAGACACTAAGCATGACCCTGTGATGTCACACCCAAGTGTGTGCGTATGTATAATCCAGGCGAAAGGGTGGTCGTATGTCACCATGCAGTGTAAACTAACTGTCCCGGTCTGCGAAAGGTCTGAAGGCTTACAGCTGAATTTTAAAGCGGTCTGTCTGCCGGGCCTCTCTCCTGTGAAGGTGTCCAGTTACCTTTTGTAAAAGCCAAAGCTTTCAGTTTGAGTGCTCACACCTTAGATCCTACAACCCTCTTGCTGAAGCTCTTGGTTTAAACTCAACAACTATTTTTACTTGAGAAGACTTCTATGACCTTGATACATTTCTTGTATGTGGGTGCAGACTATTGCTGCTGGTTTTAGGTTTGGTCTTGCATGAATCCAACCAAGTGTGTGGGAGAGTCATCACAACAACTACCTCCAAGTGTAATAATGTAATGATTGAGTGTTTATGTACAAAAAAAAGTTTTCAGGATGTCATTTAGAGCTCAAGGTAAAGTTTGTGCTCCTGGTATTCAGCTCCTGTTTTTTTAGAAAAGCTTCACAACACTTGCTCAACTGGAAATGTTTTATGGCTGGGTGCTACTGCTAAATTGTTTTTCACCCTGACCACATTTGAGCTGCCAAGCGGGGGTGGGTGCCACCAAACCCAAGCACTAGCGCCAACATTCAGTTTCATGTCACATAGTTTTGAAAAGAAAAGTTTCACTACTGAAAAAAAAAGTACTCAATTTGCAGTTTTTTGTGAAATGGAAAATCTCTCACAAACGTTTTGCAGGAATTTTAAAATAAAATGATGGTGCTTTGTAAAGACCAATAACTTTTTAATTGTGAAGGTAAAGAAAACATTATAGGAACCTTGTCTTTACAGGAAAGCAGACAAATGTACCTTTTTAATTTACCTGAAACATCTGACACAAAACTCCCATAAGTACTGTGGGACATCTGCCTAAAAACTGAATGAGGTGTGATGTGAGTCATCATTAGCGCAGATAAGACTGTGCATAACCCCACTGCCCTGTTGTGTCAGTGCTGGTGGGGGTTGTGGACGAGTGTAGTGCAGAACATCGGCACGGCACACCCCTCCAGTTGTACTCCTATCTTCTCTCAGAACACAGCCTCCTTTCACTTCTGTCACTGCACTGATTAAAGGCCGGGGGCCCTCAGTGTGTCAGTCTGCCACACAGCACGTTTACAAGGGCTCTGTTTACCCATTTCCTTCTCGACTCATTACCCGAAAAGGGCTTAACCAGGGAAAAGCAGCGGCTTGCATGTACCACAGTGTAAATATGACCTCACTATGCAAGCATACAGATTCTCATGCAACAGCATAATAATCAAGTCCATTACAAGAGTATGCATTGGCCCTGTAGGCAAGTTTAATCCCACAGTTATGCTTTATGTGGTATATGAGTTTGGAGTATAGCATGTCAAGCAATCTTCAAATTACTCAGCCGGTCTGTAATGAGGTGACTTTCTTCCCTCAGTGGCACCTTACACTTTCAAAGAATGACAAACATGCAGAAGTGATATGCGTGCTGGAGCAGTGAATCAAAAAGTTAATGACAGTATAATTCTGGGGGTTTGCACAGGCACCAGAGTTGGGGAGGGGAAGCAGACAAATGGAGCAGCAGCAGCCCTGACACATGGCCCACATTCACAGCCGCCTCCCACGTCACCGTGCTCCTCGGAGAAAAAGCCCCTTTTGTTTCCAAGTGCAGGGAGGGAGGGAGGTCTCTGGGGTGAACCGCCGCTCAGCTCCACCACTCCACCCGCCTTCAAAAAAAAGAAAAAAGAAACAAGGACCGGACTTCCCACCCCTGCCCGGCATCCTCCCTACTCACTCCCCGCTTCAGCACACAAACACAGGCTCATCAGTAGTACCACTACTACGATTGTGATTGTCTTTTCCTGCTACTTAATTGGGTCAGTCTGCATTGTTGCATTAAAGACGTCTCCAACAATGACCTTGCTGTGCATGTGCTCTGCTAATAGCAGCAGTGGAAGAATTCTCTCTTTCTGATTCTTTACTTAAAATAAAAGTAGCAATATCACAGTGTAACCCTACCATAGTGAAGTCCTGCATTAAAAATGTACTCAAGTAAAAGCACACAAGATGTACTTAAAAGTATCAAAAAGTACTTGTGCAGAATTTCCCCTGTCAGTGTTATATTATCAGTTATTAGATTATATTAGATTTTTAGATTATTGTTACAGATGTGTTAACATGTAAGCATATGTTTGGTAGTTTAATCTACTAAAGTACACACCATCAGCTAATTTTAGATTTGGGAGTAAAACAATATTTGCATCTGAAATCTAGTTCAAGTAGCATAAAACTGAAGTTCTCAAGTAAAGTAGAAATACCTAAAAAGTTAACAAAAATGTAAGTACAGTTCTTGATTAACTACATATAATCAGTACATTAAATCATATTC
This sequence comes from Enoplosus armatus, assembly GCF_043641665.1. Taxonomy (NCBI): domain Eukaryota; kingdom Metazoa; phylum Chordata; class Actinopteri; order Centrarchiformes; family Enoplosidae; genus Enoplosus; species Enoplosus armatus. The sequence continues at coordinate 6,924,790 of NC_092199.1, read as the reverse complement.
AACCACTAGCTAATACAGGCAAATCCCTACCCTGTGCATCTGAAGAAGTGTGTTCAGACAGAATTCATCTGCGTTTGACTTTATCCAACATACGTTTCATGTTCTGTCTGAACACGTTAAGACATAGTCCGGAGTTAAGACGCAGAAATAATGTAATTACAAATGACACATTTAAAACTGTGTTTATTTGTATAGAAATATGCTCAAGTTTTTACATAACTTTGTAGTTACAAATCGTAAAAAGAAAGAATATTAACGCTATTAGCATCACAAAGTTTCTCTCAAACACACGGGAGCAGAGATCTCAGAGAGAAGCCTGATGTTACTGTGTGAAATGTTAAGCTCTTCAATATACTTTACAGGTTGTGTGTGTGCGTGCAGCCTGTTGCTCAGTAAGAGTGAAAGGGGCTTTACTAACAGTAGCTCTCGAAGTAGTCTCCATTTCTGTCCATCATGTACCCATGTACAATTGAAGAAGGTCAGAGGAACGGACACTTGTTCTAGTGCAGAGAATTTATACAAACCTGCTGTGAATTCTCTCCAAATATAGTACAATTAAGGTAATCAGGGTTACAGAGAAATGTTAAAGACCCCAGTCTCTGAGCCACCATTAATATATCATTTTTATATTTATCAGTTCTATTATCTCCACCCGAATCCGCCCTCCCCGACTTCCTTGTTCTCCTGAGACACAGTTGAGATACCGCACAGTGGGGGAGTAGCTACTGACTACAAAAAGTCCCCAAAAATGGGCGTTTAACCCAGAAAGCTCCTGCTCAATCTCTCCTTGAGAAAAAAAAAAAAAAACAAGTGCTGGAACGCTCACTGCATTCGCTTTCCACTTGATTTGTCTTTAAGACTATCAGTACTGTTTACTGTACCACCTGGTGATAAGTTCTCAGTCCCCTAAATTAGCTTCCCCCCAGCGGAAGACAGAAGTGCAGCTCAGTTCCTCTCAATTTGCTCAATGTCGAGCTCGCCTCCAAGCTGATACACGTCCTTCCTCATGCTACATAGCCCCGCCCACAGAGGCTCATTGTCCTTCCCATTGGTTGTCCCTGGCGTCAGGTCTCCGCAGTCTGTGGAGTTCCAGTCCGCCTCCTCGATGGTCTGGTCCGACGACTCCTTCCTGGTGATCTCGCCCTCTTTGGTCTGAGGCTGAACGTCCTCCAAGCCGTGTTTGTTTGCAGATGAGTTGACAGTATCGCACCGAGCGGTGCTCCTGAGAGTAGGGAGGGCCTGGCTCGACTCGCAGCTGTCCTCGCCTGCGATTCCAGGGCAGCTGATGCTGTGGAAATTTCGAAGTTTCTGTGGAAGGACAGCATAAAATTGATGTTTTCAAGGAAACAAGCATACACTTGAACAAACATGTCCATAGTCTCCATGGTGATGGCACATTTGGTGAGAAAAAAACAAAAACATTCCCTGCATCTTGGACTATGACCCATGTCCTAACTAGGGCGCAAACAAAACTAAAGGCATACAGCCATCTTATGAAAACAATCCCTCTACTGTATTTATACAGTATGTGGGTGAGTCAGTGAGGTCAGAGCTAGACACTGGGCAACAAACACTAAAATATAAAAAAAGTAACAAGATTTGAAGGGTATAAATTTAGCCTGTATTACATACTGGAGCAACTGGTAGTTGGATGAGTGAGGCTATGCAATCTGAGGTCCAACGGGAACCCATGCAGCAAGTGGCCAGATACCCAGAGGGCAGACATCACTCATGTCTGCCTTTTGACTCTGCTAGCCTTTCACTGGCACTGTACAATGAACACATACATCTGGGAAACCTTCCTTCCTTAGGCAACTCCACATGTGCCAGCGCTGCTGCAGGCAAGTCCTGTGACAGCTGTGCGCGCTGGAGTGGGATGTTTTATGACAGAGGCTTATCCAATCTGTATAGCTAATGTGGAGAAGGCAGGACAGCTGCCTCATGCCTGAACACTGCGGCGTTAGGCCAGAAGGACACAGGAGAATAGGGCCTCTGTGAAACCTCCTGTCACTTGTGTGCTTATGTAATACCTAACAAGTATGGGACTGTTGGGGATGCAGCTCACAGCCAAGTGTACAAACTACAGCTGCAACTAATAGATTAAAGATTAATCTATACTTTTTATGATTCAATAAGTTGTTCCATTTATAAAATGTCAGAAAATAAGGACAAATGACCATCTCAAGTTCCAAGAGCACAAAGTGTCCTCTTCAACCTGCTTATTTTGTCTAACGAGTTAAAAAGCCCAAAAAGATTCAGTTTATAATGATATGAGATTTAAAAAAAAGGCTTTTCACATTAGAGAAGCTGGAACCTACAAACAACCCAAATAACACAACACAAAAATGTTCTACAAATGTACTGATAGTGATAACCTTTTCCTTTTCGTTTCAACGGCTTGGATTGCATCAACAAAAGTTTTAGTTTAGTGTGTTTGTAAAGTATAGCTGGAGCTCATGAGAACGTTATTACTTTTGCATGTATATTGTCATAAACTAAAGTATTGTTAAAATTTTAATTTTGAGATGATGATGGCCCAAGAGGAAAAGTCAGGGGATCAAGTGATTAGGGTCTATCATCTGGGAAAATGTAGTGCCAATCTATCCTCTAGTTGTTGAGATATTTCAGTCTGGACCAACAGTGGTATTTCAGTGATGGACTAACTAACCATAATTGCCATTCATAGAACTTCTATTACTTAAAATGCTAAACAGTTTATCTGTCGTCAAAATAATATTCACATATTTCGGATTCCTCACCCATCAAAGGCTCAGATCTGCGAATATGGATCTGCCCCGGGCAGCAATAGATCAAACGGGGCCCTGCTGTTTTTCTTGCCACTGGTCAAACGGGTGCATTTGTCAGCACCAGGCCAGTGTCACATTGCTGCCTTCTACATTAGCACTTCAGTCTCAACCATCAAGACTTCAGGCCCAGACCACGAGACTAAACTGATAAGGCTATGAGCAGTCTGGACTATAGCAAAACAGTGCCACTGACATTAACTTAAGTATAGCTCTAAGTTCAAACAGAGGAGGTGGGGCAGGGGAAGAGTTTCTTAAACAGTGCCCCCCCCCCCACCACCACACTAAATGAAATGGAGAAGAGAGTAGAAAGTCTCCTCATCCATACTGACCTTGACTCTCCGTCAATAAAAGCTGATCAATAGCTCATGAGGCCCAGTTGTGGCAGCGACCCACCCACTGAGCTGAATTTACAGAAATCAATATCTCTTTACCCAACACGCATCTCCCCTGTGCAACGATCTATAATCTCTGCCACAGCTGCTCTACTTCCTGACATTCATGGAGCCGCAGTGAGCCACGCAGAGGGTAGCAGTTTCTCCCTGGGTAAACTACACCGCTGTGGCGTGTGGATGAGAGGACACTTTAGAGACACACTCAGCACTGTGACCAATCTTTGAATAGTAAGGTGACTTTGAATACTGATAGGGTGATGCATGTGAAGCACGAGAAAGCCCCTGAGTGCCAAGCAAGTTTAGTCATCAAGTGAACATCCTTTCCACTGTGATTTCCTGAATCTTCACAGCTACACATTTCAGACTTCTAGGTTTAAACAATTTGTCCATTTTGAAATTAATCAAATTATCGTTTAATCTATAAAATGTCAGAGTGAAAACAGTGAAAATTGCCTGTCACAAGTTCCCTGAGCCCAAGGTGACATATTCAAACAGCTCGCTTTGACTAATCAACAGTCCCAAACTCACAGATATTCAATTTACAATCATAAAACAAAGAAGCTGGAACTGTGATTTTCAAAATTGTTGTCATTGTTATGTCGTTTGACTTGACAACATAGTTTAGTTGCATAACTGGGCCAAAATGCCTAGAGGTCATTTTTCTCCACGCCTTCACTCTAAACCAGAGTCCCTTGAGTGAAATTTAAAAAGTTTCTTGTGGTTTCAAAGGCTTCGTTCCTTCCACCTGAGCTGAAGACCAAAGTCCCTTTTAATAGAGGAGCAGAGAACACAAGGCACGGAACAGCGGGACAGACCCAATGCTAACAATCTCAGCACCCTGACGTTTCTCTGTGAAAATATTGTTAGTTGCCTCGCCTAAGGCTCTTTTCTCCATGCTGACCTCGTCCCTGTTTGGAGCGTGTGTGGCGTCTGCTTGTCGAGTCACAGCAGCGCTGTTGTTAAGACACTGCTGAACTCTGTGTGACTTTCTCAGAGAGGCCAAGTCCAGCTCTGTGTTTATGATCCAGTCGGTGTACGTGTGAAACTTCACTATGTGTGTCTGTGTGCTTGTGGGGCCCAAAGATAAACAGATGAAACAGATGGCCAGTGGTCTGCTTTGATCAAATCATCTTTATCCAGTAACGCGTTAAAAAAGGGCATTCTTTGCTTCGTGCTCTCCATTTCTGCAAGTGCAAGTACACACCCACATAATGGAATGTGACCCAGAACAGGCCCGATTGCCTTCATTTAATGACAATGCCTGCAGAAACACTTTGAGGTGTGCTGAGGGAGAACAGACACAATGGCGTGACCTTCGTTGGAAGTGTTTGTTTATCCAACATGGAAGGAGCAAATTGCCACAACAGCGGAGTATAACTACCTAATGTTAGTGAGACTGATGGACCAAGCAGAGATTCCAGCTGGCATGACTATTTCCTGTGGGTCTTGTCTCATGCTCTGGACAGTGATGATTTGGAGCAGGGCTCATAACAGGGCTGTGGCGAGTTCAACCAATAAATAAATGCCACATAAAATGCGGCTGGAAATTGCTTCGCATAAATTATATGACATGCTCTGGTGCAACATTAAATATGCTGTTTAACAGTTTGTATACTAGGCCTCAAGTGATGTTAAACAGGACACGTACTCCGTTGATTAAATATTGTAATCTCTGCCAGTTTGTTTTCACATCTGAGTATGTTGTCCTGATTAATTATGACACAAAGCAGTTTCTTTCTGTGTGATCCGTTTTAAAAACATTTTAAAATACCAACCTGGGTCATCTTGGCCAGGTCCAAAGAAGGCCTCTGTTTGTGTGTGTCAGCTGGTCTTCTGCGCTTCACACCAATCTTCTTGTCATTGAGAACACATGGCTGTGAGCGACTACGGGCGAGACCCCCCTGTCCACCACGGCGCTCCAGCTCTGGAGTGGAGTCGGGGGAGCTGGGTGTCGAGGGTCCACGAGGCTCAGGGAGGCAGATCTGTTCATGAGAGAGGTAGAGGGGATGCGCTGAGGGCTCGGAGGACAGGGGCATGGAGGAGGAGGGCGTCAGGCCGGTGAAGGCAGAGGGGCAGGGGAGACGCTGGGTGAAGCAGGGCAGCTCCAGGGTGTTGGAGCGAGCGGGAAGGCTGAAGCTGGAGCTGCGCTGCATGGCTGGGAAGCCGAGCTGCGAGTTCCCAACACCTCCGCGCTGGACGCTGCCCCCACTGTGGCACCTCCTCTTCTCCACCGTTGTCCACACACGAGAGCCCTGGGGGCGCCAGGTAGAGCGGCATCCACCGAGCTCGTCTGAGCACGACAGGGACCGGCACTGCCGCTTGCTGGGGGGCGCAGTGGAGTGTGAGGACGCAGCCTCAGTCAAGCTGAGGTCTTGCAACAAGCTGGTGATTGTGCTTGAAGTGGAGCCAACATCCCAATCCCAGTGGGAAGAACTTTTATGCACCTCAGGCAGGACGTCCCAAAGGCTCTCCAGGCTGGTCCCAACTGGCCTCTGCTGTATGGCACAGCTGTGACCGAGCTCACGCCACCGGCTTGTCTCTGCAACAAAAGACCAGATTCATTTAACCTTTAAAAACTGAGATGCCAGACAAGATGGTCACCTAAAATATAGGACATTTATGGGTGTATTTGCAACCCAAGACCCTTAATGTTGTCTGAAAACGTTTAGAAAAAAAAATACAACCTCATTTAGTCTATTATGTTTACATGTCAATTCTATTGATGAATGAACTTTACTTTTATTGTATGGGAAAGAACTTTTTTGTAAGATGTTTCCCTGAGGCAACGTGCAGTGTAGTCGCGTGTGTGTCACATATCATACTGCCAGCTTGTGTTCAGGATGAACTCAATCATAATTGGCCAAAAACATTTTGTTTAAGTGCCACAATTCTCTGATCATGAGAGGTTAAATTTAGCAACTTCAGCATGGATAACATCTATGACACTGCTCCAGTCAGGGTCAGCACGTTGGTCCCAGCATGTGTACTTTGTATTGACACTACTCCCTGCTTTGTGTAATTGGCACTAAAAATAAACCCTGTCCTCAAGGCACTGCTTTAGTGCCACAGTCTGTAAGCACAGCTAATTGGGACAGAGAACGGAGCTTAAAGCCTAACTGACTCGATATCAAACCCTCGTCTCTGGTGGAGCATGGCTTGATAAAATGTCAATAACCCATCATAAACATTCTGACTTATCCCTTTTTGTTGAGTTGTATCTCCCTATCTGCCACTGCTGATCGACTCTGCCCCAGCACCATAGCTACCATGCCAAAGCACCTGTTATTGCCACAACAGAAACTCTCTTGAATCGCTGAATGGGTCAGCCAACTGAACTGGTCAGTCAACTCTGAGTCAGATACTAAACGTCGAAGCCACTGCCCACTCCTGGTATGCAAAAGGTCTATTCTTCTCCAGAGATAAAATCCCCAAAATACCATCTACAGTACACGGGCAGGACGAAGAACAAAGGACAGTGTTAACAACACCTACTGGTACCGCTGTGTTCTCTGACAGGACTCTGCCAGTCTTACACACTCAATGCCAAGTTACTGCAAGGACAGAATAGCATTTAATCTTACAACACAAAGACTGTAAAGGCTGTTACTCATACTGCTGGGTGAACTAAGGACATGGGCCTTTGTTGTCATAACCAAACTTTCAACTTGGGCACAACATGTCCACAGCTTTAAAGCATGCAGGAGTGCCATGAGATCCCTACTAATGATAAGCCGCTAGCACGCAGCCATTAACGCACAGTCATCTCAGCAGAAACACCTGTCAGACGTATTTCACGTAATGCCGTGTGACAATGGACCAGATGCAGGAGACGCTGGCCCTTCCAAACCACTGCTGTCATTAAACACCTGACATTTTTTGCCCTTACAAGCTGCTGCGGACCGTAGTATGTACATAATTACTTGTCCTGTTCAGTTTGTGATGGGAAGTGACTGACAGGAGTGGCCCAAAAAAAGAAATAAGGTGTTGGATAGAAATGTTTTAACCCTCAGAGATGTTGCTATGCTGTATGATTCATACCAAAGTAGCAATAGCTCTGGTCCTGTTAGGCATTAATGGACAATGTTATGGCAATATTGAATTCACAGGAATTTGCATCAAAGAGGTAAAGTACCTTGTTTTGTTAGGTATCTAAAACAAACATTCCCCTGTTTTATCTAATAACAGTTTCTCAACTTCACTTTCCAGATTCCCTATCAGCCTTACAGATGTGACTGTGTATACTGATGAGAAAGATGTCAGATTCTTACCCATGAGTCCGCAAGAGAAAAGCGCAGTCCCCTGGCTCATGGTCTGTGCCTGGAACTACAGAAACACGAGAGAGATTCACTGTCAGCTCGCCAGAAAAACCAGATAGGTTTGCATAAAATGTACAGGAGGTTCTAGCAATAACAAGTCAATAAATCAACAAATAAAAAGTAAAACCCAAGACCTACTGGAAGGTCAAATTTTGTGGATGTATAATTAGCCCAGATAGTGTACGTTGTAACACATTTTTATGCTGCTGAGAGATGAAGACTAAGTGTGACCCATCAATGGAGAGAGAGTTCCACCATAAATGCCTCTGATTGACGCTCAGCCTCAGAGCATGATGACTTCATTTCACGTGGCTGAGAGGGCAAACTCAGGCCACATTAGTGGGGGAAGTTTCTCGCTCCGTGCTGGCAGATAGGTCTCGACTGCATAGATGCTGATTAGAAAATTAGCCAGAGCTGCTCAGCCTAGTGGAACTAAAATACTCCATTGTCATTTTGAGTGAAATAAATGGAACACAGAGAATTCAAAACCAGATGACAAACACCCTGGTGATAGCAGTTGGCAGCTATTATGATGCGATTATCAGTAATTGGAACATAAACATCCCTTATTCGCAATCTTCCACATCCAAATACTTCTTTTGACAGCACTTCCTGACATTCAATGAGGCAACATTTATGAATTTTCCAACAAATTTGACAAAAGTCAAATTTTAAGCTCCGATTAAAGTTGACAAAATAGGAAAATATAATGTAGCGCCATAAAACTGGCTGTGGAGTGACGAGTGGCCGGCAACAATTTCCTGATTCAGAGCAGCACCTTGTCGTCTTCCCCTTGACATGTGCAGTTGAGGCCTGTTGGCAAGGCTACATATAAACATAAAATGACACATTTCACACAGGAAAAATGCTTACACAAGTAGAAAATAACCTCTCACCGGGCCCAAATCTGTACTTTTGGATGTTACATCGTCGGCACCCTTCTTTTCCAGTGTTTTCTTGTATATGATCACCATGGCAACATACATCTTTGTCCCAAGCCGTTCCAGTGAGGGCAAGAAAAGCTGGTGGCCATCTTGACGGGCATGGTGTGAGCGGGCTGGTTTCTCATAAGCTTAAGACAGCAGCCCTCGACTCCTTCAGGAATGTGTTTCACTACTCGGCCCGATCCTGAGTGGACACACAAAGATGAGCACAGGATTAGAATTCAGTACATTTCTGACATTCTGTCGACCATATAAGCAGAGAACAATCCAGCTGGATTGGGGGGAACAGATCCCCTGGGTCGAGGCTCTGAAGCCCACTGACAATGGCGAGCAAACCCAACACTCTCTTCATGGAATACTCAACTGAAAATGTATTTTTTGACTATCAAATAATCATGTTCTGAAAAGCGAGTAGCTTCCTTCTTCATGAAGGACGTCGGCTGGATTCACAGAACTTATAATGGATTCCAATTGTGACACAGCGTCACAGAAAAAAACCAAGTATCAAGCCATCCATGAAAATTTTTCAAACCACTTCTGAAGCGTAATCCATCTCTCTGCTTCAGTATGCTTCAAACTATTATTTGCTTTGCTAAATATGCTAATTCTGACAAGACTTTTGAAGCTTTGAGGAGGCGATAGCGCAACCATGTACATGTAAGTAGTGTGTTTAGCTATGCTGTGGAGAAACTGTTTAGACTGTGGAGAAGTGGATTATGCTGCAGTTTAATCCACTAACTGTTTGGAATCTGTAAATGACTGTAATTCACCACATCGGCACTCCTACAAACCTGTTCAACATATATAAAAGACAAAGATGGAAAGTGGAAATTCAAGAGAGGTCGGTGGTTTGACAAGCTCCTTTAACTCTCAAGTGAGCAAGCAGAGATTACCAGCAAACACTCGCCTGACACCCATGTCGCCATATGGTCTGTAAATTGAAATTACACTTCACTTTCACTTTCACATGGTCTTTCCACCGTGTCACCAAAACTGGACCTCTATATCTTGTTTTGTTCTTGCCTGTCCATGTGGAGGATTATCAGTCATCTGAGAGAGCGAGTTTCCTCAAAGTGTTCCACAATGGAGCACACAGAGAGGAATAGAGCAAAGTCAAAGTTGTGTAATTGAATACTCAGGGGCTGGCTGGGAATAGCTGACCTTGCGGTTATCAAAACAACGCTCTTCGCATTAGTGCTGCACCACGGTAACAGTGAAACAGCTGATTAGCCACAGATGTAAACCTTTATAATCATCGCAGAGGGTTTTTTACTACCACCAGATCAGTTCCACGTGAGGCTACGTCAGGTAAGGAATCTAAACAAAGTCCAGTGGACACAAGACGGTCCTAGGATGCCTGCAAGGTCAGAAAGTGTCTGTTTGAATGACAGAACAACTGCAAGCACAAAGAAAGGGGGGAAACAGAAAGAGACGGTGTACGTTAAACAAAAGAGAGCTCTGTGCAGAAGATGAGACACCGTGGGAAACAAAAGGGGCGACATCAGAGGTTGTGGGTGGTGGTGGGGAGGAGTGTGTGCGTGTGTGTGTGTGTGTGTGTGTGTGTGTATGCAAGGGGGGTTAGCATCACAAGACCCTGAGGGAGCTGACATGCTGGAGGTGGTGCTTGCATTCAGCATATGATTTCCATTACTAACACTTATCACATCAGGAAAACAACTTAAACACAAGGATGTTTTAAGCAGAGTACTACAAGGACATCAATGCGGTTCAGGGACATCTGGCAGCTTTACCTTGTGGCCTGTGAATAGAAAAGAACTGATCACAGCTTTGAGCTGGACCAGGTCAGGCCAGTTTATACTGTGCGTGACCATTAACCACACAGATCTGTGTTTCACAGCAGAGATAACTAGGGACGTGCTGGGGTGGAGGAAACAGTTGTTTATATATTACCCTTAATGGCTCGGTGATGGATGCAGATGGCATTGACACAGAAAGAAAAAAACCTCGCCCAAAGAAATGAAATTGGCAAAGACTAGAAAAGCTCTTTAACGTGATGTTTACCCAAACAAAAATGGCACTAAATTATGTTTTCCTTCCCTAGAAAAATGGAAAAACTCTAACTGTAGCCCGACACTCTGGACTCTAAAGTGTAAACAACAGCCATTACTTTAGTTACAGAGAATCGCAACAATTTATCATCTTTCGCATGCATTACGTTTTTATCCCATAAATCTGAGCTGAGTGCTTTAAATGGGCGAGGTTTATAACATAATTATAAACATTCCTCAGCTCCATGACATACGTTGAACACACAATTATAAAAGCCTAACCATGCCCCACAGCCTATGAAAACCATTCAAACTTGTGACAGTTTGTGTGAATAGAAAACATGTTGAGAAGCGCTGGCAAAGGGCAGTCTGCTTTTTCTTGTACAGACAAAGATGTAAAGCCAATGTAGGTGCCATACCAAGGCATGACTTCCAATACTTAATGGATAAACCCAATGCACTCATCTCATACTGAATGCACTGTTGTGTTCAAAGATGCACATGAAGCTATAATCTGTCAAATTGGGTATCTAGAATTTCTGCCCAAGGAGTGCCACTCCCCTTCTGACGGCAAAGCCCGAATCACCTCCATAACGATGCTGCCATTATCTGGAATCAGTGGGAGCCTCTATGCTTCTGCAGCCCGATAGCTCTTTATCTGGGCTGGGGCAGCAAGCACCGTGACAACTAGGAAGTCTAATCTCTGAGAAGGGGAAGAACGTTGCAGGACGTCTCTCTCAGACGTGGCTTTCCATCACATGCAAACAGGCTGCTGACTGACTGCAACAAAGTCTGCTGTGACAGCGGTCTTCCTAAAAGACAACAATAATGCTGCCTTGGACGAACTGATGGGACTCCACACTTCCTTTGTGGTCACCAAAAGCCTTTCAACCATCGCTGCTTTGGGGTGTCAGAAACAGCAAGCTATCACTCGGCCTAAATGAGCGCTAGATAGGACGAGAGAGGAAACCACAGCGTCGATTGGTTTAAGTATAAAGCGAAGGCCCGCTTTAGAGTCATCTCAACTTTCAAAAGCCAGAACAGAGATCAGACACAAGAGTACTATATTGCAAATGGCACTTTTCTAAGATTCACAAATTGCAATCAAGTCCAGAAAGACTACAGACTGTCAGCTTAGCCGTTACAATAAGCATCGAAACCGTGGTCACCCATGGAAGCTCTGTTTCTCCAATTAGAGCAGCTTCTCCATACATTGCTCAGACTGTAATCCCACTGGTTAGGACAACATTACATAAGGATTTGGCAGCTTTGTGTCTGACTGACAATTAGAGCTAATACTAATCCATTTTATAGCACTTGGGCAGCTGGCAGAAAACAACACTGTTTGATATCATTGTTGCACCTTGTACAGGCTACTACACATTTGTGAACTACTTATAAAACTTTATTTTGTATACATGTTTAGAGTTACCACACAGGCTTAAATTTTGTATTAAAGCTTTCATCTGTGTAAACTGATACAAAACTTAACATAAAAGCTTAAATGGTAAGTTGAACATCCTCCTCTGACATTCCTGCATGCATGGCAGTCGGATCTGTGTCCTGCTTTCAACAATCCTAAGATTGTGGCCGTCTCAGTAATCCAAGCATCTGCTGAGCACCTGAGACAGCCCGACAACATAACTGAGAGATTTGTGCTGCTCTTCATCACCATACCACTTGTGACAGGAATGCTGGGTAAAACTTCGTCTGTCCCTTTCTACAGAAAGATTCCCTTGGAGAAAATATACATGTTCCTAAAACCTTGTTTTCCTGAGCTATTGGCTCTGGTGGCCTACTTCTTTGAGTTGCATGGCTTGTACAAGATCCATATTTGGACTTTGGCAGTTTCTCATGTCATAATGGTGGGTGTGTTGACAGAGCACGTCATAAAAGGCAGACAGACATTCAGCGCTCATGAAGACTGGATAATTGAACAACAAATTGGCAAACCAGTTTTGCTTTTTTTTTTTCTGCAGCACTGTGCATCATTTTCACTGTGAAAATTGAAGGTTTTTGAAACCCGAAACTGTCTTTATTGGTGCTGTCATTAATTAGATGCCACAAAGGGCAGGTGCCACCAAGTTTTGCCATGGCTGACAGACTGAAAAGAAATTTATGAAACTCATTGTAGGCTGCAGGCTAGCCCACAGCTGTCCGCATGTTCACAGAAATTAGGCTATGTCAAACGGTAGGCAGAATCTACATTTAAAGCAGTGAGTGAATAGTCAGAAATGAGCATGGCTGGGAGGCTTCAATAGTAGTTATCAGGCTCAGTTGAGGGCCTGGGGTACAGCCAAGGTCTCACAAGCATGCAGCTGCCCACTTACCATAAACACAAAGGCTCAGCATGGCTATGCATGGCAGCCAAGGAGGCCTACGTTTTAAAGCAGGCCTGCTGTTTAATTATCTCATACATAATCACTTGCACTGTATACATTTGTCCAGGACAAGAGCTTTGTTGAGCTCTGTAATCGAGGCTTTCAACACACCTGTCCAAGCTGGAGAGAAATGTTGTCCACTTGAATGCTAAATCTAACAAAGTCTCTTAATTACAAAGGCTTGGAGACACAACATCCTTCTACCTCCACAGCAGAATAACAGTGCATGTTAATAGACCCAAATGAGAGTAAGTCAGATCCAGTGGATACAGCCCCATTAACTTTTAATCAAAATTAAGAAGAGGGGAAAGAGCACTCTTGAGTTTTACATGCAGGAATTTTATCCATCCCCCACGCTGCATTTCCACTAGCCATATATACATGAAACAACGTGAGAAAGCCAGGGAATCACATCTTTTCCAGATAGGGTTTGAACAATGTCATAACAGTGGCACTATCATACACAGGCTCTTAGAGAGCCTTACATTTTTGTCTAAATATATTCAGTGATATGGAAAGGAAAGAGGAATCATCTGCAAGCTCTGATAGGCAGCCTCTTTTGTACTCATCAGTTTTTCAGATGAGCTTGCCAGCCCTCCAGGTGGATGCCTCTCAGTTTCAGAGGAAAGGGCCCTGAAAACTGAGCCTGTCCAAGTAACCAGCACAAACAGTCCCTTAAACCCCTTTTCCAAAATCCCTCATGAAAGGGAAATGAGTTTGGCAAAGAAACTGGTGTGACGGGAGCTCACAGAATGTTACACGCAGGCTACAGAGCAAACAGGATTTTGAACTCAACAGAAAGGCCACAAGCAACCGATAAAATATGAAATGTACATGCTCAAAAAGTAAATTCAAAAATCTGTACTTTAACAGTAAGTCTCCTATTTTCTCTTTTTAACTGTTAACTGATGCACATTCAAGCCACTTGTTAACTTCAGCACTCAAAAATCATGGCCATGGGACACTGAGGAGTTCAGGTTTAACAAGCTCTTGTGTTTATGATCCCACTGAGCACTTAAATTGCAGAATCTGTTGGATTGTATGTCAGCCAGCCCCGTCTTCATACCTGAGGGGAAGGTTGGCTAGATAAAGATAAGACAACAATATTCCACTGCAACGGCACAAACTCTAACAAACAAGAAAGAGGGTCTGAGAAAGACCCAAATGACATGGCCACCAAGTAATGTGTTGTCATTTATAAAAAGGCATGCACCCAGTGTCTGTTAAAATGTATTAACAAGTTCTTACATGTTTGCCACCAAACAACACTGACCTATCTTGCCATGTGTGCCTTGCATGAATGAAAACCCAGTTTGAGATCAGAGTGTACTTGCACTTCAAAGCTAGCCAAATCACATAAAATGCTTTTGATCCAAAGAAGGTAGTAATCTCTTTGCAAACTTCATGGAAAACTTGGGTCATTTTGTCAACTAATCTGATTGAGTTTACACTTATTGTCAGACGTCAAACAAGCCAAGCATACTTTCTGGGCTCACATTGAGAAGATTGAATGGATGATACTGACATGAGAACTGGTGGTTCCCAGGGATTACTTTAAGAGTCTGCATATGCATGATACATAGTACATATGTTAAAGCTTTACAGAACTTACACAACATTTATTGGTACTTGTTTTATTAACCTTCCCTACAACAATGTCATCACATTATGGCTTTATTAATCTATTGAATGGCAATAGAGACATAATAAAAAAGTAGAAATCAGTTCAAGCAGCATTTATGTATGCAATACCCCAGACAAGACAGAAGGGACAAGGCAGTTCACATGAGGAAAAGTTGCTAAGCTAACTAATTGGAGCTATGTTTAGTTTCCACAAAGAAGCCTACTTTACTTTTCACCTCTAATTAAACTTGTCAGCTTTAAAATCACCATTCATGCGAATCACACACTTTCAAAACACAAGGGAGTAACGTTACCACACTTCGTGAACTAGCTACAGTTCCTCACTTAGCTAGCACAGCAACTTATTACTTGACCAAAAACTACCACTCACGAGCATCACGGTGAGCGCCTCGGATCTCCAACAACACCGGGCACCGGGTTAGTTAGTTTAGCTGGACCATGTTGACTTTTGTTTCAGCAGAAAGACAGAACAAGGCGTCAGACAGGAAGCACAGCGAGCAGGTCACCTCACGTCCTGCTCCAGGCAGCTTCTGCAAACTACAACATTGCCCCAGTGCACTACTGTCCAAGATTGCACGCTAATGAGCCTGTGACAACATTCACGAGCAATACCACTTTTGATAGGGGATAGGGGTGTCCGAAAAGTTATTCGTACCACTAAATCTTTCAGTTTACGCTAGTTATTTGGGTTATGTGGCTTATTTAGCCCATGTATGCAATTCAGCTGAAGCTTGTGGTTGTAGGAGGTAAAATACTCATCTCTGTTAGACTTTTTGTAACACAACCACCCCCGCTCTTGTAACTTGTGGTCTGATCCACCCTGCAGTAATGAAAAGTAATCACAGTTTTTGAGCTGTGCATATAGACAGGCACTTTCACAATATACAGTGGTGTAACATGATAACTTGCCAACTGAGTTTCTCTTAAAGAGCCAGATAGAGGGAGAAAGAAAGAGATGTGATATATATACATATTGATAGTTCCCCTTCACAAGGTTAGCTCCAGTATGATGAGGGTAAATAAATACATTTATTGTAAACAGATGTTCTCCTTCCAGGAAGTAAATTCT
The DNA here is from genome assembly GCF_043641665.1 of Enoplosus armatus. NCBI lineage: Eukaryota > Metazoa > Chordata > Actinopteri > Centrarchiformes > Enoplosidae > Enoplosus > Enoplosus armatus. The sequence goes on along the minus strand of NC_092199.1, from coordinate 6,909,228 downwards.
GGCTTTATCACAATGTACATCGGCATGCTATTATTTAACCTCGGGTTTATTGGTCTTTATATACACACACATATTGTGCAATGAATATACATATGATCACCTGCACATAATATTAATATCACTTAGGCCAGTGGTTCCAATCCTTTTTTCCTTGTGATGACATAAAATATATCCACCAAAGAGAGATTTGTCCTTTTAATCTTCTGATTTGTTTTTTATTTTAATACTTTTAGCCTGAAGAGGTACTTCACATGAAAAAAAGCATCAACATTATAGACATGTTTTTGTCTTATTTTCTATCCTGTGAATCATCTTGCAACCTCTCTACTTTCTAAGGTCAGGAACCACTTCCAGTACAGCTTGTTCACATATAATTGCTGTGTGTTTGTTTACCTTTCTATATGTTTAGACACTGTGTGCACATGGTGAGCCACTGACAGCCAGAGTCGAAATCCTTGAACGTATCATATTCATGATATGTACTGCATAAAAGTAAAGAAACTGGCTATTATTGTAATGTCGCCAAAAGCTGCAGCAGTAAAAAGATAAATGAACATATTTTATCATTCCTATCCTATCACATCATATGCAGCAAGTTCATCTATTTTGTGGGGCTGAAGTTAACACACTGGGCCTCAGCAGGGTGGGGAGCTGAATCTCACCCCTGGCAGACACTATTGTTAATCAAGGAGTAACATCTGTTGTGTGCCACTAATCTCCCCCAGACTGTCAGACTGTCCTCCTCGGTTTTAGACTGTCTGCTTTTTGTGTTAAAGGGCACCCCGGATTTGTCTCCTCCACTATGTAGGCTACAGTGCGGGGGTGACAAGTTGTTTTTTACCAAAAACCTCTTCAGCAGTCTGGAAAGTCAGCGATTTAGCAAACACATGCAGAATATACGACATAGCAAACTTTGCATGTTGTGTTTTGTAGTCCTAAAAGGCACAGATGACTCTTTAGGAAACAGGTGATCAAAAAACAACTCCTAGTACAGAAGTAGTTGCAATTCAACAAGTCTGTGTTGTGTGCAGTGTGTGTTGTGACTGTCAAAACCATAGGGGGCAGTATCCACCAATCATAGTGGAACAGGATTGAACTTGAAGTGTGATAGCTTCTATATGTTTGACAAAAAAAATAAGCCTTGAATTTGGTGTTTTAGTCATTTCTCTTTGACTTTGTTAATGTAACTGTATCTAGCATATGGTTAACAGTAAATAGGAAGTGAGCTTCCAACTCCCAGTACTGAGACCCCATGCAGAATGCTGCATGCCATCTGTGGTTCACACGGGCTGCAGACAGATGGCTAAAGGACTCCTGTTACAGGAGCGATCCCTTCTCAACTTTAATGAACAGTTAATCCTCTCCATCCCTCCCAAAATTCCCTATTTATGATTTAGGATTCATCCATTTGTTTTCATTCATAACTTTAGACAAATGCAGTTAAAACTCTGTTCATACTGTACCAAAAAATAGCTGAATAAAGAGTACACTACTCTATATGCAGTTTTTGAGTTTGTTTGTTATTCTCAGAGTTCATAAGCTTTGAGCACAATACCCAAATACAGTCAACTCTTAAAAAGTTTAGTTTAGGCCAAGAGGGTGACACTTGAGTAAAAGAAAAACACTGACACCATTTGTCAAAATGCAGAAGTACATGTATTTATCATCAACTTTTTGCAGCTTGTTGTTGAGACTATTCTCTGATGTTGCTCAATGGGGATACTGTAACTACAGTCAGAACGCAAAAAGAGCATGTGGCTTTCATGGAACTCCATCTAAATTTCACTGCCTCTCATCTATCCCGCTAATCCTCGCCTGTAATGTTTATAGCCAAGTTAATTGAACTGGCACATCTCTGTGGGTTTGGAGATCCCTTCTAAGAGGCTCTAAAGCAGTATTTCTGCCAAAGCATGCACATTGCTAAAACCTCCGCAGCATCTGAAAGAGGTGCAGCTGTTCCTCCAGTAACGGTTCATGAGTGACTGTGCGAGTGAGGTATTTAGAAAAAGAGCCGCTGAGCTCAGAACAGTTTTATTTTCAGTCAGTATGATGCTTATATGATAAAGTAAATTAACTAATAATCCTAGATCAGTCTACCTTTTCCAAATTAAATACAGTAGTAAATACAGTACAGTATTTAAGGTAAAAGTACTAAATAAGTAGAATTGCCCCTCTCAGGGTATTATATTTTTATATATCATAGTATTGGATTATTACTACAGTAGAAGCAGCCTTTTAATATTGTAGCAGGTCAAGCTGGAGCCAGTTTAACCTACTTCATATACTGTTTAATAGTTAAATCTATAGCAAGGATAAAGGCAGTGATAGAAGAGGTATTCTGATCCTTAACTTAAACTCAATCAAAAGTAGCAATACAACTGTGTAAAAATACTCCAATACAAGTAAAAGTTCTGCATTCAAAATCTTACTTATGTAACTTATTATCCAAAGGGACTTAACATGCCAAAAGTAAGAATAGTGATTATGCAGAAAAAATGCCCCAGTGAGAGGTATATTATTACATATTATATTTATGGATTATTATTACTGATGCATGAATGAGTAAGTAGAGGAGCAAAAAGTACAAAATGGAAATGGGAAATATAGTTGAGTATAAGTGTAAAGTAGCATAAAATGGACATAATAAAGTAAAGTAGAATTATTTTACATTGCTAAATGTACTTTCCATCTCTGGCCACTGGTGACGTCTACCTAAGATGACCTAAGAGATTTCAAGAGCTCTTATTCTGAAGTTTGGCCCACCCACATTCTTAGAAACACAGAACACATTATTTTGGGGACAGTAATTGGTCTTCACGGTCAACTGTGAGTAACAGATTTATTAAGGAACAGTTGCTCTGGAGTCAGTCAGTTGCTTTGCTTTGACACAGCGGAAACAAAGACATTCTTTTACTGCTACAGCAAGTGAATTTTTGTTGTAACATTTCAAATGTAGTATGCAACATCTGTTTTTGTACCACTTTGTTCACAGTGCAGTTTTATGTCTTTTAATCTGTTCAGTCATGTTCAAAGCTAGATATTAATACAACATATAATTTGTACTTTGTTTGCAGTGCAAGTTGTAACTTGAGATTCACCACCAAATCCACTTCTGAAATAGAGAGCACTTGTGGAAAACTCTTCCATAAATATATTACATGTTTTTTTTTTACATTTTACATATTTTCCCTAATAAAAAACAACATGAAATAAAATAACCTCAGTTAAAAATGTTTGGAGTGACTAATACTGAGCAGTGTGCACAGTTTTTTGGGATCCCTCTGCTTGAGAATCCCCCCTCTCATTCTCCATGTGCGCCTGCACCGACCTCCACAGCGCCCTGATGTTCCCCTCACCAAAACCTGTCGCCCCTCTTCGCTCAATCAGCTCGAGGAAGAAGGTGTCCTCTGCAAAGATGGGCTTGGTGAACACCTGGAGAAGGTATCTGGAAACAGACGATAACAGGACACTTGGTTGGTCTCAAGCGACACTGAGAAACATATGATGCGATGCCTAAACTACAAATGATTCGACAGGAGATGTATTACAACTTGTGGTTTAGTTGACATGCAGCCCCACTTTGGGGTTAGCCTTTGTTCTCCTTGTCTTTTCTTTGTCATTTTTTCTGAAAAACTAAAACATGTCCAGGGGTTTTCTGTACATATTCCAGGTTAAATAGGTATCTGCTACTGTACTGGACAGAAACATTTTAACTTAGATAAAAGAATTGTTTTGCTAGTACTTACAGAATAAGTGGTTGTTGAAGTAGGAGAAAGTTGTATCTTTTTAGAGAGACAGACAAAAGAAACCCGCTATAAGAAAATATTTCAGCTCTCACCTTCTGTTTTCACTGGATACCGCCTGGGATGAGGGATCCTGGTGCAGGTCTGTGTCCAGGAGGATGCCATGCTGCGCCAGCATCTGGGGGTTGTGTCCTGCCTCCTCTATCTCCTGCCGTTTTCCCACCTGTCACAGCACACAGGATAGGTAAGGGAGCTGATAACCACGGTAGAAGAGGACACATTTGCAAATATAACCAGTATATGTTATATCCCATTATCTAATGTAATAATCAGCTACAGAAACGGCTTTGTTAAAAGAGTGAGTGTCAAGTGAGAAATTCATACAGAAAATCACACAGAAAGTCATAGAAAAATTATGTTTAATTACTATTATAACAACTTAGAGATTGTAAGGTTTTCTGTTGGACTTTGAGAAAGTGAAGCTGAGAGCTGTTAAAGATCAACAAATCCCCAAACAGCTGATATCTTCTGGTAAAAAGTAAGGTGCTGGACGGGTCCTCTCTTACGGACTGGTCGTTGGTTGCTGGTGATTCAGTATAAATTGGACTGTGTGTGTAAATTTTACATGGTGGAGCTGCAAACAAACCAGTCACAAGCCAGTGCTGTCTGCAATTTCACAATTTAAAAGACAATCCTGATCTGTCTTAGATGTCTGTAATTAGCATTTTATCACACATAGTACAATATCTTTTCCGACTTGTTGAATAAAATGTGGGCCATTTCTTGCATTTATCAAGTCAGTATTAGTTTATTTGTTCATGGCAAATTGGTTGTTGTGCAGTTCTGTAAGAGTCACACCTCAGTGTAGTAAGCAGGAGGAGGGGAGAAAAACTGGACACCAGCTTCAGCCATCGCATGTGCAGTAGAAACAATGTTTTTTGTGTACAGCCCAATGTGCTGGATCCCTGGGGCCCTGTGCTTCTCCAAGAAGGTGTCAACCTGATTCCTGCCTGAAATAAGTGCAAGCACACAGTGACGCAGGAGTTGTAATCTCGTCAATTATGGCAGAAATTAAATACATTAAAACATGGGAGTTACCTTGTTCAGGCAGTGATTCTGCAATGACAAACTTGCAGTCAGGCTCTTTTTTGTCCACAGAGGGGAGAGTGATGCCGGCTTCGCTGCATTTCCAGTACTCCATGGCGGTAAGACGTAGTCCAATGCCCTCCTGGTTTACGACAAAACCTTCATCCACATCTTCATTACTACTCAGAAGAACAAACAGTCGTTTTTAATTCTGACATCAAAATAGAGAATACAACTGTGAATGTCTTCAAATGCCAATACTTCCTCACCTATCAATGAAAAACCTCTTAAAACCAAAGAGCTTCTCATACCACCTCATGACCTGGTGGGTTGTTTTCCTGGGACAGGCATAAGTTATATGATCAAAATGTGTGATTGGACAAGACATGTGCTCTTCTTCCAAGCTGCAGTCTTTTTCAATGACATCAAACCCAGGCAAGAAGCTCCCCTCATATTTTGTCCTGTCAATTAGCGTGTGGCACACGTTTCCCACAATGGACTTAACCACGGAGTAGGTGACAAGACCACTCTCGTCCTGAACTGTCGTGGGAGGCACCAGGAAATTGCAGCCCAGGTGGCGAAGAACCCTGAATGACCTTTCCACATCCTCCACCTCGAAACACACGTTGCTCACAGTATCCACCGAGTAGTGTGGGCTGACATCGTAAAGACATTTCGTGGAATTATCCTGGTTGTATTTCCCCACGTGGACCCGATGTGGACCAGGTGAATATTTCTCTGTGATGCCCTGAAGTTCTTCATTCAATCTCACGCTACCCTGTTCTGGTCTCTCATTCACGACGAAAACCGCCCCTCCTTTCCTGAAAGCCAGCTGTCTGGACCTGTCGGTTAGTCTGGTAGCAAACAAATTAAACTTGAATTTAGAGACAAGGTCGTTTGCTATTTTCTCCGCGTTAGAAACGTGGAGCGAGATGTGGTGTAACCGGCTCAAGTAAGCTGCCATGTTTGGATGTGACGTTTTGACAGGAGGCGTGTCCAAAAATAGTGAACCCTGCCTTCTTTATCATTGTGACATCCGTGTGATATTCATTTAGGATCTATAATTATGTATATATGCATAATTTTTGTGCGTATTAGAATATCGAATCCATATTGCGCCAATATTTTTAGATAACCAATGACCTAGAACCTATAGGCCAATAAAAAGTGATTCATAACCGACCAACAAATATTTTGTAATGTTAGAACAGCATGCATTTGTGTTTTTCTATACATGAAACCCTTTTTCTCTCTCTTATATAATATATAATATAATCATTATCAATTTTAGTGTGTACAAAATACATTCATAAATTACAAATGTCCTTTCTACAAATAAAATGGTGCGTAAGACTAGTTGAGATTAATTGGCTGTCTACAACATCTAGATTATATTCTATTTTTAAAATCAAATGACATAGTTTTATCCCACAACCACCTTGGGTAGCGACACTTCATATGTCTCCAATAAGCTCAGATATTTCTGAATTGTTTTGGTCAAACGTCCCACATCCAAGTATTTAACATGATATAATATAAAAATATTATACCTCAGAGTACCGACTAAACATGATGGGCTAAAACCTCAGGAAATAGGGAAAGTATTTGAGTTACATAGTAATGACTCTTTAAGCACTTCAATTTCAAATCTCCCAGTTGTTATGAACCTCTCATGAATTTTCGTTAGTAATATTTCCGACAGGTCATGAAGGCAACACAGTACTTCCCTTTTATCCAATCGCATTGAGCGCTGAGCCAGATGATTGGTGACGAAGGCAAGCGAGCGTTTATTTTGGCTCTGCTACTCATTTGTCTCACTGTCGCCGCCATTAAACAACACGGAGGCAATGTAAACCATGGAGTGTCGCGGAGTTATACCGTGATTCGAGGAGCACAGAGGCTTTGCCAAGGTGTGGTTTATTCAGCGAGAGGTTAATGTGTCCATAAAGGTAAACATGTGAGACACCAAAGGGGTCGAAATAACTCGCATCGGGAAAGGTTTGACAGAGCAGGAGGAGGGGGGACTATACAAGAAGGGTTTGTTGTGGTTTTCAGCAGCACTTGAGAAACGAGCGCAGACGCGAAACGGTAAGAGTTTGACATATTTTTCCTCATATAATCCGGATAATGACATGTTCTATGAGTGTACGTCCTATCAAATGTTTGTTAACTGTTGAAATTGACGGTAGCTACGTATGCTAGGTGGTTAGCCTGCCAGCTAGCAAGCTAACACTAAACACTGAAACATTAGTAACGCAATAAAACCTCTCGTCATGTGAATCAAATACCCAGGTTGTTAAACACGCTTCGTACTGTTACTGTAACAGCTGGCAGGCAATTTTAATTTCATTCACACCACTATCTCAGGCCGACCAGATGTAAGTTAGTTTACAAACTGCAGGAACACATACCTATTTATGTATCTAAAACACAATACTAGTTTATCATATGTATTGAGCTGTAAGAGGATTTACAAAAGCTTTTGTTTATGCCTCACATCTAACTAGATTTATCACCACAGTGAGACCATCCAAAGTCATCCACAATGACAGAACAGAAGGTAAAGTGGGTCTGTGACTACTGCACCTATGAAAACTGGCCTTCTGCAATCAAGTGTACTATGTGCCGTGCACAGAGGTCAAGAGGTCCCATCATCACAGAGGAACCTTACAAGAACAGCCCTGATCTGGACCCCAGTCTGGAGTGGGACCCTCCCAGAACTGAGAGTGGCAGCAGCCTCCTCATCTGCCCTGACTCCAGTGCTAGGCCAAGAGTCAGGTCAGCCAGCATGGCTGAGATTGCCAATAAGTGGTCCTGCCAGATATGCACCTACCTAAACTGGCCCCGGGCCATCCGCTGCACACAGTGCCTGTGTCAGCGCCCGAGGACCAGCAGTCCCACCGAGTCCCCCCAGACTTCAGGCTCCAACGCAGGCTGCCGTCCTGCTCTCCACTCCCCTGTGGATACCTGTGAGGAGTACAATGACAGAAACAGACTCAACACCCATCAGCAGCACTGGACATGCACAGCTTGCACTTACCAGAACTTGCCCAAAACTACAAAGTGTGTGGTGTGTGACCACCCCAAGCCCAACAACCAGGAAGCCATAGAGCTGGCCGAGTCTGCGGAGCCGACACCTATGATCAATGAGCAGGACAGGGCTCGGTGGAGGGGCAGTTGCAGTGGAGGCCAGGGCCAAAGAAGGTCCCCTCCCATGCCCAAGAGGGAAGACTATGTCAAAATGGACTTCCAGAGGATAGAGCTCGCAGCTGGAGCCATGAGCAGCAAAGAGGAACAAGAGGTCGACTTCAAGAAGCTAAAGCAGATTAGAAACCGAATGAGGAAAACAGACTGGCTGTTCCTCAATGCATGCGCTGGTGAGTTTTTATTTCGTTATTAATCAGAATCAGAATCAGAAACTGTTTATTGCCAAGTAACATACATTACAAGGAATTTGCTGTGGTCTGAAGGTGCTAATGTTTTGATAACAAATAAGTAGAATATATACATTCCATTTCAGAAAAATGAATCAACAAAAATGTTGATAAGATTAAGCCATTTGCAAGGAATCTCAAATGTGAATATTTGCTCCTTTGGTCTGTTTTATATCATTGTAAATTATATATATTTTGGGCTTTTGGATTGCTGGTTGAACAAAACAAACAATTTAAAGGCATCATTCTGGGCTCTGTGAATTTGTGATGCCATTTTTCACGTAATGTGGCATTTTCAATATTACGTCAATAAAAAATAATAAATGGATTACTCAGCACTGAAGATAATAAGTAGATCCAACTTTAATTTTTTCATTCTTTGCTTGTAGTGTGTCCCATGCATTTCAAAGTAATGATTGTAAATAGTCACAGTATTTATTGGGCTCTCATTATATGTGAGAATACTTTTGCCCTCATTTCCTCTGTGGCTCCCCTGAATGGTCTTACTGGTACAAAGAATCCATACATTTTTTTTCCTTGCAACAACACTTCTATTGTCACACCAGCTTTTTGTTTCCTTCCATGATGTCATGCTCTGTGATGACAAGGCGAAGCACTCCAGTCAGAGGCAACCGTTTGATTGTTTTTGCCCCACTGGCAAAACATTTGGTTTCCGCTTGGTCCTATTTTATTACGGTGCAGATGGTGCCTCACCCTGCGAAGGCCAAGGCTGCATAGTAGTGTGATCCACTTGGTGTTTTATTAATGAATGACAACACGTCTCGTTGTTTGCACTCCAAATATTGTAGTACAGCAGGAATTTTGAAAAACATGGGCTTGGCAAGCTCTGTGAGAAGGATTTAATTTCACAAGGTAGTGCTTCCAGGTGGAAAATATCCGCTGCAGTGAGATGATACTCCTCATCAACAAAGCATAAATGATGCTGAATGGCAGCATGATATAGATGTCTAGCAAAATGGCTAGTAGGAATTTGATCCAACTCATCACTGAACCCCTAGCTGCCCTTGCTGTGCCACTGAGAGTGTCTTTGAGAAACTGAGAGGGTGTGAGTGCTTCCCAGCCGGTGGGGATGAATGGGCCGTCTGGGCAGCGCAGTGAGAGTGGAGCCCGTGAACCAGAGACTCTCCTGGCTTGCAGTCAACAGACCCTGTAAACAGTGGTGCTTATGTGCTGAGCAGGGCGTCCTAGGAGGCAAAAATAGCCTTGACAAGACATGAACACTAGTCAACAAAAAAAAAAAGCAAAAAGGCATGAATACAGCACATGATCAGCGTCCTCCTGACCTTTGCACTGATTGCTCTCCCCAGCTTGTTGTTGTGGTGGAATAGCAACCATTACCCTTAGGTCACAGGGAGACAGTTTTTTCTACCTGAGAGACATTTCCAGCCTTTTTATTTATTTCTGAATACTGCCTTTTTATTCATACCATGTCAGCTGACTTTCAGTTTTGTAGCTTGTGTTACAGTTGAGCTCTTCAAAGTGTTTGTCAATGGAGGAAGTGCCTGAGTCGAGCAGCACATTATGGCCAAGCTAAGCACTTCCTCAGGTCTCACAACTTGATCTCACTTTGCTCTACTGTTCCCCCACGTTTCTGCTCTAATGTTTTTTCAGTGCTCTCTGTATTTGGGCCAAAATCAGATGATCCCATTCATTCTACTTTCCCACAGAAGGAAGCAGTTTATGTGATATTGTTCTTTTGTTTCACTGAAAGACTTTAACTGGCGAGTCTCGCAATTGCAGATAATGTTTGTCTGTATAAACATATTATGCTTATAGTTTAATGTTGCTCATGATTATGTTGTGTACAGTTTATATGATTTAGTGTGATTATAAAAACACATTGTGGTGTGTTTGCCTTCAGGCACTGGAAATTATCTTGTTGATCAGCTGAAAATTCTACCTAAAATAGTAGTGTCAGTTTGTTGAACTTGGTGTTCACAAATATTATTAACTCTTTAATGGCTGTAAGGTTTTTGCAATGCTAATTATTTGATTAATTTAAACAACAACGCAACGTTAATGTCTGTCCAGATGGCCACTATGTCAGATTACAGTAGGTTATTGTGGTTCTGCTGTGACTTGGTCGAGAGACATGTCAGACTGTGTTAAACACCCCACCGATATTTTCTTGCAGTTGTTTACGACATGCATGATGTGCAAAGGTGATCGGGCAGGAGGGGCCAGAGACAGACCTCTGGGATCAGTAAAGCTGTCATGTCGCAGTAGACTTTGTCAAACCTGGAGAGAGAAGGCAAAACATCCTGACATGCTAGTTTTTTTTTTAGTTGAAGAATCGTTCGTCTTCCTTTTTTACACACAGATAAAACAACAAATTGTCATGCCTGATGTTCAGGAGGCCCCATTTCTGGCTGTCTGGGCCATTTTGGGACTATTAATGTATAGTATGATCGTGGCATTAGGGGTTGTTAGTAAGGGTTTTAGAATTTAGTCCCAATTCAACTCTTATCTACTAATAACTTAAAGTACATTATGTACTAATCTTTATAGTATTGTGGCAGTTAGTAAATGAGACTGGTCTGACTGCGTACGTAAATGAAGAGACTGAGAACTGTCAATCAAACATTACACTGGAACATTACTTACTATTTCAAATTTTAAATCTTAGCAAAGAGAGAGGTCAGTATTCTTTCAAATATTTAATGCTTTATTTTTGCTTTTTTGAATGAATAATTCCACCATTTCTTTTTTCTGTTGCTGTTATTAGATAGGTATGGAGGCAGACAGAAAGCAAGGAAAGTGAGAGACGGGTGTGACATGCCTCACAGGTCCTTGGCTGGAATTGAACTGTGGACATTGTGGTTATATGGTATGCGCCTTAACTGTTGGGCTATCAGGACGTCCCTGCCATTTCTATTGTGCACTGCAATGCACACTTTTAGGAAGAACACACTGTGCTGGCACTACTTCACCAGCCAACCAGGTGTGTGGGTAACAAAGGACAAAATGTGAAAAAACAACTCAGCCACACTAGCTGGCTAACTGAAAGAATCCTTTTCATTTCATCAATGTGTTTCGGTGTTTTTTGCAATGTGAGACAGCGCACATCAACAGCACACTCAAGTATACTTTCTACTATCAACTACTATCATGACAACTTTAGCAAAAGCAAATTAAATCAAGGAAATAAACACTGCAAAACAGGTCACCACATTCCTTACTTTTTTTTTTTCTTATGAGGTCGAAGTCTCCAGCATGGCAGTAGCTACATTGCAGCCAAAATCATTTGGCATCTATTTATGGATCTGTGTTTGCAAAATATCACCCAGCATGTGTAAAAGCAGACTGGGCGTTCTTGGCATGTTCCGGTCCAGGTTCTGTCAAGGTAACTGTCCTTGAGAGAACATCCTCACATAAGGTGGTCTTTTGAAATTAACTTGTGCTTCAGTGTGCTACCTAGCTGCCGCGCATTTCACTCATAACAGATGTTGAGACTACGAGGTCCAAAGGAGGGGGAGGATGCTAATCTGCACAGACTGTCCTCTGTCTGACACAGCTTTCTGATAGCTCTGCATTATAAGCTACACTGCTCTGTCTGTTCTGCTATGTTGTAGCCTGACAGTGTGATAACTGTTCTCACACTGGGTTAGCTAGTGGCTACATCTAGAGGTCATCTGTACTCTGGGTTGACATCAAGAGCTACAGAGCTCTGTTCACTCTGATTCTTTTTGCATTTGACTATTTTCCTCTGGTTGAATTTATGTAAATTCTTCCCAGATTTGAATATTAATTGGTTGTGACTGAGAACACTATGATTTGACAGAACAGTTTGATGGATATTTCTGTAGTTCTTTCATTGAACATGGCAAGCTGTCTGTTACATATTGCCTCTATTACAAGCAAGGACATGGGGTTGGAACAGCTCCAAAAAGCCAGTCTAATCCATTTACAAAGAATAGGCCTGTTTTAAAAGGATTCCCATGTCTTTCTACATTAATTCATTTTCTTTGCAGATGTGTTTGAACAGGAAACACTAGTATTTGGCTTATTAGATTCACATACACTCAGGTGCTAGTTTATTAGGTACACCTTTACAACTTTATGGTCAATTTCGAGGTTGTATTTTGTATTGCTGTTGAGTGTATTGTGTTATACTGTGACTCTTTTCTAATATTTAGTTTTCTCTCATTGATATAAATGGCGTGCCCAATAAACTGGCAAGTGAATGTATATTCCTTGTGATGACAGCAAGGGCTTGTGTGTACCTGCTTGCAGTTGAGTTGTGACAGCTGGTGAATGTGTTTTTCTGAACAGCAATGTTCCTTCTTCCTTAAACATAAATGTAAACAATGTAGATGTGTGTCACCTCCATTTAACTTCAAAAGCAACTGCACCAGTATATTGAGGCACTGATCCATTTTTACATTTCAGTGTCTACATTTGTGTCCTATTTTCTGACCTTCCTTCCTCCTTCTTCCTCCCTCGGCTGCAGGCGTGGTGGAAGGAGACCTGGCGGCAGTCGAAGCCTACAAGTCGTCCGGTGGTGACATCGCCCGGCAGCTCACTGCTGACGAGGTGCAGCTCCTCAACCGGTCCTCTGCGTTTGATGTAGGCTTCACCCTGGTTCATCTGGCCATCCGCTTCCAGAGGCAGGACATGCTAACCATCCTGCTCACAGAGGTAAGCGTCCTTTATAGATGTTGTTTGTCTGTACCATTGTCTTTGAGCAAGTGGACCCAAAAATGTACAAGGAGTTTATTTAGCAGGTTGTCCCTTGATTAAACCCTCTCTTCACACATATTTCTGCACATGAATTCATCAAGCAGAAGAATCAGTAGACTTGTATGAAGAGTTTCATAAAAAAATAATTGCTAACTACCTGTAATCTTTTGACCTCCTTTACAGGAGTACATTATAAAACTCTGACAACCGAATTTGTTGTATTATACAAGAAAACGTTGGGAGTGTTTCTGTAGTTTTGATGCTATTCTGTACTTCTCCTTGTCAACCACGTCAGTCTATAATTGTTCTGCGCCAGAGTAGACGATATATAGCAGATGCCTGTAATGCCTATAATTACAGCAGTAGTGCACTTTGAGGATTAGGTGGAGGATTAGCCTGGCTGCAGTCCTGTCACTGGTTCCTAATGGACGTGATGCCACAGAGCTGATGTGGTTTGCAAGGAGGGCACGCAATGATTAGGAAAGGCACAGAGGGCTGCAGCGTGAAACAAGTCACCGAGGTTGGAAAAGAAAGATGGCCTCTTCACTGTGTGGACAGAATTTGATCCTCAATATAACAAATACATACAACATGTACATTGAGTGTATATAAATAGGGCTTAGGGATGTGAAACCGTTCATATATGAATTAACTATGAATAAACGTTTTCATGTCCAAATGAATGAACAAAAGTTCTTAAAGATCTACTTGACGTATAGCTATATTTTCTTTAAAATTAAGGGATTTACTTGCTAGTGAATTTCACACTGATAAAATTAACCTAATTAACCTAACCTAACTTAATTGGTCTATCAAATTATTGATATTGAGGTAATCCTGTTAAATTGCATCCAAAACAGGTCATGAAACCTGTTTATGTCCTTTGTTTTTGATATACTTGTATCATGAGTATCTGATCATGCCTCTATTGGTGTATTTACCTCTCTGTGTGTGTGTGTGTCTTTTAGGTGAGCCAGCAGGCAGCTAAGTGCATCCCTTCCATGGTGTGTCCCGAGCTGACGGAGCAGATCCGCAGGGAGATTGCAGCCTCGCTACATCAACGCAAAGGGGACTTCGCCTGTTACTTCCTCACTGACCTGGTCACCTTCACCCTGCCTGCAGGTACCCACAATATCTTGATGATCACATCACTTTGCATATTGGACTTTCTTGCATATGTGTAATCTAACACCTTCTCTGTTTATACCTAAATACATTTTGCTTTATTGTCCTCCATTGAACTTCCTTTTTTCTGTAGCCTCAATAAACACTTCAATTTAACAACATCTAGCGCAAAAAGAGGTCTGTAGATGAAGGGTAGAATGGAAAAAAAAACTGTGGGATTTTTGGGATTGTATTCATGCATAAATTTGTAAAAAATCTGTAGAATTTTCCTCTAAATAGTATTAATGTACAACAAATGTTTTCCCACCCTCACTGGAGAATTGGAGGAATGACGGCTAGCCTTGTTGTGCAACATTGCTCAGAGAGACAGTGCCCGTCCCTGTGGTGTAATGTCGTCACTGACATGACATGCACTTTGCTTTTCAGACTTACCAGTTGTATTCTGATTCAGAGCCGCCGGTGCTGCTGGGATGAAAGATTATGCAGGCTTCACTGATAGATTTGAATTTTTTTTTCTCGCATTATGCCAAGTATTTCTTTGCAGACTGCATTTGGCCCGAGGCCAGCTGCAGGACGCTCTCCCTCTGTTTCTGTCCCTCTCTCTTTCAGACAAAGCCAGTGCCATTCACTATTGAGCCAGAGAATAGCCACCAGTGTTCTGGCTTTGTGTGTGCACAGTTCAATACACACAGAAACACAACATGCTGTACAGAGCCTGTGCTTACAGTGTGCCATTGACAAAATGTCAGCCCTGAATGGAATTGCAAAGAACATCCCCTCTGTGTGTCATTACTGTAGCATTTCTGTTGCCCTCTGTGCTGTGTACCATTAGCTTTTAATGAGCATGATAACAATATCTTTCCCGTGTGTCTTTGCAGATATAGAGGACTTGCCGCCTGCTGTCCAAGAGAAGCTGTTTGATGAGGTGTTGGATCGAGATGTGCAGAAAGGTACCAGAGATTTATTCATGTTCATGTCTGGTATCTGCAGGTATTCCCAGTCTGCATTCATTCAAGTCCAATCACATGTGTTAAGACGCAATGGGTTTTGGTTACCTGTGATTCATGATCTGGCTGTGCCGTGGAACCAGTCCAAAAACCAGCATCTGCTCTTGTGTTGTCTCCAACCAGCTCACCACCTCCTGCTTCACCTTCTATAACCTCTCTAATTAGGTTAAATAAGCTCACTGGTTTCCCTCCCACACCCTTAATGACACACTCCCAGGACTGCACTCTGGGTGTGTGTGAATGCTTGTGAACATTCACGTGCGTTTGTGTGTTGTAGTGAAAGTATCAGAGGAGTCGTGCAAATAAACTGGGTTGCTGTTTGGTTTTTGCATTGAAAGTACCAGGCAAGCAGTAAAGGTGTGTTTAATAATATTACAGGAGGAAAGAAAAATGCTGCAAAGCAGGTTATGCGACGCATAATTTGTTTCCATATCGAGTAGCTGCAGCAGTCGCATATGTAACACAGCATCTATGCATCACATGCTGAGTTTTTTAAGATTAAGGAGATTTTCATCCCCCTTTTAAATTCTGGGTGGTCTCATAATTTGTTCATTGGTCAGCTGAGGAAAAAAATGTTTGTTTTCAACGTTTTTCTCATCTAAAAGGTTCAAACTCTAAAACTATTGTCCTGCTTCTCTAGGAGAAGGTCCCCCTTGTTTTTACAGTTCGACAAAAATGGGCTTGAACATGACTCAATGCAACCTGTCCTGCTATTTGTGCCCTCACTCGACACACATGCATTTTGTCTGCCTGTGTGTAGAGCTGGAAGAGGAATCTCCTGTCATCAACTGGTCTCTGGAGCTGGGCACGCGCCTGGACAGTCGTCTGTACGCCTTGTGGAACCGCACAGCCGGAGACTGTCTGTTGGACTCTGTTCTACAGGCCACCTGGGGAATCTACGACAAGGACTCTGTTCTCCGCAAGACCCTCCATGACAGCCTGCATGACTGCTCCCACTGGTGAGACACCCAACCCTACACAGAGTCCCTATGGTCAATCCAGGAAACAGTTTTATTACTTGAAATAGTTTGTTTCTCAGGGGTCATGTAGCCCACTGCATATTGAAGTATTTGTCCGTGTGTGTGTGTGTGTGTGTGTGTGTGTTATGGGGATAGAACTGCATATTGTATATTTGCATTTATTTTTATGACTGTTTTGTGTACTTCTGCACCTTGACCACCAGAATTTCCCTATATGGGATAAGAAAGTTTACCTTGACCTTGAAATAGTGTAATGCATTATGCAAAATGCCACCTGTATTTGATTTTTGTAGACAAGTTTTCCTGGTTGTATGGAGCCAGTGGATGGCCAATGCAGTCAAGCCCTGTAGGCAGTTTAGTGGTTTTGATCATTTGATCATTCATATTTACATACTTCCCTCACACAGTCAAATACAGGAGGTTTGATTACTTAGTAAAGGTTGGACATGAAAGAGAAGTATATGTGTTGCAGTAGGAATGTGAATGATTTTGTCTATTATACATTTTGGACTCTTTTTTTATAAAAAGTGTTTTAACTTAAGTCATCTAAATTCAGTTTTTCAATGGTCTTTTGATGTAGTTATTTTTTGCAGTTGATTTTTTCATGAAATACTGTTTCATGAATGTTAAATGTTTGTTCTCCATGCACTACTTTCTGTTTGTAGTGTGAAGGGTGACCGTCTGATTCAGTTGAACTTAGATAATAGAAAATAGTCTAATATGTAACTTTCTTTAGGTTTTACACACGCTGGAAGGAGTGGGAGTCGTGGTACTCGCAGAGTTTCGGTTTGCATTTCTCCCTGAGAGAGGAGCAGTGGCAGGAGGACTGGGCGTTCATCCTGTCTTTGGCTAGTCAGGTAATTATGAGGTTTACTCACTTCCTTCCTCTAGTTCACCATCAATTGAAAGACAGAAAAAGGCCCAGTATGGTGCGGTCGGTCTGTAAAGGGAGAGGGTGAGCTTCCTGTGAATGTATTACGAGGGGTTAGAAGTTGTGAGGAACAGGGAGTAATACTTCTTGGAAAATAAAATATATAAATTGATGCATTGTCACAGGCAAAATGGCAGGTTCCTGACCAAAAAGATGTGTACTTTCGGTTGTTGGAAATTCAGATGTCATCTAATAGAAATGGCAAGTTAATTATTTAGTGAGTGTGACTTGCTTTAGAAGATCATTAAACTGCCTGGCACACATTTAGAAATGCAGGAGGTTCACCTCCTCATCTGTTGCACAGAAAGAACAAACCGTGTACTGTCATCTTTTTTTTGGTTTTGGAGATGAACACACCATGTTTTGTTCTTATTGTTGTTGCTGCCGGGGGGAAAAAGTTAAAGAAGAAGATCTTCCTTCTCCTGTTTAAAGGCACCCTGTGGATTTTTCTTGTATACAAGCTGTATACAAGTAATTTTTAAATTCAGTAACACATTGTGTTGTAACACACATGTTGAATGCATTTATTTCCTAAATAACAAGGTCAATCAGAGGAATAGCTTGGAGTCTCTGCAGTGTGAAGGAGTGTGTATCATGTCACCTGCATTCTTATGTACTTACTGTACATGTGCGTCCTTATTTGTGTGCTAGTAGAGCATGGTTTTCAAACAAAACAGGGACCTGCTCATCAAACATTGATTCATACTCCACAGGGTAAATTTGACTTCCTGTAAGTTCACAGCAGCTGTGGCCAGGTTTTAGATTTCAGTGTGGATATTAATTTACATTTCTGTCATGTCCTTTCACTGCAATTTGCAGGAGCCACCATCTTAGAGTTATTAAAAAATTGTCATTAAATGGTCAGACCAGTTCAACTTCCTTTGAAAGAACACCTAGTTCAGTGTACTTTGGAGCATACTTGAACCCTAAGAAAGATTTGAACTGTATGATCTACATAAACGACTAAAACTGGGACAGTGTGAGGTAGACAGTCTCAGTATGGACGCCAAGTTGTAACCGCAAGATCCTCTACTGTCAACACACATACATATACTCATAAATGCGCAAAATGGTGAAAGCAATTTAATACTCAGTATTGATCAGCTTTGTCTTATCTTAATGCTTTTGGAGTGTTGCTCATTACGTTTCATGCCAATAAAGTAAATTGGATTGAATTGCATTGAACTGAATGGGAGACATAGTTGGAATAGTAGCACTGTGGAGGGTGGAGGACATAAGCAATTATTATAGATCTCCCTAAGATGGAGTTGTAGATTGACAGACAGCTCATCTGCTTGGCTGGCACGCCTGCTGAAGCAGCACTCCTTCCCAACATGTGACCTTGGGATTACAGGTTTAACTCAGAGAGCCACTCCACCGGCAGTATAAACAAACACAGCAAAAGCTACCATGTGATAACCTAGTCTGAGGCTTTGACAGTGATGGAGAAATGAGATCCAAAGGATAAGATCATCCTTTGTATATCCCGTCGCGCGAGTGTGGATGACTTTGAAGCCCCCCCCTTTTAACATGAAATGTCATTGTAGCTGTGGTATATTTAAAAGCAGTTATGCAGTCTGCTTTGTGCTTATGCAGATAGTACAACTGAGAGATGAGGGGGGGGGGGAGGCAGGCATGAAGACGCACTCAGAGCTGCTTGTGTTGCAGGTTCAGTGTGCAGGAACCTCTGTTTTGTAATAAGATCACAGTACTTGACAGTCTCAGCCCTCTTCACTATTTTTAGTCGTATTAATATTGAATGTACAATTGGGCGAAGTCAATAAGATTACAGCTACTGTATGATGTGTCATTTTTTGTTTCTCTTTTTCCTCCTCTCAGCCCGGGGCCAGCCTGGAGCAGACCCACATTTTTGTTCTCGCACACATTCTTCGCAGACCGATCATAGTCTACGGAGTGAAATACTACAAAAGTTTCCGTGGGGAAACGTTAGGATACACTCGTTTTCAAGGTGAGGCAGCATTCAGCCTGGGAGATTTTAATAGTAATTTGTAAAAAGACTCTGCAAATGTTTTGAGTGATTCTTCTTTAAAGCATACAAAGTACAAATAGACATGTTTTCTCTTTGGGTGCTTGAGTCTTGCTCATAGCCTCTTTTATAACTTGGCAGAAAGTTATCTGAAAGTTGAAGTTGTATATCAAATCCAGAGAGAGCTGGGGTGTGTAGTCGCTATGTAACACAGAATATCTTGAGGGGGAAGGTGGGGGGAGGTTGTACTCCTGAAGAAGCAGGGCACCAGGCTGCACCACAGAGCTGCTCTCTGCTGACAATGGCCAGTTGTTTTCAGTGGGCTGAAACGCAGCCACTTCTGATGTCAGGTCAGATTTGAGATGGTGCTTGGCCCCAACTGACATGTGAGTGTACAGCTGCAGGGCCTGCTCCTCCCAGGTGGCTCGAGTGTTGTGGCATACTGTAGCTCCCAGCTGGTCTGACTTGCTCTGCGTGTGGGTGTTTGTTTAGGTGTGTACCTGCCTCTGTTATGGGAGCAAAGTTTCTGCTGGAAGAGCCCCATCGCCCTGGGCTACACGCGGGGCCACTTCTCGGCCCTGGTGGCCATGGAGAACGACGGCTACGACAATCGTGGTGCGGGCGCCAACCTCAATACTGACGACGATGTCACAGTCACTTTCTTGCCACTCGTGGACAGCGAGAGGAAGCTGCTGCACATTCACTTCCTGTCTGCACAAGAGGTAGGGACTGATGCTATGATGTACAGCTCGAGATATTTATATTTTCAAAAGTCTGTGAATTTAACTGTTTGTTTTGATGTTTAATATTGAAATAAATAAATCTCTACAGTAGTAGAGATGCAACGTACTTGGATTTTCATCCAAAAATCATTTTAACTCCTTTTACAAAAACTAGTGTCTTTGAAAATTGGTTAAAAAAAAAATGCAATACATGACTGTGCTCACCAGTAGTTTCACATCTTTTAAAATACGTCCCATTTTGTTCGGTAACGACTAACATACGTGTTTTGTCTGCGACTCAGATGGGCAACGAGGAGCAGCAGGAGAAGCTGCTGAGGGAATGGCTGGACTGCTGCGTTACAGAAGGAGGCATGCTGGCAGCAATGCAGAAGAGCTCCCGCCGCCGTAACCACCCTCTGGTCACCCAGATGGTGGAGAAGTGGTTGGACAGATATCGCCAGATCCGCCCCTGTGCCTCTCTGTCTGACGGCGAGGAAGAGGAGGACGAAGACGAGTGAGTGAGGGGAGCTAGAGAAGAAAGAAAGAGCTCTTCAATCTGAGACTGGACACTGTTGGCTCTGGGAGAGTACCTTACTATTTACATTTCTTTTTTTCCATTCTCCAAAATGTAAATCTTCAACTTGTAATAATGCATGTGTTCTGTGAACTCTGTGGTAGAAAAAAACCAGCACCAACCAACAGAATCCTGATTACTGCTCCTATGAAAGCACATCAAGTCCACTTAGTTTGCCTTCCTGTACCCCGATTTCTCCCTGTTTGTTATCAAAATAATTATCTCGACCCGAGAGAAAAACTAGGACATATAGGAAAATATACTGTATTTAAGAAAATCCAGAAGCCGCACTAGAGAAATTTCATTTACAGAATTGCCTGACAGAAATTTGCTTAAAACTGAGAGGATGCTAATCCTTGTGTGTGTGTGTGTGTGTGTGTGTGTGTGTGTGTGTGTGTGTGTGTGTGTGTGTGTGTGTGTGTGTGTGTGTGTGTGTGTTAAGGTTTAAAGAGCACCTGTTTTCCTGATTGCTGATCCCTCTGCGAACCCCCTTCTGATGTTGGATTTATTTATTTGTTTAGGAGAGTTAGCGCACGGAGGCGATACCTTTTGTTCTGCCCCGTTTTATCTGTGTTCCGTTTTGATCCGTTCAGTCTTGAAGTATTTTATTTTGCACAGATTATACCTACATTCTGTGAGGGGGAGGGGGAAAAAGGACGTACAAGTTTACTGACATTTTTACGTGTGATTTAGTAGCCCATTGTCATGTTAGAGTGGGTGGTGGGGAAAAGAGAACCAAACACTCTGCCTCTTTCTATAGAGTGCATTAATATTAAATTTGACTCACTTGCATCCTCTTTGTTGCCATTTTATTTGTTGTTTCTCATTCTTGTGATGTTTGGATTAGTTAAGACTGTTGTGTTTGACTTGAGAATTGACTAGTTTGAAAAATGTTTTCATCCTGCCATAGCTGTTACTGATGATGGTGGATGGGAATGTTTTAAAGTTTGATTTGCCTGTTTGATTGTTGATAACATACAAGGACACAGTCAATAATGCTCCCACCATCTAAATATAGTCCAGATCACAGCAGGATGGACCCCTCTTGAAGTGCGAAGTTGAAGCCCGTTTGAAAACACGATACATTTTTTTGTTTTTGGAAGAATTAGGCCAAAATCACACATTTGTATTTCTGCCATCGCCCTCTTGGGAGCATCCTGTGATTCAAAACCTTAACTCAGAATTTCTCTCTCCGTTGTAACTAAGATGTAATGTTCAATAGCGCCACTATAGCAGAAAGGGAATATGTGATGAGAAAACATCCAGATGGCTTACAAGAGTTGATCTTTCTTTGTACATTTAATGTTCTGGGGAAAAACACACAGAGTTACTAGAACTACAGTGAGCTTTCCATCGTCAACAAATGGAATTAGTGTTAAATAAATAACAGCCTAGTAAGATTAAATTTTCTAACGAGAGCCAACATTTTGTTGTTCAATTTTTAGCTTCATTGTGGCTTGTTTTTATGGCTTATTGGGTCACATTTGCTGCATTTCATTTTCTGTTATCAGGACTTGTTTATGCTTTGGCGCCCCCCTGTGATAAAGGATAAAACTATAAGGATGACAACACAGATCATGTAAGACAACATACTGCTCTGATAATACAACAACAGACAGCTGGTTCTCAGAATCGTATCTTTTATTTGAACTGCACTGAATGCTAAATGTTCACCTTGTACAAGAAACAAATACAAATACTCACACTAAAAACAAAAACATACTGCTGGCTGCCTCTTCTGCTATTGTTGGGACACTAAGTAGGAGTTTCTGCTATTGCTCTTACAGAGTACAGGATGCCCCAAAGAACCTGGCCTTCAATAGAACAAAGAAAATATAAGAAGGAGAGAAGAGAGAGGGTGGATCACATAGGACTATGGTTATAGGAACATTTAACTAGGCAATACAAATCTAACAGGACTCTTCAAAACTCTTTAACACCAAAAACGTGGGATGCGCCTTGTATATAAAAATACCACAATGGAGATAATGAGGGAGGAGAGAAAATATCCAGACTAACAAGATTAGTCTCATCTTTTTTTTTTCCTCAAAGACAAAATTCTGGGAATAAACAATATCTGCAAAAAGGTGTTTTCCTGAGTCATTAAGAAATGAAGTTTGCTTTAACCCTTTCCTGTCTTTAGTGTGAAATGTGCTCAAAGAAGATCAATCCTGTCATCAGAAATATCTGTTTCCTTTCTCACCAACCAAGTCATTATTTTTTATGATTATAAAAAATGTTTCCTTCTTCACAGCTCACAGTCACACTGACACATGACCAACTCTTAATAACTAAAGAGAAAAGGTTAAATACTTAGCTGGCAGCTCCCTCTAAGTCCATTTAACCTCAAAATTCAGCTACAATCAAATGTATAAAGTGAAGGTTTTGTTTAATGTTTATAGCCCATAGCTTAGTAAAATAATCACTCAAAACATATTGGAGCAACTTATGGTGTCAATGGTCAGAAGAAGTCCTTCACACTCTGTAGAGGTGCCCTCAACTGGTGAACTCCTGTAACTGCAACTGTGACAGCTGACATGTATTATTGCCAGGAAAGGGTTAAAACCCACTCTAGATTACTATAACTGATGAGCAACCTTTTCCTTTTATTTGACGAATGATAAATATATATAAGTCAATAATCCATTTTTAGTCATTCACACTGAAGATTGAAAAAAAAATTAATAATTCTCTTCTGAGGCATAATGAGGGGCCTAAACAACACACATTAGTTACATAAGGAGGGTTGGAGCTGGGTGGAGGAGAGGTGGGGAGGAGCAGGAGGGAGTTGGAGAGGGGGGAAATAAGGTCCAGTAGCACATGATGCCAAAGTTTTTTCTCTTGTTCGCCCATTGGTGTGTTGAGATGTGGGCCTACGTTTCCCATGAGCTCTGAGGTGTAGGTGGGGGCGGGACAGAGTCTCATCGGGTAATCCCGGAGCGCTAAAAACACTGGACTCTGTGTCCACAATCATAGGCATGTCCCGAAGAAAAACAAAGAAAAAAACATCATCATCAAAGAGTAAAGTCGGTACTGAGCCCAAAGAGACAGAGAGTAAAAACTAAAACGTTAAAAGTACAAATTCCCCGGAACACTTCCTTTGTTCCAAGTTGCTGACTGATTTCAGCCGCTTGTGTTGTTTCACTGTCTCTTGGTCCCAGTTGGTCGGATGCTTTGTGAGTGGTTGGTTCTGAATGTCGACAGGCCGGATGAGATGTTGCTGTTTGTTATCCCTTCTGCTGCTATTGCTCGGTGAGGTGCTCTCTGGTCTCACCGTGTTTGGAGGGCTGGTTGGGCGACGGAGCCTGGGAGGGGTGTGTACCAGAGGGCAGGGTGTGCGCGATGGGCACCCCACCTGGCACCATGCCCTCTAACGCCCCCGGAATGCCACCCGGAGCCACTCCAACTACACCCGGCGGGTATCTGGGGAAGGGGAAGGTCAGAGGTTAGTGTCGCAGACGGTGTGACTTCCAGAGCGGGTGTAGTGTACTCACAGGTCGACTAGCCCACATTCCCAACACCGTGAAAGACGAGATTCTCTGACGAACCCGACATCTAGTGATGCTACTGGCTCTTTTCTGCCACAGGAACTTCTTCAGGAAACTTTTTTAACAACTCTTTAGCTGCATTTCAACATGTTAAAAGTTCCTGCTCTGAAAGTAATACTTTCTTGATTGAGTTTCTGATTTAGTTCCTGGGACTATTTGGTTTAGGAATTATTGGAGTTGATTTTTGAGTAATTTTTTTAAAGCAAAAATGAAAAAAAAAAAAAGAAAAAAGATTGGCGCCAGTTTTTCTTCTTCTTTGAGAGTAAACTGAATGTGTTCAGTTGTTGATCTGTTGGTCTGATCTGACAAAACAAGATATCTGAAGATGTCGCCTGTTTTTTACTGTCTTCTAACATGTAATAGACCAAACAATTAATTGAGAAATGAATGATAATTATTGTTTGAAAACTATTAAAACTAATCGTTTTAATATTGATTGTAAAATAACCAGAAAATACACTCAGATCCTAGATACTGGAGATGCAGACAGGTGTATTGCCTTTCTGGCGGTTAAAGGATTTTCTTTCTGCATGTGTCTTTTCAAAAAAAGATTAAAATATCACACAATAACATAAGGGTAAATTACAAAGGAAAAATTGTAGGGCTGCAGCTACTGATTTCTCTTGTTTTATGATATTTTAATTGTTTAGTCAGAAATGTCACAAAACAGTTTAAGGTGTTAACTTCAAATTGCTTGTTTTGTCAGACCAACAGTTCAATTCAAAGATATTCAGTCCACAATGGTATAAAAAAGAAAAGCAGAAAATCTGCTTTAAAATTGCTGAAACCATCGAATGTTTGGCATTTTTGCTTAATAAATGACTTAAATGATTTATTCATTATCAAAAAAATGATCCATAATCCATTGATTAATTGTTTCAGCGCTATAAAAATTATATCTCAACAAAGATTTATCTTTTTAATCATTCATCAGTATAATTTGCCTAATCTTTATGATGTGCTGGAAAAACAAATTGAGTTTCTGATTTAGTTCCTGGGACTATTTGGTGGAAAAGAGCCATCATATTACAATATTCTGGAGCCCCCGAAGGGTCACGGTGGGAAATATTTTTCTGAACTACTTTTGCGTTATCTCACATAAGTTCAGCGTTACCTGTGATCCATAGAGAAAGGCTGAGCTGTATTATGATATTTCTGTAGTATCTGCAGAGTATCTGTTCCCATGGATCAGGGGGAACGCAAATTTACTGCAATGGAGCGTAAATGTAGTTCAGAAAACAAATCCCACCGTGACCCCTCGGGGGCTCCGTACAATAACACCATTCAAGAAGGGAAAAAGGACGATACAGTTCAGAGACGTTTAATCCAACAGAACTTGCCCAAAAACCCATAAGAAGGAAACCAAGAAGCATGACTGCATCCATGAAACTGCAACTGAATGGCTTCATGTCATGCTTACTGGGACACTCAAAACCCACATTCGCTGCCATCCATCTCTACTGTGTGTTCAGTCAAACAGGTGAGTACTGGGGGATTATAGAGGGGGACACACATCAGGTGAGCTCAAGTGAGAGGGTCTTATCCGGGACCTGTTGGCCCGGATGGTCGTATTTACCTGCTCCTGATCTAGGCAATAATTTTGTCTTGGGGGATGCCGGTCGTTACGGCCGGAAGAGTTTGGTTCACTTGGCTGCGTGAAAGAAGCACATGGAGGCGGACATACTGAGTCAGGAAGAGCCCACAGTGGGACATGGTGGGCAGAGAGTTACCGTTCTACTACTACAGAGGACAGTCAGAAAGGGGACAGGGCACTAGGATCTATAGCAGAGTGACTTCATTGATTCATTCAGACACTGTTAAGGAAAATATGAAAATAAATTTACTGCTCTTTTTAAAACAGTGAATATAGGGGAAAAGCAAAGAAACATGACATTTTAGGAACATTTCAGGAAAGAAAATACGGTAACGATAATAGCAATAAATCATAAACAATCTCAAATAATAAATCTCGCCTTATGACTTGCTGTACGCGACACCTTTTTTATGAAATACGTTAAAACAAAAGGGGTATAGATATAGAATACACTGATATATACATAAAATCTTTAAAAGACAAAACATTAAAAGACAATCTTAATAAACAAAACAACGTTGTTGTTGTTTTTTTCTGAAATGGAAAGAGGGACATTGTCTAGCCATCTGCATGTTCAGTCCCTACCTGTAGGCGGCGCCGTTGAGCTCAGGGTGAACACCTGGTTGATCCATAACTGCCCATGGCGCCGTGGTGACGAAGAACTCCTTGTTGACGCAGTTTCTTAGGCTGTCGGGGATACGGCCTGTCACACGAGCCAAACCCACACAGAGTTAAAAAAGCAGCGAAGCACGACCGGCACAAATCACACACTCTGAAAAGGCCACGACTTGTTCCAGGGGACACGTGACCACATGACGCCAAAGTGTTAATGAGTTCAGACTAACAAACCTATCAGGCTTGGATACACAAATGCAAATTAAGATCATTTAACAATCCGGATGATTTCTGGTGGGCCAGCCCCCGGGCTCCACTCTGCGTCGGGGAGCTAATGATGACATCTATTAAGAGGTCCAGATTTAATAAAGGCTGCCCAGGGCCTATTGAAGTGGAAATGTGACATCTGGGAAAGAAAGACGTGCAACAGGTCACATAGCAGACTGAGTCAGAGGCGTGGGGGGAGGTTTTGAGCCTGATTGTGAAGCAATGGAAGGATTTAATGTTGTCGAATGAGCGGTAACAAGAACAGGTTTTAAACTTGTTTACGTGACTGCATACCGGTGATGGCTCTTCGGATCTCGGTGGCGGCAGCCTCCCTCATCTCCAGAGAGGCCTGCTCACTGTACCAGGCTGTGTGTGGTGTGCAGATCAGGTTCGGAGCGTCTTTCAGCGGGCCCTGAGCAAAACTACAACACACACACACACACACACACACAGAGGGGAAGAAAAAGAAAACAAATAAAAAGTTTTGTTTTCTTTGTGAATTAATAAAATGAGAGATGTTCGTGTTCTCCTATGATCACAAAGAGGTTTTTAAAGTCCCGCTCCATTAAATGTGTTTTGCTTATTGTTACTTCATTTGGATGTTTGACGATAGAAGGCTGTTTTCACATTCATCTGCTGATGGGGGAAAGTTTCTCTGCGCTTGCCTCAAATAAATAGAGTGGAAGACGTGTACGTACGAGCACGATAATTTCAGTTTTTCTGTATTTTTTATATTTTATAACATGTCTGCATGGTCAGGGCAAGTTTGTGCATTGAAATACTGCCACGGGCATGTCGTTGTTTTTTGCCTTGTGTGACGGCATCAGATATTGCAGACGTTATTCATTATTGGGGCAATCAGAAAGACCATTCATGTGCATCAACTCGTTTGACATTGTAACTAATTCCCATTCAGTTTTTTTCTAAAATGTTTGTGTACAATTTGCATGACAATTGGGAGAAAATGTCAGATCCTGTTATTCACACATGCCACAATCCTCTTCCTCCTTTTCCAGAATTTCCTTTCTTTCCTCTCTGTCCTCTCATGTAGCTCTGAAAAACAGATCAGCTCCCTCTCCTATTCTTCCTCTCTCCTTGTAACACCTCGCCTGGTTGTGTGTGTAATGCCTCAGCAGCACCCTGAATCAGTGTCGTGTCGCGTGGGATGGAGGGCCACAGTTATGAAACACTCCCCTGTTGACACATTGGGTCAGTGGAGCATGAGTTCCAGCTTCATCTGGCTGAGTTTCGGTCGTCTCAAGCAGCCAGTCAGCTGAGCAGCCGGCCAGAAACAAGCAGCCTCCAAACTCCCTAAATGCCCCTGATGCGTGAACAACACATCAACACCAGTTACCCCCTGAGATGAGGAACATGGTTCTTAGAAAGGTGGAAAACTGGGCGGCTTGTCAAGCTGTTTGCCCTCTGGTGAGAGCAGGAGTGGAACCGGAAATGGAGATTGTGGCTCAAAGCTGCAATACAGTGACGGGACGGCAGGATAAGGGGGAAACAGTTTAAGTACTGTGAAGAATGTAGGGCTGATTTTAAATGCATTTTTTAAAATTCAACTAAACTGTGTCCTACAAACATTTCCCCATTTAGAAAACTGTCCCGATAGAAGTGGGTCATTGGGCTTGGACGCCTAAAGAAGGGGAGGATACACTCTTTGTTGCACCTCTCCACACTCAACCATCCACCTGCATCCTTTAGCTGTATTTAGTTTCCTCTGACGGGAATAAAGCAAGCTCTCCATCTCCTCAATTCCATTACCTGAAGGAGCCTTTTAGTAGTTTAGTAGAGTATGAGGTGTCTTTAACTCGTCATGCCTGCCATTGTTTTTGCCTGCCTGTCTTTTTCTTCAGCTGTTTAAAGTTCTCTGTCTTTTTGTCTGGGTATAATTTGTTGCTTTCTTTCCCTTCCTGCACAACCCTCTATTTCCCTGTCTGTATCTGTGTTCATCTGTCTGGCTTTAAGAGGGTTTTTTTTTTTGTGTGTGTGTGTGTGTGTGTGTGTGTGTGTGTGTACACTTACGTGAAGGGCTCCGTCTCGTGAACATCCAAGGCGGCTCCACGTATCCTGCCTTCCTTCAATGCCTGGGCCAGGGCCTTCTCATCCACCAGGCCTCCCCGCGCGGTATTGACCAGGAACGCACCCTGACGCATCTGTGGTGCACAGCAACCAAACAAATCAACACAGGAAAAACAGAGCCATTTATTTACAGACGGATGATCATATGTGTGTGTTTTTTTGTATGTCTGTCAGCCTGGCAGTCAAATGAATCTGTCTGATCTAAAGCGGAACATCAATCTGGATTGGATGTCTGCATTTGAGGGTCTTAAAACATATTACACGGGACAGAAATTGAGAGAAAAAAACCCATCGGTGACACCTTTGTTGTGCCTGACACCTGAAAGATCTAGGAGACAGACAGCACCTGGGAAAATACTGTCAGATGTGGGATAGAGAACAGTCTTTATCCAAAACCAAGAGATGAAATGAAGGATGGGGGATGAGCTGAAAGATGAGGCAGCGCCACCACCCCTTGCAGCTTGTGGGGGAAAAAAAAAAAAGGCACAACAAAAAGTGTAAGAGGGAGGAAGGAAAAAAAATCAAATGAATATGCTCAGAAGAAAGTAATCCCTTAATCTTGACAAAAGCTGAAATCCAGGGGCATGAAAAGCCTTTATGCTGGCAGGCAGTCTTTTATTAGGCCTTGGTGGTTTTGACACACACAGAAACACACAAACATGCGCACACACACACACACACACACACACACACACACACACACGTTTCTACTTTAGATGCTGAGAACGACTGCCAAGATTTTTGGTGAGGAAAGAGAGGAAAGTGTTCTTTCATTGCAGCACTTAAGAGGCAGCTGAGAATCTTAAGCTTCAGAAAAGACACAGAGTTAACTAGGTTAGGCTATTACCCTACACCCACTTCACTTGGTCTCCTCACACACTGTAAGAAGGGCACATGGGAGGCAAGACAAAGACAGAGGAACAGTGAGTGGCAACATGGGGAGATATCGACAGCGAGGAGATGCTTCTTCAGCCTGTGCAGTTCCTCGGCCTCCCTGCAGGTGTCACCCCAGGCAGCGCCTTGGATATTGACTCAGAGAGCAGCACTTTCCCCTCGCAGTGCTCTCCTGCTGTGCAGCCTAGTCGATATATTTGCTGTAGCCGTGGGCTGGCGCTAATTGCATTTGACAGAGCAAAGGAATGAATTTGTGTCCAGCTTTGGTGGAGCTTAAGATAAAGAGCAGGGAATGTGCAGGCAGGAAGGCTGCTGCCGTTTCCTCGCTTTCTTTTTTCCCCTCTCTCTCTATCGGCTATAATGCTCTTTAGGACAGCCTCCAGGCTGACAGAGTAATAATACACCAGCAGCTCTGCTTGTCTACCTGCTAGATAGCACTGCATTAAGCCCAGGTCAGGTCACAGCTGTTCAATGGGATGTTCGGCTCTGTCTGGAAGACACGTACGCATGTGTATGTGTGCGTTTTACTAATGCACCTGTTTGATGGTGAAGTCGTTGATGAGGTGGTGGTTGTGTTCGTTCAGGTTGCAGTGCAGAGAGACGCAGTCGCTCTGGTAGAGCAGGTCCTGCAGGGTGTAGACGCGCTGGACGCCCAGCGAGCGCTCCAGGCCGTCCTGCAGGTAGGGGTCGTAGAAGATGACGTTGAAGCCGAAAACCTTGGCCCGCACCGCCACTGCCTGGCCTGAACGCCCTGAGGACACAGAGAGAGTGTGTTTATTTATGTGCATAGTCAAACACAGGACAGAGAGGCATTTATATTACATCTTAGGTATTTAGTTGTTGCTTTTATCTAGAGTGGGTATTCTCAATGTTTTGGATCATGTTTTCAGTAACTAATGTCACAAATTGAGACAGTTCAAATGATTTCCTGCCAAGCTTCAGTCCAGTGAATGATTCTTACATATAACCACAACTGGATGACAAGTGGACAGAATATATGACTTGGAAAATGTGCATCACATTTTCACCAGTGTATTCTGGGGCCTAGAGATGAGAAACAGCCTTTAGGATAACTCTGGAACATATAAAGCAATCTTTATTATGTGTGCTGTCCCTGTTAAATAAACCAATAACTACATAAATATATAATTCAAGATCAACAGTAAGATCATCCCTGGTAAGTTCAGTGTTTCTGAGGCAATACATTTGCATGAAGTCAAGGGCTGTAATCACATCATAATGAATACTACTACATGCAGTAAACATCATTCCCGTTGAATACACGATGATCATGAATGAGCGAAATATAATAACTTTAAGACGCCATAAAATAGACAGTTTAACATCCAAAAAAAACGCTCATTCCCTAGAACAAAGTGAATCTTTATTGGTGATATCATCTAGAGGGCGTGGACATAAAATCTAACCAATAAAGCTGCTCCTGTCCCTTCTATCAAATCAAACAGCTCTTCTCTTGTAGTCCATTAGTTTACACTTGATGATCACTCTGCTCCAACATCCTGTTTGCACATTAATTATATCATATTAAGGAAGTAAAGAGATCATTTCTTGGTGTCTACAAGAGACAAAAAGAGATTTGTTGCTGTTAGAGAGAAAATGATTAAAGAGGGATAAGTGATGGAGTCATGATGGAGACATAATTTCGCAGGAAGAGGACAATGTGAGGCAACTGTTCTGTGGTCGAGGCTGTGAGACGGTGAATCAGAAAGTGAATCTGTAGTATATCAGCCTCTCCCTCTGTCTCTCACAGCCATTTGTTGTGTAGGCTGAGAGTCGATGCCCGCTCCGGCTCAGCAGCAGCTGAGAGAGAGAGAGAGTGATGGAGAGTTGGATGTTGTTGCTCGTGGAAAGGATTGATAAGGTCCTTTACACTCTCAAGATCCTCTTTGTGATGAAGCATTATGTCCCGCTCTTAGGCTCCACGGTCAAGGAGAATCATTCTCTCTCTTCTTTTTTTAATCTCTTTTGATTTGCCAATAAGAGACGGCAGCATAAAGACTCCTTGTAATACAATCACTCAGGCCATTCTTTTTCATGATGGTGATGAATTACAGCTGTTTTGATTATAGTAAAAAAATATCCATCCATCCATATCCTTCTGGTGCATCCATTTTTTTCCTCAACTAGACGTGTGCACTTCTGCTTCAGTTACTTTGTTCCCTGTATTTCCCAGAATACCTTTTGACAACGCACAGAGCACAAGCACGAACTTGTTGCATTCAGCTGCTGGTTATAAGTGCAGGTTGAAAGAGCGATGCTGACAGCAGCAGCAGGGGAATGAGTTTTCCCAGTCAGTTTGAAACAGACCAGGCCGTGTTGTGGCTGCAGTACAATCTGATTTACTGAGGCTGCTGGGAGGATGTCGAAATTGGCATCTCTGCTTCTTCTGCAACGATTTTCTGCCTGTGTGATTGTTGGAAAATTGGTGCAAAGTGGTGGTTTTACAGAGAAATTGTATCTCTTTGATTTTGAGGGATTTACAATAGAGTCTAATGATTAGAGTTGAAGTTTTCTGAATCTGAAAATATTCACAATTCTGATGTACTGCACTAGAAACTATCAGAAAACGATTAAGTATTTTCGAATGGATTTTTCCTTTAATACAGAGACCCTCCCCCCCCCCAGGTTATCTCCTTTCTGTATTTCTAAGCCTCCCTCTCTACCTTCCCACATCAATCAATGCCACTAAAAGAGAGAATATACTCAGGTGGATCTGAACATTTCGATCTCTGGCACCTCGCTCTCAACTCTTGGCAGCAGGCTTTTGCTTTGTGTTGCCCATTTATCCACAGTCAAAGGACAAAATGTAAGGCCACCACATAACAGACTTGTGAAATCAACTCTGTCCAACCTGGTGGCGGTGCGGCAGATGTGGTGGTGATTGGTCAAGGCCAACATGAAGGAAGGAATGCTGCTTTTGTAAAACAGCCCTTTCAGTGTTCATGTGTACAGCTGGCACTCAAAACCTGTGCAGTTGTTGTGGATTTCACCTGAACAGATTATGTCGGTAGTAAGTGGCCCTTTAGTGAAGATACTTTTCTCCCAAACTCTTCCAAGGTCATGAATGAACTTTCACGCTTGACTTCTATAACTCATTTTCTTAGTTTTAAATGGATTAACTTTTACCATTTTTAACTATTAGTAAAAACATTTCAGCACTTTTGCAGTATTATTCATAACAACTATGACAACAAAAACAAAATACAGTTGTCACATTTGTTACACCATATAAATATCAAATTGAAGTTGAAGTCCAATCCATAAATCCTTTAAGCTTACAGAAATGTGCAGGAGGGACTTCAATTTATCCTTATTTCTGAAGCTGAGAGATAATCTCATTGTTAGTGCTATTTTTGGGGGGTGTAAAACAAAGGGAGTGATAGCCAAATCAATACTATTACAAATGAATGAATTTTTAAGTGGCCCAACACAGAATGTAAAGGCCTACAAGGTTGGCATGGCTACTACTTAAAGTGCTCCTGAGTCTATTGTTGCTCCAGAGCCAGAGGTTTTTTTCCATTCTGTGTGTTCGCAGCCTGCAGAGTTGTGCGGCTGGCTGTATGTGCAGAGTCCTACAAACAAACACCAGGAGGCCTTCACTCTCCCCAACCTCCCGCTGACAATGGACATTGTTTTGAAGACGGCTTGAGCCAGAAAGACCGGGAGAGGAGGCTGGAGGTGGGAGGATTGGGTGAGAAAGAGAGAGATGGTCGGAGGAGGGGAGGGCTGGGGGGCTCTCCCTGCCTCTCCTGGCATGCTGTTTGGGCACAGTAAGTCTAGGAGGCTGTCTGGGACCTGTAGGAGGGAGGAGGTTGTGCTTTGCGTGTGTGTGTGGGGAGTGTATGTGGACACAGATAAGGTGGCACTCTGGAAAGGCTTGTGAGAAGACAGCTTCTGTCAGCCCACTGATGTCGAGACAGTGCAGAATGACGCACAAATACACACAATCAGCATTAAAACAGGTGCAGGGAGGGAAACACTGTAACAAACACACGCAGGCAGAATCCAGTCTACCATGGGGGGCCCGATTATGGCAGGGCAAGGTGTCGAGGGACCACAGTGACAGAGAAGAAGAGTGGAAAACAGAAGAAGAGAGAATAATGGAGATATAATGGTGAGCGTTAGAGCGTTGGGATGAGAGAACAGTGTGGCAGAGAAAAGGAAGCCAGCCCGGAGGGAGGCGAAACAGACAACCTTGAGATAATCTGTGGGACGGGCAGAGGGAGAAAATAACCTTATCAGGGCAGGAAAGCAGAAGGCACACTGAGCAGTGAGAGGATATGAAAACACAGTATGGAGGGAGTGAAAAAACACAAATAAGAGGAAAGGTAAGAGTTAGAAAGCTGGAGAAAAAAAATAAAAGAGGAATAAATGATACTAACCAAAGCCGATGAGGCCCAGGGTTTCACCACGGATGCGGGCGGCGCCGGACGCCACCTCGCGGATCTGCTCTACGCTCTGGACCCGCGTGCCCTCCCGGAGAGCCTGGTAGAGCCAGGTGTTTCGCCGGTAAAGGTTGAGGATGTGGCACACGGTGGAGTCTGCTGTCTCCTCCACAGCTGCCGAGGGAATATTACACACAGCAATGCCTACAGAAAGAACAACAAACACACACAAGGCAGTTAATCTAGCTCAGGGCTAAACAATATGCCTGAAATCAATATTATAATTCTAATTGTGGTATTCCAATAGAAGTTGCCCAATTCTGTCCTGTTTAATTACAGTATGACCAGTTAATGATACTGGGCTGTTGGCTGATGGGTTGAACTTCTGCTTACGTCATTGAATACACATCGTCCCGAGAACTGAGTTACGAACAAATTCATATTCTACTTTGGCTTATTTTTAATCACAGTTTGCTTAGAATCACTCATTTGGGCGACAGAATTTTGTAAAACGATATGATTATATTATCATAATATGATTCCACTAAAAGTCTGTAGCCTAATATTGAATTATTGCGGAGCCCTTTTCTATCTAAATGTATGTGCACATGCATAATAAACCTCCAGAAGTGAAATGCTCATAATTTTGTTGCCTTCAGGGAATTCAAACCCCTGACCTTATGGTATTACCTTGCCTATCCTCCAGCAACACAAAGATTTTCATTATCGACACTTAAGCACTTCTGTCTGCCCTCATTCTCCTCTAATGTCCTCATCCCACTCTGTATCTCAGAGTAACAGCGCAGCCGTCTCTGGACAGCAAAAAATAGCCAGAGCCCGCTCAATCAATGGCCCCTTTTCTTCTCCCCGAGAACAGCCGTCATATCAGCGCCGCCTTCTCCAGGCACGATAGCTTTTGACTCCTGCGTTGCGAGGCAGTGCGCCTCCGGTGAGTGGGTGGCAGTTAGACACAGTATCTCGCATTGGCAGGGAAATGGCAGCTTTGTCAACTGTAAGGGCTGTTTGAGCCACCAGCCTGCTGATATAAGCCTGGGTGGTGGTTCAGAGAGAAGACTGAACTCCCCTCGCTCTGTGTCTTTCTCTTTTTGGTCTCTTTGAACATTCTGGCTCACGGTAGGATGTCCACCATTCATCTGACTCTTTAATGCGGTCTTTGATACTGTTCTGAAAATCCATACAGTAAAAAATGAGGAAACAGTAAACATGAAGCAGTCCCCCTTTAGGCAAAATCACTATCGACTGTGTGATGTTGTTTTGACCTCTAAATACAGCGTCCCCCTTTGGCCAATCACTGCAGATTTCGACATGCCACATTGCAGTGGCGCGATGAATCATCCCAAGATTCACCTAAATCTGATTACTGGCACCCGAGGTATCACATGTGATTAAAGAACAAATGAACGATCAAATAAGCAGACACCAATCCACACTACTCCTCATGAAGAAATCAATACAACGGGTAAACTTCAAAGCAACGCAAGTCTACTATGATCTTGCTCAGACACGAAAAACAAAAATCTCTGAAATGTTAAGACCATTAAACAGACACATACATGTAACAGAACAGAAACAGACACACACACAACTCTAGACACAATACAAATTTGATCACATAACTATCAATTTACTATGCTGTGCATTACTGGATATGACTATGACTCTGGTTATGTTTTAGCAGTGACTGTTTTGAGAGTTCGTACCCAGCTCTCCAGCAGCCTTGATGTCGATGTTGTCGTAGCCGCTGCCAATGCGGATGATGATGCGTAGAGCTTTGAACTTTTCCAGGTCCTCTCTGGTCAGGGTGATGGTGTGGTACATCATGGCTCCCACTGCTTCATTGAGCACCTGCAGACAGACATATTTATGGTGATGATTTAACGCAAGTGTTATTTATTTTTTTTATTCAATGACAGTATTTCATTCATCAATCTGCCTTTCTTTTGTTGATCATTTTGTCCATTCATTCATGCGGCCCACGCAACATTGCTATTCACGCATTTGAGTTCATGAGACCCCGTGACAATCACAAGATCGCATTCCTTCCAGAGGAGCCATGAAAATCACGTCCGCCGTGACTTAAGAAAACGTGGACGAAGATTTCACTACAGACGTCACATGACCACCAGCAGCATTAACACATACTTCCTTTTACAGACCTGCGCTGAAGTGGATCAAGTCATTACATTGTGTCAGAGGGGCTGCGGTTCCGCATGGTCATCACAATTGCACTCAGCCCCGAGGGTGTTTATGGACAAAGGATCTGGGCAATTGACTGGACAAAGAGGTCAAGCCAGCTGCTGATCGCAGGATGAACCTTAAGATACGATACCATGTGGTCAGTCATAGAAAAAAAGGACGCCAATAAAGATTTTGACCCATTTACATCTGGCAATAAAATGCTTCTTGAGTGACTGAACAGCAATCAAGACACACCTATCCACAAAAAAAGTTGCTGCTTTGCAGGTCTTATTTGTATACTGTATTTCTGTTTCTCTGTATTCTGATTCTAGTACTGGTACGCCTGTACTTGGTACTTGCAGCAATTATATGTCTGTGCCTCCTGGAAGAGTTCTTCTCCTATACAAGTTTTCCTTAGTCTAAGACTAAGAATGTGATATATTGTACAGATTGTAAAACCCACAGCGACAACCTTGCAATTATGGGCTGTATAAATAAATTCGACTTGACTTGAGTTAGATGTTGATGTGTTGTGGCTAAAAGTTGGCAAAGTGGGAACAGAAAGTGTTTCTCCAAGCCAAATGTGTGATGTCAATGCTCCCCCAATAACGTCAACAACCCTAAAATGTACCCGAAACAAGAAGCAGCACATAATTGTGTTTTAAACAGAGCTAATCCAATCTGTTTAGGCAAAAAAGGACCTGGACTACTCTGCTTCATTCATCTTAAATCAAGCAATCCTGAGAAGAAAATGCTTGTCCCAGTTTAGGAATAATGTGCCACAATTTACAGTGCTTTATAAATGACCACATGGTGGCGTCGTTGAATCCAGAGCAGTACAAATCAAAATCAAATCACTTGCTCCTCGCCTCATGACCTAACTTTCATCCAAAGGTTTTTAGATTTCCTGCTAAACCAAAGACAAGACAAGACTTCTTAGTGTAGAAAATCACAAAATGTACGAGTTTGCCTCAGGGAGAAAAAAAGTCTGAATTCAAATCACCTCGGGGGAGGGAAACGCTGCTGCTCTGCCACTTGACATGGACAAGGTGACCTGGCATGTGATTCAGTCTGATGTGGATCTAAACTATTCCCCCTCAGTATCAGCAACAGCCCCTGTCAGCACCCAAATAACAGCTCTGCATTCACCTCCAGCCAAACTGCATTAGCTTTCCTGTGATTAGCAGATTAGCTCTGAATTTCCATACTGCTTTTATTAGAGCAGTGTCCCGGACAGGCCTTCCAGATACCAGTCCAAGGTTAAAACACTGCATACGCATATGCATACACGGCCAGTCAAAATGCATGCGCACACGCACACACACACACACACACACACACACACTCTTCTTCTTCTTCTTCTTTCCCTCCGGGCTAAGCCTGAAGGTCTAGTGTTGTTTCTGAGCTGGAGAAGGAGTCTTTTAGTGCGAGCAATGAAGCTTTTTTTGTGGGGAATTTTTATTTTAATGGAAACTCTGACCTAATCTATACCCCCCCCCCCCCCCGACTGTAACCAAAGCCTCAGTGCTTTTAACATTTAATTGTTTCTGATGATGCCTGGGCTTTTCTGACACGTCAGCGAGGCCTCCCCTTTTGGCCTGGGAGAGCGTGACAGACTAGACTGTTACTGTTGAAAAGGAGCTTTGATTTGGTGATCCACGTAGTGTACGGTTTGTGTGCGTGTGTTTGACTCTGTGGCGTACTGGGGAGGGATTTTATGGCTATGAGGTCATCCCACTAGTGAGCAGTGTGAATGTAGACTTTCTCCACCTGCCAGGGAAGATGTGCTGTTCAAAATGTTGCTTTTTAGCATTTGGCACTTCTTAAAGGGTGACATGGTCCATGATAACAGCATTAAACAATACATAAAAAGCATTACACACTGCAGAACATCACACAATAAGCGAGTACATGAGTACATTATAAAGAGAAAGCTGTTACTCCTTAAAGGTTGCTCCTTTTAAATCCAGAATGCAGAATGCATGAA
Organism: Enoplosus armatus; assembly: GCF_043641665.1. Taxonomy (NCBI): domain Eukaryota; kingdom Metazoa; phylum Chordata; class Actinopteri; order Centrarchiformes; family Enoplosidae; genus Enoplosus; species Enoplosus armatus. Next base: position 6,871,343 of record NC_092199.1, on the reverse strand, counting down.
GCAGACATGTCAGTAAAAGGAGATTCTTTATATGAATGAGGCTAACATGGCAAAGTAAAGATTAAATAATAAAAACAGCGGTATGCTCTAGATAATATGGACTTAAGAATAGTTTGACATTTTGGCTTTCATGCAAAAATGATATAACATTAAGTCTTCGATTTTGATAATCGAATAATAGTTTATAGTTACTTATAATGCAAAAATGCCAAACATTTGCTGGTTCCTACTTTTCAAATGTGAGGATTTGGGCTATTCTTTATTTCATATAATTGTATATTTAATACATTTGTAACCAGGCAAAGCTAACTTTAGCTTGGCTTGTTTTGTGCAAACAATCCAAAACCCAATTTAACGATTTCCTGACATTTTATAGACAAAAACAAAATATCTGTAGATCATTTGCTAACGCAAACAGTCTTTAGTTGCAGCCCTAATCTTAACACCACAATTGGATGAACAGTCAGGCAGTGTACAGTGTGATAAGCCAATGTTGACTCAATGCCATATAGGCTATCATCCAACTTTTACAAGCCACATGTGACTATGAGACACGATGGACTGTGAGAAAGACCAGGGATCATCGACCTTGGATGATGATGTTGGAGCGCAGGTGCTGGGTGCAGGATTCAGTCTCACTGAAGTGGCATTGTAATTTGATCTTGATCAGTATTCGCCTGTGTGTTTCATCATGCCCCTATCACCCGAGAAATAAGGGATTACAGGGTAGAAGACCTGACATAACCTCGGGCCACTTTCATATTGCACCCTTGACAAGCTTTTCCCATGAGTTTCTCTTCTGGTGTGGATGGAGGAGAGTGTGGCAGCTGGTGTCTGGCCTGACAACATCATACTGAAACTCCCCGAGTTATCAGCGCTGCATCTCTGCATCCATGCCGCAGAAAGAAGAGATTGGACATTTTCAATCTACACCGCCCCTCTGGGTATCTAGACTGCAAGTTATTACTGTGAACTGCTGAATATGCTGGCGAGGTGAACATTACAATCATGTTTCTCCTGATAAGGCAGTGTTAAAACAAACAAAAAGCTCCCCGCTCCCCCCTTCTCCTCACCGCCCAAGGTCTTTGATTGAATTGATCTCTATGCAAATGCTTCGTTTTTAATATGTCCCATTTTCATAAAAACAGCAAGAGGAAAGATGTAGCGGCTCTCACTCCGTCTGCAGATGGAGAGATAGCACTTCGGTGATACCCATCTCCGTGGCCATATATTGTTTTGCAGCCACGGCGCTGCATAAAAAGCAATAAAGAGCCTCTACAAGCCAATGTAATTACACTGCATCTCCGCCATACAAGACTCTCTATTAGAACAATGGCACTGATATAGGCATTGCACTCTGTGCCACAAAGTGACATCAAATCATAATGAAGCCACTATATTTTAACTGGCAAGTGCGTATGGGGCCAATATAACGGGCTTCACATATCAGCGCTGTGATAGGAAAAGAAAGTGCAGGTATGAGTGAGTGACAGGCTCTTTCTCCCCATCGACTTTCTGCTGCTCTGATGTGAAGCACTACGAAAGTTAACTGCAGTGTGTGTGTGTGTGTGTTTTCTACCTTCTCGTGTATCTCCTGTGTGGACTGAGCATCACAGAAGGCGACAGTCGCCAAGTCTTTCAGAATGGGCATCTCCACGGTGCAGTCGCGCCCGTCCAGCAGCGCCACCAGGGGGCGCGGATGCATTGGCCCGTTCATGATTTGGGGCCGAATACCTGGAGACAGATGGAGAAGGGAAGGATGATTATTTCAGAGAATATTTTTCACGATTGTCTAAGCATTAAGGCTTCAACCCTTACCACTTGGTTGCTTGTAATCTCGGAGCTTAAAGGCTGTAAAGGGTCAGTTCAGCCTGCTTACAAAAAGACCGACTATATTTTTTCCTCTTACCCCTAGTTGTGTGTAAGCATGCAGATGAGTTTCAGTTTCACTTCCTGAGATTCTGAGATTTCTGCCTCTAACATTTCATTTGCGCTGACAAAATCATTGAAAAGAAGAACCACTGTACTTGCAAATAAAGAAATAGTCCATATGAAAACTGTCGTTTCAGCAAAAACACACTTGTGTTAAGGTCAAACATTATTTTTCATTGTTTTGGGATGGTGATATTAGTGTCAGTGGTGGTTATCCCAAAACAACTTGCATGGCTAGACTCTGCTAGGTTTATGTGATAAAATATCTTGTCTTATAATTTTCATTTTGCATTCATGATTCAAGTTGTTACAGATAATGTGTAACAAGATATGTGAAGAGTATTAAAAAACATTACACACAAAAAAAATCACCATAAAAAAAAAAAAAAAATCCATAATGAAAAACACAATTGGACCAGCGCACAAGTTTTACTGGAAGAAACACCCACTGTGCAAATGATTAGACCAAAAATCAGCAAGTGACACTCTCCAGCCAGCTGGAGTCAATTCATCAATGTTTCCTTGAAAAATAAAAGACTCCGATGATAATAACCTGCTGTGTGTGTGTGCACGTGTGCACTTATGTGAGCACGTACTGATTAGAATATAGCAGGAAGCAGGGCTTCTTTTCCAAACTACCAGGCGTTGCTCAATAAATCAATGTGCCTACTCAAGACTGGATTAGACCACAGCCTCATTTACAGGAATCCTCTCGGTCTCAGGGCTCCCAAACGTTTACATCACATACAGAGATACGTGACGGGAAGTGGATAAAAATATACTATATACTGTATGCAGGTGCACACACACACACATACACTCTGTCATACCAAGAAGAATATATTCCCTTGTGTGCACGTATAACAACTTTACACTACAGCACACACACTTTGGTTGTTCTCATTTCTCAGTTCAAGGGAGAGGATCCTACATTTGCCTCGGTGTGAGTGGAACCAGCAGCTGTAGAACAGAAGACGAAGAAAAAAAAGAGAGAAACTGCAAGCTACATCTTCAGAAATGAGTTTCTCTGCTGCCCTGCCTCAAAAGAGCCATGTATCATTGAAATGGAGAGCGTTGGAGAAAACGCTACAAGCCTGAAACAAACCCACAGCCAACTCACAACTGCACTTCAGCGCACTTGACAAAGTGCGTGTTGCATTTCTGGTTTTGTCTGCGCTCAACTCTTTCTCCCTCCCTCTCGCCAGTTTTCTCACTTAAAGTGAAGAGAGCCGAGCCGAGCTCCCCAGTGGGCCGACCTTCTCACACATCCCACTGAAGAAGACGTGTCGCGCTGAGAAGACAGACAATTATGAGTCCTGCTTCATACAATGTTAACAAGTGAGGGGCATAAATATTCATGCTGCTCGGCGCTCAGAAGCCAGCCAGTGGATGGACGGACCTGAGAAAGAAAGCAACTGTTCCCCACTGAGTACCAGCGCCCTAACACTGCACAGGTCATGATCTTCACTCTCAGTCAGCAGCGATGGATCTGTCCAAGCTGACAGGACAGGCCAAAAGTCACCTCCAGAAGACCCCTAAAACAGCACGAATGTTTCTGTGTGATTTCATGACATCACTTTCTTATCTATTGTTTCGCTGCTAAGATTTGCATCTGGGTGCTTAAGTGTGACCTCACTCTGTGCCTGTGTGTGTGTGTGAGTGCAGGTGTGTGCATTTGTGTGCTCTTAAAGTTATCCCGAAGATTACGCTCACGTCAGACTCCGTGGGTCGAGATAAGGAGCAGGGTGGAGGAAGGGAAAAGGAGAGGAGAGGTGGAGGAAGGCTCATTAAGGACATGCTCTGTGGGATTACAGCAGCAGAAGAGGCTGATTAGGCCAGATAAAGGTGAGATTAGGAGATTTAAGATTGAGAAAATTGTGTGCGACCGTCGCACAAACAGGCTGAAATGCACAGAGGGAAAACAAACAGGTGGGAGGGGGGTAGGGAGGAAAAACAGCGAGACAGAGAAGAGTGAAATTAAAATGTAAAATGAGCGTGCATAAAAACAGACTAAACACTGCCTGTTAGCTTGAAGAGCTCCCAGGAGACATATCACAGAAGAAGAGGAGGATGAAAGGAGAGAGAAAGCCCAGCTGTCCAGCAGTGCAGCCTCTCAGGGCACAGGGAGGATCGAGGGGGAGGTGTCATCTCCCCATGCCATCCGCCTATTGTCATGGTGATCACTTAACAGTCGTTGGCTGCCAGTTTTAATGCACTTTATTTTTGGCATCGCTGGCGTCTGTGCTGAGAGTTGAGGTCGGAGGCGCAAACGCCCGTATCCTCCTCACACTCTCGGTGCAAAGGGCGGAGGAGATGTTTTCTCTCCTGACAGACAGACAGCCGCCTCCCGCCTCCTCCTCACCCGTAGCCCTCCACCAACCACCATCACCGCTTCCATGCCTACTTATCACACTCCCTGTTCAAGACGGGTGACATGACGGCGGGAAAGGTGAGGCGTGGCGACTTGGCTGTCTGTGCCACATCTGCAACTGACAGCCTGTTGAATATTAATGGAGGCAGCTGAGTCCATTACGCCGAACTGGTGAGGATGTGAGAGAGTGCACTAGTGCATTTAGTGCCTGACCACATCTGAGACAGAGCGCACAAACAAGAATTAAACAACAATTCTGATAATAGATTAATTGTTCGTCATTAATCAAACTAAAATACAAAACATTCACTGGTTCCAGCTTCTCAAATATGACGATTATCTGCTTTCCTCTGCATATCAGTGTTAATTGAATATATTTGGGTTTTAGACTATTGATCAAACAAAAAAGCCATTTAAAGACATCTGATTTAAGGTAATGAGCTGCTATTTTTCTGACATTTAGTAAACAATCCATTAATTGTAAAAGTAATACACTGACCAATCGATCTTTATTCTTATTTTACCAGCAAGTTGCTATCTATATACAATTTAGTGCTGGGCAAGTGATGTAAAGTGGGTTTCGCAGAGCTTGTTTGCTCAGAATCAATCATAAATGTGCAGTAAAGCCAAAACAATAAGCTAAAAGTGGCTAAAAAGCTCAGGCAGTAGGGCAGCTGAGTTGATTGATTTCAGCACTACAGTACAGGCAACCACTTTCACACCACACAGAGTAGCTCGATTGAAAGGAAATATCAAAAATCTTGATTAAGGCATTGCAGGTTTGCAGCATGCAAGGCTGTCCTCAACTCACAGGAAAGACCCAGAACACCTGTAACCTTCTCCCTGCTTCATTTAAGCCACTAGTTACTGGCTTATACAGATTATAGACAGCAGTGGGTGTGCAGGTGAGAGAAGCTGTGGATGAGGCGGTAGGGGAGAGGAGCGGCAGGCACCCTCAGGCAGAAGTTAGACAGGCTGAACTTCATGAATCATCCACTGGGTTTCTCTCCGTCTCTCTGACCTTTCAGTCTCGTACTCTTTCAATCTCGCTCTCACCGACTCTTCTGCTGCTACATTTCACCGTATCGTCTATAGTGTTGTATTTTCCCAGATCTCTCCCTGTATGATAGCATCTTCTGACAGCTCCTCCTTCCTGCTGATGTCTCGCTCTGTATCTCTGTTTGCTCACCATGTATCTGCTTTCTCCTTCCTTCATCTCTCTTCTCACGTAAATTTCTTCCCCACCTCTGCCATCGTTCCTCAGCTGTCTTTTAGTAATCACTGCCCCCTCCTCACTCTGTCATCCTTTCACCTCAACTGTCATTCCTTCTCTACCTTTTCTGTCTTTTATTTCCTTCCCTCTCGCTGTCTTTCGAGGAGCTGGAGTGCGTATTTGTGTGCGTGTTCTGCATGACAGATTGATTCTCACTCTGCTGATTTTGATGGAGAGGAGATGATGTATTCGGGCAGGGGAAGCAGGGAGGTGACAGGCAACACTCACCCTGTGGTAAACTGACAGCATGTACATCAAACCAGTCTTAACCAGAACCGCTGGGTCTGTCAGTTGCACAACACCACCACACCCGGTTCTGATGCATTCATGACACTCTTCTCATCACCTTTCTCTCTATGGCGATGTTTGACGGCATGCCTGTGGTTTGTGCATCTAAAAGAGTCTCTAATAGTGTATTTAATTATCTACAATATCATATTATGTTACATGTAACAAATTATATTGCGGTAGTGTCGATTGCTATTGAAAACTGGCAGGTTAGATTTTGCACCTTTACCTGCTTTTATTGAAGATGATAACTTAGAGTGTTCTTTTAAGCTTTTCACTCATTTCACCCATGATTTACAGGTCGAAAAAGACTGTACATCTAGTTTCAAACTGGGTTAAATTTGGTTGAAAAGTAACAATATACGTCAATGTGATGCAGGTCCTAACTACACATATCAAATATAAATTTAAAAGCTTTCAGTCCAGGATGTGGAGGCTTTTTTGACCTGCAAATCATTGGTGCAATGACTGAAAAACTTAAAGAAAGTCATCCCTGACCTAGGCTATCATCTTACACAAGTGGTGGTGCAAATAGACTTTTTTTTTAACTTGCAAATCACCAAATCAGTGCTTGCTGGGATCTACCTTTGCCATAAAGCAATCTGCAGATTTCTCAAAATTATGATTTACTGCCCTTTTGAATGTCACCAGTTGCACCTTCAAATTTGTTTATCTTTTACCTCGATTGGGATTAAACTTTTTTGCATGGTTACAATTTCTCTGAGGTCTTCCCTCAAAGCACAGAAATGACAGACACCAACAAATATCAGAAACAGATTCTGTATTGTATTGCATGGAAACAAACTTTCACCTCCACTGTGACACTCTCTCAGCTCCGGTGTTTCAACAGCGCTGTAACAGCTCGTTCAGAGGCAACATGCAGAAACAAAACAGGGTGTTCAGCAGGTCTGCCATGTTCTCTGCAGGCTCCTGTACTGCCGCCTGGTCTACAGCAGCCGCTGGCTGTCTGACTACAAACACCCGGAGATTCAAACTGAGCCATGAATCGAGCAGAGGCAAGAGTACGACATACTCACATACAGTGCATCAAATGTCAGCAAATGTGCACACATTGAGGGCGGGGGGCTGTGGAGGGTTGGGGGGGGGTCATGTCAGAACCACAGGAGGCAGAGTGCTCTTAATTTCACTCCTCCATTAATTAATCCCCCTCATTTCCTTTCCTCTGTGTTCCCGCTTCCTCTGCTTGTTGCTAAACTGTTGCCAAGCTGCGAATGTGTGTCTGCGTGTGTGTGATGATTTGGGACGCGTACATTTTCAGTGAGGGAGGTAGCTGCTGTCGTGGGTTTACCTGCCAAAGGAATAAACGCATGTAACACACGTTCACACACATACACACCCCCTGCTGGGTCTTGTCTGTGAAATAATATATTCTGTCAGATGCAGGGCTGCAATTAATGATTTTCTTCATTAGCGATTAATCTATAAATATTTTTTTTTGCCCCTAATTTGCTAATTGCATGGATTACAGAATGTCAGAAATTAACCAGAGCTCAAAGTTATGTTTGCTTATTTCATCTGACAGATAATTTTACAGTGATATGAGATAAATCATATTCGATTAACTGAACTGTTTCAGATCCACACCCTGTTGCTCATTATTTCTCTCCTACTGACAAGACAAAACACCTCTGCCTCCTCAGCTGTTCTGTAGATTTACACTGGAACCTTGACCTTGAATCATACTTTAGTGATAGCTACTTGTAATGGTATAAAAGTACCACATGATGATTTCTAAAGGAATTCTCTGTTTTTCCTAAAAGCTCAGAAATATTTATCATGTGGGTTTGTTTCAAGATGATGAAAATGGGCCTTGAAATGATTTATTAAAAATTGGTATCCATTACTGCTAGATTTTATGTTACTAAAATCTTTTCAAGTCCCTGTATTAAAAGGTGGTGAGCTCAGTTAGTCATCTAAAAACAGAACATTTTTCTCAATTAGAACGCACAACAGTAAAAAATGAGAACTGGGTCACAATGAAAATTATTTTGGAAATCTAGGTCTCCGGTGAAAAGGCTTAAAACCACTTGACGTAGATTAGTAGCATTTATGAGATCAGACTTTTTCACTTTCTTTTTTTTTGGGGGGGGGGGGGGGGGGCTCAATCTCTCTCAGTCATCAGTGTTTTAATTCTAGTCATTCCTGTAGACAAATACTTGTGGAACCTGAACCCGGCCCAGGCTGGAGGCTGCGGTTCCTGAGCCAGCAACACTTAGTCAGAGTCTGGCAGCGGGGACGCAGCAGAGCGGCGCACTGGGAGATGAGGCCAGAGTTTCCATTATGCGGGGAAGGGAGCTGGGAGTTTCTTCCTACCGCTGGCCTCTGCTGCTGGTGTTATATTGCCTCCATGAGGGGAAGAGGGACCAGAAGGGAGCAGGGAAACGCAGTTGTGTTGTGGTCAGAAATGGAGGAAAAAAGAAAATATGAAGAGAAGAGAAAAAAAAAAGCAACAGAAGTCACTTTAGTGGTAATGGGAGACTAGACAAGCCCTCCACCATGCTATCATCATCTGCTGCCACCGGTTACCTAGCAACCCCAAGCTACTGTTTGCAGGTGGCTCCTTCTTGTCAACAAGGCTGGGTGGGGGCTGCTGCTGCTGACCGACAACAGTTACAGCCATTTACTGTGCCACCGTGAGCAGCACTGTGCTGAAACATGACCCACTTCCCCCGGTTAACACAGGCAGCCAGTCACACAGAAGGAGGCTGTGTGCGGGTGGAGGAACATGCCCATGGAGGGGTGAGTGGGGTTACAATATGGATGTGTGGCCTGTGCATTGTGTGCAGGGTTTGGTTCTGATCGCCGCTTCCACTTTGGATCCAGTTCCACGTTGGCAAAATAGCTAAATTCACAAACAAATCAACATATTATCTCTTTTCATTAGCAAAGAGGAATCTACAAAACATTCAGCTTGCAGGCTTCTTGTAATAAATAGTCACAGAATGCAGATTTTTGCTG